>NW_027202382.1:30178349-30828349 GCF_024711535.1 Dipodomys merriami
TTTGTAAATGACTCACCAAGTCCCAAGTTTTTAGAACACTCAATACTTAATGTCCCTGTCCTGTTGTAAAGATTCATACATCCCACAGAATCTTGGATAACCATATTTATGGTAGATGCAGCATTCTGATGGCTGTGTTTCTCAAAGGGGGAGGAATAAACATCTGAGTTTTAAAAATAAGAATTTTTCTGAGTTGTAGATTAAATGCATCTGATTTACAAAGTGGGTGGTTTCCTTCATCATAGAATGGTAAAGCTTCAAAAAACTATTGAAGGTCCTAATTAGATTCAGCAAAGTTTTTCTCTCTGTCTCATTAAAGTGCATCTTATCAGCTGTATAATTTGATGGTGGTAAATTAGAATGCAATATTTGACCCAAAATTCAGAAATCACAATTTCAAATAGATAAGCCCATAGACATCAGCTTGATTTAGAAGGTAGTATTAAAAAAAATGGGCTGGATGCCGGTGGCTCACACCTGTAATCCTAGCTACTCAGGAGGCTGAGATCTGAGGATCATGTTTCAAAGTCAGCCCCGGCAAGGAAAGTCCTTGAGACTCTTTTTGTTGTTGTGGTTGCATTGATATGTTTTTTTATTGTGAAAATACTACACACAGGGGTTACAATTACATGGGCAAGATAATGAGTACATTTCTTATCAAGCATTGTAGTCTCCTCCTTTGTTTCCCCTTCCTATCCCTTCCCATCCTCTCCCTCCCCCGTCTTCCCACCCAATCATCCTCCCCCACCCCCCACCAAAGTTGTAAAGTTTGTTTTTGACATAACAACTTGTACATCTCATTGTTGCAATGGATCCACCTGTATCCCTATTTAAACAATTTGTTTTCTCCCTTCTCTTCCACAAATTATACCAACATCAAATAGAGTGAAAGCGGGGGTTATACCGTGGGGGAGGGACATACAAAGCAACAAAGAAATCATCTTATAAATGTGTTAGAAACAATCCCATAAAAGAAAAAAAAACATTTGAATACATGTCTTAGGGTTAATTTCTCTAACATCAACTTATCTGACCTTTTCTGTTGACTCAGACATATACTAGATATTGCAAATAAGGGAAACCATGGGACCTATGTTTCTTTGGGCCTGACTTACTCACTTAATATAATTTTTTCCAAGTCTTTCCATTTCCTAACAAATGTCATTCTTTCTGATGGAGGCATAGAATTCCATTGTGTATATATACCACATTTTCTTGATCCATTCATCTGCTAAGGGGCATCTGGGTTGGTTCCATATCTTAGCTATGGTAAATAATGCTGCAGTAAACATAGTCGTGCTGGTAGCTGTAGTGTGGTCTTGTTTGTGATCATTTGGGTAAATGCCCAAAAGTGGGATTGCTATGTGGAGTCTTTTGAGGAACCTCCATACTGCTTTCCAAAGTGAGATTCTTATGTCCAATAAACCACTAGAAAACTGGAAGTGATGCAGTGGCTCAAGCGATAGAGCACTTGCCTTGAGCTGAAGAGCTGAGGGACAGCACCTAAGCCCAGAGTTCAAGCCCCACGACTGGCCAAAAAAAAAAAAAAAAGTGGAAGAGACTTTTATTCTATTGGACTTGAAAGTCTCAATAACATGGTTTTGGCCCACAAGGAGTGTATAGTATCTTTCATCTTATAGCTGAAAGGTTTTATAAGATTTGTCAGTCTGTAATTAGACTCTGAGCAAAGATTTCTTCCCTCATCATAAAGTGCACATATGGGCTATATAATTTGATGATGATACATTAAAATGCATTATATTCTCTGTTCTTACTCCAAGTGAGGCCATGTAAATGTTGCCTGGCTGGGTTTTGAATACCTGACCACTCCCTTCCCAACTTTTCTCAGGGGAGAGGTCTTTTAGCTTCCTTACACTGGGTCCCAGGCAGGAACTGATGAGCCCGATTGGATCTTTATTTTCTGATATCATTGGGAGCCTGAGAGTTATAACTACAGGTCTTAGAAGACAGACTCTTGATTTTAGACAGAAGGGCCATGTCACATGGATCTGTAAATAGGCATATCTATGTTGACATCGATGGAACGCCACTCCCCTCTAAATCGTCACTCACATTTGTGAAAAGAGCCTGCAGGGGCTTATGAGACCATGCAGGCAAACTTATCCATTGCTCCATTGTGTAGGTGGTATACTGAGGCCTAGAGAGGAAAGAATTCACTTAAGGTCCCAAGTCAAAAGTTCCTGGCTGAGCTGTGACATAGACCTTGGTTATTTGATCCAAAATTTGTTGGTATGTGCAGTAGAAACTTAATTGCTTCCCAGTTTCCATCTTCTACTTCTCCCTTAAGGAATAGAACCTCTTGTTTGTGGCTGGAACTGCCTGGAATGAAAACGATTACTTTCTAGTCTTTGTAGTAAAAGTGACTATATGACTTAGTTCTGGCCAATCACTCCACACATAATGACAGTGACCCATGTGATTTCTAGACCCATGTGATTTCTAGAAACATTCTCTTGTCCTTCCTCTGAGCTGGCTGGAATATAGAGGTGATTTATTGCTGTGATTCAGCTATATAAGCAATAACCACAAACCTCAGTGGCTTGTGATAATGGCTATTTATCGCTCCTATGTCTGTGATACTGGGATTGGCTGGGCTTGGTCATATGTGTGTGGAGGTAGCTGGCTACTGGGTGATCTAAAGAGGCCCTGGCTGGGTCACTGGAGTAGCTTGGCTCTGCTTCATCTTGTTTCCCTTCAGCCTAGCCCATGCAATGAATGGAAAGGGTATTTTTTTAAACCTCTGCTTATGTCACATGAGTCAATATTCCACTGGGCAAAGTCATGTGGCTGGGTACCCAGACAGACTAGGGTGGGAGGATCCAATCTATAAAGATGGATGACGTGTGTGTGTGTGTGTGTGTGTGTGTGTGTGTGTGTGTGTGTGTGTGTGTGTGTGTGTGTGTTTCCCTTGATCCATTCATCCATTGAGGGGCATCTGGGCTGATTCAATAACTTGACTATAGTCAATAATGCTGCAAAAAATGTGGTTGTGCTGGTGGCTTTACTGTATCCTAGTTTGTAATCTTTTTTAAAAATATGTTTTTTATTGTGAAAATACTGTACAGAGGAAGGGTTAGTTACATGAGCAAGGTAATGAGCACATTTCTTATCAAGCATTGTTGCCTCCTCCCTTGTTTTTCCCCTACCATCCTTTCCCTCCCATCTCTACAACTACACTCTCCCCTCTCCCCCGCCTAAATTGTAAAGTTTGTTTTTTGATATAGCATCTTGTACATCTCATTGTTGCAATGGGTCAACCTGAATCCCTATTTAAACAATTTGTTTTTTTCCTTTCCCCTCCCCAAATTATACCAACATTAAATACAGTGAAAACAGGGGTTATACCGTGTGGGAGGGATATACAAAGCAACAAAAAAAAATCACATGGTACCTTATAAATACATTAGAACAATAGCAAGAAAGAAAAAAACACTTGTGTCCTTATCTTGGGGCTCATTTCGCTTAACATCATCTTATCTGATCTTTTCTGCTTGTCTCAGACATAATCTTTTGGGTAATGCCCAGAAGTAGAATTACTGGATCATAGGGTAGTTTCTAGGTTTAATTTTTTGAGGAAGTTTCACACTGCTTTCTAGAGTGGTTGAACAAGTTTACATTCCCACCAGCAGTTTATTAGGGCTCCCTTTTGCCCCATCCATTAGAAAGAATGATATACTGTACCATTTGTAAAGAAATGGAAAGACTTGGAAAAATTATGTTAAGTGAAATAAGTAGGCCTAGAGAGACAAAAGAATCTGTGTTTTCCCTTATATATGGAAGCTACATTTAACTTCCTCAAACTCATAAGTAAATATGTGTGCGGCATGCAAGAGTATCCAAATGTATTAACGGAAGTATGGTAGATTCAAGGGAGAACTCGAATAGTGTAAATCCTTAGAAAGCCAAAATCAAAGGTCCGCAAAATAAGACAACAGGAAGCAGATACTCAAAGGGGGTGGTGTCAAGACAAGGGGAAAGGAGTAGAATGAAGAAGATGGGGAAAATGCAGACAAGAATCTTACATATGTCCTACAAAATTAAGAAGACGAGGGAAGGGGTGGGTCGGGGAGGGATGAATGAGAATGTGGAAAGGGGTGACACTGATGGAGATATATTGTATTCATAAACTGCTTTGCTAAATGGCGACTCCTTTGTACAACTTCCTAAAGGTAATGATAATAATAATGAAAAAGATGGATGGCTGAATGAGTTGAGAGGTGGATAGAGAAAGAAGATAGACTAGGGAAAAATCCTATTCTCTCTGTCCTATTGGAGAGGAAAGGTGGTAGAAAAGGCAGTTTCCCAAGGCTTTCTGGAACTCCTGCCCTGGGGCCATCTTGGTTTACAGGTTGCCTATGGCACATGGAGGACTTGGAACTCTGCAGCCCAGGCTCTGGGGTGCTTAGACTGAAATGTGCTCTTCTGCTGGTGAATCTTCTGAGTCATTGTGAAAGCTTTTGTTTTATCTCATGGTCGGGAAGGCTCTGTTTTGGAGATGAGAAGCCATTTTCAGAGGCCCCATGTTCACAGCATGAGAACAGTCATGCTGTGGTTTGAAAATTAAACCTGGAACCCAGGCATACGTGTGTCAGTCCTGCCTCTGTGAGATCATAAAAAAATATAAGAGGTAAGAATTTCTCTCGGGTAATTTCCAGGTACTGCAGAATATACCAGCAAGAGAGAAAGCTTAGAAAGAAGTTGTAAGATTAGCTTTTCCCCAGCCTTCCTGGCTCTTGCATTCTTGGTCATATATATTTCAAAGAAGCTAAAAGTTTTTCTGCTATTTGTTTGGTGTTTTGCTATTCACATGGAAGATGCTTTTAAACATTTTTTCTGTTCTTATTTTTTTTACTGTAAAGATACTGTACAGAGAGATTACAGTTATGTGGACAAGGTAATGAGTCCATTTCCTATCAAGCATTGTTACACCCTCCTTGGTTTATCCCCTACCATCCCTTCCCACCTCTCCACCTCCTTTCCCCCTCCTCCCCAAAGTTTTAAAGTTCATTTTCAACATACCGTCTTGTACATTGCATTATTACAATGGGTCATCCTGTATCCTTATTTCAGCATTTTGTTATATCCCTTCCCCTTCCCAAATTAGAAAATTGTATATACAAGATATAGGACACCGGAATCAAATACAGTGACATCAGGGGTTGTGCCATGGGAGAAGAACATACAAAGAAACAAAAAAAATCACATAGTACATTATAAATAGTTTAAAAAGAACAGCAACAAATATAAAACCTCTTGTGTCCTTATCTTGGGGTTCATTCAGCTGACCACAGACAGTGGTAGACCGTGGATGTGGATGACCTGGAAACATTTGTTCTTTCAAATGCCTCCAAAATAATGTGTAAATATTTGTGTAAGTCATGAAATGATGAAAATTAAATTAATGGAGTGATCATTGGTGTGAAAGTCAAAGCAAAACATGGTTAATTGAAAATCAATGATGAGCTTCAATTTCATCATACTTGATGTAAGAGATGGAGTGATAAGGGCAAACAGCTTTTCCACAAAGATGGAAAAAAATCAAGCTCAGTGTGCTTTGCTAGTGTCGGCATGCACGATTCACTCATTTTCCTTCTGTGACAGAAATAGTGGTGATTTTGGCAATTTCCCAGGATCGTGGTTTTGTTTGCTTACTTGGCTTCAATGCAGTGGAAAAGGACATTGATTCCTGTCCTCTGCAGGACAACACTAAAAGGTACTGAAGCAGGCCTGTTTCTGAGGGAGTGACCACTGGAGGCCTACTGGGGTCTTTCTGATCCTGTTTTGGAGCAAGCCAAATATGACCATGATGAAATGGTCACAGTATAGGTATTTGAAAATAAAATATAGCTACTTGTCTCCCTCCGACATGCCATTCTGGAAGATGCCGAAGTTCTGGAAAGTAGAAAGAAACGATGTGAGATTAGGACTCAATCACCATCGGATGTACACTGTACAGGATCCCTTCCATCCGACCCAGCTCAAGTCCCTTTAAACATTAACTTGCCTGTTTCTAGATGCACTGGCTGAAAGCATATTTCATACCTGCTTTCTGAAGAGAAGCAGCAATGTCCTATAACATGGCCCTAGGGGGCCATTGGTTCACTTTTTTATCACTCCAGTCACCCCAGCCAAACCTCCATACATTTGCTAAATGGATCCAGAGCACATCTCATTCTGTCTCCATCTTTTTATCCCTTTCCTCCATGGCTTACTCTGAAATATATCAATAAAATGCCTGCTTTTCCCTGGTGCATGGTCTATGACTGCACTTCATCATGGCTTCAGGATAAGGGTCAGGGAGGAGAGTGTAAAGGTACCAGCTCTGGGCCCTTGGCAGCTGGGAGACAGAAGGTCTCTCTGGGAGCAGGTCAGATCCCCCCGCCATTACAAGCCAAGTAGATCTTGGGAGGTACAGTCCGAGGGGTCCTGCCTGTTTAAATCATGTGGGGGCAACAATGCCTGTGGGTGAAATGGGGAAAAGGGCCATGAGCATGAGATTCTTTTGTAACTCCTTGGTCTTTTGTTTCTCCCTGGCACTAACGCTGATCCAGGACAGACTAAAGGAAATGAGGTACAGGAATAGGAGCCAGGTACCTAGAGATAAATATTAACAAACAGCTTGATGGAAAGCACACAGGCCACGACTTTGCTCGTTTTAGTGGTTAACACTCCCTCACTAAGCTGCAACAGTTAAAAAACGAAAAAAAAGAAACCTTGCTCTCTCTTTTTCTCTCTCTCACCTTGCTTTCTTGCCCAAATGATTAGTCCCATCTAGGAATGGAATGTGCATTTATGTCATTAAATACCTTTAAGTAGTTGTATGCAAAGGGGTTTCAATTCAGCATGTCAGTTTAAGAGTATAATGAGTATTAACCAATGTCATCTCTACCATCACCGAGTCTCTTAAAGGACATTTACCTAGGAGCAAAACATTTGTTAAAATGAGTCCTTTGGTCACACAAAGTGTTTGCAAAGGGAAAGTAGTTATATTAAGGGAGGACAGCTGGTCTAAAATGAGCATTTGATGAAATGCATTCTTGTTTCAAAGAATTCTTCAGGAAAACAGACCCCTGGGTCACAGTGACCTGTATTTAGTAGACTAACAGACTTTGATAACTCTGGGCTCAATTGATGTCGTCAGAGCAGCGAGTGATCAGGAGTGATTTAAATGTAGTTCATGTCTAGAACAAAAGAGCAACAGTTATTGTGAGGCAAATTTAAACCAAATCCTAGCCTGCTTTTTAGCAATGAATACCTCTGATCTTAAAGCACTCAGTGTATGTCTCTTATTAGATGTGTTCCCAGCCATTTCTGTACTGTCTTTTTTTTCTTTTACTACTCTTGGGGCCTCTTTACAGCCTCTCAGATTAGGGATGCCCTGAAATGAAGAAAGGAGCAGAGGATGAGGCCAAGTTGCTTCTCGTAGCTCCTGGGATGGAGGGTCTGTCAGTCATCCCAGGTATCAGAAAAGTGTGGAGCCCTACTCTGTGGCTGACTTCCTTCTGCGGGAAAGAGCCTGAGTTTTCCATTTGTGGGCTCCTTGTGAAGAAGAGTGGGGTACAATTCAATGGGGGCTCCACGCCTGGTTAAGCCACCTGTCCACACACCTACCTTGTCCCCTGCCCTAGAACCTGATTTTGTTTGTCCTCTTATTTTGTGGGTTTTCTTCCACATTTCTTGGGGCTGACTTGACATGGGGAATGTAGTGGTGGCCTGATTTCTTAGGGGACCCTGAAGCCTGGGGCCTGATACTGGAGCTCTTTCCAAATGAATCACATCTGAACCAGAAAGGAACACAGAAGCTTTTTTTTTTTTTTTAAATTACATCTCTATATTGGATTAGGACTCAGGCTACTGAATTTAAGTTAATTACTTCTTTAAAGATTCCAATCTTGATCAGTTAAAGACTCTGTCTCTAAGTTCTGAGGTGCTTTGAGTTAGACCTTCAATAGAAGAATTGTGGGAGGTCAGAATTTAGTTTGAAATAGGTGGATTGCATTCCAGCATTATCTGATGGAATATTCTTGTGTGACTCTGATCATGAGGTATTTTACGCATTCTGAACCCCAAGAGGGCTAGTATTTTAGCTGAGATTAATAAAAAAAAACAACTGTGGCCACATTTAAATGTACTTTACATTTTATTTTATGCCACCATCCTGATCAAATTTAAGTATCAACAGTTATAACAACTTTATAATAGGAGTGAGAATTTTTTTTTGCTTGCTTGTTTTGCTCTGTAAAACAGCTGCTGTTTCCTCCTTTTTTATGGATGCCTTAGAGGCGTTGCGGAACTGAATAGTAAAAACTCTTATTACCTTGAATAAAAAAAAAAATAAAGACGGGAGAGTAAGAAGGAGAGGCTGTTGTAAAGGTGGATGCTGAACATCACTATGAATGTATTTTCCACCCCAAGGTCCAATTCCCAACTCCCCTGAGGACACACAGAGGAGCAAACAAAACAAGTTGAATCAGATTTTTTCAGTGGTACCAGTGCTACCCAGAGAGAGCTCTCCCCCACAGGGATGAGCAATGAAAGTTTGTAGTTTAACTCACCTGTCTATGGGCCATGCAACCTGAGGTGCATCGGTATACTTTTCCCTTGACCTCTGACCCCTCCATCTCTCCAGTCTGCTGCCCCTTTCCCTCTAAGATCCTAAATGTTAGAAAAGAAAAATCTAGCCTAAATGAAAAAGATCCCATCTAATGTCGGTATTCTTAGAGTCTTTTAGCTTGCCCCCCTTTCCTGTCATCTAAGCCTCACTCATTTGTAATCTCTCCGTAAATGGACCTCTTATCCCCTAGCTCTTCTCTCCTGACCCCTGCCACCTCTCAGACTTGTCTACTTGAGTCTTTTCTGATCAGCAACGGGTATCCTCCTCCCTCCCCCAGCAGAACATTTGGGCCCGTTCTTAATTTCCCATTTACGTGCTTGACATTTTACCTCACAGTAGTTGAACTGTCCTGAAAGAAATCCCCAGGTCCTCCTTGGCCTGCCTCCACCTCCTTTCTGGACCAGAGAAGAGTAGGGGAAGAGTTGCAGCTAGAGGTGATAGCTAGCAAAGAGTTAAAGAGTCAAAAAGCAGAGCTCTTCTAGCCACAGGATTTGAATACTGGGCAGGAGGGGTCTCTGTGAGTCATGAAACCACATAGGGCCCCATCTGTTTGTTTTTCTTGGAATCCGTGTCTGGGTGCGAGCACCCTCCCCTCTCAGTGGGCCCTCCACAGCCCAGCCTTGCATCCTGGGAGTGGGGTACCAGCCGACCCGCACACAGCAGTCTACCAGCCACTTTTACACACCTTGCTGCATTTCCCCTACTGAATTTAAGTTAATGACTTCTTTTAAAGACTTCAGTCCTGGCCAGTTAAGGACTTCAGAGGTGCCTGGAGTTAGGCCTTCAGTAGATGGATTTTGAGAGGCCAGGATTTAGTTCAATATAGGTAGATGGTTTGCCAGGGTTATCTGATGGCATATCCTTGTATGACTCTGAGTCTGAGATATTTTACACATTTCTGAATCTGGTGCCAAAGCCAACAGATGCCTGAATTTACCAGGCACATGGCCTTCAAGATCCAAGCAATTCTGTGTACCTAGAAGGACTTCCCACTGGACAATGAGCTCTGGTTTGCCACCTTGTTGAAGTGGTTCCCAGCCTGGCACCCACCTCTCCAGCATCACCCTCACACCTGGCACCACGGTGTACTTACTCAGTGCCACGCGTTGCATCAGCCGCATGATACACTCAATGCTGTGGGCTGAAAGGTGTCTCCCACCCCCAATTCAAATGCCAGGGTCCTAATCACCAGGACCTCAGAATCTCTTTGGAGGTTAGATTTGTTTTCAGTTTGATGAGTCCAGTAGAGAAGCCCAGAATGGAGGGCCTAGGAGGGGCAGGAGAGAGGCAGGGTTTTCAGATTGCATGTGAGTGCTTCCTGACCTTGGTCTACAGGAAGTGGACAGGGTGCCCCCAGCAGGGTGGGTAGGAGCTTCTGAGAGAAAAGCTTTGCTTTCTTGATCTAATCATCCACTGAGGGGCATCTGGGTTGATTCCATACTTTGGTTATGATGAATAGTACTGAAAGGAACATGGTGGTGCCAAGACTCAACTCTATCATGGTTTGTGATCTTTTGGATAAATGCTGAGGATTGAAATTGTTGGATCATAGAGCAGTTTATGGACTCTGTGATAGGTGAATTAACATAATATTTACTCTTGTAGGAAATTAAATATATAATATAATATTGTTAGCTCTGGGCCCCATACTGAATAGTAGATCTCTAGAACTTATTTATCTTTATTTTTTAAAACAACCTACTGTATTCTTGCTCATCACCTCTCCATTTACATCTTTCCTCCATCCCTCTGATATCCACTCTTACTATTTCTATAGAACTCCACATTCCATTCAAATAATTGGACTATGTTTAAATACTACATTGGAGGAATCTCCATGATATGTCCAGTTGAAAAAGTGAATAAAATGAGACACGAGAAAAGGTGTAAAGTTAGTGTTGGGAATAATCGGGCAGTTCTGCAACATGTTAAACATAGAGCAGAGTTACCATATCACCCAATAATTATACTCCTAGGTAGCTACTCACAAGAACTGAAAATATGTGTTGATACCAAAACTTTCACGTGAATATTTATTGCAGCATTATAACAGCCAAAAAGTAGAAAGAACTCGAGTATTCATCAGATGAATGGAAAACCATTTAAAATGTTGCATAATTACTATATAAAATATTATTTGGCCATAGAAAAGAGCAAAATATTGATGCATATGGCTACATGAATGATCCTTGAAAATGTTATGCTACGTGAAAGAAGGCAGATCCCAAAGTGAGGTATTATATGATTTTGGTTGTGTGAAATGTCCAATTTAGACTATGGATTATTTCACTAGTTCATCTAGGGACACAAATCACATTAATGCTGTCAGGTTTGGGGAGAGTAAGAGAATGGGGAATGACTGCTTAAACAGTATAATGTGTCATCCTGGGATGATGACAAAATAGGAAGAAATCACTGACTCTATAAAGATTGTATAAATAAATGCATAACAAGTGCAGAAGACAAATAGAGGAAAACCTGTATACTCCATATCAGGATAGTGGCTCTCTCTCTCTGGAAGGTCAATGGGTAGTGGAGAAATTTTCATTGAATATCATTTTATTCTTTTATGCCAAGTATGGTGGTACACACCCTTAATCCCAGAAATTAGCAGTCTGAGAGAAGAGGATCATGAATTCCAGGTTAGTCTGGGCTACTTAGTGTCTTAAAGCAACAACAACAATAACCACAACAAAAAGCCATACTAGACAAAATGTCTGAATTATATGATCTGAGTTAGAGTGTTCGCATTTATGGTAGGATCCTTCACATTTTTCTGGATATTTCAAATGTCATCAATAAAAGAAAGCTGAGTGATTTTTCGGGTTGTGTTTCTGATAGCTAGATGTGTGAATGTGTCCTTTGCTGCACTATAATATTCTGGGGGCAGATGACTCAGGGGACAGGGGACATTGCATCTCATTGTAGTTTTGCCTGGCTGCATCCCATTATTTGAGATTCTATTGAAATTAATGATGCAGGCACCTTACATTTTTTTTCCACCTAGAGTTGGCACTTGGACTCTGATCAATGAACCCCATCTTCTGTAAGCCTAGTGTTTTCATCTCAGATAATTGCTTTTTTCCCTTTGTTTGGTGGGGTGCGGTGTTTTCATTTTAGACTCAAACTATTCAAAGATAAGGCAGTCAACTGGTCTCCTCCATTTGCAGTTTTTAAAATGAGTTATTCCATCATCATTATAAGTGATTCTTCAGTCTGTAGAGTTTCTTGGCGCAGTAAGGAGGGGAAAGGAGGAGGCTCGGCTTCTAATTTTAGATGCTACTGATTATGTCACCCCAGAAACAAATTCTGAGAGCATGTCTGGGGATGAGGCAAGAGATGGTTATGGCTGTTTTTCCTCAGTAAGATTTAGTACCTCTCTGGGTCCTGATGTTTTTCTCTGTAGAGAAAAATGATTGTCTTTTTGTTCCAGAGGTACCCATGTAATGGAATGAACAATTTAAACAGAATTTAGCTAAGGGCATATATTCAGTAACAAATGTAATGCCACTGAGGTTTCAAGGTTAGAGAAGACTGAGATGCAGATGTGTGTGTGTGTGTGTGTGTGTGTGTGTGTGTGTGTGTGTGTGTGTGTATGTTCATTATTTCTTACAAAGCTACAAAGGTCCCTTCCTGGGGGTTCCAACTTAAGGACCTATTCAATGTCAATCATTTCCCATACGTCTCACAGCTAAACACCATCATTGAATTAAGTTCCTGCCCTTTTAATACCTCATCATGGCAATTATATTTTCATACATGAAGCTTCCAGTGATGGCATTCAAACCAAACCTAAGCAATGGTGTACCATGGGATCCAGACCTTTCACTTCAGAGTGAGAAGTGAAAGAATTTGACAATAGGAGCTCAGAGAAATCTCTGCATTGTGGCATGACTTACAAAAGTCTAGCGGTAGAAGCTACCCAAATGTCTGCCAACAGGTGAATGGACACAGTGAGACTTAGCCATAAAAGAAGGAAATCTTCACATAAGCACAACATAGAAGAACTTGGAGGACATTGTGCTCAGTGACATAAGCCTCAAACAGAAGGACAGATGCTGCATAATTTAACCTCTGTAAAGAATCTATTCCCTTCTGTTAGTTTTTGATTTCTATACCCTTTGTCCTGTATGCAATTTTATCTTATGTGGGGAGGGAAAGAAGAGGCACAGAAATGGTAGGACAAAAGGGTGAACCAATTCAGCAGTGAAATCCACTAGATACTATGTTGGAAATAAGTTATACAACTTTGGGGAAAGGGGAAATGGGAGGGGAAAAAGTAGACAATGAAGGAGGGGGAACTCAAAGTGAAATGTAGTCATTACCTGACTCATGCAATCAGTCACAGGAGCATTAAGGAAAACAACAGGCTGGGGAATAGTTATTCAGTGAATATAAAGTTTTAGTTATGAAAGACTAGCGAGAGCTAGAGAATCTACTATATGGCTTATTGCTTGTGGTTATCAATACTGTATTGTGCACTTAATTTGTGAAGCAGGTAGACAGTATGTGTGCTTCCTATAGTTACACAAACAAGAGCTTTTAGAGTTTTACTTTTTATGGGATCAGAATAGATAGAGGAAGACAGACATGTATCTTTGCAAAGACATATGAAAGCTGACACCAGATGATGCTCTTGCCTTCCAAATTCCAAAGCACAGCAACTTTCTTGACTTCATCTGCATTCTAGGTACCATCATGCATGTAGAAACAGCAGGCCAGCTATTGACACACAGAAACCCTAATGTGTTCTTTGAGTTTCCACTATGGTTTCCCCTGCAGTAAACACAGAACCACAACATGGATGTTGACTCTAGTGACATCTTTTTGCTCCTAGCAAGAACCAAACAAAATATTCACCTGGCTGGGCGTTAGTAGCTCATGCCTATAATCTTAGCTATTCAGGAGGCTAAGATCTGAGGACTACCATTCAAATTCGACTCACACCAAAGTCTGTGAGACTCTTATCTCCAATTAACTACTCAGAAAAAGCCAAAAGTGGCACTGTAGCTCAAGTGGTAGAGTGCTAGCCTTGAGCAAAAGAGGAGCAGGGACAGCTCCCAGGCCCTGAGTTTAAAGCTGAGGATTAGCACTAAAAAAAAAAAAAACAAAAAAGAAAAAGGAAAAAAATACACATACCTATATATTCACCCATGTTTACTTATAGATTTATAGGCACATAGTACCATTCTAGCTATCACAAATAAGGGAAACCATACAACCTTTGTTTCTCTAGGTCTGACTTACTTCACTTACTGTAATTTTTTGTAAGTCTTTCCATTTCCTTATAAATGGAATATCATCTTTTCTGATGGAAGAATAAAATTCCATTGTGTATGTATACCTCATTTTCATTTGTGAATGGAGGGGCCTCTGGGCTGATTCCATATCTTGGCTGTGGTGAATAGTGCTGCAATGAACATGGTCATACTGGTGGCTTTACTGTAACCTTGTTTGCATTCTATTGGGTAAATGCCCAGCAGTGGAATTGCTGGGGCATAGAATACTTCTATGTTTAGTTTTTTGAGGAACCTCCATATTGCTTTCCAGAGTAGTTGAAAAAATTACATTCCCACCAACAGTATATTTGGGTACCCTTTTGGCTGCATCCTCACCAGCTCCTGTTATTGTTTGTTTTCTTGATAATGACCATTCTAACTGGGGTGAAGTGAAATTTCGGGGTAATTCTGATTTGCATTTCCTTTGTGGGCAGAGATGGACATTTCTTCATGTGTCCTGGACATTTTTACTGCTTCTGAGAATTCTCTGTTTAAGGTATTAACCCATTAATTGAGTTGTTGTTTCTTTGAGGGTTTATAAGTCAAGATGTGGGGTGGTACTAAAGCTACCAGCACAACTATGTTCATTGCAGCATTATTTACCATAGCTAAGATATGGAACCAACCCACATGAATGGATGAATGGATCAAGAAAATGTGGTATATTTACACAATTTTATGCTTCTATCAGAAAGAATGACATGTCTCCTTTCATAAGGAAATGGAAAGACTTAGAAAAAAATCATATGGAGTGAAGTAAATCAGACCCAAAGAAACATAGGCTCTATGATTTCCCTCATTTGTAACAATTAGTATAAGCCTAGGCTAGTCCTGACAGAGAATCATAATAGCTCAAGAGCTATGTAGATAGGACTATGCAAAATGATGCTAGTTGAAATGAACTCCAAGACATGGAAACAATAGGTCTTTTTTTTTTAAGTTGTCATCCTTGATGTCACCAATGTATCTTGTTCTTTCTACTTATTTTATTTCATTTTTCTTTTTCCATTGGTTTATTCCTGACTGTCTCTGTCTTTGATTCTGGTACCCTCCATCTTGTATATGTATTTATCTGATTGGGGTAAGGGAAGGGAAATAACAAAAATGCTGAAAGAAGTACAAAGGATGACCCATTGCAACAATGATACTCACAGGACACTGTCAGAAATGAACTTTACAACTTCGGGGTGGGGGTGGGGTGGAGGAGTGGGGGGAGGGAAAGGATAGTGGGAAAACAACAATGGAGTGGGTAACAGTGTTCAATTAGAAATGTACCTTACTGATGTAAATGTAACCTCTCTGTGCAGCATCTTTACAATAAATAAAATAAAATAAAAAGATGTTGGGTGGTATGTAAGTGATTACAAATGAATTGACTGGAGTTCAGTAGTCTCCACGGAAAGCTCAAATAGTGTAAATTTTGTAGAAAGACAAAGTCCAACAAAATAAGCACTAGGAAATGGGTACTTGCAAGCGGGGAGTAGGACCAAGGGGAGAGAGGTAGACAAATGAAGGGAGAAATAGGGGAGAATGCAGTCCAAGAATTCATTGTATATACCACAAACTAAGAGAAGTAAGGGAAGAGGTGAGTTGAAGGGGGAGCGGTGAGGATAGGGAAGGAGGTAAGCCTGATCAAGATGCACTGTATTTATAAACTTCTTTGTTAAATGGCACTCCCTTTGTACCACTACTTAAAGATAATAGTAATAATAATAATAATAATAATAATAATAATAATAATAATAATAATAATAAACCCTCACTTGCGGTTTGCAACATAGATCACATGGTGGCGCTCTGGCACTCGTTTGTGGTTGCTCACCAGGGCCGTGTTCTTCATCCTAGCTTCCCTGAGCGCTCTCTGATGGGCCCTGGGTGGGGAGGAAGACCATGAGGAAGGCACTGGTGTCCATGGCCTTGTATTCTTCCTCCTCTGCTGACCCCTGGCCCTGGCATACTTCCATTTCCCGGCTGTTCCTTTCATCCAAGTCTTTCTACTCCCACAAACTGAGAACCTGTGGCCCTGCCCCTCTCCAGTTTGTGGCAGCTTGTGATTTACAGGTTGATGGTGCTTCTCCTCTCTCTTGCTCTGGTTTCCTTCCCCCCACTCCCCCTCTAAGCTCTTCAGTATTATCTAACCACGAGGGCCCATCTTCTCATTACCCTGAAAGTCTGCGTTGTGTTCATCCCCTGTCTGCAATTGTGAAATCTCTGATGATCCATCAACCAGAAGTTCTTCTGTGGCAAAGCTCTCTTTCCTCTTGGCTGAGATGATAGGAAGCTGTTTGTTCTCTTTATTTGCACCACTTGGGATGATCGTGGGTCTGTTTGGCTGTAAATGCTTATGTCTCATCTCTGCTGAGTGTGATAGCCAATGGAATCTAAGCGACTAAAAGCTTTTCTGAAATTGGAAACATCTTGATTTCTAACGCCATCAGAATCTAAGTGGTTTGGATTAGGGATAGTGTATCTTTTTATTGTACCAGGATGCTTGTGTCTTTTTTGTTGTTGTTGTTGTTGCTGGCAGCATCAGATGTTTAAAAATTGTTACTCTTCACTAATCCCTCCTTCCTTTAGAATTCTTTGCTATACTTTTTTTTTTGGCCAGTCCTGGAGCTTGAACTCAGTCCCTGAGCTTCTTTTGCTCAAAGCAGGAACTCTACCACTTGGGCCACAGTGACACTTCCACTTTTTCTGTTTATGTGGTGCTGAGGAATCAAACCCAGGGCTCCATGAATGCTAGGCAAGCACTCTACCACTAAGTCACATTCCCAGCTCTGCTTTTTTTTTTTTTGTCAGTCATGGGGCTTGAACTCTGGGCTTGGGCGCTACCCCTGTGCTCTTCAGCTCAAGGCGAGCACTCTACCGCTTGAGCCACAGAGCCACTTCTGGTTTTCTAGTGGTTAATTGGAAATAAGAGTCTCATGGACTTTTCTGCCTGGGCTGGCTTTGAACTGTGATCCTCAGATCTCAGCATCCTCAGTAGCTAGGATTACAGGCGTGAGCCACCGGCCTCCCTGCTTTATTTCTTAGAGTAGAATAATTTCAATAAGAAGGCGGGAACAGTTTTGTGGAGCTTGTGTCTCATGCCTGGTTTGGGATCCCCGAGCTGTTAGGTTTGGGAGTGCTGCACACTCCTGGAGAGGGCATCTTGTGGAAGAAGCTGTCATGTTCAGAGGAGGCTGTGAAGGTACCAAGTTGCAAGACTCTATACAAACAGGCATTTACTTTGTGAATGTCTGTTTAGATTTTATGAGAATGATATGACCTCTTCAGTTCTGTAGGCTAGCTAAGGCAAAGGCTGTAAGCTGACTTTTTAGGGGGCATTCTCCTGCCCACCCATCATCCATCCATTCATCCATCCATGATCTATTTATCCATCCATCCACCTATCCACCCATCATCCATCCATTCATCCATCCATGATCTATCAATCTATCCATGTATCTACCCATCCATCCACTATCTGTCCATCCATCATCCATTCATCCATCCATTATCTTTCCATTATCCATCCATCCATCCACCCATCTATCCACCCAACCATCAATCATCAATACAACCACCCATCATCCATCCATCCATTCCTCCCTCTCTACTTCTTTGTAGATTTATTGAGGATCTATCACTTGTCTGGGAACAAGGGATAAAGTGGTAAGCAAAATAGACAAGGTCCTCACTCTCACGGAGCCCAGAGAGTGCTGGGAATGGAGAATGGGAAATGGACAACAAATAGATTTATATCAAATAGCATTAAGTAGCAGGATAAAAGAAGACTAGGTGATGGGGAATGGTGGTGCTACTGCCTTTAAGGAAGGTGTTTTTGAGGAAGTGGTGTTGGGTATGAGGTCTGGATGGCTGGGAGGAGTCTGTCACCACCATCTTAGGAGGAAAGACTTTGAGCAGCAGAAACAAGAAGTGTAAAGGCCAAGAGGCGGCAGGAGCAGAGGTGTTGACAAGAGAAATGGGTGGTTGGTTATGACTAATTCTCTGTCTTCAGGCTTTCTCAGATTCTCTGATTCTCTTGAGTTCATTTGATACACCTCATATACAGCCAGTCCTCTGTATTCATGTGAGGGTTTGTATCGGTGGACTGAACAAGGAGTCAGTCTCACAATGCCTGTGCTATATTGGGTATTACAGGCCTTTTTTTAATGGCATCACTCCCTAAGTGTTATCATGTGATCAGTGTTTTTCATGGCATGTATACTGAGCTAGCTTATTGTAAGAAATCTGGAGATGATTGAAAGCAGGCAGGAGCAAGTGAATAGGTGCTATGCAAATAGCATTTAATGGGTTTAAAGCCCCCCCCCCCCCCAACCCAGATTTTAGTATCCATCTGGATCCTGGAACCTTTTCTCTGCAGATACTGAAGGATGGCTGGACCCATAAAGTGCTCTTTCTTTTCCCTTCCTTGCCTCTTCTTTTCCTTTCCTTTCCCTTTCCCTTCCCTTTCTTTCCATCCTCTCCTTCCATCTTCCTTTCTTCCTTTTCTTATCCTCTTTTAAAAACCAGCCTTATTGAGTCATAATTGGCACACAGACCCACACGTACCAATGTGTATAACCTGCTAAGTTTGCACAGAAGCACACACCTGCATGGCCCTCACCTGGCCCAGGTTATGAACATGTTCCCCCAGGGTTGTGCACACCATGCTATCACCCTGAAGCAGATGACAATGCAGGTCTAACGTGAGATACACTCGAGCCTAGTTTCCAGGAAGGCCTTTATTTCATGAGTATTATTGGCTGAATTTTGTATGCTTGACATTCATATATTGAAATTCAAACACATGGTCTTCCAGAATGTGGCAGTGTGTGGAAAGAAGGGCTTTAAAGAGGCGAGTAAGTCCAAGATGATTGGTGTACTTATAAGAAGGAGAGCAAGGACTCAGACTCATACAAGAAGATCTTGCAAAGGCACAGGCCATCGGCAAGCCAGAGAGCCTTCATAAGAGACCTCCCATGCCAACACCTTCCCATCGAAGCTTCCAGAACTGAGAAACAGCTTTTGCTTTTTTGTTTATTCCACTCATGTTTGTGCTATTCAGTTAGGACAAACAGATACCGTGATTATTCTTTTTTTATCTCTCTTTTTAAATCAGAGTCCTTTGAACTCAGGGAGTTGGGGTACGTGCAGACTCAGCATGTGGAAAAGTACTGACCTTGGCAAGGATGCTGACTTCCACCTCCCTTCCAGGGCTGAGGTCATCCCTGCCATCTCCACCCCAAGTCACTTGATTTTTGAAGACCGGATACATAGGAGCCTTTATGAATTGCTTTCTTCCTGTAATTAAGTTTATAGCTTTTAGTCTTAGGTTCTTCATGCTACTCTTTTTCAATCAGTAACTAGGTCATAAAGCCTATTCACAGAGTAGACATAAAAAAAATTCCTAAGATAATAACAATCCAGGATTAGGAACAAAGAAATCCGATTTCAAATTCAGTATTGAATACACTGGATTTAAAGGTGTTCTTGTGTAAGGTTGTTGCATATATTATGATGTTATATATAAGTGCATGCATGGATCTATAAGTATAAATACAGGGAGTTATGAAGACTTATATTTAAATTGATTAACCCATCACCCATGGGAATTTTTTCCACTGTTTTGAATTTGCTGCTCGTTAATTCTAGTCTTGTGCCTCCCTTTCAGTGGTACTCATTATCTAAAAATTAAAAAAACATTTTATTTTTTAATTAAGGCTGTTTATAACTGAAACACTGGAATTTTGTATCAGAGTGATAGTATGCGTTATGGATTGCTGCATGAATTATTATTTTTTTCATGCATGATTCTAAGACTCATCTATGTTGTTTGGAGCCATATCTCCATTTTCTTTGCCATACAGTATTCCATCATGTAAATATTTAATGTTATCCATTATATTTTGGGAGACCTTTGGATTCCTTGTGATTTTCCATGCTATAAACAGTGTTGTTTGGAACATTCCTATACCAATGTGTAATCATATGTGCCCACGACACTTTTGTACTTAAAAAAAAAAAGAATGTAGACTGAGTATGGTAGCTCAGACCTGTAATCTCAGCTACTCAGGAGGCAGAGATCCAGAGGATCATGGTTCAAGGTCAGCCTAGGCAAAAGTCAGTGAGGCCCTCATCTCAACCGATAAACTGGCCATGGGAGTGTGTGCTGCTTGAAATCACTATTTTGGGAGGTATAACTAGGAGCATTACAGTTAAAGCTGGCTTGGTTGGAAGCACAAGGCATTATTTGCAAAATAGCTAAAAGCCAGAAGGATTGAGGACTTGCTCAAGTGGTAGAGCACCTGCTCAGGAGCCTGAGACCCAAACCCCAGTAACACACACACACACACACACACACACACACACACACACACACACACACACCTGTGTACACTCAAGATAATATGTACAAGTGTAAAATATGCTTAAAAACAATTGTTTGATTAAACTTAAACAAATGGACTTTCTTTGGGGGGGTTAGAAACAATTTAGTCTTAGGATATTCCAGAATGCTGAAACTCATCATATAAAATAGCAGCTTCTGCAATTTGTCTCATTTCTTCAACTAAAGATTGCTCAGAATCTTGAACACAGTATCTCTTAAAACTCTTACTCAGATGCTATGATTTTTCTTTCTTTTCCTTTTTTCTGTTGGTCATGGTTCTTGAACTCTGGGCCTGGATGCTGTCTCTGAGCTCTTCAGCTGAAGGTGAGCGCCCTACCACTTGAGCCACAGCACCACTTCAGGTTTTCTGGTGGTTAATTGGAGACGAGTCTCAAAGACATTCCTGCCAGGCTGGCTTTGAACCGCAATCTTCAGATCTCAGACTTTTGAGTAGCTGGGATTACAGGTGCGAGCCACCTATGCCCAGCTGATTTTTCTTTTACTTGGATGTATATGTCCAATGTTTTGTTTTTACCAGGCAGTAGATAATGTGAGTACACAGGAGATCTAATAAGGACACATGGCCTTTGTGTCTGCAGAAGAAGACTGGCTTGTAAAATCAAGTATGGCACAAGGCCTCTCTGTATGCTGCGGTCCCCTCTCCCCCACCTCCTTGTTAGTGGGGTTGTCCCAGGAAGAAAGGAAACCTGCATGCGGCAGGGCGATTATCTGATAAATGTTACTGTTTCTCAAGTGCCTTCTGTGTGCCCGCTGGACACAGAACTAGATACAGATGAGTCTCAATGAAGTCCTCCAAACAGTATGATATTGATCTGATTATCCACATGGATCAGGTTTAGAGGAAAGTGAGGCCCAGAACAATTATATCCCCAAAGTTTCACAGGTAGGAGGGTTGGCCGAGCTGAGTCTCTAGAAAATCCTAGTCTCTAATATCTTCACTTGCTTCCATAAGGAAAAATATCAAATGTATATATACATGTATATATACTTATACACATATATTTATATATATATACATCACATGGTATTCTTTCTACCGGATTCTACTTAGGGTATGCCCAGTATTGATGGGAGCAGTAATGGTGAAGAGGTTCACAGTGACCTTGACAATACAATTGTGACATGGTCCTGGGCTCAATAGCTAAGGGATGCCAAAGAAGTTGATCTATATTCATCACAGACAATCTAGCATCTTTTAGAGTAGGATCGGGCTTAAGGGTACGCACTTGTAAAGTTGGGTGACCTTGATTTCTAATCCTAGTTCTTTAACATCTAAGTGGTGTGATGTTGAGTGAGTTACTTAACCTCTCCAAACCTCAATTTTTCCATAGGAGGATGAGGATAATTAACTTCCTTCTGGAGGGAGGAAGTGCTGCTTGGTTCACTCCATGAAGACATTGTAAAATAGTGTGACGATACCGTCCATACCCAGTCTCCCCTGTAGTCATACTGAGTGACCAGTAATAACACAGTGGAATGGTGAATGAAGTGACACTTCCGGAGTCCTGTCAGGAAGTGAAAGGAATGTTCTGGTTGTTTCACTGTGGGTGATGACAGATCAGCACATTGGGGGTGGTCTGTGATCCACAAAGCATCAAAATCCTTTAGATCCTCTCAATAGCCCTGCAAGGCTCCCAGGCTCTACCAGTGGCCTCCTAACAAGGCTAGGCCTGCTTCTCCCTCCCTCCCCCTCTTTCTCTTCCCGCCCTCCCTCCCTTCTCCTTTTCCTTCCCTCCTTCTCTCCTTCCATCCCCACAATTTTCCCTCTCTTTCTCAGCTTTCTTCCCTTCTCCCTCCCTTTCTTCTCTCCCTTCCCCCTCTCTTTCCCTCCCTCTTCTTTCTCTCTCCCTTCTTTTCTTCCTTCTTCCCTCCCTTTCTTCCATTCTTCTTTCTTCCCTCACTCCCTTTTTCCCTTCCCCCTCCCAGTCTTCCTCCCTCCTTCTTCCTTCCTTCCTTCTTTCCCTCGTTAAACTTTTATTTCCTGCTTTATAGTTTTACAGTGAGATTTCAATTCAACATGTCATCTTTTTTTTTATTGTAAAGATACTATACAGAGGGTTACAGTTACATGAGTGAGGTAATGAGTACACTTCCTCTTGAACATTGTTACCCCCTCCATTGTTTTCCCCCTACCATCCCCTCCCTCCCTCCCTTCCCCAAGGTTCTTTTATTTATTTATTTTTTGATTGTGATTAAGTGATTACATAATTTCCGGAAATTCACAGTATTGTGGAATAATGATGCTCATTTAAAG
Organism: Dipodomys merriami; assembly: GCF_024711535.1. Classification (NCBI taxonomy): domain Eukaryota; kingdom Metazoa; phylum Chordata; class Mammalia; order Rodentia; family Heteromyidae; genus Dipodomys; species Dipodomys merriami. Next base: position 30,200,912 of record NW_027202382.1, read on the forward strand.
TCACAAGTTTATTCTAACTTTCCTGGAGCAAATTGTCTATCACAGTCTGTAATATTTAACGGTGCTCACATGTTACATACCATATATGTGATCAGCAGCATGGGGATATTTAGTAGTGGTTCAACCAGATGAGTGGGAGTTCTTTGTTTCTTAAGTCCTGTTAGTTTTGTCATATCACCTAACATTTTGGATTTAGCATCAACATGTCATCTTATTTGAATAAAATGCATCTTGACGTTGATTGCTTTCATTGTTCCCCCTCCCTTTTTTTCCTTCCTCTTTCCTTTGTTCTCCTACCTTCCTTTCCTCCTTTTCTTCTCCTCCTTTCCTTGCTTCTTTCCAACTAAGAAATTGTATTTGCATGTATTTGTGGAGCTCCATGTGATGTTTAGATCTGTGTATTAAATCAAGCAAATTACCATATTCATCACCTCCCCCACTTAGGACTTTTCCCCATGTGCTCTCAAACAGAGCTCTCCTGTGGCTTCTTTGAGTCTTTTGCTGGATGAAGTATTCACTGTGACCTTTCAATGTCCTCAAGGGACTGAAGAGAAAAAAGGTGGATTTCTGAAAATCCCACTGAAAGGACAGTTCTTTTCCATTGCAAATCCCACATGACTCCTTTCTTTTTGGCATTTATTACTATGGCCAACTGGGAGCTGTCAGGGGTGAAGGGTCTTATGAAAATCCTCTTCAGGTCGGCAGCTCTGCTTCCGTGAGGGTGATTTGCTTTCAAGCATGGGTGGCAGAGATGGGTTATTTTGTATCAGGGTCTTTCTCTAGTTCATAGGAAAGTCAGACATTCTGTATTTCTTTTTTCTTCTTAGAATTATCCCGTTGTGCTTGGGAGTGTTTCTTTTCATGTTTCCAAGAAATTACCATAGTTATAAGCTCAGTCTGTGAAAATATAAAAACACTGGTTTGGCACAGTTTACAGACAAGAAGTGTAATTGTTGGCCAATAAACTCTGGGTGGGAAATTAACCCAGTACCGGGCAGAGTTCAGCGGAAGTGTTAGGATGACAGTGTGGCTGAGCTGGGCCAAGGGGTGGGGGGTTAGGGATGTGTGGACTTGAGCCATAGCTTCGGAGGGCTTGGTGTTCCATGTCAGAGACACACTAGCATTGGTCTTGGAGTGGGTGTAACTCTGAGGTCTGGTCCTGGTTCTGACATCTGTCCTTGGTGTGACCTCAGGCAAGTCATTCTCCCTGTTGGGCCTTTCATGGTCTCTCTTGTCAATGAGGATGTTAGACTATATGGTCACCAAGATCCTTTTCACTTCTGGAATTCCTAGATGCGGGGTGGGGAGGTTGGGGGGGAGAAGGGGGGGAACGGGGAGGAGTTCTGTTTTTAGTAGGTACAACCCACTTGAAAATCAGGCATGTTCCATTCATATCCATGAGGGGGCGCTATATACTATGTCTTGGCCCTACCTGTAGGCCCAAGGCCTCCAACCATCATGCTAAGTGCCAGTGGAAAGTCAGGGTACCTGACTTTTTGGTGGAGATGGGTGAGAAAGGACAGTGTCTAGGCAAATGATTCCTTAGATGTACAGTGGGCCAGAGGACTTCAGGCTCTTTGTTCTTACTTGAGTTTCCTAGGCCTGGTGCTAACTTCGCATGTTTTCAGCCAGGATAGGACCAAGGATTTGGGCAGGGCAGCTTCCTTGTCTCTCTGACTAAGGCCCTCTGGGCCTTTCCCTCACCCCTCCAAAAAAGTTTCTGTTGAATTGCAAAACCAACATACATGGGAGTTTATGAGGGCAAAATATGAAACTAGTATAGAGCTGGAGGTAGAGGTTTGAGTTGCACATGTAGACAAAAGCTTTCCAATGAAGCTTTCCTTTTAGAAAGTGGAGCAAAAGATGTAGGATGTGTGTGGTCATTGAGGACTGCAATGGACCTAGCTCTTAAGTTGCGGGATCCACTCTGGCTCATTCAGGTTGCAAAGGAATTTCTGAAGGGGTATCAGAAAGGCTCAGAATCTCCAAAAGGTCCAGAGGCAAGACTCAAGTTATGAAGCCCGAAACTATGACCCACAACGTGTTATGGGTGCTTTTTCTAAGGAAAACACCATGTACAGTTGCCTGGAATCATAAGATGTTGGAGACTGGCCATCCGTCCTGTCCACTTCATAGGTGTAGCGGTCATGCTGAGCGTCATGTCTTACCTTGTTGCTTCCTGGGGATTGGGGAGATAATTTATAGGTAAGAAGTGCAGGCTTGGGAAGTTTATGACTTGCTCAGTTAAACTTTGAATTCAAAGTTTGAACTTTAATAGAATTAGAAGCTAGACAATTGAGCGGAACTAGGCATTACCCCAGGTGATTTCATGAGAGCAGAGCATCACTGGGTATAATTATTTTATTTTCTAATAATACGGACAGAACTGCAAGGAATGTTAAATCCTCATTTTTGACTGAGTTTATTCTCTTGTGCCTCTGGTCCCGCCAAGAAGTAGAACCAGCCCAGAAGCAAGAAAGGTGTGTTACCTCTGTGAGGTTCCCGGGGCTTTGGTTGGATCTGTTTCACTTCCTATAAAATATGGTGGATGTGGAAAGACTTGGAAAAATTATATTAAGTGAAGTAAGCCAGGTCCAAAGGAATTTAGGTTCCATGGTTTCCCTTATTTGCAACAATTAGTATACATATAGGATAATCTTATCAGATGAGCTGAACAGCTCAAAAGCTATGTACATATGTTCAAATAAGATGTTGCTAACTGATGAAATGAACTCCAAGATATGGCCACAAGAAGTCTGTCTTTGTTGTTATTGTTTTAAGTGTCCCTATGTGGTTTTTTCGTTTCCTTTGTATGTTCTTCCCCCTATGGTAGATCTCTTGTTGTCACTGTACTTGAGTTTGATGCCCTGCATCTTGTATATATGTATGTCTAATCTGGGGAGGGAAAGGGGAATAACAAAACGCTGAAACAAGGACACAGGATGACCCATTGCAACAAGGATACCCACAGGACAGTATATTAGAAATAAACTTTACAACTTTGGGCGGTGGGGTGGGGAGGAGTGTGTGTGTGGGGAAGGGATAGTGGGACAACAACAAGGGAAGGGGTAACAATGATCGACAAGTAATGCACTCATTGCCTTACTCATGTAACTGTAACCCTCTGTCCAGCACCTTTACAATAAAATAAAATAATTGGTGGACTTTGAGATCTTGACCTAGACTAATCTTTCTTTCTCTCTCTCTCTCTCTCTCTCTCTCTCTCTTTCTCTCTCTCTCTGAAAGACCTATAATAAGACAATAGCTTTCAAACATTCAATAGAAGTTTAATGAGTTGCTGACCATGTGCCAGGCAGTGGGTGTGTGCAGAACAGAAAAGTCCCCTGTTATTCATGGGCTCTCTATAAACACAGATGCCAGATGGAGCCAGTCTGTAGTTCTTGAACCTTAAGACGTGTGTGTGTGTGTGTGTGTGTGTGTGTGTGTGTGTGTGTGTGTGTGTGTGTGTGTGTGTGTGTGTGCTGGTACTAGGTCCTGAACTCAAGGCTTCATATTCTCCCTTGGCTTTTTTGCTCAAGGCTGGTGCTCAACCATTGAAACCATAGGTCCAGCATTTTTTGTTGGTTAATTAGAGATGGGTCTGTCTCAAGGACTTTTTCTGCCCAGACTGGCTTTGAACCATGATCCTCAGATGTCAGCCTCCTAAGTAGCTAGGATTACAGGTGTGAGCCACTAGTGCATTTCTTTAGGATCTTTTTCTCAATTCAAGTAAAATAGTAAAAGGATCTTCCATGGTTTCCATAGGAAAAACACTCTAGTTTTATGAAAAGTGCAAATAAATCTTCTTTACTTCCAACCAAGTTGCAGTATTTAAGAAAAGTGATTTCCAAGGGCTGTGTGTGTGTGTGTGTGTTTATGAAATAGTAGAACTCCTGCCTAGTCATAACTTAAAGCCTTGACTTCAAGTTCCAGTACCATACTTCCTGCCCCTCCCCCTCCTCTCCCCTTCCCCCCTGCTCAAAAAAGAATGAAAAATGATTTCTCAATGATAGTGAAGGTATGTGAAATTCTGTAGTCTCAGCTATTAGTGATATGGGTGTAAGATAACTTGTGAAGGAAAACATTTGCTATGTGTCACAAAACATTCTTACCTGAGAATTTCTTGGACTATCTCTTAGAGAAAGAACTATAAATGTATGTGAATATACATTCAGTGAGGATCCCAGTATGGTTTATAATAAACCTAAGCATTCATCAACTGATGATTGAATATATGAATCAAGTGATAGACACTCCATTGATTTGACCATGTGTAACAGAAAGCCCCAAATAGCATTCACTTAAACATACACAGAGTTGCTTTTCTTTTTTAATTTTTGAATATTTTTATTATAATGATACTGTACAGAGGGGTTACAGTTACATGAGTAAGGTAATGAGTACATTTCCTATTAAGCATTGTTACCCCCTCCTTTGTTTTTCCCCTACCATCCCTTCCCTTACCACCTCCCCAACTCCTCCTGTTCCCCTAACTGTCTTGTAGTGTCTTGTTCCAATGGGACATCCTGTATCCTTGCTTCAGCATTTTGTCATTTTCCTTCCCCTCCCCAAATTAGAAGAATGTATATACAAGATGCAGGACACCAGAATCAAATACAGTGACAACAGGGGCTATACCATAGGAGGAAGAACATACAAAAGAAACAACAAAAAAAATCACATAGTACATTAGAAAGAACAGCAACAAAGAAAAAAACCTCTTGTGTCCATATCTTGGGGTTTATTTCACTTAGCATCATCTTATATGGCCATTTGACCTTTTCTACTTGTCTGGTAAGATTATCCTAGATGTATACTAGTTATTGCAAGTAAGGGAAACCATAGGACCTATGTTTCTTTGGGTCTGGCTTACTTCAATTAATATATTTTTTCCCAAGTCTTTCCATTTCCTAACAAATGGGGCAATGTCATTCTTTCTGATGGAGGTATAGAATTCCATTACACACACACACACACACACACACACACACACACACACACACACACACACACACACCATATTTTCTTGACTCATTCATCTACTGAGGGGCATCTGGGTTGGTTCCATATCTTAGCTATGGTGAATAATGCTACGATAAACATAGTTGTGCTAGTATCTTTAGTATGGCCTTGTTTGTGATCATTTGGGTAAATGCCCAAAAGTGGGATTGCTGGGTCATAGGGGAGCTCTATTTGTAGTCTTTTGAGGAACCTCCATAATGCTTTCCAGAGTGGTTAAACAAGTTTATACTCCCACCAACAATGCAGTAGGCTTCCCTTTTGGCCACACCCCCAGCATCTGTTGTTATTAGATTTCTTGATTATAGCAATTCTAACTGGGGTGAGATGGAATCTCAATGTTGTTTTGCATTTCTTTTATGGCTAGAGAAGTTGAGCATTTCTTCAGGTGTCTATTGGCCATTCTTATTTCCTCTTCAGAGAAGTTTCTCTTTAAGTCTTTAGCCCACTTATTAGTTGGGTGGTTGTTTCTTTGAGGATTTGTTGGGGGATTTAATTTTTTGGGTTCTAAAAGTATATTTTAGATATGAGACCCTTGTCTATTGTATGGCTAGTGAAGATCTTCTCCCAATCCATAGGCTTTCTATTGATCTTGCCAGCTATGTCCTTTGCCATTCAGAAGCTCTGCAATTTCATGCAATCCCCTTTGCCCAACCTTTCTTTGATTTTCTTTACCTGAAAGAAATGCAGAATAGACCATTTTGTTTTGTGTGGTGGAACTCAGTTCCTTCTGCTTTTTGACCTTGCTATTGTTACTGCAAGGTCAAGGTGTCTGGTAGAACTCCAGCTGCTATAATCCTAGTCCATATGTAAGAGAGCATCCTATTGGCCTGGATTTGGCTATATGTATCTGCACAAAGATTTGGAAGGGTGCTGCTCATCTTTTATGTAATGGACAAAAAGAAGGAAGAGGGATATTGAATTAGATCCACAGTCTTGACTCATTTTTGCTCATATATTTCTTATAAAATAACTTTGAAAAATTAATTCTTACTTGGTGCACATAAATTATCTCTGGAAAATCTATCATGGGTGTACATGGGCATGAAGTATAAATTTCTGACCCCTTGTAAATATAGGAATAAAAGTAATTGTATCCATCCAATGGAATATAAGTACCATTCTTTTCCTCAGTAAATAAACAAGCTTTGAAATACTAGGAAAATATCTATTATTCCTTACTTTTCATTCTGTTTCCTCTACAGGCTTTTTTTCCCCCTGGTATGTATTTTTCTGCTTGAAAGGTATTGATCAACTTGTCATGACTCTCAGCCACAATAATATGTTGAGAAATAGAAATGTTAATTTCACCTGGTTATAATATTCTAAAAATATTGAGGTTTTGCCTTTACTTATTTATAAATATTAGTACTATATGACTGATCAAATGAAAATGAACAGAGCCCACATCTTGACAAATATGAACCTATAATGGATTTTTGAATGAGAAGTGGTGAGGTATTTGAAAATAAAATATGCATTTGTACTTGTGAGTGACTAATAGTGTTAGAAGGTATAGACATTGTCATCCATTTTGCTTCTGATTTTAGTTTTATAGATGTGAATAGAAAAGCTTTCTTCCTTAACTAAGTAAATGGAAATGGAGAGAGTTGATTTTAGAGTGAGGATTTAATCCTCTGAGTTCTCTTGAGGTATGTAGCAAAAATACCATTGTCTCCCATCAGATGTCATTTCTAATCATTTATAAGTTGACAATGAGCTCCTTTGATTATGTTGTCGAAGAAGAACGTTTTTCTTTGTCCCTTTTCACATCCTGTATCGTCATTTTATCATCATGGTCACAGTACTCAGGGAGAGGAGGGGGTGTGTTTTTCTTCTGTAGAATGAGGAAAAAGCAAGTGTGAAAGGAAAGGAGGGGAGGGGGAAGGCCTCCCCCGATACGGTGCCTTTCCAGAAGAGGCATCCCCAGGCAAGCAGACTCCTCCATCCTCCATCCTCCATCCTCCATCCTCCATCCTCACCTTGCTTGTCTGGAGTAACATCCAGGTGAGGATCCTGTTTGATAAGAACAGGCTCCAAACCACAGGTGGCTGCATTGGGTCACTGGGGGCCTCCTCCATCAGGTGGCAGATGCCAGTCAGGAGGTGGTGGTGGTATAGAAAAGAGGACTGGGAAGCCAGAGGGCTGTTGGCCTTGCTCACTGGGCTGTGGGCTGAGGCACCCATTCTGGGCATCAGAGGCTCAGCCTAGAACACTTGTCACAGGTGAAGTAGGTAACTGAGACCCACCTAGCAGGGACAGCCTGTGTGTGTGTGTGTGTGTGTGTGTGTGTGTGTGTGTGTGTGTGTGTGTGTGTGTGTGTGTGTGTGTAAGAGACACCCCTCCTTTGGGATTTCAGGCTTGAGATATCTCTCAGCAGAGGCCGGGACCTGGATCAGAGGCCTCCTCTTTCAACCAGCCTCCCGTCTCCACAGAAGTCAGTGAGCCTTCTGCCAACAGAGAGTGGGGGCACTGAAAGAGGTGGTTGCAGATGGAAAGCACAGAGACACTGCTCACTGGCAGTTCATTTCCCTCTCTATTGTTGCTGCTGGTGAGCCTAGACGTCCAGTCCAATTGGCCAGGTTGGAGGAAAGAAGGCCATGACAGCCTCCTCTGGTTTCTTTCTATTTGTCTCCAAACTCCCCTGCCATAAAACAGATGTTCTCATGCATATTCATGAGCACAGATGCTGTAGGGTGGAGGGCTGTGATGGTGACTGTGAGGGAGAGGAGGATGCAGGCCCTGGGTCCTAGTGCCATGTGGGTACCAGCTCAGCCTTGAGAAAGGCTTCCTCTCTCTTCTTTGCCAGTCATGGCCCAGATAGTTGGCAAATACTCATTTTGAATCAAAGGAAATTCTATCTGAAATTATTTTGTCAGTCCGTGGTCTTCATTATATGAGGAATAAGTGAGACTGGCTAAGACCATGAGCTCCAGAATGAGACTGCCGGTGTTCAAATCCTTTGTTAATGTGTCTCCTCTGGTATTAATCTAAGTTGCTTGACAGCGCCACCCCCCATCTTAATGGTTTTTTTTCCTCTCTTTTTTTCTTTCTTTCTTTCTTTTCTTCTTCCTTTCCTTTCCTTCCTGCCTTTTTTCTTTCTTTCTAATATTGATACTTGTACTTAGGGCATACTTTGGCTCTACTTTTTCTGTTTATGGCTGGAATTCTACCATGTGAGCCATACCTCTACTTCTGTTTATTGTCCCCTAGCTAATTAGAAATGAGTCTTGTGGTTTTTTACTGCCAAGACTGGTTCTAAACCAAGATTCTCAGATCTCAGCCTCCTGAGTAGCTAGGACTATAGTTGTGAAGCACTGGTGCAGATTTTGATTTTCTTTCTTTCTTTCTTTCTTTCTTTCTTTCTTTCTTTCTTTCTTTCTTTCTTTCTTTCTTTCTTTCTTTCTTTCTTTCTCTCTCTCTTTCTCTCTCTCTTTCTCTCTCTCTTTCTCTCTCTCTTTCTCTCTTTCTTTCTTTTTTTGTCTGGTGTGGGGCTTGAGCTCTGGGCCTGGGTGCTGTCCCTCAGCTCTTCAGCTTAAGGCTAGCACTCTACCACTTGACCCACAGCTCCACTTCTGGCATTTTCTGCTTATGTGGTGCTGAGGAATCGAAGCACTCTACCACTGAGCCACCTTCCCAGCCCAGATTTTGATTTTATTTTTTAATTGTTATTTTTATTATTATTTTTTATTGTGAAAATACTGTACAGAGGGTTACATTTCTTATCAAGGGGAGTACATTTCTTATCAAGCATTGTTGCCTCCTCCTTTGTTTCCCCTTCCCATCCCTTCCCATCTCCCCCACCCCCAGCCCCGTCCCCCCATTCCTCGCACCAAAGTTGTAAAGTTCGTTTTTCGACATAACACCTTGTACATCTCATTGTTGCAATGAGTCCACCTGTATTCCTGTTTAAACAATTTGTTTTTTCCCTTCCCCTCCACAAATTATACCAACATCAGATACAGTGAAAGCAGGGCTTATACCGTGGGGGAGGGATATACAAAGCAACAAAGAAATCATCTTATAATTATGTTAGAAACAATAGCAAGAAAGAAAAACCATTTGAGTCCTTATCTTAGGGTTGATTTCGCCTAACATCAACTTATCTGACTGTTTCTACTTGTCTCAGACATATCCTAATTATTGCAAATAAGGGAAACCATGGGACCTATGTTTCTTTGGGCCTGGCTTACTTCACTTAATATAATTTTTTTCATGTCTTTCCATTTCCTAACAAATGGGGGCAATGCCATTCTTTCTGATGGAGGCATAGAATTCCATTGTGTACATATACCACATATTCTTGAACCATTTATCTACTGAGGGGCATCTGGGTTGGTTCTATATCTTAGGTATGGTGAATAATGCTGCAATAAACATAGTTGTGCTGGTAGCTTTAGTATGGCCTTGTTTGTGATCATTTGGGTAAATGCCCAAAAGTGGGATTGCTGGGTCATAGGGGAGCTCTATGTGGAGTCTTTTGAGGAATCTCCATACTGCTTTCCAAAGTGGTTAAACAAGTTTACACTCCCACCAACATGCAGTAGGCTTCTCTTCTGTCCACATCCCCTTCAGCATCTGTTGTTATGAGAGTTCTTGATTATAGCCATTCTAACTGGGGTGAGGTGGTATCTCATTGTTGTTTTGATTTGCATTTTTTATGAGCATTTCTTCATGTGTCTTTTGGCCATCCTTCTTTCCTCTTCAGAGAAGTTTCTCTTTGTCTTTAGCCCGCTTATTAATTGGGTGGTTATTTCTTTGAGGATTTGTTGTTGGGGGATTTATTTTTTTTGAGTTTCAGGTATATTTTAGATATGAGACTCTTGTCCATTGTATGGCTAGTGAAGATCTTCTCCCAATCCATGGGCTTTCTATTGATCTTGTTAGCTATCTCCTTTGCCATTCAAAAGCTCTGCAATTTCATGCAATCCCATTTGTCCAACCTTTCTTTGATTTGTTGTGTTTCTGGGTCTCTTAATAGAGAGCTGTGCCAAGGAGACCTAGGGTTTCTCCTATTCTGTCCTGTAATGTTTTCAGAGTGTCTGCTTTGACTCCGAGGTCTTTGATCCATTTGGAGTTGATTCTGGTATAGGGTGATATATAAGGATCTAGCTTTAGTTTTCTACAAGTGATTAACCAATTTTGCTAGTACCCTTTACTGAAGAGGCTGTCTTTCTTCCATTCTATTTTTTTTAGCTCCCTTATCGAAGATTAGATGGCTATAGGTCTGTGGGTTCATTTCTTCTTCTTCTTCTTCTTCTTTCTTTTTGTCGGTCATGGGGCTTGAACTCTGGGTTTGGGCGCTATCCTTGTGCTCTTCAGCTCAAGGTGAGCACTCTACCGCTTGAGCCACAGCACTACTTTTTGGTTTTTTAGTGGTTTATTGGAGATAAGAGTCTCATGGAGTTTCCTGCTCGGGCTGGCTTTGAACCGGGCTGAGATCTAAGGATTAGAGGCGTGAGCCACCAGTGCCCAGCTGTGGGTTCCTTTCTGGGTTTTCAATTCTATTACATTGGTCCTGAGGTCGGTTCTTGTGCCAGTACAAGCTGTTTTGATTACTATGGCTTTGTAGTAGAGTTTGAAATTTGGTATTGATATTCTTCCAGCACTGTTAAGGATCATTTTTGCTATTTGGGGTCTTTTATTGTTCCATATGAATTTTTGAATTGCCTCTTCTATTTCCTTGAATATTCCTGGAATATTGATAGGTATAACATTAATTTGTAGATAGCCTTGAGAAGTATTGCCATTTTCATGATGTTGATCCTTTCAATCCAGGAGCATGGGAGGTTTTGCCATTTTCTATGTTCTGTTTTGATTTCCTTTTTCAAGTTTTCCTCATAGAGATCCTTCACTTCTTTAGTTAATTCCTAGGTATTTTATTTTTTGTGGGGCTATTACAAATGGAGTTGCTTTCCTATTTTCAGCCCCACTTTTCTCATTGTTGGCATACAGAAAAGCCATTGATTTTTGAGGGTTAATTTTATACCCTGCTACTTTGCCAGGCTTGAATCAGCTTGAGTAATTTGGGAGTGGAGTCCGTGGGATTCTTTAAATACAAGATCATGTCATCTGCAAAGAGGGAGAGTTTTACTTCATCTTTCCCTATTTGGATCCCTTTTATATTTGCATCTTGTCTTATTGCTGTAGCTAGGCATTCTAATACTAAATTGAAGAGAAGTGGAGAGAGTGGGCATCCTTGTCTCCTTCCTGAGTTAAGAGGAAATGGCTTTAGTTTTTCACCATTAAGCATAGTAATGCTGGCTGTAGGTTTGTCATATGCAGCCTTTATTTTATTGAGGAATGTTCCTTGGATTCCTAGTTTTTCCAGAACCTTCATCATAAAGGGGTGTTGGATCTTGTCAAATGCTTTTTCTGAATCTATTGAGATAACCATGTGGTTCTTATTCTTGCTCTTGTTGATGTGTGATGAATTATATTAATTGATTTGTGTATATTGAACCAACTTTGCATCCCTGAAATGAATCCTGTTTGATCGTGGTGTATGATTTTTTGGATGAATTGTTGAAGTTGATTGGCCAAAATTTTGTTGAGAAGTTTTGCCATCAATGTTCATCAAAGAAATGGGTCTATAGTTGTCTTTCTTTGATGAGTTCCTGCCTGGTTTTGGGATGAGGGTTATGATGGCTTCATAGATTGAGTTCGGTAGTGAACTTTTTCTTTCAATTTCATTGAAGAGTTGGAGGAGTATTGGTGTGAGCTCTGCTTTGAAGGCCTTGTAGAATTCCGCTGTAAAACCATCTGGTCCTGGGCTTTTCTTAGATGGGAGGTCTCTTATTGCTGTTTCTATTTCAATGCTTGATATGGGCCTGTTACGATGGTTTAACTCATCTTGGTTTAGTTTCGGCATGTCCATATTTGCTAGGAAAAAGTCCATTTCTGCCAAGTCCTCAAACTTATTAGCATAAAGGTTTGAGAAGAAATCCTGTATAATGTTCTGAATCCTGGTTGTTTCTGTGGTGATGTTTCCATTCTCATCTCTGAGTTTATTTATTTGGGTGTGTTCTCTTCATTTTCTGATAAGATTTGCTAAGGGTCTGTCAATTTTGTTAATTTTTTCAAAGAACCAACTCTTTGTTTTGTTGATTCTTTCTATGGTTCTTTTGGAATCTAATTTGTGTAATTCTGATTTAATTTTAATTATTTCTGGATTGGGGTTTATCTTGCTGCTCTTTTTCAAGGAGGTTCAGATGTCTCATTAAATTGTTGGTTTCAGATCTCTCCAATTTGTTGATATAGGAACTCAGAGCTATAAACTTGCCTCTGAGTACTGCCTTTGCTGTGTCCCAGAGGAGCTGGTAATTTGTGTGTTCATTTTTAGATCTACAGTTTCTCTGTTGAGTTTTTGCCAAGTTGATCTATTTAGTGGGGGATAATGGTGTGTTAAAGTCCTCAACAATTAATAATAGTGGTGTGTTTAAAGTCCCCAACAATTAATGTCTTTGGATCTATGTGACATTTGAGGGAAAGTAGTGTTTCTTGGATAAATTTGGGTGCTCCATTGGTTGGCGAATAGATATTTAGAATTGTAATATCCTCCTGAAGGAGAGATTCCTTAATTAGTATGTAGCGACCTTTGTTATCCCTTCTCACTAATTTTAATTTGAAGTCTATTTTATCTGATATTGTTTATGGGGGCCATTTGCTTGGTAGATTTTGTTCCACCCTTCACTTTCAAAATGTGTTTGTTTTTATGGGCAAGGTGTGACTCCTGAAGGCAGCAGATAGGAGGATCTTGCTTTTTAATCCAACTAGACAGTCTATGTCACTTAATTGGAGAGTTAATGTTGAGAGTTAGGACTGAGAGGTGTTTGGGAGTTTCTGCCATGCTATCCACCTTCTTGGGGACTGTGACAACTGGGTTCTTCCAATGGTTCTTGGATTCTCAGTTTGGGTGCGGTTTCTTGGCCTTTATTGTGGCCTTGTTGGTTTTCGATGTGTAGGACATCTTTAAGCATCTTTTGTAGGGCTGGTTTGGTGGAGATATATTGTTTCAGTTTTTCTTTGCGATGGAAGGTTTTTATTTGACCTTCGGTTATGGAGGAGAGTTTAGCTGGGTACAGTATTCTTGGTTGATAGTTGTTTGTCTTTAGGGCATGGCCTACATCATTCCAGGCTCTTCTTGCTTTAATAGTCTCTCCTGAGAAATCTGAGGTGATTCTAATTGTTTTCCCTTCCTAGGTGATTGATCTTTTCTCCTTGATAGCTTTAAGGATCTTTTCCTTGGTCTGAATTGATCCTGTGTGGATTATAATGTGATGGTGGGATGTCCTGTTCTGGTCTGGTCTATTTGGGGTTCTAAAAGCTTCTTGTATCTGAATAGGCCTATCTGTTTGCATGTTTTGGACGTTCTCTGCTAGGATCTTGTTAAATAAATTTCCTAGACCATTCACTTCTGTCTCTAGGTGCTCCTCTACACCTATTATCCTCAGATTAGGCCTTCTGATGGTGTCTTCCAAATGTTGAATAGATCTATCATATTTCTTGGATTTGTCTTGGATAGTTGTATGTTCTTCCTCTATAATATCTAGGCTGTCTTCAATCTCCAAGATTCGATCTTCTCCATGGTCGAACCTACTGTCAAGACTTTCTACTTTGTTTTTTATTTCTTTTCCTTCGAATTAGTCGGTTTGATGACTTCAAATTCTTTGTTGGAGCTTTGTTTTAGATCTTGTATGAGCTTCTTTACTTGCTTAATTTGATGTTCAGTGTTTATTCTCAAATCACTTAGTTGATTGGTTATGGTTTCCTTGGACTCCCATTCCTTCTGTTGGGCTCCATTTAGCATTCCCTTTGTGGTCTTCCTGAATTCTTTCAGTTGTCTGTTTATGGATTCCATGAATCCCTCTATTGATCTTTGTCTATTCTCATCCTACTCTCACAATTCCTGTATTACTCTTTGATTAGCTTCCTCACATTCATGTAATTTCTGTAGTTCTCTTTTACTGTTCTCAGCCTGCTCACACAATTCCTGTGTTTCTCTTTGACTGTTCTCAGTCTGCTCATGCAATCTCTTTATTTCTCTTTGACTGTTCTCAACCTGCTCACGGAATTCCTGTATTAATCTTTGACTAGCTTCCTCATGCTCACGAGATTCCTGTATTAATCTTTGGTTTGCCTCCTCTCTCTCCTTATCATGCTCACACAGAGTCCTTTGCAGGTTTTCAATCTTTTCATTCACCATGTTTACCAGTAGTGTTTGTAGAGCTTTTTGGGAACTTTCCTCTGGATTATTCATTAACAGTTCTGTCACCTGATTATCATGAGTGGGAGTTGAGATACCTGGACTTGCCATTTTTCTTGTGTTTTTCTAGTGTGTTCTGCCATTTGGCCTGAAAGAAACACCAATTTTGTGCTAGAGCACTATTTTAAGGCAAGCATCAACCAGAGTCCTGTAGTTGCACAGTCAAAATGGCTGCAGATTCAATCTAGTTCAACAGATACATCATTCAACATCAGAAAACTATGGGTTAATGGGCTAAGAACAGCAAAGAAGGATTTGGCAAACCAGAAATTATTAGGTTTAGGGAGAAATGTGGGGAAAAATAGGATTAGAGTGATATGGAGAGGTAAAAGGAGAGTGAATTTAACCAAGTCCTAATCTCAGAGAGGGAAATGGATTGGACAGAATGATAGGAGAGAGATTAAAAAAAAACAAGGAAAAATGGAAAAACAAAAATTTAAATTTAAAAAGTGAAACACTTTAAAATTATGTATGTATAAACAAATGGTATTGAGAGAAGAAGGATAGGATGGGGGAGAAGGATAGAAAGGAAATATGAAAAACTAAAAAAATTCTTAAAATTAGTTACTTGAAAATTATATAGGTATAAAAAGATAATACTGCTATTAAAGAAGTTAAGCCTAAGAGGTTGTGAATTGAGTAATAAATTTCTGGGTTAAGTATGTACACAATGGGGGATAAGGTCTAATAATTGACAATGGGTATATATCTGGGAATGAGCAGAAGAGCAATTAAGTCACACAAAAGAGAAAGAAAGAGAAAAAATGAAAAGAATAAAAAAAAGGACCAAAAGGTCAAAAGAGATTAAAAAAAAAGCACACACACATATACACCTAAAATAAAAATTATGAGAGAAAAAAAGATTAATAGAAATCAATTTAAAAAAATTTAAAAAGGTACAAAAAAGAGTTCTTTGATTTTTGGGGGGACGGGGGACTGGGAAGATCCTGTATCTCCCCTGTGTCCTTAACCAGTCTCTTGGTGGAGTCTCTGGTTTGCTTACAGTGTTTGGTTTTCCTGTGGCTTGATTGGTTTCTTAAGTCAGCTTGTTTGAGCAGGCAGAAAAATGCTCTGCATTACCCATGATTTTGTAATCCTTCTCCCAGGCTAGTTCAGTGGAGGGAGATCTGTTTTGAGTATCACAAAAGGAGATGGCTGTTTCCTCTAGTTTGGAGATGCTGTGATGAGGCTAGGTTCTGGGTAGAATTGAGGCCTTTCAGCAAACAGTAGCTTTTCCCTGAGGGGCTAGCTCCTGAGACACTCACAGAGCCCAGCCTGGAGCCATTCTCAGGGTTTATGTTTACTGAATTTCAATTGTTTTTCTAGCTGCTATAGGGAGGAGCAGCCTCCGGTTCTATTTACCCAGTGAAGAAAGTCACTTCTCTGGGGGTGGAGCTTCCTCTGCCTGGGCGGGGTGACTTTCCTCTGGGTAGAGCTGAGCCTGGCAGGTCAGATCAGGTTCCTGTGACCTGCTAAATGACTCTCTTGTTTTCTTCCAAGGCCTGAGTAGGAGCTGGCTTCTCAGCCTGGCCTTTGTCAGTATAAAAGATGGAGATCTCCAGTGGTGGGAGAGGGAGGGACAGCCTTCCCTCCTCTGCTCCCTGAGAAGGAGTGAGGATGTCAGGCTTCTACTCACGCTGGAGTCTTGGTTCCTGGGTCATCTCTGGTCTGGGATCTGCAGGATGAAGATATCTGCTCCTTGTCAGTTCTTCCTGGTGTGGAGTAGAATCTGATCGCCTGCCCCATCTGGCACCTTTGTCCTGGACTTTCTCTGTACGTATGGTGGCTATGGCCACCACTGCTGCAAGTGCTCAGATCTGTCTCCTTGCCTGAATTTTCCCTCTCTGGCCAAACTCTCTGTACTGTGATGGCACACTTGGTGTGATTCTCTAGCCTAGGACTGTTCACTGGAACACTAAAACTGCTTTCTATGTGAGAGCTTGTTTAGCCTCCAGCTTCTCCTCCACCATCTTCCTTCAAACTCTCCAGATTTTCTTAATGACTATGTGTGTGTATATGTTATATATATAATGTACTTTTATATATATGCTCTTGTATCCCACTTTTCACTGGTCCTCTTCTATTTTCCCAATAGCCCCCTTCTCAGGAATTAAAAAAATATTCTGTATATGAGAGAAAATATGATAATTGTGTGATTAATTTTCTTACTGCTAATATTTTATACACATTGATTTTTTCCCCTCAATTCTTCTTAGCCTTCTCTTTACTTTGTACATATTCTTATGGTCTGTCTTTTTTTTATTGTCAAAGTGATGTACAGAGGAGTTACATAAGTAAAGTAGTAAGTACATTTCATGTCAAACTTGTTACGCCTTCCCTCGTTTTTCTCCTACTTTCCCTCCCATCCATCCTCTCTACCCCCAGGTCTGTCTTTTAAAAAAATGTCCATTTTGCTGTTACTTAGCCAGGGCTTTTAATTCAATTATACTTCTCACTTCTAGAAGGCCTACTTGATTTTTTTCATAAATTATTACTCTGTTGACATTTATCATTATTTCAATGATTCTATTATTTTCTTGAGTCAATATCCATAAAACAAATATCTAAATCATGTTTTAATCTGTTCCTATTGTCTAATTTTTTGTGTATCATGCCTCATAAATTTTATTAGGTATAGGGAATGAAAGACAGTAAAGTCTCTATACTGTGTTGCTTTCCTGCAAAGATGGGTCACTTATCTTCTGAAAGGCATATAAAGAAAGCACTAATGCAACACCTTGAACTTGTCAGAGCCTGAACTCAGTCTTTATTAGAGCTGATCTAGGTCAGGATTTCACTCACTCCTAACATACAGATTTCACTCTGGGACTATAGCTCCTGTGGTCTAATACATGATCTTTCTGTGTACTCAACTGAATTCTAACCTTTGTCTCCCAGACAGGAAATTGCTGAGAGCTGTCTTTAGTCTCCTACTTCTGTTTTCAACGATATCTTAGAGTCTCTGCTTGTGTGTGAACATCTCAGAAGTTGATCATGTGTAGGATTTATATGCAGAATTTAGGAGTTCTCTGTATTGTCCTGTTTTTTTTTGTGTGTGTGTATATGTGAAATTGGCCAATTAAACAGCACTAAAATATCAACCTCTGCCTCTTTTGGTTTTTAATTTATTTTTTAATAATTTTTTATTGAGATTAAGTGATTACATAAATTTCACAAATTTCACAGTGTTGTGAGATAGTGATACTTAAAGTCACAAACACATTTTAACCTTCACAGGCAAATTGCCATTATCGTGGTCTATAATGTTTGTGAATTCTATGAGCTTTGACAATACAATTATTTCTTCCACACTGAGTGATATGTACATTTCTTTCCTTTTTTCTTAGTGTAAGCTATTCAACTTCTGTCTCTTTAGCTCAGCCAGACCGTGGCTTCATGCCTGTGCTTTCATCATCTGCCCTGTTGGGTGGAAAATGCTCTCAGAACATAAATCAGGGATGGTATAGAGTCATTGCAATTGTTGTCTTTCTTCCTGGTGGTACTGGGGTTTGAACTCAAGACCCCATGTTTGCAAGGCAAGCATTCTACCACTATAGCCATACCTATAGCCCAAGACTCTAGCTTCCTAACCACCTTCTTTGTGATACTGTGGTTTATTCAGCTTTACTAGTTCCTTCTGTGTGAGGGTAACTGCTATAAGCTATTCCATTATGGTTGGAGCTAAAAGTAATTGCTTCTATTTATTTATTTATTTTTGGTTGATTCTGGGGCTTGAACTCAGGGCCTGGATATTGTCCGTGAGCTCTTTTGTTCAAGGTTAGTGCTCTACCACTTGGAACCACAGCTTTACTTGTGGTTTTTGAGTGATTAATTGGAGATAAGAGTCTCATGGGGATTTTTCTGCCTGGGCTGTCTTTGAACTGTGATCTTCAGATCTCAGCCTCTTGAGTAGCTAGGATTATAGGCGTGAGCCACTGGCACCTGGCTGCTTTTACTTTTGAGGACTATTTTCACTAATTATCAATTTTTAAGAGTTTAAAGCAGATGATCTCAACAGATGTTGAGATGTTGTCATATTCCTCCTACCAAAATAACTGGTAATTCTCATCGGTTTTCTAAAATTCTTAACCATTCTAGAAAATGGCAAAGATGCCATTTTTCCTCTAGCCTCTTTCTACTCTGATTATACGTATTTTATACTAGATCTAACATACACCTTTACCATACAGATTAAAAAATTCTTATTTAACTTTCTGTGCCTCAATTCAGATCATTTTCCCCCCTTCTCTCTGTTTCCATCTTTTCTGTATCTAGTGTGCTCTTAATCCATTGAATCGTCTTAAATTTATTAACTATTTTATTTATAGAATGTCCATTTGATTCTTTTATGGATTCAGTTATCTGTCCAACTCCTCTACCATTTCAAATGCTCTGTTTACCCCTTCTTTCCTTTTTTCTGAATGGTCACTTATACTTATTTTAAAGTCCCTTTTGGGACTGACCATAATATAATCCTAGATGCATGGTGAGAGAACAGAGAGGCACATCATCTGAGGCTGGTAGCAGGCTAAAAGCAAGACCCTGTGTGCAAAATAGATGAGCATGAAGAGGGCTTGTGGGAAGGGGAGGCTAGAGTGCATAGGCATAGCTCAAGTGCTACAGTTCCCACCTGGTAAGTGCAGTGATCGGAGTGTGAACCCCAGTACCATTCCCCACCCCACCCCCACTCCCAAATAAAGCCCAAGCTTGTTTTGTTTCTGTTTTTTTGTCTTCTCAGTAAAATTTTGCTGCATTTAGGAAACTTTGTGATTTCAGTTGTGTGTCGTTAGGGAATACCTTAGACACTCCAGATGTCCACCCAGATGGTTCCCTCTTTCTCTGTCATGGAGTTAGAAGAAGGGCTGAGACTTAAATCTCATTTAGCTGGACTGATGGAGTTTTTTTTTCTCCCCCAGTTTTAGGATGATTTAGTCAACCTGTGATTCATTCTCACTTTTTAGTTATAGACTTTTTTGTCACTTTATTTTGGCCAGTCCTGGGCTTGAACTCAGGGCCTGAGCACTGTCCTTGAGCTTCTTTTGCTCAAGGTTAGTACTCTACCACTTGAGCCACAGTGCCACTTCTGGCCTTTTCTGTTTGTGTGGTACTAAGGAATCAAACTTCAGGCATGCTAAACAAGCACTCTACAACTAAGCCACCTTCCAAGCCTAGTTATAGACTTAAAAAAACAAACAAACAAACATCCAGCTGGGTGCTTGTGGCTCATGCCTGTAATCTTAGCTACTTAGGAGGCCAAGATCTGAGAATTGTGGTTCAAAGCCAGCCTGGGCAAGAAAGCCAGTGAGACTCTTATTTTCAATTAACCAGCAGAAAACTACAAGTGGCACTGTGGCTCAAAGTGGTAGAACACTAGCCTTGAGCAAAAGAGCTCAGGGACAGTACCCTGAGTTCAAGCCAATCTTGTGCTGGAACTTGGGACTTAGATGCTATCCCTGAGGGTTTTTTTTCCTTCTTAAGGCTGGTACTCTACCATTTAAATCTCACTTTCACTTCTGGGTTTTTGGTGGTTAATTGGAGATAAGTCTCACAGGCTTTCCTACCCTTCTGTCTTTGAACCATGATCCTTAAATATTAGCCTCCTGTGTAGCTAGGCATGAACCATTGGTGCCTAGCTGAATTTGTGCCTTTAACTCAGCTCTTCTACACAAAACTTCCTTGGCTTACACTGTGACCTCTTTATTACAGTTTATTTCTATTGTATTAATGTGTTCATTTTAGTGGTGATAAAGGGCCTGTAGTAGGTGAGAACAATCTGGTGGATAATTGCATATGGTAAGAGGGAAGAAGGTTGAGGCCTACAGAGTCCAAAAGTCTAGAAGAGCCAGAAAGCATGGGTTGAAATAGGCTCTGTTATAAAGAGAGGGGTTATCAATTCTGAGCAGAAAAAGTTGTGATGGTAGGTTCCTTGCACGATTGCTTGAAGAAGCAAAGGCTGCTAAAGACCTATGTGAGGTGATGGTATGAGGTGAGGCTAGGGAGTAGGTGGGGACAATTCTCCCACAAGAGGAAATGCTACTCTTTGCCTGATGTTACCTTCCTACACATAGAAACCAAGCTTAACCCTGGAAGAAGGGCTGGCAATTTGTGCAGTGGAGAGAAAAGGAAGTCGTGGCCCAACTCTATGTGGTGGGGAATTTGAGATGAACAGAAATGACTGTGGGTGCTATCTCTTGGATTTTCTTCCTTTATTCTCCTAAACAGGAAGTAGGAACTCTCAGGATGATATTAACCACGATCAGTTTGGCCTCTTCGGGTTCCCTTATTCCTATGGGACTCTGCTTCTAGCTCCCATTCTTCTTGACTTTAGGATTTTTTGCTGCGTGGACATTTGCATCTCTGTGTATGAGTATGAGAAGCTGTTATCCCTCTTATAGGATTGGTACAGGTATAGGGTATTAAGGGCATTGTGTTTCAATTTCTTGAACTATATATACTTGTTTTCCCTTTTGGGATGTATAATTCGGAGAGGGGCTATGTACTTATTCAACTGGTCAGGCTAGAAACCTGGGCATCATATTTCTGCTTTTTTTTCCTCCAAAACTTGTGTTCTACCAATGGCCAAGTACTGAATACTTAGATATTGTAAACATTGCTGGCTCTTACTGACTTCTCTATCTCACTGTTAAAATTTCAACCAGACCACTGTTTTCCTTTCCCTGGATGGCAGCAACAGCCTCAAAAAAAAATCTTACTGACTTTAACCTTGCTAACAACTCCCAATTCCTTTGCTCTTGAGATTACTAAAAGCAATCTCTCTCTCTTTTTTGTTTGCCAGGCCAACTCCTATTCAGGCATTGCTCAGTTGTGCTGTGTGTAGAGAAGCATGTCTTAGGGTCTCCCTTTGCTCCTTTCCTTCCCTGTAACCCTCCATGTCTTGTCTATGTCTCATACCAGGAACAAGCTCCTCAGTATTACAACTGGTCATGGATCTAGGGTACACAAGGCCTTTAACTGACAATTGTTTGGTTAGAATGAAGGAGATTTAATGCCATAGCGTCCCTTGTCTCAAAGAGTTCACAGTCAAGACAAAGACAGTCATGACTATGAAAGCTGTTGGAAATACCATAACTTGACAGAATGGGACCAGGGAAGACTATGAAGAGGAGAAAAGGTTTTCAGGGACAATGGCCCTATAACAGAAATGATCACAAAAGATTGTCAAAATCTCAAGCTTGCACAAAGTAATTCTATTGGGGATTCTTGCTGGGAACGGAACGTCCCATAGAACTTGGGGCTGATGTCACCTTGTTATCGCTCCTAGTAGTCAAAGATAAATATATTCAAAAACATCCAAGTAACCCTCCTAATTTTTCCTTAAAAATAATTTCTGTCCATTGCATCTCACAGATGCCAATAGTTCATTCTGACATGGATATCCTATGTTACAGTGTCCTTCTATTCCTTTGACTGTCTCTTGTCATGTAGGTGGCACTACTATGATTAATCATGAAGCAATAACACTATGCTAGGTTTCTCTCTCTGTGTGTGTGTCTCTCTGTCTCTGTCTCTCTGTTTCTCTGTCTCTGAGTGAAATAGATTAGAGTCCTAAACAGGATATTTTCACGACACTGCTGTCAAGGCCTGCTGGGGTTGCAGCAGAGAGAGCACTCATGTTGTGAATTCTCTAGATTCCTTCATATCTACAATAAAGATGGCTTCCATAGGCTGGGCAAGTGTGAGGCTTCTTTTGTGGGCAGTGAAGGAGAGAGATGTCAGTGAAAAGAAGATGTCTTAGGAGAGGAAGACCGATTTTGTGGGTTGCCTCTCCTTCCTTTTCTTCTCATCACAGAGAACATTCTCGTCTCCTCTAAAATATGGAGGAGGCCGATGAGTGTCTCACTTCTGAAGTCTTGAACAGCTGGACTTGTAGAGTACCCACTATCCTGGGGCTGGTGGTGTTGATTGTGAGAAAGGAGTGGGTGAGAGCTGGACAAACTGGCAGAGGAAGTGTGGGTGATCTAAGTTCCCTGGGAAACACTAGGGGAGTCTTCCTTGGGTCCCACTGACCACACACAGGTACACCAGATTTCATTCTAGGGCTTAAGCCTTATTGACAATTCCTCTTAAGTGGAGATGACTTGAGGAGGCTGTAAAATAGAAGAACCCAGGGAAGGTTGAGAGAAAAGAGAGGCAAGTGTCTGTATTCATCAAAGGACTGGAAGGGGTGTTTCCCAGAGTGGCCTTCTCAATATCTACAGAGAACCTGAATTTGAACACTCATCCCTTACAGGGAAATTGCCTACCCCTTCCAGAGGAAGACTGAGAAGAAGAGATATATGATAAGAACAGAACTTGACTTCACCACCAACACATCCCTGTAGATTTTCTCACATAAGAGAGGAGGAGTTGAGCTGGGAGCTGGTGGCTCACACCTGTAATCCTAGCTACCCAGGAGGCTGAGAATCTGAGGATCATGGTTTGAAGACAGCCCATGTAGGAAAGTCTGTGAGACTTATCATCAATTAACCACCAGAAAACCAGAAATGGAGCTGTGGCTCAAAGTGGTAGAATGCTAGCCTTGAGCAAAAAAAGCTCAGGGACAGCTTACACGCCCTGAGTTCAAGCCCCATGACTGATCCAGAGAGAGAGAGAGAGAGAGAGAGAGAGGAGAGGAGAGGAGAGGAGAGAGAGGAGAGTTTATTAGCAGTGTGTAGTCAAAGACACAGTGGATACCAGTAGTCAGGTGAAAACAAACATCAGTTTTCTTATCCTTTCTTCCTTCCCCAGCACCAGAGGAAGATAGTCAGGAAATGGCCAGAAAGATGAGAACACACATATAGTTCCTTCTGTTCCAAGCTGTGGAAACCACAAAGACAAGTTGGGCTGAGGCTATGAGGAGAGGAAAAATTTCATGAGATGGGAATTTAAAAAATGGACCAAACTTATAACAAACAGGAACCGATGTGAGTATTTAAGCTGTGTGAGAAGTAGAAGGAGGCGGTATCATATTTAAGACAGCCCATTACCCAGCAACAAGAGGAAAAGACTGGACCAAGTGTGAGAGCAGCAAGAATTCTATAAATAGCCACTCATTTACAAACCAAGCTGAGAGTGTTTTAATTCTTCCAATAGCCCTGAAGGATAGGTGTTACCACATTTATTTCCCAGTGGAGAAACCGAGAGTCATTTAAATGTCTTGCTAAAGATTTTCCAATGAAAAGGTGGGTAACTGCATTACAGTGTAGCAGCAACACAGAGTTGAGAGAGCCCAGAAATCGTAGAAAGGAAGGTGGTATTGTTTCTACTTTGGAGTCAGTGGGAAATTATCTTGGAGGACTTGATGTCTTGATTTGGGTTGAGTGGCACTTTCTAGAATTTCCCAGTAAAGGGATGGCAAGGATCTCAAAGGGGGCTGGAATTTTTTTATTATTGTTGCTAATTTTTCTCTTGGCAATATATACAATTTTCCCTGTGCTTTGCCCACTTTGGATGTTCATGTAAAAGAATACTCAATTAGACTTTGGTTCAACATTTTTAAGATATTTTTAAAAATTTTGTGGATTCGGAGCTGGGAAGGTGGCTCAGTGGTAGAGCGCTTGCCTTGCATGCATGAGGCCCTGGGTTCGATTCCCCAGCACCACATAAGCAAAAAGAAAAAAAAAAGCCAGAAGTGGCGCTGTGGCTCAAGTGGTAGAGTGCTAGCCTTAAGCTGAAGAGCTGAAGGACAGCACCCAGGCCCAGAGTTCAGGCCCCACAACCGGACCCCCCAAAAAAAAAATTTTGTGGATTCCTAATGAAGCTTAAATGTTTTATTAAGTTTATTGTTTTTTTTACCTTTATTTATTCTATGCCCATTTATGATTGGATTTTTGTTTTCCTTTTTGATTTGTACTGATTCCTTAATGTCAGTTTTATTAACATTGCTTTCAGACATTATCTGCCTCCCTCACTTTGTTTTTGCTATAGTTATTTTTCAGTTAGGGTCTTGCATTTTGCCCCTGACCAGCCTCAGACTGCAATCTTCCTCTTACCTATGTTTCCAGCTTATTTGTTGAGATAGGGGTCTTGCTATTTTTTCCCTTTCCAGGCTGGCCTCAAAACTCAGTCCTCCCAGACTCCACGTTCTGCATTGATGAGATTTCAGGTGTGAGCCACAATGCTAAGTTTTAGCTCAAGTTCTTGAAGGAAAACATAGAATGAGAATCTCCATCAGGATGTATATATTATATAATATTATATATTATATGTAATATTATATATATATATATATATATATATATATATTTGTTGGTCTTGAGATTTGACTCTGGGCCTGGCACTGTCACTGAGTTTCTTTGTGCCCAAGGCTAGTTCTCTACTACTTGAGACACAGCACATCTTCTGGCCTTTTCTGCTAGAAAGGCCTTTTTGGCTTTTTCTGTTTACTGGAGATAAGAGTCTCTTGGACTTTTCTGACCAGGCTGGCTTTGAACTGTGGTTCTAGGTTATCAGCATCCTGAGTAGGATTATAGGCATGAGCCACCCTTGCCCAGTGAACTTACTAATTTTGTGTTCCCAAACAATGCTATGATAGCTTGGGATCTTTTACACTGATGGCTGTGCTTTCAAAGCTCCTCCCATTTAATTTAAATTTTATTGAGGTGTTTGAACCCTGAGCTTCAAGCATGCCAGACAACTGTCCAAATGCTGATCTATTATTCCCAGCTCTCACATTTCATTGAAGTACAGTCTCTGCTGTTAAAATATTGGAACCACAGCTGCACACCTCATCATCTCTGAACCTCACCACATTGATGAATTTGCAATTTGCAATATGCATACATAATGCCTTGAAGGGGGGGTCCGTCTTGTAATTATTGCCTTTTGAAGTTCTAGGAGCAGGAAATTCATCACCTTGCTTCATAAATACCGACCTGGTGACACATTATTCTTTGAGAAATATGAATCTATAGAATTAAATCAAGCTATTTTGGCTAAAAAAAGAATGCTATAAGCATGCTTTTTCTTTTTCTTTTTTTTTCCTTTTGAATTAATTTGTAACTTCTCAGTGTTTCAGGCTATTAAATCAGTAAGGTTGAGAGGAAAAGGTTCTCAATTGAGTAAACTGACTGCTGCTTCATTAAACACGTGCAAACTGAATAATTACGATTTCCAATCTTGTCTTAAAATGAATTTGAGGGAAGGAATTTTCCTGAGATCAACAGGAAGGTCCTGTGGGCTTGGCGTCATTTTGGGGTCAGTGTGCTCAGCTCATCCACTCAGTGAGGTTCATTGCGTGTTCTATATGCATTATGGTAAACTTGCGAGGGCAGGGATGGAGGGATTCAGCTATCAAGGTTACAGGCCCATGTACAGCTTCTCCGTTCCTCAGGGTCCTTGTGTCTTCTGCTTGAAACGCCCTATTTCCTGACCTTCATGTGGCTGACTAATTCCCTTCATTCAGGTAAGCTCTTCAAAAATATCTTCTCAGTACTAGGATTGGCTGGCTCATGCCTGTAATCTTAGCTACTCAGGAGGCTGAGATCTGAGGATTGTGGTGTAAAGCTAGCTAACCTGGGCAGAGATGATACAGCCATCCTTCATTAGTTGTATTGTTGTTGGAAATTCATTTGTGATTATTTCTCATCTGTTTTCTTGAGCAAGAACGAAAGGTTCATGAAGGATAGAATCTTGCCTTTCCTGTATGCCCCTAACACCCCCAGTGCCTAGAGCAGAACCTAGATCCAAAGTGAATGAATGAATGAATCCAACCTCATTGTGTCTACATGGTTCGTCTCCCTGCACTCCCAGAGTGCAATCATAGTTTGTATTAAATTTTAGACAGAAGGTCAAAAAATGAAGCAAGTCAGAATGAGGTGAGCCAATCGAGAAGGTGACAGGGTACTGAATGTCTAGTTAGGGCAGGGTCTTTACTACTCCACCGAGGCCAAGAAAGCTTTCTGGACACCCAGGACTGTAAGGAAGTCACCTGTAGGCAATCCTTTAATGGTACAGATAGGAAGGCTAAGACTCAGACAGAGGATAGGGCCTGCTCAGTTTCAAATTTGCTTTTATTGGTAATTTCACCAACAGATACTCAGCCCCATCATTGATCCACAACCACCCACAAGCTCCTGGAGATGAGACAGAGGCACAGCTGGTGCCTGCAGGTTGGATGACTTCCTTTCTACCTGCACTACAGAAAGAGCATGGACGTGGGAGCCACAGATCTGTTTCCAAAGCCTACCCTTTGTATTTTGCATTGTGGTGTTTTTGAGCTAGTGATTCCCTTCCGCCAGTATGGGGGTTTTGGCTGAAGTTTTCAGTAACATCCCTAATAGACTAAGAAGGGGATGAATATGTATGAGAATATGTGTTTGTATCCATGAAGGATAAATATGTGTGTTTAAAGGGATTGTGCATGTAGGTGTGTGCATGTAGAGTGTGTGTGTGTGTGTGTGTGTGTGTGTGTGTGTGTGTGTGTGTGTGTGTGTGTGTGTGTGTGTGTGTGTATGCAGTAGGAAGAAAGGAGGACTGGGAGCCATCATCACGAAGCAACAATAACCATCTCTCCTGGGGTCCCTCTTGAGCCCAGGAATGGAGTATTAATACGGATTTCACAAAACGGGCATCTTGGGCTGGAGTGGCACCTGGCCGCTTATCTCACTCTCTCCAGGAGTCTTGTTTTGCCCTTGCAGTTAAATTTAAATTGCTGTGCTCTCATGGTGTTATGTCTGTGGCAGTCTGCACAGGTAGAAATGTGCTCACATTAGCAGAAAATAAAAAGTATATACAGGGTGGTCCATAAAAGCCGGCTCAAATCATGTGAACTGGTGGTTCGAGAGAGAGGTTTGAGTTTTCTTCTTGAATGGTTTCAACAAATGCAGAGAAGGATGTGAAACTATTAGCTAGTGTTCAGTCGATGGAAATACAACTTTGGGATGAAGATAACAACATCTAACACCCCTGGAGAGCTTAGGGTGGTAGGAAGCTTACATGTGGGACTCTAATGCTCATGTCCGTGCTGAGTGAAGAGGCATAATTATCTTCACCTTCATTTTAGTATCGGAGAGACAGAGTGTCTGAGCAGTTGCTCATGGCCCTGCAGCTGGTGGAACATATAGAACAAGAGTTCTTGCCTGAAGGTACCCAGCAGGTGAGGAGGGATTGGAGAGCCAAACCCCAGTTGTTTGGATCTAGCTCAATAAGTTCCCAAAGTTTATCCCTTCTTTAACTTCTTCTAAGGCTTATTATGATCACAATGGAGCTGCATTTGGAAAGACGCCAGTTATTTTTTTTTTAATGCATAAGCATGAAAACTTTCTTCTTGAGAAAAACTTTCTAGGACCCACATTTTCCTGACTAAAGAGTCAGGCTTCGAGTGGCAGCCATATTTAGAGGCAGCTGTCCAAAGACTCCATGGCAGAGAGTTTTGGCAGTCCAGCATTTTGCTCATAAATTAAAGATTGAGTCTCTCAGACTTTTCTGTCCCAGGATGGCTTTTGAACCAAGATTCTCAGATCCAAGGCTTCTAAGTTGCCAGGATTAAGCACCACCTGTGGCATTTTGACTAGTTTTCATCATTAGTGTAACTCAGGGAGCATATTAACAACTTTATAGAATGGATTTTTAAGCCTTTTATTTTGCCTTAAAATTTAGAACCTTAGATTCATTGTAATAAAATACTGTGAAGTAACTCAGTGCCAACAGCTAAAGAGGCGCAATGTTTAAATGCCTGCCTTCTAGGAAGCTATTTTTCAATGGAGTATTCTTTCAGTGAGCACATTTCCATGCTGTCCCTATTATGCACAAGCCCTTGTGTTGGGTGTGTGGATTCAGCAGTGTAAGATAGAAATGGTTGCTGCCTTATAAACACTTGATACAAATCCCAAAACAATAGAAGGTGCTATGAAGGGCATGAAAGAGAGCCAGGGCTCTATGTAGAGTGATTGGGGAAAGTCATGGTAGGAAAACAATCAATGCATCCTTTGAACTACTGTGTTGGCAAATATGGGAATGAGAAGAATGGCTTCAATAAGCTGTCTAGGACTACAGGAGCAGATTCATTTCAGGTTGCTTGTAGCAATATGGGCTCTGGTTTCCTTTCCTTCTTTCTTGGCAGAGTTTCTAAATGTGCTTGCAGAACTGGAACAGAGGCATTTATTTGCTGTGGAGCTATGTTATCTGCTAGACTGTCCCTGCATCAGTATCCAGATAGCGCTGCCATAGGGAATTTTGGTCTAAGAGGTTCTTAGTATCTCAGGAGAAGCCATTGGTACCAGTCTACCAAAAAAGTCAAGCTTTAATAAATCAAGACCAATTTGTTCCATGGCATTTAGGTTCTAATGTCATGATTTGAACATTTTTAAATTGGTGGATTATTAATTGTAGGGGTAGAAAGAGGCCTTCATCTGTCTAGGGGGTTAGTCCTGGGTCCCAAAAGCTCAATTACTTTTGGTTGGACAGATATGGCAACTTGGAGGAACACAATGACAATTGTTGTTTGGTTGTATGTTAGACTTGACTTTTTCCCCCCAGATCACTGAAGCTCTGTCAGTTTTTTATCGTTATGATAAAAATCATTCCATTTGATACTTTTTCCACTTATTTAAGAATTATCATCATCTCCCCATTGGCTAGCTCCATTGTTGTCTTCTTCAAATAGAGATTTGTCTTTTTAGTCTCTCTTTCCCATTATTTCAACATCTTTATGGTCAAAAGTTTAATTCCTATGGTTATATATAATCTATTATCTATCTATCTATCTATCTATCTATCTATCTATCTATCTATCTATCTATCTATCTATCTTCAAACTTGACTGAAACATGGTATACATGGGAGTGTGATTCCATAGAGTAATATCTTGAACAATTAACTGGCAGTTTAACAACAAACAAAAAAATTAGGCAACTGAAACAATGTCCCGACTGGGGAATGAATGTTGTTGGGCGGGGCGGGGGGGGGGGGAGAGGGAAGGAGCAAGGTGCCTGTGCTCAGGTCTGTAATTTTGGGTTAAATACAGTTATAACAGTCCATGTGCATATGTAAAAATGAAATGAAAAAGCTTGATGACATTGGAATGGGGAGAGGGAGGTGGGAGGGGAGAATGATGAGGATGATTGTGATCAAGATGCACTGTGTACCTAAAGGGGCACATTAAAATGAACACCTCTACCTAGTGCACTAATTGAAGATTAAAAAAAATGTTCTGGTCCCACACTGAAAATCGAATTTATCAACCAGAAAGGAGCTTAACAAATATTCTACCATGACCAAGCCAAGACCTCCACTTTCTTTTTTTTTTTAATTGTGAAAATACTGTACAGAAGGGTTACAATTACATGGGCAAGATAATGAGTACATGTCTTATCAAGCATTGTAGCCTCCTCCTTTGTTTCCCCTTCCCATCCCTGCCCATCCTCCCCCCCCACCGAATCCTCCTCCCTCCCTGAACCCCCAACCAAAGTTGTAAAGTTTGTTTTTCGACATAGCAACTTGTACATCTCATTGTTGCAATGGGTCTACCTGTATCCCTGTTTTAACATTTTTTTCCCCTTCCCCTCCACAAATTATACCAACATTATATACAGTGAAAGCAGGGGTTATATTGTGGGGGAAGGACATCCAAAACAACAAAGAAATGATCTTATAAATATGTTAGAAACAATCCCATGAAAGAAAAATACATATCTTAGGATTCATTTCGCTAACATCAACTTATCTGACCTTTTCTGCTTGACTCAGACATATACTAGTTGTTGCAAATAAGGGAAACCATGGAACCTATGTTTCTTTGGGTTTGGCTTACTTCACTTGATATAATTTTTCCAAGTCTTTCCATTTCCTAACAAATGGGGCAATGTCATTCTTTCTGATGGAGGCATAGAATTTCATTGTGTATATATACCACATTTTCTTGATTCCTTCATCTACTGAGGGGCATCTGGGTTAAGACCTCCACTTTCTGATCACAAGGTTTAACTCATTCTTCCTATAAAAAACTAGAACAGAATTTCTTTGTATTGTTGTAATCTAAGACATGAAATGACTAGTTCTCAGTATAATCTTTTTCCATTCATCATCCCCTCAAGTGTGTGTTTTGTTAAAATTCCCAGAGAATTTTTTTTCCTCCAGAAAAAGTTTCCAAAAACTTTTCTTAGGCAAAAATACGTTTGGATGAGCAACTAGAAGAGGTTGCCCTTTGATGATGGATCTGTGAAGTTGTCATAATCTCTTATGAGATTTCAGTACAAGAGTTTAGAAGTCACGATGCATGTCATCTGTATACAAACTTAGGCTACCATTTTTCCCCCATCCTGCAATCTAATCTCTATTTAGTCTTCATTTTTGAAGGATGGCTTCTGTGTTGCTTTATCTATTTTTCCCTTCTGCAGCTTAAAGATGTTATTCTACTGCCCTTCTGTTGAGAAATTACAACTCATTCCTACCATTACTTTCCTGAATGCAATGTATCTTGTTTTTCTCTGGCTCCTTTTAAGAGCTGACTTTTCTCCATTCATCTGAAAGTGATGTGCTTTTGTTTGGTTTTATTTTACTGATGGTTTGCTTTGATTTTGAAACAGTTTGCTTGATCTATGTTCATCCCTCCCCCACACAATGGTAACAACATGTAGAAGGATGTGTTGATTAATTTTATTTTCATTAATCTTTATTTTCATCAAAACACAACATGCATATATTGAGCCATCATACTGATGAATATATATAATTTTATTAGTCAATTTTACCTTAGTCAAGCTATGAGGGGGGTGAAATGAGAATGTTTACTATTTCAAAGAGGTTTTAAAAAAATATTTAATGAGCAGAAATGCCTCAGCATAAACTTTGATCTATGTTCAATGAACACTATGCATTATTATTAAAAAGAAAATTTATTCTGCCTGTAGCTTATTGACTTTCTTGGGTCTGTGGGTTTTTTAACATCAAATTTTGAAAATTTAGTCCATTACTGCTTTATACACTGTTTTTTGCTTATATTTCTTGTTTCTCTCTTTCCGAGAATATAAGTAAATGTATACCCCGACTTGGCATTGTCCCATAGATCACTGAGAGTCTGTCAGTTTTTATCTTTATGACTTAATTTGGATAATTTCTGTTGATCTGTCTCAAGTTCACCAATCTTTATTTTCCTTTTTGTGCCCTATAACATACATTACATTGCTAAATCTATATGATAAATTTTAAAATTTCTTCATGGTGCTTTTCATCACTAAAATTTTATTTGGATTGTTTTTAGAGTTTCTATTTATTTTCTGAGTTTACCCAGATGTTACTTGTTATATATAACTATATAATAGCTCTTTCTTCCTTCCTTCCTTCTTTCCCTCCCTCCCTCCCTCCCTACCTTCTTTCCTTCCTCCCTCCCTTCCTTCCTTCCTCCCCTCTGTTTATTTCTTTCTTTGTTGGCAGATAGGTACTTAGCACTTGAACCATACCCCCAGGCCATTTTTCTTTCCTTTATTTATCTATTATTTACTTTTATATGTTTCAAGCTTTGCCTGAGGCTGCCTTGGACATGATTCTCCTACTACCTGCACCTCCAGTAGCTAGAATTATATGCATGTAGTGCCACATTAGTTTATAATAGCTGTTTAAAAGTGTTCATTCCAATGATTTTTTTCTCTTGGGTATTTCACATTTTTTTCCTCATGATTCTTTCCATGTGTAGGGTGTAGAAGTTATGTTCTCGGCAGGCCTTAATTTTGTTTTCCTTTAAAGTGTTGAGATTTTTGTTTTTCTGGCAGGCTTGAGCCTGTCAGTGTTTGTTTTAAGAGCTTGTTGGGATGGGACTAATGGAGCAGAGTGTGAACTGCTCCTCAACAAGGACTTTCTAGGTCTCAAACAGATGCCTGAGGTTATAGGGATCTGAGTGTACACTGCCTGTAATAACCTTATTTTATCCATGTAGTGTGTGGATTCTGTAATCTCTATATAGCTCTTATGCTCCCTGGAGCTATTTGATAATTCTGTACTTTGGTTGACAATCAAAGTGACCTCCACAAAGACCTCTGCACAATATCCTTCTTTCCTGTCCCCTTTCCCACAAATTTGAGCTTCTCCATATCCCCCCATCCTTGACCTGTTTTCTCAACCTTACAAAGGTTCTGCTCTCTCTTTGGGCTCCACTTTCCCAGGCACCATTTGGATATTGCATAGGCAGGAAACTGAGGTAAATGTGGAACATATGTCATGGATTTCCATTTTCTCAAAGATTGCAGCTCTAGGGGGCTGGGAAGGTGGTTCAGTGATAGAGTGCTTGCCTTGCATGCATGAGGCCTTGGGTTTGATTCCTCAGCACCACATAAGCAGAAAAAGCCGGAAGTGGCACTGTGGCTCAAGTGGTAGAGCTCTAGCCTTGAGCTGAAGAGCTGAGGGACAACACCCAGGCCCAGAGTTCAAGCCCCACTACCGACAAAAAAAAAATAAAAGATTGCAGTCCTATGTATTTTACTATTTAATGACCAAAAAGTTGTGGCGTCGAACACTGTCCAACTTTATGGCTGTTACATACAAGAGGGAGGTAAAATCTTCCTAAAACTGGAAGTCCCAGTGCCTTCTTTATTTTTAGTCCTTAATTTAAAGTAGTCCTTGAAATAGGTGTTTTAGGTTAGTTGAATGGATGCACAATCATTTTGTTACATGCTGTGGCCAATGACGCAGAACAAAAAGTAGAACTTGGATTTCTTGGTCTTGAGTTTTCAATTCTGTGTTAAGTAGGGCTTCATGTTTTTTCCCCCTATGGGTCTGAATAAGGGATCAGAGTTCCTCCAACACACCCTGAAGGATAGAAAGCTCAAATTCCCCCATGAACTCCTTTTTCTTCCCTCCGTTATGAAATTAACACCCACAGTCATGAGGAAACCACATTAACCTTTTGGGATTCACTGTGAAGGACAATGGGGGAGTACAGGGAAATATCCAGGCTTTTTCAGTACCGTCTTCTACTTTACCTCTTCATTTATCAAAGCCACAGAGCTGTTCAGAGCATCTGATGAACTTAGTAGTCACTTTCCGGTTTCCTTGAATAATCCTAATGATTCCTGGTCTTCCTAAAAACATTATTTATTCTCTTACATTTTTTTTTTCTAGTGATGCTGAAACATTCAGCCATTTTCTGGGAAAGACTGAGAAGAGAGGTTAGATGATTGTGCCAAGTCAGAATGCAAACTAGAAGGCCTCTGGAACTGGGTTCTATTGCTTGCAAAATGTATAGTACTGTTATTTATCTCCTTGAGGTTATTGGTTTCTACTGTGCCTGTATGATGGAAATGCTGTTTAATGGTACACTTTGTTGTAGAAAGCAGCTTGTTAGGCATCTATTAACATACCACAACCTGCAATACCAGGGGATGGGATGCCCAATGACACTGAGACATTGAAACAGGAAGGTATGTGGATGCCAAGTTGCAGGAGCTCTGATCTTTCCTTTAAAGGTAATAGGGAACTACCATAACATTTCAAAGAATGAGAGCTGCTATGGTTTGGATATAAAATGTCCCCACAGGCTCATATGATAATGTTTTGGTCCCCAGTTGGTGAGAGCTGATTAGATCATGGCGGTGCTAACTTCCTCACTGGATTAGCCCATTGATGAATCCATTTTTTTTTCCCAGTCCTGGGACTTAAACTCTGGGCCTGGGCACTATCTCTGAGCTTCTTTTTGCTCAAGGCTAATGCTCTACCACTTGAGCTACAGTGCCACTTCCAGCCTTTTCTGTGTATGTGGTACTGAGGAATCAAACCCAGGGCTTCATGCATGCTAGGCAAGCACTCTACCACTGAGCTACGTTCCCAGCCTGAATCCATTGTTGAATGGGCTATTAGAAAATGGGGCTGAACTGGAAGAAATAGGCAAGCACTCTACCACTGAGCTACGTTCCCAGCCTGAATCCATTGTTGAATGGGCTATTAGAAAATGGGGCTGAACTGGAAGAAATAGGCTACAGGGGCATGTTTTGTTCATGTTTAT
Source organism: Dipodomys merriami (assembly GCF_024711535.1). Classification (NCBI taxonomy): domain Eukaryota; kingdom Metazoa; phylum Chordata; class Mammalia; order Rodentia; family Heteromyidae; genus Dipodomys; species Dipodomys merriami. The sequence goes on from NW_027202382.1 coordinate 30,235,129, forward strand.
CATATTAGGGAGCAGTTCCCTTTCTGTCTTTCTGCTTTTTCCTCTGCCACAGGCGCCTACTCTATTCCTATCTGTTCTATGATAGTTTGTCTTAAAGCAAGCCCACAGAGATGGGACAAATACCCTAGATCAAAACCTTGAAAGCATTAGCCAAGATAAGCCCTTCTTTAAGTTAATTTTTTTAACTTTATTGTTACAGTGGTGGAAAGCCTACTAACAAAGAGCTGTATTATCTAGGCATATATATTACATCTATAAATTATACATAAATAAGTATATATATAAATATTTATACAGGCCTATATATAATCTAGGCCTATATATAATATGTAATATATAATTATATATAATTAATATATAATATATAATTAATATATAATTATATAATTATATAATTATATATAATAATATATAATTATTATATAATTATATATTATATATAAATATATAATATGTATATTTATTTCAAGCAGAAAGGCCATTTTAGCTGCTGTATGGTAGAGGGACTTGGTGGACATTAAGAAGACCAATGAGAACACTGTGGTAGTGATATCACTTGAGAAGTCAGCCCTAGTGAGTGGTTAAATGTGAAGTGGAGGGGCAGCAGGTGATCAGCCCAGGATAGCCCTAGGTTAGACACTTAGAAGGAAATGGAGATACCTCTGAAGTGCATATTTCTGTGAGCCGAGGGCAGGTGGTGATAATAAGCATTCTGTAGAGAAGGGCAGGTCTCAGAGCACCCGAACATTCCTCCTCTGCTCCTGCCCGTGTTAGACTCGGAAAGTCTTCTGTATTCTTGCAGTGTAGAATCCAGAGAAAGTGCTTCTCTAGTCCATCTTGCCAATGGACTGTTTCCCCTAGGGAGGTATGAAAGGGCAGGGACTGTAGTTTTGAGATGGGTCAGACTTGGCTTGACCCCTTTATTCTTATGAATCCTTGAGGTACTTTCTCTTTGAGCCTCACTTTACTTTTCTGTAAAATAGGCATTTTCATTCAGTCTCTACTCTCCTTGCACATAGAGCTCTAGGGAAGAAGGGACATATATCTCTTCTGATGTCAGGTTGTGTTACCTAGGGCAATGGCAAAAGTGGGAGAGCTCCCTGGCACATAGGAAAGTAGTGTGCAGTTCAGTGTCATCCTTGAAAAGCAGCAGAGATGAGGGAGTGTTGGATCTCCCTGCAGCTTCTGCAAGAAAAGTCTCCTCTCCCCTCCCCCCTGCTGAGAATGTGCTGTGAACTAGGGATTGTTGGAGGTAGTTGCAACTAGTTATGTCAGCAGAATCTGAGACATGACTTTGCTTTGGTCCAAGCACAGCTGGCAGCCTGCCACTGCTCTGTCTCTATTTGCTCTTGGCCTCAAAGGTCTTTGTAATTAGCAGCACCCACAGAGTGACTCATGCTTGCTATCGGTAGTGATTGCATTGTGGAGTCACAAGTCCAAATGGTAGCTAAACAAAACACAACGTGTAGAGACTTGGTTGAATCACTCAAGTACAATATAGGCCTTACCTTTTCATTTTCCATCCTCACACCCTATTTCTTTCTTTTTAAAAAAATCTTTAAGTTGTTGGACAAAGGAGTTGCCATTCAACAAAGTAGTCATTTATCACAGTGACTTAGTCATTCTTGAGCAATTTCTTTATTGTGATCCCTCTACCAAATTGAACCACCAAAGTACACACGTTTGGTTAGCCCCATGGCTCTGTGTGTTTCACCCATGAGATCTGGCCAACCTGACACATGGAAGATGCTTACTAAATACCAGTTGAATGAATGAACAACCAGCTTCCCAAACCATCTTTAACCATTTCATTATAATTTCATATTATCCCTTAATTTAGTACCATGTCCTTAAATGTAGAAGGAAATATACCATTTCCAGGTCATTTTGTGATAGATAGACAACTTGTGCTTACTGGTCCAGAGCCATCAGGTACCTTGATATGGATATCATCTCATTTGACCCTCTCAAGGGTACCATGAGGGATGTACTCTAGCTTTCCCATTACAGGTAAGGACAGTGAGGCTGAGATAGACTCTGTCTGAGGTTTAATAGCTGTAATAGGGCAGGAAATAGCTGGAATATCCCAGGGTAGAGCTGTTTAGCTTTCAGGATCCTGCTCTTTCTTTAGGTGCCAATACTTTGAAAATTGTGGTTCTTAGCTCTGGCTGCACATCAGTTACCTGGCCCATGTTACTCCATTGGAGATTCTACTTTAATTAGTCTAGAGTATGGCCTGGAGATGGGGATTCTTCAATCCATTCTTACCTCTTACTTCTGCTCTGAGGGACATTGGAACAGATATGGAACCAGCCAAGTATCTTTCTTCAGAGGGAGCTGCAGCTATGGCTGCTGGAGAAGGCTTGAGGATGGGATGCCATGGTCCTTAGGAGGAATGAAGGCTCTGATGATGTGTTTAAAACAAGGCTTGACTTTCTCATCTGTCATAGAAATGATGAGAAGCTGGCACAGCTCATGAGTTTTAGGGCTAGAGGTGAATTTAGAGATTTTTTTTTTTGCCAAGCTTCAAAGGAGTGGGATGGTGTGCCCAAGGCCTATGAGAGATGGCAGTACAGCTGAGAAACAGAACAAGATAGCTTGTAGGAGGCTAGTGTCACACTGATTGGTGGGGGCCAGTTCCACATACATCTGTGTATGTAGCCTTGAGCGAGTCACTGGGTCTCCTTGGGTCCTAGATTCTTCCTCATGACGACTACCATACCTTTTTTCCATGGTTCTGGAATTGTGATGGGAAACTGTCTTTGCAAACTGCTTAGCCCAGTACTGTCCATACGACTGGTCCCCAGATCTTTCATTGGTTGAAGCACAGTAAGAACAAAGACAAAGCAAACAGCAGAGCTTCAAAGTCCATCTAGGATGGAGGATAACATTGCAGAAGACTTGAAGCCAGTGGAGAAGGGGCCTCCATATTCCTGTATTTGCTACCTGGAGCCCCACATAGCTGGTTTGAGGACTAGGTACTTCCTAAATTGGGATTGTCAGTATGGGCAAGGATAGGTTGACAGGGCAGTGATGGACAGGTGGTAGGAGCTGGGTACAAAGTAAGACTTGACATTCAAAAAAGGAAGACATCCTTGGATGGGGGCACCCTCCTGGGGTCAGAGTGGCTAAACAGTGGTTGTTTACTGCTTTGATCAGAAGGCCTAGTCATCCTGTGAGGATCTGGAAGTTTCTTTCTGGGGATGCCAACCTCTGTGAGGAGTAGATGTGAAGTCAGGAAATCATACTTTGATTGAGAATTGAGATGATACATATAAAGTGCTCAGGGCCCATAAGTGTCCCTTTCTGATTACCCCCTGCTATTTATCTCTGACAGTAAACTCAGCAATGGGTACTTCTATCCTCTGGGGAGTAGAGTCTAAGTTTGGGAGAGTAATTTTGGACAAGTGAACATATGGCTGAGTCCTCATTTGCCTCATTTGTGAAGAGGCTGATACTCATCTAACTGCATTGTGAAATAAGATGAGTTATGTAGAGTTAAGCTCAGTGCCTGACACTAGCCAAGAACACAGAATGTGTCAGTTATAAGGACTGGTAGGAAGGCCCAATGTTAGGCTGCCAGGATGGTATTCTAGTTATATGGGAAGGAGAGTGGGCCAGGAAGCAACACTGAGGGTCAGAGGTGCCACATGGCAAAGTAGGGGAATGAAGAGTGATGTCAACAAGGAACAGAATTAGTGAACTCTAGAATTCAAATCTAGGAAGTAACCTTCCCTAACCATAACCCTAACCTGTACCGAAGAGATGACAAGTCCCTATGTGCCAGCTGGAGAGTTTCGTAGCATGAATGGGAATTTTGCTGTCTTTTCTTAAAGCGGCTCTCTTGTCTCCTTCCACATACCTGAGAAGGGGAAGTTATTTGAAACTGAAGAACTACAGTGTAGAATTTTTGAGCCCATGTTCTGAATCAGAGGAGGTAACTGAAACTTACAGAAGTGTTTTGCCCAAGACCTCAAAATTGTCATGCTAACAGATGGTGGGCCTGGCATACAGGTTCTCTGGCTCTATATTCAATGTCCCTTGTACATCTCCATCCTGGAGCCTGAGTATTATTAGGGATTATTATTGTGATGGTACCTGAGGGGTTGGGTGGGTAGGAGCAGTGTGAACAGGGAGTTATAGTCAAAATATCTACTGATCGGTGTGGTATAAACATCACTCACCAAATCATATCTATCGAATCAGAAACATAACCACATCTGTATAAACTGACCCCTGTTAGCTTGGACTCCAACTGGATGCTGGCTATCCCACGTGAACAACTGGGTCAACACCAGGAGAGCTGTTTGAATGTTTTTATCTCTTTGCTCTGGAATTACTAGGGATGGAAAGTTCTCCCGAGAAATGGTTTAAACACTTTGCTTCTTTTGCTGACCTCAATTAGACGACTGTCAACATTTTTCATCTGGAGAACTGACATAATAATATATACATACATTTTTTTTACAGATACTTAGTTTTTAATTACTTTTGTTATTAAAAATAATTCATTTCTTGCTACAAATGTGAACAACACAATGTCCTTTATTATTCTCAGGGGAGGGCATGAGCTAATGGGAGAAATTTCAGAAAGACATCAAGTCCCATTCCCCCGTGGGAGGGCATATTTTGAGGTTGATATTTTTGAGGAGAACTTTATTCTGGCTTCCTTAATGTCTCATTCTGCCTATAACTGTAGGTGAAAACAAATGAAATTTCTGATATGAAATCATTCTGGCCCTCAGCAATGGCAATTTAATATAGTTGAAGCTAGTATTGACAGAACACCAACAGTGACCCAGCTACTGCTTTAGAAAGTAGAACGAAATGGATGTGTTGAACCCCCTTGATCTCTTCTGAGGGCTGTTTGTATAAGAAGTGGCAGGTCCAGCTTCAAACAGACTTGTACCAAAATCCCCACTTCAACAAGTACGCCCATATCTTACCCCTTCTTTTCTAGGGTTCTTTACTCTGCCACTTAACTACAGTCCCCTAATTTGTAAAATGGAGCCCAATAGATTCTCTGAAACTCTCCTCTCATTGCATCCACCTGGCACAGTCTGTGTTGTTCACAGTTGCGAACGCTATTAAAAGATTTGTTAGAACCTGTGAAAATCAGATGTATTAATATCTCTATATGTGGAGAACTAGAGGCTTTATTAAAAGTTCAAGTGGTTGCTTCTGGGTCTTCATTTAGAAAGAAAACTAACGATTAATGAAACAACACAATTGTCAATATTTCTGTGGCCTTTAATTCCAATTAGTTAAAGTACACCTGTTAAATAGATTAACATACAATATTCCATTTATAAAGGTTAGAATTCATAGAGCAGTGAGGACATGGGATATATATATAAGTAATTACATATCCAACAACATACAATATGCATTTTACCTTGGGGTTGTGGCGTTTTAACATAAAACAAACTCAATGGAAGCACCTGGGCTTCTCCCTAAAATTGCATACATTTGTTCCATCTACATTGCCCCTGAAGTTAAAAGAGGGGGAAGTTACATATTTTAATGACTTTAAGAATAAAATCATTATGTCAGCTTCATTTTTGTGTGTCTTCTGCCTCTATAAGAGTGTACTCTATAAGAGTAGGAATTTTTCTTCCTGCTTGCCAGCATCTACATAATATGTACTGTCATATGACAGATGTTCAACGAAAACAATTCATGGATGCAAATGAAAGATGGCTGGCTTGGTGGCGAAAGATAGGAATTCTAGTCTGCATGTTTCAATGCAATTTGACAATCAAGTCATTTGTCAAATTATATGAACTCCTCTCTTGGCAAGACCTCAGTCTCTTGGTGTCGGATACATTCTTCACCAGTGAGCTGCTAGGTTTGGAACTGTTGAAGTCTTTGAGTTTTCAGGTCCATCGCACTCTAACAGAACACATGGAAGCGTGCTCTAACAGAGCCACATAGTCATAGACTTGGGAAAAAAAATTAGAAATCCTTTCGTTGATCCTTTCCCTAACTTCTAAGAAACATTGACTTCTAAACAACTCTTGTAGTAAGTCTTTTGCTTGAGGATCTCCAGGGAAAGAGAAATCAGTACCTGGAAACAATCAATCTGGGGGCAGAATGTGCATTTGGGTCTGAAGCCAGAGAAGGGACTTTTTTTTCTCAGCTCTTTCTTCTGGGTATAACTCAAAGAAGTCTAATTGCCTCTACCTTGCCCCATAGATATTTGAAAATATCTCTATCTTCACCGAATGTCCCCTCTAATCATTAAATTGAATAATATTTTCCTAGAGTAGACAATGGGATGAAGTAGGTTTGTGGTTCCAGAAGACAGAATCTGAGCTCTGGGTCTGTCAGGGTGAGGTTCTGGACAAATGACTTCTATCTAGGCTGGTGCCTTTGTTTCCTCTTAAAATCGGGTGATAGAGGAAGGGTGGGGTGTTTTAGAGCTTGGGAAGGTGTAACCATGGGTGTCAGAGTGGAACAAGATAGGAATGTGATTTCTTTAATCTATATCCTTTAGTACTGGGAAAAGATTTGAGGATCAAAAATAATTCACTGAAATTTCCAAAGACTTTAACACTATTAATATTCAGGATAATGTTATGCTTAAAGAGACCCCTACTGAAAATGGAAAAAACATTCCCAGAACTCTAGGCCTTAAACAAGCAGGAAATTTTGAGGCAAGAGACATCTTTTTGTATTTTGGAAGGCAAAGCTATGACTAGATTAATTAATTAATTAATTAACCATGGACACAGGATTGAGAAAGAATTTGAGAAAATACCTTGCAATAAATTGCTAGCAATGGCCAGCAGCCAGTTGAACTTTATAATCCTGACAAGTATTTATAAATATAAAGCTAGAATTTTCTCTGGGGTGGCATAACTTAGACTGAAATAAAGCCAAGGGTTCTGGCATTAGAACTAAAACAGGTCCTGTTTTAAAACTAAACATGGTATATTTCAGGATATGAAAAGGTACATTTTTTAGTTTTCCTAGTGTACCTTAGTAAAGAAAAAGAAATAAATTTTAGTGGCTCAGCAATTCTGTTTTGCAAAGAGACCTAAAGTATAAGAAGGTAAAAGTTCTGGTGAGCCATTAATTTTGATCATGGAATGTAGACTTTTCAAGGTATCTCTGGGTCATCTTTGAAGTTGAGGCCAGAAAATATGAACCTCTCTCTGTCTGCATATTGCTTGTATGATGAATGTTACTATAGGAAATAGTATCTTGTTCTCAATTTCTTCGTTTAGTTATAAAAAGAAATCCAGTTAATGTAAATACAAATCATTTTGTTATTGGTCATCCTCCATCAAATGGTACACATTTCCATAAGGAAATATCAATCTGTCTAAAGTTAGCTAATTAATTAGCTAAAACAACCAGAATAAATTAAAAACTCTGATAACATAGGTGTTTAGCAATTAGAAAGAGCACCTTGTAGGCTAAAATAATTTATTACTCTGTCTGTAGGGTAAGGAGGCATTCAGTAAATGTCTGTGGGATTGATTTAACTTAGTTATTTCTGAGATACCTAATCAATAAAGCATTTCCTCTCTAAATTAACTATTTTATAAAGCATGTTCCTTTTCTCCCAAATCCTTGAGTGATACCCCAGGAACTCCTTTCAGGGGATCTTCGCATGTTCTTAAAGCATTTTTTCCCCATCCATTAAAAAAATACTTTACTAATTTTGCCTCTAAAAAATGATGCCTTGGAAACAAAAGTTCTATTTTGAGTCCTGTTAGGAATGTTTGCCTATGCTTTTCTGAATAGTAAAGAGAATATTGTTAAGAATTGAACAAAACCAGCAGTGAAAACTTCAGCCACATTCTTCAGGGTAACAGGAAATTCTTGTGTTGGATAAACATCCCAACAACCAGATCCCCTCGTGGACTGGTCTGGAAGCTATCGACACACAGGCTTCCCTTTCATGGTAGAGAAGAAGCGCCCATCTCCAGGCTGCTCCTGCGAAAATCCTTTCCTAGAAAGTATAAGATACTTGATGCTCTCTTGCATTGTGGTGACTGAAAGGTGCAGACAAAACCTTTGATTTTCTGACTGACTGGGATAGTAGCCTGATGGTAGTCAGACTAGTGTTGGTGACAATGCTGTTCTCAGGGGTGGTGAGGCAATGTCCTTGTGTCAAGCCTTCCTTTCTTCTGAAGCAAAGGGTAATTCCTCCTTCTAAGGTGCCCTTTCCCTGTGGTCATCTGGGAGGCCACCCACCTTCTCTCAGGCTTCACTTCCTTTATGAAGGCTCAGTGAACCAGGTGGAGGAGGCCACACCCCTTTTTTCTCCCTGCTCTCAGAAGCCTGTGCTGTTTGTGGAAAGCTGAAGGGAACAAGACGGCCTGGTGTAATTTAGCTTTAGCAGACCTTCGAAAGCCTTTCAACTGATCACCTGGAAATCAATTTTCACTGAATTGTTATTCAACAAGTATTGACTCTATCTGTCATTATGTTCAAAGTCCACATCATCTCTGTCTCTCTGTCTCTGTCTCTCTGTCTGTTTCTGTCTGTCTCTGTCTCTCTGTCTCTGTCTCTCTCTTTCTCTCTCTCTGCTTATAGTTTTCCTGGAAACCAGTGTAACAGTGATCTCTAGGGGCCAAGTATACTCTTAGACCCATCTGCAAGGCTCTCTCATGATAAGGATAATACAATCCATGGTGCTTCCAAACATGGCATTCTCAAATGCTCCCCTGGAAGGTAGAAAGTTACTTCTTATATAGAATGTAGGAAGTTAACCCATTTCATTTCAATGAGCTCATCTGATCTTGGAAAAGAAATTGGTAGATTCCTGCTTGATAAGGCAGCCAACAAGGACTGAGAGAACAAAGCTGTCCCTCTCTGCCCAGCACATAGGAAAAGCACACAAGGAAAATTGTGCTACCAAGACTATTCATTCACTAAGACAGACCTTAGTATCTTCCTTAAAGAGACCTTGGCTAGGATGATTAGCTAATCCCATAGTTAAATCCTTTTGAATATTTTAAGGGACAAATAGCCATACAATAATGTGCATTTAAAGTTGCAAATCAACCCTCAAAGCAGACCCAGATAAATGTCTCTGAATCAGATGATTGATGTCTTTGTTTTCTTCCTATAGAACAAGTCTATTGTTTCTTGGCATCAGTCAAATTTGTTGTAGAGTTGGTCTAGTTTGCTAGAAATCTGTCTTCTTGAGTGGTATATTCAGATAGGTAGCTTACAAAGGGCAATGCCCAAAATAACATTTTTTGGATATTTTTTCCTCCAGGACTCCGAGTTATCTTTGAAGTATGTTGATTGAATTTGACCAGGAGGCATCTAGTAGTATTTATCTAAGCTGTGAGTAGACTGATGTGTTCTTCATAGTGTCTTCTGGGTTAAAGAGTGCCCAGGACATACCAGGCATTCAGGAACACTGCTGACAATGGTGAATATGCATTACTGCATTTTTGATATGAGTGTGTAACTCACACTTGTTTATTTTGATACTTGTATATATAAAGAAAGGTAGCTTTTCTCATAGGCCACATATGGCATGAAAACCACTTCCTTTTGGGAGAACATTCACGAGAAATAGCAGCTCTCCTTTCATTTTCTTTTAGGATTGGCATGAAAGTATGTGGAAATACTGATAAATACCTGGCCTCTGAAGGGCTTACTTTTTTTCCCCTTGGATTTTCTTTGGATGTTGTCCAAAGCTGTTGAGCTAAAGTAAATTTGTAATCAAATTCAATCAGGACTGGACTACTGGTGACAAGTATGTAGCTGGAAAGCATAGAAATATTCTTTAAATCTTGACTGGAGTTGACCGTCTGTTCTTTTGCTGAGTAATGTCTCAGTGTTTAGAAACCCCAATACTCCTCCAGCAACTGCAGCATTTGCTCATTTCTTCTTTGTTTCCAGTTCATATTTTCACCAGGAAGGCACACGAAAGGCAGACTTTGGGGTCCTAAATTTCATGGCTAACCTCTTGACTGTATAGAATGCGCTCTACGCTTAACTCCAAGAATTGTGTCTATAGAAAGAAAATTGAGGACAAAAGACAGGGACCCTTTCACAATGATGTCTGCTTTGATTCTATAACAAGAAGGCTCCAAAGAAGGTTTTATCTTCTCTTGTGTAATCCACCAAAGAGAGGTCGCTGACATTCACCATCAGTTTGTCCCCTTCTTGCAAGGAGAACATGGCCCCGAGGTAGAGGGGCTGGAACCAGGTGCTACTTATTTCACACACAGACTTGGTCCCCATGAGGAGCTGGGAGGGCTCAGGGTACCTGTCTGTTACTTTGGTGATGACCACAATAATGGAATCTGGCTTATTCTGTTGTTTTCTTTGATCTATGTTACCACACTCAGAGGAGGTCCCTCGGAATGAGATCTGGGTGTAAATGAAGTAGTCTCCTGATTCTGGGACCACCAGGAATTTGTTGGTGTAGTTCATCCGGTTTTTGGTGAAGGCCAAGCCCAGCTCATGCTCCCAGTGCATAGCCTGTAACTGGTCCTTCAAGTGGTGTGTGGGAGGTTGTTTTATAACTGCAAAAATAAAAAAGGGGTTAATTGGCTCTTAGGAGAACCTGTGAAACCTCTAACCTGTAGACCTTAATAAAGCATGTTGTATCATTAAACAAAATGAATAAACAACCAATAGCCACCCAGAGGAATGAATGAAGGATAGATACTTGGGTGTGTATGTTGGTTCAGACAGTGACATTTGTGTAATCTACCTGGTCAAAATGATTTCACCTCTCCGAGGCCAAGTTCTATGACTGAACAGTTCTGAATCTTCACTGGGCCCTTTGATTTTGGGCAAAAAACCTACAGTGAAGTGAAGCCCTAAGTGACATCTGTATTCATGGTGTGTATTGTGTTACCTTTCTTGATGGAGCGTCACAATGATAGAGAGAGGGACTGTGCAAGATCAAGCAGCAGAAATTATCTTAGGCCAATCTTTAGTCTCTTTTCCTAGTCCTCTAAAATCAACCTCTAAATGCAATGCAATGTTTTTGTGATTAGTACATAAAACTCTCCTAATACTCCCTAAGCTTCTTAGATCTCTGGCTTTTACCACCACTAAAGCTAAGCATTTGATAACATCTGAATCCTGAATCCAAGGTGAAGAATTCTTCACCTTGTGAGAGATAACATCTGACTCTTATAGCAGAGATCTCAGTCTTTGTTGTCCACCTACAAAGTAGGTGACCCCTTACTTTATTTCCACTATGATTGTAAAAGCTCACAGAAGGCCTCTTCGTTTGCTGGTAGCTTGAGTTTGTGTTTCTAGCAAATGGTCATTCAAGGTTTGGCTCCCGATAAGCTACCTTTTTTAAAATTCAGAGTTTGTATACAAGGGCATAGTGAAGGTTGAGAAATCTATGGTCCAGAAAACAGCTTACTGCTAGTTACTGTCTTCCCTCAAATACCCGAGAGACTCTTCCAGATGTTCTCTTGTGTGCCTCGTATAAGACCTGCCAAATTCCTATTCTATTTTTTTTTCTGTACTGACTATTTAGAAAAACCTGTGACTGGCTAAACTTTGACTAGGCTTCTTTGCTTCTTTCACGCTGCTCCCAGCCCCAGAAGTACACACAGCCACTCCCGAGACCAGGCTGGCTTTTGGATAACATAGTCTCTGATCCAATTTACCCTTTCCTTCTCACCTGATTCTTTCTTCCTTTTAAGCCTGATTTCTTGCAAAATCTATAGACTTCATTATCACAGCATTCTTCCAAGTACGATACAGCATCGTTCTATCCTTCATTCTATAACTACAGATTCAATCAACTGAGGAGGACCTCACAATTAGGGAAAAACATGTATGCCTGTACTGAGCTACTCCAGAGCTTTTCTTTTCATTTTCCCCTAACGAATACACTATAGCAACTATTTATACAACATTTACATTGTATTGTAAGTCATCTAGCATGATTTAAACTATAAAGGAGGATGTACATAGCTTGTATGTAAATAATATGTAATTTTCTATCACATGTCCTTGACTTTGGAGTCCTGTAGTGTTCCTGGAATTATTTTCCCACAAATACAGAGTTTGTGACTCTCTAACTCCCTCTTCCTTTAGCAATAATCTACGTATTGTCTTAATGTTTGTTTTAATTTGACAGGTCTTTCCTTTAGAAAAGCAAAGTAATACTTGTGGTGAGTATAAAATCCCTAGCTATAAGGAATATCTCCTAAACTACATTCACTTTTTTTTTTCTCACTTGTGAGGTTTGAATTCAAGGCCCTGAGCTTTTATACTCAAGGCTAGAGCTCTTACCATGTTGAGCCACAGCACCACTTCCTGTTTTCTGGTGGTTAATTGGAGAGATAAGAGTTTCATGGACATTCCTGCTCAGGCTGGCTTTGAACAAGATCCTCAGATCTCAGCCTCCTAAGTAGCTAGGATTACAGGCATGAACCATTGGAGCTCAGCTTCATTCACATTTATGAGAAAGAGAGAGAGAGAGGGTAGGGAGGGAGAGAGAGAGGAAGAGAGAGAGAGAAAGAGCAAGAGAGACAAAGAGAGAGAAAGGGCAGGGGGAATGGAAAGATCATGGAATTTTAATGTAGTCTAAAGTCACAGGAAACAGGCAAGCAACCAATAAAGGACATATTGGAACCAGAGGCCCCAAACATTTTGGCAATTCTTCTCTCACATTAGAGTCCAAATATAAGTTAGTGTAATTGACTTGTGGGACTGGAAGGAACCTGAGCTCCGGGCCACTTGGGCCCAGTACCAACAACACATTTAGCTCATTGATCAGCTGTCTAGGCCTTTTCCCTTCTCTGAGCCCAAGTTTCCTGTCTGCAAACTGGATTAGAACTCTTTTAGTCTTGTTCTGAAGATTCAGTGAATAGAATAGACATGGTCAATTTTTATCACAATGACTGGACTCAGTTATACTCAATTTTTATTCATTTGACTACACCAGCATCTTTCATTTTGACAGCTTAAAAATAATCCTATTTCATTTTATAGTTTTCATATGTTAAGATGCTCACATTGCCCTTAAGTCTACATTATATAGAATGTATTAATGAATGTTTTTATGGAAACTACCTACAGCAAAAGAAAAGAAATAGAAGCAAACTTGATCCAAACTACCTATTTAACATAAGGCCATTTGCAATAGAATGCTTTTCAGGATAAATGAAAATATTTTAATTTCCCCTGACTGCCTTTGAAACGTACAGCAATCACTGTTATGAACTGACACTACAGCTCGGGGGACTGGTTATGTATAAAAAGAAAAAAAAACCCAAAAACACTTGGCAGCCTGCATACTCAGTGCCTCCACAAATCTAATTCCTGAGCTTTTGAAAGTATCTTTCCCATTATCAACCAGACTCTAGTTTCTTTTGAAACTAGTCCCACATGTACGTGGGACTCCTCTGGCCCTGAAAGATGACCCTCAATGCCCCTGAAAAGCTCTGATCTCTCTTTCCAGCTAAGAAATTATTATCAGCCACCTCTGATAAACTCTACCCCATTTTTTTTGTGGCTACTCTAGTAAGTTTTGCTTCTTCTTAGTTTCTTTGTAGATAATGAAAAAAATCCATCGAGACAAGCAAGCCTCATTGCATTGATGTGCATTGCATAGCAGAGGCAGGCATCTGGATAGGAGGAAGGCTTCAATGGGAACTGAAGTTGGGAGAGGCTAGCTTACATCTGAACCCTCTGCCTCCTGGTCATCTCCCTGGGGATGTGTCAATTTAATTGTCTAAGCCTCAGTTTCTAAGCCTAATTTCATTGGATTCATGCAGACTAAATGACATAGTGGAAATCAAGGCAGGCCTACTACAGTACCTGTCTCATATTGAGAGCTAGAAGAAGCTCTCTAGTTCTTAGGTCTCTTATTCATAGAAAGTGGAGCGATAACTCCATAGGATTTTCTTGTCCAGCCTGGTTAATCCCTCATTTTATTTGTGTGTGTGTGTGTGGGGGGGGTAGGGACACGGGGTGGGGGGGTGAGATTTGTACTAGTTCTAGGGCTTGAACTTAAGACCTCATGCTTTTCCTCTTTTTTTTTTCCCCCCAAAGTTGGCACTCTACAACTTGAGCTGCATCTCCACTTCCAGCTTTTTGGTGATTAATTAGACAAAAGTGTCTCTTGGGTTTGTCTGCCCGGGCTGGCTTTGAACTGCTATCTTCAGATTTCATCCTCCTGAGTAGCTAGAATTGCAGGTGTGAGTCACCCGTGCTCAAATCTCCTTCTTATAGGCAAGAGAAAGTGATGTTAAGTTGGCATCTCCCTGTGTTTTAATGAATTTGTTTTACTCAAATAATAATACGAATACCTCAGACTACATTTCCCCTGCAGATCACAAATTTTCTCATACGTTATGAAAGTAAGCTTGCATTTTAACTTTCTAGTTTCTTGATGGGTTTCCTTCCTTCCTTCCTTCCGTCTGTCTTTTTGATAGTACTGGGGTTTGTAATCAGAGCCTTATGCTCACTTGGCTTACTTGCTTGGCTGGTGCTCTGTCACTTAAGCCATACCTTCCGTTATCTTCAATCAATTGCATACATATTTCTGTACTGCCTTGCTGTCTTCTGGAGTCTTAGAGATCAACAAACTCCAGATGTGAGGTACCTAGAACTTCTAAGTTAGACTTGGGGAACTAGCCAACTGGTGTCATTGTGCTTTCCCTCTCAATATAATCACATCCATAGACATTCTTTAGAAACACCTTCCTGATTACAAATATCCAGTGAGCTGTCCTGACCTGGCAGGGATAAAATAAAATGGTTAACCTCAAGGGACCAGTTGAACTGGATTATTCAAAGTTCCAAGATTTAAAAAAGTCATTCTGGATTGACTGGGTGTGTGAATGCAAGAGATGGGCAGAAAAGAAAGGAAGGCTGACAGAATCAGGAAGAAAGTACCAAGAGCCATAGACCATTGGTGCCTTCCTAGTGGATGAAGTCATCTAAAAAAAAAAAAGATCTTGGATTGTGAAGTCTGTTACCAAGGGCTGTGGTTTCCAGTTGGAAAACCCTAGTGAGAGTTTTGATTATTGCACTGGAAAATCTCCCCCAATGATGGCCCATGGTTTCTAAGAAAACCCAGGGATGCTTACCTGTCAGGTGTGCCCTGGGCTTGCCTCCGTCCGCTCTGGGTGGCGGCATGTCTGAAACCAAAGGAGAAATGCACTTTGCATGAGTGAAGGGGGGATGGGAGTCAAGGCAGCATTCTAGGAGTTGGATGGCACCTGGTGGAAGATAACCCAGGGATCTCATCTAGCTGGGTCTAGTTACACCCTGTGTGGATTTTTGGGATGGCATGTGGTACTTTTTGTAGTACAGGCCCCGGGAATATGGGGGAATCCAGAGGAAGAATCTTAAGTACAAATGGATCTCAGCCCCAGGACTTTGGGCAAGCTATTCAGTCTGGGACACTGTCTTATCTCTAAGAGCACCTTACGTGAGGCATAGTACATGATCAGTGCTCAGTGGAGCTCGTGAGCTGCCCCTTCCTTCATGCTGCTATCATGAGTGTGAACTGGCTTTTGCACTGGGGCATATAGCCCAGTAGAAATGGAATAGGGGATACATGGGTCTTCTCTGCAGTTACATGGTCCTTTGTCCTCTGTGGACTTTTGTTTCCCTGTCAGTTCTTGACAAGACCTTCAACATTTCCTTTGGCTCTCAAAGATGATTGTATTGAACTATGTTCTAAATGTCCCGAGAAAGATGATGATGATTAAAAAAACACACCTCAAATCTATGTCTCTGTGGATTTGATATGCTAGGAATTGTTCTCATTCTTTTCAAAGCTAACCAGTTCAATTCATGCTAACTTTAATGTTATAACCATCTTAAAAGGTAAATAACTGGAGACCCAGACAGAGGTGGAAGTATTTGCTGAAAGGTCATGCTGACAACAAATTCCAAAGCTGGGTTAGGGTTCAGTCCTTCTGCCCCATTTTGATTTTTGTAGTTAACATGTCTCTGAGCTTGAATCCCTTGCTTAGCAACTTTATTTCCAATATTCCCATAACTACTAGAAATACTGTTGTGTTCCCCACAATAAAGAAGGCCAAGACATACTTACAGACTCGCTGATGTGAAGGTAGAAACGCCTTTTCTTTTGGGATCTGTTGAGAAAGAAAGATATAGGTCAGACCACCTGTCACCTTCTGCCCCAGCCCCACAAAGCTGCCCATAGCACAACTGTTACCTATCCTGGAGCCTCCCTCCTCCGTGAGAGAAATGGAATGAAAATATTTTGCTTTGTGGGAATCTTGCACTCAACTCTTAATTTTCTTCTTTCAGAACTCCTACTGGCCTTTATTGCTCTTATGCTTATCTCAAAAATCTCACCTTTGTAGTTCTTTATCAAAAGCTTTTCCTGTTCTGTTCTAGGAGGCTTCAGCATTTTGTCATTGCTTCTGCTGTTTGAACAAATAAGGGCAACTGATTTATGTTTTTCCCCATCCTGATTTGAAAGTTGGAACAACTCACATCAGTCTCATCCATTTTTTTTCTTGTTTCCATGCAACCTAGGTTTGTGGTTACAATCCTAGTTTCCCTGCAATTCAAGTGTGTGGTCATTTCAGATCCTATGTAATAGTGGCTTTCAACTCAGGCCAGGTAATTCCAGAATACCAAGCCCTCAGCGATGGTGCCTTCTTTTACGTCATGGTGCCTTATCACTTTGGGGTAAGCCTCTGGTCTGGTAAGGTAGAAGATAAGAATTAGCAGTTTCACCCATGAGGACAGTGGAGCAAATCCCAACGTTCAGGGAACAGAGGCTTAGCCCAGAAGTGGGAGTATCCAGGGAAATTTCCCTACACCGAATATCATTGGTCTTACAGATATTAGCTGGGTGATAAAAAGAGTTAATGACCATTCCACAAAAGGCCCACATCTTGTGCAAGAGTAAGGCAGCCTGGAAGAACAAGAGGAAAACTCTAAGACTCACTGCTGCTGAATGAAGACATTCTGTACGGTAACACGGTTGGACAATCTAAACCTAATTGCTGAATACTTGCTTAACCATTCTATACGGTAACACGGTTGGACAATCTAAACCTAATTGCTGAATACTTGCTTAACATCAGTGACTTTGCTGACTTTTTTTTTTTTTTGAGGAAGGGTGGAAAAGCAGTCCAGAAATAATGATCCTCATTGGTTGTTCCAGCTACTTCAAAGCAGGGCCAGCACCACCTTCTTTATTATTTTGTTTATTCATCAGATTTTGTCATGGGAGCTTAAAGATACTAAGCTGCTGCGGAAGGTTAAAGTGAAATAGAAGACCTGGGATCTGAACCTTTGGACCAAGTATAGTTCCTGGATATATCAGGAGATCCTTAAACATTAACAAAAGGAGCGCAACAGATGAATGAACATGAGGAAAGATGGTCTTGAGATTTCCTGGTATTTCCCCAGAAAAACCCCTGGAGTCCATTTTAACTAATGACCCACTTAGCCTTTCTCTTCTCATGCTCTCTAGTCAGTTGCTATATCTTTTCATGAACAGGAGGCCAGATTCATTTCTAGCTGTCATAAGTCCTACAATTGCCAGGGTATAAACGTTTCACAGCCCGTAACATCCTCTGGCACTTTGAAGAGAAACATGCAGACATCTGCCTCCTTGTTTCTTCCTTTTGCTTCTCCCTGTGGACGAATTCTATCTGCATATATTTGACTCCCAGGTCATTTTATTTCATTGTCTTTTGAGATGTCCTGGATTTTCCACGCTACATTGAGTCTGGCATGGAGAAGAGCAAATTTGGAAATCCCAGCTCTGTTATTTCCCAACACTCTGATCCTGACCTATCAGTTAAACCCCTCCCAGGACTCCAGAAGTCCCCCCCCCCACAGAAAGTGGTGGTCCAATTCATTTCCTTCTCTCTTTTGGGGGTAATAACTTACGGAATGTATTGTTAGCACATTCCTCTCTTTGGTCTTAGAACTTCAATTGTAAACCAAAGCCTTCCTTTTATTTCTGTTCAATAGACAACAACAGGTTGTAGGATTACTTGGGGTGTTTTGAGTGGTCTCCCTATTTTTGCAAACATCTCACGCCCCCCCCCCCCCCACATGTACTCTGTGGTTTGCTTCTGGATGCTGGATAAAAGGGTGTAGGAAATGGAACTGCCCTTTCCTATTGCAGCTTGCTGCTGCTATATTTCACAAAGGAGGCTGGCAGGGGAAGAGTCTTGGGATAGCCAGTTTGATGCCACAGCTGGGCACTGCCAGGTGAGGAGACAGAAATGTGGTGAGCTTCCATGGTGCTTGGAGATGTGCGGCTAACATTTAAGGTGAATGCGTGGATCTTGCAGTGACCAGGTGTGGCCTGCAGCTGTGGACATATAGAGTCCCCCCCCAGCTCACTGGCCCTTCCTGGCTTTGCATTTCCAGTGTACCTGCTCTGTGGCTGGCCTCCCTGTCCTTTGCTCACAGCTGGACCCAGGGCAGGAGCTAGCGTCTCTTCCAGGTGTATGGGGTTTCCTGAGGTTCCAGCAGGGGCAGCTCCACTGAGAAATCAACATTCTACAGTGTACACTGAGTGCTGTCATCTAGGCTTTCTTTCTGTTTCTAGAAAACCTTGGAAAAGAATTATTGCTATTGTCTTCCTTCCAAAAGAGGAAACAATTGAGTGAGATAGGAAGGGGGCATATCCAAGGTGGAGTGGTTAGAGAAACATTGTCTGTAGACCATCTACCCTTTGACAATAGCTTTCTGAATATCTTGTAGAATTCTTCCCACAGTACTATAAGCAAAATTCATTACCTCCTTAGTTTTTGTGAACAATGAGTCTAAGGCTCAGAGAAATGTGATACCCCTCTCATCCCTTTATCCCTTTCTCCATCCTGAAGACATTTAGCTAGTACCTTCTGTGTACCAGGTACAGGGAGATGTCTTTGGGGGAAGGAAAGAGAGCTGGCATTATTTGGCACCTATTATGTGCCAGACTTTTCAGGGTTAAATCCTTCTGACTACCCCCAAGAGGTTGGGCAGATGAACATTGTGGTTAGAAAGAACATATAGATTGGGGTTGAATCCCAACATCCTACTCTGTCACTGTGACTTAGGGAAAACTGCTTAACTCATCTGAGCCTCGGTTTCATGATCTCTAAATGTGAATAATAAGAGCATGTCACTTGCTGTGTGATGTCAAGCATTCGTTGAGATGGTAGATACCTGTAGTGATACTAACAAACATGTCAATGTGCCAGGTATCTACTAAGCACTTCATAGGTCTGATTTCATTTACTATTCTCAGAACCATAAACATGGAGAAGTTGAGCCTGGCGTGTCTGGTAGATAATAACTGAAGCAGTCACGGCTGTGTTAGGGTTGGGCCAAGTCTGTGACTCTGAGGTATGAGCTGGCATCACAATGGGATGTTTCTGGTCTGGGAGGAGACCAAGGGGTCTCAGGAGCATGAGGAGGGGGCAGGGAGAAGAAGAGTACAGGGAGCAGAGGCCAGGAGTTCTGCAGGGATTTTCAGGAAGGGATGAAAGTAAGACCAGAGGGAACCAAGAAGTGTGGGAAGATTGTATGCAGACAGTTCTAGAAATCTGACCTGCAAGGAGGGATAAAGTCAGCAGTGGGCTGGGGACTAGTATCACATGCTTGTAATCCTAGCTAACTCAGGAGGCTGAGATCTGAGCATGAGGATTCGGCAGATAAATCCTAGAGATGCTTATCTCCAATTAACCAGCAAAAACCCAGAAAGGGAGGTATGACTCAAGTGGTAGAGGGTCAGTAAAAAGCTGACTGTGAGTGCAAGGCCCTGAGTTCAAGCTCCAGAAGTGGTATCAATAAAATAAATAGTAGTGCTGCAGTCCTGGGCAGGAAGCCCTCCTGTGCAGCCTACGATTGGCTGCACAGAAGGATTAGCATTCTGTGCCAGCCCAGGAGCCACACCCAGTGAAAATGAGAGGCCACCCTTAGAACACTTGTAGGCCAGAGTGGCTATAAACCCATGGGAGGGGTCAGTGAAAAACCACTAAATGGCCTAAAGGATGCCCAGGCCATAGCCAAATGAGGTGGGGGTAAAGGGTGGATGTTGGGGAAGGGTGGCGTTGCAGCAGAAGGGAAAGACTGGAAAGGTGAAGGAGGCACCAAACACCAAGCAGCCCTAAAGTATCCAAACCTGCTCTGGCCTGGCACTGGCAGATTCCAGAGCAGGTGGAGAAGTTGTCCCTGGTGATGTAATTTTCCCTGAGCAGGGAAGTTCCCTGGCCATAATGATGCAATTGCTCCCATTTATAATCTCCACCTCTGCCAGACACCTTGAAGACCTTCTTTCCAATCATCTCCATACATAAACAAGCCAAGGCCCTGGAGGTGAGGTAACATGCTAACAAATGGGCAGGCCAGGATTCAGACTAGGTTTGACCTTTTGACTTACAAGCTTTCCAAGATGCATATCTGCCTGATATTCCCCACAAATCTAAAGAGCCAACACCATTTTACTCTCACTGTATTTTTGTAGTAGTTGTTTTTGTTTGTGGGGCTTGAACTCAGCGCCTGGGTGCTGTCCCTGAGCTCTTTTGTTCAAGGCTAATGCTTTACCACTATGAGCTATGGCTCATAGTGGGTGATTAATTGGAGGTAAGAGTCTCAAGGACTTTCATGCCCATGGTGGCTTTGAACCACAATCCTCAGATCTCAGCCTCCCAAATCACTAGGATTACAGGGCCGAGCTACTGGTGGTTAGCTCCCACTGTATTTTTATATATGGGTTACACATTTTAAAAAAGGCGGATAGGTTTTTCAAGGTCCTATCCCCCTATCTTGTATTCTAGCAGCCATATAGCTTTCCTACTTGGAGGCTAGCAGTTACTAACTTCTAAGTTCTTCACTTTTTCTTTTTTTCTTTTTTGTTAGTCCTAGAGCTTGAATTCAGGGCCTGAGCATGCCTCATAAGCTTCTTTTGCTTAAGTCTAGTGCCCTACCACTTGAGCCACAGTACCACTTATACCTCCTGAGTTCTTCCTAAGATTCTCTGTATTAATAAATGCGTTCATATGGGTGACTGTTTCATTAAATGAAGAGTATGGTAGTATGTATGCTGTGGTACATTTGGCACTTTCTACTTGTGTGAGTTGCATCTGCTTGCCTGTATAGAAAGGTGATTTATTTGGGCCTTTAAAATCTCCGAGTAGTTGTGACGTTCTTCAAATCTTAGTTTGAGACTTAATAACAAAAATACTTTCTTGGCCAAGTGCTCACATAATCCTAGCTAATCAGGAGGCTGAGATCTGAGAATGGAAGTCCAAAGCCAGCCTGGGCAGACAAGTCCATGAGACTCTTATTTCCAATTAACCACCAAAAAGCCAGTATTGCTATAGCTCGAATGATGAGTGCCAGCCCTAAGAGGAAAATCTGGGTGTATGAGCCCCCAAATTCAAGTGCACGCATACCCCCCCCCACACACGCAAAAGTACTTGTTTGCCTACTACCTTTGTTGGCAGATAATTTTGTTTTTAAGTATATTTCTGCAATATGAGCATGCTGGGCTTCCTCTCTAATCTTCATTCCTCTTTAGAAAGATATGGGCAACTCTAAATATCCCTGAGCCAGGAGTCCTGGGTGAGAAACTCTGAGGGGAACAGATTTGGTATGGGAAGTAACTTGTTGGGGGGCTGGCTGGAGGATGTACTGATGATCATTATGGCTGCCTTCCTCCAGGATGTTAGGAAATCATGTGACTGGCTAGAACTAGCAAGGCACGAACTTGCCCAGAGCAGGTGGTCAGGCTTCAAGTCCTGGCTCTGTCACTGACTAGAGATACAGGCTTGGATAGATCTCTTCATGCTCCCTGCCTCCATTTCCCTATTCATAAAACAAGGGATGATAGGCTAGATAACCTTCAAAGGCCTTGTTATACTTCCAATGGCCTGTTGTTTGGTGGTTTTTAGCTCTACTGAGTTTCTTGACCTAGATCTTGTGCACAGCCTTCTACCATAATTACTTTTGCCTCCTCTGGAAAACCTTCCTTGGATTGCCTTCACCCCTGTGGTTAGACTAGGAGAGCATCTAGAATTCCATAGCACCTCTCTGTTGGGTAATTTATTTCCTTATTTGTCTTATGTAACAGACTGGAAGCTCCTCAGAGCCCAGGATCATTTCCTCAGTAGTGATGACTGAGTGAGTGATCACATTCCAAGAGCTGTGGCAGATATTCTAGATACCTGAGATACCCCTGTACATGCCTTATGGAGCTGTCAGAGTAGAAAAGGGAATGGGCTCAAAGACACATAGCTAGGGGCTAAGTTTCAAATCCAGGTATCTGAGACATCCTCTGGCCTGGTTTTCTTTCTCATTGAGTCTGCTCAATGAGATCAGAGGCTGATAGGGGAGAATGGGAAGTGTTCCTTGCCTGGTTCTACATGTTCCCTGCTGCTTTGCGGTGATGGCCTTTCTTTACCCCCAGCCATCCAATCCTTCAACTGGGCCCTCTTCTAGGCTCTCATTTCCCTGTCATGCCCAGAGATGGCACACTGCTGGCTTCCCACTGCTGTCCTTTGATGCTTCTAGTCCTCTTAGCTCCCATCAACCTGGGCACCTCTGAAAAGAGGCCCATTCTTTTATCCCCCCATTTAAAAACTTTTCTGTAATCATTCTCCTTCAAACTGTCTTCTTTGAGTGGCAGATGCTTCTTTTCAGGCCCCCATTTACTACATGTGTCCTTAGCCTCATGCCTACCTCATCCTTTTCTTCTATAATTTCATTAAAAAAAGCCCCAAACAAGCCTTCCTGGCTACTTCCAGGGAGACTAGTTTCCAAAAGTAGTGAGGGGTCAGCTGAGGGGAGGGCTTTGAGATGTGGAATTGAGCACGTGACACCTTTCTTCCCTGCATTCCTGCCTATCAAGAGCCTCTGCCTGCAACTTGCTTCCCTTGATCGTGTATTGTCTAGTGGCCTAGGGATTATGGATATTGTCTTGGGGAATGAGACCCATTGTGCACTGGGATTCTCTCCAGAGCCCAGGGAAACACAGATCCTGGGAGGTCATTCACTGCCTCATTCCAGAACAGCTGTCCCCTATGAGCTGGAGAGAGACCTAGGGCAGTCATTATCCAGGCACTTGTTGGTTGGGTTTCCATAGGAACTAGGCTGGGGAGGGTCCTGGGGTCACAGCCTGCTATCTCATGCCCAGAGCTTCACTTTCAACAGGAACAGACTTTCCGGGTTGTAGACGTATTTCTGCATTTTATAAGCTGTGGCCTGTGGCCAAGATCTCTGCTGACTGAGTCACATCATGTTTGTTGACCCCAATGGGGTGGCGGGTGTTACACATTAGCCACAGTGGCTTTCAGCTTGGGGGCTGAACAAGATTGCTGAGAGATAGGTTTCCAATTAAGCCAAATATTTTCTCCTATAGAATTGAATTCTTCAAACTTAAATGAAATCAGACTTCTGCAGGAACATTCTCTTCCCCCCCCCCCCCGCCCTGACCCCCCCATGACTTAAAATAACATTCTTTAGGCTTTTGGGTATTTTCTGAATCACAAGTCCTGAATGACAAGTTTTCTGCTGATACCTGCATTGTCTCGCTCATTACTGTTGTTTGCCAAGAGCTCTACACTCTTATTTGTGGCCCATTTTGCTCCTGGACCCCATAAGATTTTGAAGTCAAACAGAAGGTTCTTCGTTGAACACCAAGCAATAACATTTTCACGCCCCAGACAGAGTTGTTTAAATGAATCAGAAGACACATGTGCTGTCGGAAGATGGTCACATGTGTCCTCATGCTGCCCTTCATTCATTACCACAACCATAAAAATCACAACACACTGTGGAAACTTACAACAATCTCATCTTATTAAGCATAATACAGAATGATAGACCCCCCCTCCCCGACTGTTCATCGTTGTCATTTCTAAGGACTTAGGAGCGATATTTTTCTCAGATTTCCTTATCTGTGATTTCTAATTTTTTTCAATGATTATGTATTTAAAAGCTGCTTCTCTCTTTTTTTTTTTTAAAGAAAAGAAATGTACCTAACTTATCATTATGGAAAGATTGCAAATTCTTTTTTGAAAAGGAGCTCCCATGTAAATGGAAGAAGGGAGAATTCCTTTCTTCTGGAAATCCTGAGGAAACCTTCTAGTTCTGTAAGTCCTCTGCCAGACCATACAAGGAACGTGTTCTATGCCAGCTCTTCGCTTTGTCCACAGCAAGAGCAGTGGCCACAGCTGGCCCAAGGCTTCGGATTCCCTGGGCAGTAGCAAGGTTGCTTACCTGGTCCAGAATGCAGTCCTCTCCTTGGGCCCAGAGCTGGCCCACGAGCAGGTAGATGGTGAGTCCTGTGAGAATGGGAAGCAAGAGCAGGCAGCAGGTGAGAGTCCAGGGCCGCCTGTGGCTCCTGGCTTCTAGCCCGGCTCTGCTGCCACTGCCGCCTCCAGGCAGCATGTCCACACTGGCTGATTCTTCAAAGCCCAGTCCCAACTCCTCAGCCATGCTCTTGCTCAGCTGGAGGTGCATCTGAGTCTTCCTGGCCAGAGACCCCCCCATTAAATAGAAGAGCAGTCCGCAGTTCTCACCCTGGATGAGTTAATCCCTGGGCCTTCTCCTCCCCTTTCCTCACCAAACCCTCCCCCTGGAGAGCCCTGTACAGCTGGCCCAGCCCTGCTAGGGAATGCACCACCCACAACAGAAACCAAGCTTGGCTTAAGAAAAAAAAAAAAGAAGAAGAAGGAGAAGGAGAAAGCTTTCTCAAGCATATTTATATACAGTATGCTCATGTGCCTCATCCTTCATTTTCAGAAGGAAGTTAGGAAAGTCCCTGGAGGAGGAGAAAAAGAATTCATCAAGTCAGTGGGCAGGGCAAAGTAAAACCTACCTGCTCCCTGCCCCTGGAGGCCGGCCAGCTGTGGCAGTCTCAGGAGGGTGTGCAATGATGCTTCTGGAAGTGAAAGTGAGGGATGGGGAGGCAGGAGGCGTGTGGCTTGCAGACAGGAAATGGAAGTCACGTTTGCACCAGCCCTTGGTAGAGTGCTGCCACCACACCAAGCCTTCTGTCTTTCCTTTTTCTTTTTCTTTTTGGTACTAGTCCTGGGATTTGAACCTAACTTGATCACTGAAGGCTGGCATTTTACTACTTGAACTCCACTTCCAGATTTTTCATTGTTCGTTGGACACAGACTCAGGACTTTACTGCCTGGGCTGGCTTGGAACAGGGATCCCTCAGATCCCAGCCTCCTGAGTAACTAGGCTTATAGGTGTGAGCCACTGGCACTGGCCCTTCTCCGGCTTTTTCCGTCTGATAGCAACTCATTCTCATTTTGCAGATGGGGAATGAGAAGGCTGGCATTCTGGAAAGATGAAGGTGGAGATTAGGGCAGAGGAATTAGGAAGTACATCTAGCCCTCCCAAGTCATGGTTTGGAGTTCTGCCTTCTACCACACAGGAAAAGGTATTTCTAGTTTGTGCTTTCCATGGTGCAAGCAGAAAGCATGAGGTCATAGCTAGAGGTGATTATTGATGAGAGCAGGTCATTGACTCCTACGCCTGATCAATCCCAAGGTAATTGCGTATCAACTAACTTTGTCACCAGACAGGCCTTCCTTGTAACATGGCCGGTGCATGGATGAGGGCCACGGCAGGTTATAAAGTGTGAATTAATTAAGCTCTTACTTGCATCAGCAGGCACTGTTCTGAGTCAAAAATGTTTCAGTGGCATTATTCAACGCTGAGACAATCCTTTGAGGACTCATGCTATCATCTCCAGTTTATAGATCGGGCAAGAAAAACATAGAGACTAAGTAGTGAGGATGGGACTGGCACTCGCTATGAGTGCTGTTTTGATGTAAATACAGATCTACTTGTATTCTACCTGGAGAAGCTAATCTTCTCTAGTAAGGGTGTTAGCATGGAGAAAGAGGGGGGTGGCATTTGGAACTTCTGGCTCTAGAGATCAAGAGCGGTCACCCCATGGGAGAGAGAATCCTAAATCTTCGCCATTGAAACTCAATATTTCTTTTTCTTTTCTTTCTTTTCTTTTTTGACAGTTGTGGGGCTTGAACTCAGGGCCTGAGCTCTTCTGCTCAAGACTAGTACTCTATCTACCACGTTGAGTTGCAACTCTGCTTCTGGTTTTCCAGCGGATAATTGGAGATGAGTCTCACAGGGACTTTTCTGCCCAGGCTAGCTTTAAACTGTGTTTCTCAGATCTCAGCCTCCTGAATATCTGGGATTACAAGCATGAGCCACTGGTGGTTGGCCTGAAATTTAGTATTTCTTTTGATGTCCAAGTGTTGTACAATGGTATATGGATGTATCATAGATTAACCATTTATGAATTGGGGGACTTTGATTTATCTTTGAATAAGGCTTTTAAGAACATTCACATACAAGTCAGTGCAAACATATTTTTATTTCTATGACATAAAAGCTCCAATATGACAGTGTGTAGGCAAGTGTTGTACTCTGTTCCAGAGGGCTTGTATCATTTTACTCTCAGTAGCAATGCATTAAATATGCTACAACCTCTAGCATTTGGTCATTGTATTTACTACTACTACTACTATTACTACTACTACTACTATTACTACTACTACTACAACTGTTGTTGTTATTTGCAGTATTTGGGATTAAATTCAGGGCCTGATACTTGCTAGGAAAGTGCTCTTTCATTTGAGTCACATACTCCATCCTTTTGCTTTTAGTTTGTGTGGTTAGGTAGGGTCATGCTTTTGTACACAATCCTCTTTCCCCTGCCTACTGAGTATCTGGGATTATAGCTGTGAGCCATTACACCTGGTCCTCTTACTTTTTATTTTAGCCATTTTTATAGTAGTATCTGTAATGTCTCATTGTGGTTTTAATTTGAATCTACCTAATGGCTAAACATATTTGACATCTTTTTATGTGGCTATTTGCCATCTATATGTTCTCTTTGGTGGGAAAGACATAGATATTGGTTGCTACGAGTACTTCTTCCTTCCTTCTGGGTTTTTGATGGATTCAAAAACAGAAGGTAAACAACCTGCAGGCAAATAATGTTACTGCACTTGAGTGAATATTATGTGTAAGAAAGTATTCAAGGCATTGAGGAAAAAAGAATGAAAAAAATAGACAAGACTGTTTTCATTAGACGTAGAGTAGAATATGTTCTTAGGTTTCCCAGTAGGTGCCTAGAACCACAGATAACCCTATTGATAACCTTAAGAGGTGGAGGCATGGCTCAAAGTGGTACAATACCTGCCTGGCAAACACAAGGCCTTGAACTCAAATACCACTAACACCAAAAGAAATTCTTTCATTTACAATGCTGGTTGTGATAGGATCACATTATGACGAACTTACTGTACGTTTACAAACACCATAGCTTAGCAACACCATATAAACACCCCAATATAGCTTAGCAACACCATATATACTGTAGAGTTCTAGATGTTTACCTAGGTGATCCAGTAGCTTCCTCAGGCTGCAACACAGTCACTGCCCAGCAGAACTGGAGAGTATCATACTATATATCTAGGTTTTTTTTTTTCTGATTTTGAAAATGTCTTATTAGAATACATTAATTATACAAGGGACAATCTTGTTCTAATAGTCTCATAATGTACTCAGATCAGACTCACTTCCTCTGTCTCCCTCCCTCCCTCTTCCTCCTCCTTCAAACAATTTCAACAAGTTTCATTGTTCTACATTCATACAAGCATCCAACGTACTTCAACTATATGCATTTACTGTTCTTGCTTGCCTTTCCTTTCCTGTTGGTACCCACCTCCCCAATGTAGCCTGTTTTACTTTCTCATGTTTTATTTTTTAAGTGTACAATAATGATATAAATGGTTTGCTATGGCAATGCACATGTCCATATATTATAGGTTGGTTAGACTAACTTCATCTATTACTCCCTTTTTTTTCCAGAAGCCAAAGCCTTACTATTATTCAATACTTTCACTTAGTTTCTGTAAGCTGCCTTCTCGCTTAGAAACTATGAACTGTAAAATACTTTTGTGGGTACTGAGGTTATTCAGGGCTATACACTTACTCATCATGTTTTCTCAACTGGTGATCAGCCCATCGAATAATGACTCCAGTCCAGCTTCTTGCTGGTTATTTTAGAGACAGGAATAGCTGACACTTTCACCCAAGTTGTGGCTCCAACTGTGATATATCCTATATGTTGCTACCTGGGGAAAGATCAAAATAAAAAAAACCCACAACTTTATTGAGTGTGCATTGCTTTTCTGTAATGGTGAGGTTGAAAAACTTTAAGTCAGATCATCTGAAATGGGTGATCTCCTGTCAGTACCACTATTCTTTTCTGGTATATTTTGATGACCAAGTTTAATTTATAAATGAGTCAAGTAAGAGATTCATAATGATAAAGGGGTACAGTAGACCTTTGGTGTCCATGAATATGTCTGTGATTCCAAGGAGACCGTCTAGGAAAACCCACGAGGGCTCAGGATGAAGAAAGCTCCATATTCTAAAAATGCTCTGATTTACCTATACCTTCCAAATAGCAGGTTTTAGAAATGCAATTCAGAAATAAAGTCTCCAATTGTGACATCATTCATATGTGAGGATAATATTTTCATGGTGTCCCTCACACAGCACACTAACACACTTGGTGGAATATAGTGATCTCAGTGGGTCTGAAGCACCTCCCAGGGGTCAAAAACAGAAGTACTCTGTAGCCCATAAGAATAAAGTGATGCATACACAGCATTGCAAACAATACACACTTTCAGGTTACCTTTGCTACCAAGTGAGTTACAGAGGCTTTTTATTTTTAGAGCGATTTGGATTATGTTACTAAGATCATAATTATTGTTTTTTATTGTGTGCATGGTTATCTGGGACATTGAACTAAGCATATTGAAGATCAGTTGAAGCTTGTGCTAATGTTATTCAAAGATAAATCATGTAACTCCAGAGATAGAAAATCTGTTTCTCAAAGACCCAAGCAAGACCTGAAAAACAACTTGAATATCTCTGGGGATGTTTTTTGGAGGATATTCAGTGATTGGAGTGGTGATTGGAATGGATGCCTTTTATAGTTTTGAATCTCTCTGAGACATGGCTATTCTAAGTCACTTCTACTCTTCAGGCCTCCTTCTGTCTATCTGTAACATAAACACCGGACTTGAACTTGGTCATTGCTAAAGATGTATTAATATTTCCAGGGTATCTATGTTTCCCTGTCTTCTTTTTGCCCACAGCTATTTCTGCATGTCTTTCCTTATATCCTTGGGTTTTTTTTTGCCAGTCCTGGGGCTTGAACTCAGGGCCTGGGCACTGTCCCTGAGCTTCTACCACTTGAGCCACAGAACCACTTTTGACTTTTTCTGTTTATGTGGTACTGAGGAATCGAACCCAGAGCTTCATGCATGGTAGTCAAGCACACTACCACTAAGCCACACTCCCAGCCCCCTTATATCCTTGTTTGCAGAGGTCCCCCTGTCCTCCAGGCAAATACCACAGCCAGCCCTCCTTGATGTGCAATGATGGATCAATTAGCCTGGACAATTGAAAGGGCCAGTAGATGTTTTTTTTTCTCCCTGTTGTTTCTGGAATTGAGAAAAGTTTTTCCAGCAATTACTTCTTAATACTGAAGCATATTTGGACTTGTGTCATATTCCAGACTTCCTGCAAAGAGTTCAGGGCATAGCGTTGCTTTCTTGGAATGGCATGGGTGGTTGCTGAGCCTCTTCTCGCCGGTTCTTTCAGGAAATGAACTATGCAACAGGAGATAAATTTTAAATGGCTGAACACAGTGGTGGTCATAAATGCAACAAATTTTGAATACAAACCTTTCTGAATGATACTTTAAAACTCTGGGGGTTAAAAGAATCATAGTGGTCAGAGATGTATGTAGTACAGTGCTAGAGTATTTGCTTAGCATGCATGACGCCCAGGGTTTAATCCTAGCACTAAAAAGTATAGAAGTAATATGGCTTGACTTTAGCAAATGACACAAAACCATAGCAATGAAAAAGGACACAGGTTGTCTACCAGTCCTCTGTAGCTACTGAACTGCACAGAGAAATATTGCTTCTGTGCCACAGGTCCACTGAAAATCCAGCTTTTAGAATTTTTTCTTCTTCCCCTTCTGTTTCCAGAATCCTAGTTTTTTTAAATTTTCATTCCTCCTTTTCTTCCTTTTTATTCCCAAGTCTCCTCCTCCTCTTCCTTTTCCTCCTTCTTTTGGAACCCAGGGCCTCCCCATTCCTGTTAGCCTGGTGCTGCTGGGTCATGCCTCAAATTCTGTTTGCTTGTTTGTTTGTTTGTTTTTTTCTGATTATTTTCAGGGTATGGTCTTGCTTCTTGCACAAGTGAGTTCTGCTGCAGTTACCTGTCTACTGTGGGCTTTACTTCATCTCTGGAATCATAGCCACGTGTCCTGCTTCCCTTCTGTAGAGATGGATTTCACAGATTTTTCTGCCCAGGCTGACCTGGGGCCATTGTTATTAATCTCAGCTCCTCATGTAGCTGGAATGGCAGGCACACACCATGGCACTTTTCTTTTTCTTGATTGAGAGTTAAATCTCACCAAACTTTTCTTTTTCTTGATTGAGAGTTAAATCTCACCAAACTTTTCTGCTCAGTCTGGCTTCAAACCAAGATCTCCCCTTTCCCCCATTTTCAACCTCCTGAGTTAATAGGATTATAGGCATGAGCCACTAGTGCCTGGCTCCAATCATTCTCTTTCTTTGGATTTTGTTTACATATAAACACCCAGTTCTTAGATAGATCAGAACCAATGATTCCTCTCCAGAGCACAGTGAAATGCTTATGAACGTTCAACAGGAGACATGTACAAGAAACAAGAATCTTCACAGGAGCAGGTGTTCTGGGAGCAGAAACTGGATACCTGTGGTTATGAGGAGAGACAGAAGACAGTGTGGTGAAGAGCTACACAGCATAGCATCGAGCAGTCATCCCAATAGAAACATCAACTACATGCTTCCATGCAAGTGAGCCTGAGTACAGTAATATTAAGAAGGAAGGAAATTCCTAAAGAATATATATAGCATGGCATGCACAAAGTTAAAAAAACACAAAACAATACATACACACAACACACACAGAGACATAGAAATACAATAGTTAGAGAAAGAATGATGAGCTTGGAAGCAGGATGGTGGAATTAGAGTGGGTGATTTGGGGTGTTGGGTCTTATATGGTATCATATGTTACTTCTCAAGGTCTTCGCCTTCATTCCATGTCATGGGTTAACAGTACTTATAATATTATAATCAATTAACTGACTAGACAAAAAGTAGTTCAGACATGGGCCTTGATAACATAATTCCAAAATGATGATGATTCCAATTCTGTTTATCTGCAGTTCAAAAACAGAAAAGGAATGAGTCAGAGGTTTCTATGTGTGAGCTGAATAGGTTTTAGTGGCTTTTGTGGCTCTAAGTTCCCAGAGGAACTTTAGGATTTTCTTCTTCATTCTTTTTTTTGTTAATCATGGGGCTTGAACTCAAAGCCTGGGTACTGTCCTTGAGCTTTTCTGCTCAAGGCTGGTGCTCTACCACTTTGAGATAGAGCACCACGTC
This sequence comes from Dipodomys merriami, assembly GCF_024711535.1. NCBI lineage: Eukaryota > Metazoa > Chordata > Mammalia > Rodentia > Heteromyidae > Dipodomys > Dipodomys merriami. Next base: position 30,266,580 of record NW_027202382.1, read on the forward strand.
CTCTTCTTAGTTCTCAACTCTGGCCTAGACGTGGGACATTGCAGATACACGAGGCCTTGGTGAGCCTTGCCCCAATATTAGAACTGACAAACATTCCCTTTGGAGAACCTGGAGTGTTGACTGTGTGGCTCTGGTCTGAATATAGGTAGAGCTCTGTCTCTGGAGCGGAGATCAACTCTGGTCAGGAGACAAGTGTCCACATGAAAAGAGGACTGGCAGAGGGTAAGGGTTAAATCTTGATCGTCATCAACTTGATTTGATAGGAGACCAGCAAAGCACACCTCTGTGTTTGTGAGGGCATTTCCAGGGAGGCTTAACACGGAGGGAAGAGCTATCTTAAGCGACTGGGGCCATGGATGGAATAAAAGCATAAAAAAAAGCTTGCTAAGCACACATTCTCCCTCACTCCCCTCCCTCCCTTCCCTCCCTTTCTCCCCTCCTCCCCCCTCTCAATTTTCCCCTCTTTCCCCTGGCCTCTGTGATATGAGCTGTTCTACTTCATCATGCTCTTCCCCTCAGGATGGAACCTCTGAAACTTTGAGCTAAAAGGAATCTTTCTTAAGTTGTTTTGCTTAGGTATATTTTTTATAACAAGACCCTGACCAATATATACAAAGAGGCATAGAATAGACTTCCCGGAGGTAGGGAGATAGCAGTTGGGATCCAAGTATCTATAAGTTCTGAGAAATCAAGATAGCTTCCAAGAAATCAGGTATACTGGCTATTCAGGAAAGGTAACAAGAATAGGGTGATCCAAGACTAGCCTGAGCCAAAAGCTTGAGACCCTACTTAAAAAAATAGTTCTGGTACTAGGACTGAAATTGTAGGGCCTGTCTCTGTCCTTAAGCTTGAAGCTCAAGGTTAGTGATCTACCACTTGAGCCACAGCACCACTTCCAGCTTATTTTTTTTAAAAACTAATTTGGTGGAGATAAGATTTTTTTCATAGACTTTTCTGCCTGGGCTGGCTTTGAGCCACAATACTCAGATCTCAGCCTTCTGAGCAGCTAGGTTTATAGGCATGAGCTACTGGTGTCTGGCTTGAGAGACCCTATTTTAAAAACAAACACTAAAAAGGAAAAAAAGTTTGGAAGGGTGATGCAGGTGATAGAGCACTTGCATAACAAGCATGAGGCCCTGCATGCAAGCTCCAGTACTGTAGAAAGAAAGAAAGGAGAGAGAGAAAAAAAGAGAGAGAGGAGAGAGAGGAAGGAAAGAAAGAAAGGAAGAAAAAAGCAGGGAAGGAAGGAAGGAAGAAAAGAAGGAAGGAAAGAAGGAAGGAAGAAAGAAAAGAAAAGAAAGAGAGAAATAAAAGCATAGAGCCTAAGGAGTCTTGACCCAACAACCAGACCATTTTTTTGGACCTCTTTTCCCTTCTCTGGCCACATCTGGGTGTGAGCATTTTCTTATTCATTGGGTATATAGAAGACCTGGATTCTGCCCAAAACAGAACATACAGCTGTGACTCAGCTCTGAGTTTGGCTACTACTATGATTTCATCTGTGAGTGTAGCATTTATTTCTATGCTGAACAAGCTCTGTCTCTTAGGACTGCATTGTGTTGAGTGGATCTTGCTCATGAGGAATAGAGAGAGCTAAAGCATAGAGCACATCTACATTGGCAGCCCTGGGTAATTAGAATTTCCACCTCCAAGTGGGTCCAACCTACTCTTAACACATTGTATTGTCGTGGTTTATTTAAGCAGCCCTCCCAACCCACTCATCTGTGAACACTGCCAAGGTGGCTTTTTCTTTTCCATTGACAGCTCTTCCAAGTTCAGGACATTGGTAGATGCATTACACCTTGTGGTTGGGGATCTGTGAATGGCGGGCACTTCAAGATGAGGACACTTCAGTTGTCAGTGGTTGGGAGGGTACAGGGAAGTTTGGAAAAGGGGAGGGTATTTTAGTTTGGGCCTTGAAGAAGATTTTATGGATGGAGATGTGGAGGAGAGTAAGAGGGTTGGTATTATTGGTGGTGTCAACAACCAGAACTTTGTATGTGTTGAGGTGGTCAAAGGCAGGACAGGAATGAGGGTTCCTGCATCACTATTCCTTTTCTGGCTCTCTACTAGGCTCTTTATGCATGTGAGTGTTCTTGGATTCTCACATGGCCTTGGAAAGTACTAGTGTGACTACAATTTTGAAGAGTAGGAAACAGATATAGAGAAGTCATGCTACATCCTCAGAATTGTCCAAAAAATCAGTATTTGCTTCAGCTGGAGCTGACACTGAATCTCAGCTCTCCAAATTGCTGGGCCTGCATTGTGTTCCCTCTGGAGCATAAGGCCTATGGGAGTCAGGATACAGATCAGGGCAGGAGCCATGTGTGAACTACCTGCTGGAGAGAGTGTGCAGGTAGAGCAGGACACAGGGCTATTTAATGGAGGAAGGGCAGCTCCTTAGGGCTGGGGTGGTAAAAGCTCTCTATTAGACTGTCCACATCCAGGGACATTCTGTTTGGAGTCTGTAACCTCTCGCCCTTTCTAGCCAAGAAAATTTGTAGTGGCTCCATGTTTGTTATAGCTCTTCTGGGAAATGTTCTGGAACTGGACACACAGCTCCGTGCATGGAAGGAAAAGGGATGCCTTAGAACCTGAACAATTTCTGGGCAGTGTGAAGGCAGAGGCGGGACACCAGGCTTCAGCAGACAGGGCTGGTGATGAGGCAAGATGAAAAAAAGTGATTTGAACAAGGAGAAAAAGCCAGAAACTGAAGACAAAGGTTAACAAGTAATTGAATTCAGTAACAGGTATGGTGAGTAAGAAGCCAAAAACTAGTTTATTGGGTGCCAGTTTTCATCAAGAAATGTTGGAACTATAGTATATCAATGCAAGCAATGGGGAGGTGGGGAAGGAAAGTAGGCAGACAGAAGGATGGGAAGAAAGAGACAAGAAGACCAGAAACATGTTGACGGAGAAGGAGTCAGATATGCACAGAGACAAAAGAAATATAAATATAGAGACACAGAAAAGAGAAAAGAGAAGCTAGAGATCCAGGCGCAAGTAGAAACCAGGGTGGAAAGAGTTAGAGAAGACAGCAAGAAAGTGGGGGACAGAGACACAATAACCAATGCACAGCTGTGTTTAAGTGAAGAACTATGAAGGAACTTCCTATGTCCGGCTGCATCCTGGACTTCTGGGCTTCCCTGGTAGGATGGGTTAGCGGGAAGATTAGGAGTGACCTTAAGTCTCTGCTTCCTTCACCCTTTTAGTTCATTCAGGTTGCTATCACAAAATACCATGGACTGGGTTGTTCATAAACAACAGCAATTTACTGGCCACAGGAGTCTGGAAAGTCCTAGATGAAGTCCTCACCAGACATCGCTCACTCTGCTTCAAAGTCAGCGCATGGTGAATGGGGGTGAGTTAGGCAAGCACTCTACCCTCACTCTTTTATGTTTTGTTTTAAAGATAGTATCCCAGTTCTGGGCTTGAACTTATTATGCTCCTCTTGCCTGTCTCCCAAATAATTGAGATGATAGGCATATGCCGCTATATCTGATGCTCAGGCCTTTGTTATGAGGAGGCCGATCCCATTCATGAAGGCAGAGATTAGACAACCTAATCACAGACCTCTTCGCACTAGTGCATTGGGATGAGGCCCCGACAAATCAATTTGATCGGAGGAAGTAAACATAAACATTCAAGCCGTAACACCTACGCATATGGCAACATCTGGATTGAAGGTCACGTATGCAGGGACTTTCCATGCCACCCCAGCCTCCCAGCACTGGAAGGGGTTGGAAGAGACCTTGGAGACACCTTCCATCTTACACCTCTGCAGTTACAACCAATGGCAGTTAGCTTGGTCCTCATTCTCCATAGTTTCTTCCCTAGGAAGAACTCTTGGACTGGATTATTTATGAACAACAGAGATTAATTGACCATTGTTCCAGAGGCTGGAAGTCCTGGAATAATACAGTGTAGAAGCAATACAGGTGCAAATCTAACATTGCTTTTCCTCTCAGCACTGTTCCTACCCATCCCATAACTCCTTCACTGATGTCATTAGTCAGGACAGGCTAATCATGGGTTGATCATGGCAGATCATCCCAAGGTCTCTCAGGAACAAAGATTTATTTCCTGCTCATACAATTCCACCAAGGATCAGAACTAAGTTGTTTCAATTCTCGTTCATTCCCAGACTCAGGCTGGTCAGGTAGTGTCTGTCTAAAGTGTTACTGAGCATGATGAGTGAGTCCTCATTTCTTGGTTCTAGAAGTTTCTCCAGACATGACATAGTCATCTTCATTTGTGTTCCCTTGACCAGAGTCTGTGTCAATAAGGTAGGGAAGAAAAAAGTTACTCTCAGGAAAATACAGAGCACATTTGTGAATGATAATATGGCCAATCACAATGAGCTTTTTCCACCTCAGAGTTGCCAGCTTTCTATTGAAACTACTCCCTTATTTATGAGGATCTTGAATTTACTGATTCCCTCCCCTCCTATCCTTTCCTTTTCTTTCTTCTTTCTGCAGAGTCTAGCCCAGGCTGGTCTTGAACTGCTCATCCCCCTGCCTCATCCTCCTTAGTGCTGTAATTACAAGTGAACACTACCATCTCCAGTCTGGTGTTCTTTGGATGTTGGGGATCAGTACTGGGCAAGAAGCTTGCTGTGAGCTGAAGTCAAGGGGAAACAAGTGAATGGTCCTCCTCTGTCTTGGAGAAGGGATAGAAAAATACAGCAGCAGTACCGAAGCTGTATCAGGCAAGGTATCGCATGAGTGTGTAAATTATTAGATGAATTGTAAGAAGTAATTAAGAGGAATACGGAGTGCATAAGCATGAGGCCTTGGAGTTGTGCCAGCAGACTACTTCTAGATGCCAAACAATGAGTGACAAGATTTAAAATGAATTTAACTGGTGCTGAGCATGGTGGTGCATGTCTGTAATCCCAGCACTCTGGAGATTGAAGTAGGAAGGATCATCCATTCAACAAGACCAACCTGAGCTACATAGTAAAATTCTATCTCAACCCCCTCCCCTTGGCTCCCACAAACCCCCCAACAAACAAACAAACAAAACCAGTAGTGTCAAAGGCTGGGCAGAGTCCCTTACCTGGAGAAACCACACAGGACAAAGATCAATTAAAAGTGATGCTTTCTAATAGATTTTCCTTAGAAACTCCACTTGTAGCTGTTAGGTCGAGAAGAGAGAAGCCAGGAGGCGAAAAAGGAAGGGAAATGGCTGATTTGTGAACTTCATATCATAGAGAACTCTGCCTGAGGTCGCTGACAAATAGACTATCAGTCCATTAACTGGCTAAGTGAAATACATTGCCAAAGAAGCCCAGAGCCAGGGTTAGACAATCTGAGCTTTAACCACCTCGGATATCAATCTTTCATGACTAGAAAGTGAATTAAGAAAACAAATGCATACTCCAGAAGGGAGATTAAAACCCCAAAGCTCACTTCTGTGTGTTCAAGGAAGATTGTGCTAATAAACCCTTCCTGCATCCTTAGGGGACATGAGACTAGTGGTAGGGAACAAGCTTCCCTGAGTGAAGGTGCACAGCCCTCAGCCAGAGCAGGCCACCTCAGGACTCAGTCTAGCAAGCTTTTAGGGCGGCTCGGCCCCTATGACTTCAGTATGTCCACGCTTTCCAGCAGGTGTGTCCACTGTGACTTTCCTGACCTTGTTCAACTATCATATCTCAGATACGTAGAGTATGTGGGAGGTAAGGGTTGGTGGAAGAAAGGGATATGCAATATATGCTTCTAGATTATAGTTCCAGGGCAGCAATCCTCCTTGGGAGCCATTTTCCCCTTTGGGATATTTGGCAATAGGTGGGGGGTGTTTTTGGTGTTCATAACTAGAAGTGGCAGTGCTCCTGACCTCCAGTGGGTGGAGGCCAGACATCCACTGAAGCACCTGATAAGGCACGGGACGCAGGGAAGGAATTGTTGTCTCAATGTCAACATTACTCAGGTTGAGAAACTCTGGTCTCGGAAGGTACAACATGTGAGTAGCCAGATGATTGGGTATTGACTGTGAATCAAAGGGGCTCTGGGTTATTCCTTCAGTCAACACATACCAGCGACTTGTTGGGGGTAATTAATGCTGATGGCTGCAATAGATCATCTCCTCAAATCTCAGTGTCTTAAGGAATGAAGGGTTAGTTTTCACACAAGATCTGAGAACATCTATTTCCTTCTCCATCATCAGATCAGGCAATGAACAAATCGGACATTAGAAGTTTGGTCATAGTTTGATTTTCCTAATTGATGAGCCTGCTAGGTAGCTCATTCACACTACTCATTGCTATTTCCTACTTTGCCCATGACTCTGATACCTTCTCTCTTCACTGTACTATGTATAGTCTGTGTGTGTGTGTGTGTGTGTGTGTGTGTGTCTGTGTGTGTGTGTGTGTGTGTGTGTGTGTGTGTGTTGGTACTGGGGTTTGAACTCAGGGTCTGGGTGCTGTACTTTAGCTTTGTTTTTGCTCAAGGCTGACATACTACCACTTGGATCACAACTTCACATCTGGCTTTTTGGTGATTAATTGGAGATAAGACTCTCACAGACTTTCCCACCTGGGTGATTGTGAACCATGATCCTCTGATCTCAGCCTCCTGAGTAGCTAGGATTATAGGCATGAGCCAACGGCGCCTGGCTCATTCTTGCCTGTGTGCATTCTTGCCTGTTGCTTTAATACCTTCGGGATGAAGTAGGCTGCGAACTGAGTGAATCAAAAGCATTCTGATGAGCATAGTTTCTGTGAAAAAGAAATCAGGGAACCACCAATTGTCCCTCTTCTTTTTTGAAAAGGAAAGTGGGTTCTCAGCTTAAAGATTTACAGAACTGAAAGTTGTTTTGGGTTCAGGCCCTTCAGATAACTTTTTTTTTCCATTCCATACTTTTAGTTACCCTTTTCAAGTTACCATTTTGATAACACAGAGCTCCGCTTGCTTTTCTGGGAGAGGAAGGAGACACGAAAACTTTCTCCTAGGTCATTTTTTGGGGGAACTTAATGCAAATATTTCTGTCTCAGAAGGGAACTTCTTGAGAGCAGTCCTTTACTCTAGTCCCAAGGAGATAACGTGCAAAGTGAATGTTTTTTACTTTTGGGATTTCCAAATCTAAAATAGAGTGCAAGGAGTCAGGAGATCAGTCACAGACTTGCTGTGTGACTTCAGGCTATCTGCATATCCCCTCTGTGGTCTTCAGAAAGCCACAGGGGCTGATAACACACCCAGTTCCCTGCTTCTGATGTGTGTGTGTGTGTGTGTGTGTGTGTGTGTGTGTGTGTGTGTGTGTGTGTGTGTGTGTGTGTGTGTGTGTGTGTGTGTATACCAGGGGTGTGGGCTATCCTATTGAAATGTGCTTTCTGATGATGTTGGCTAAATGGGATTTTGGTGCCAGCCAAACATCATGTTCAGAAGAAGTTGGCCCAGCTTCCTATCATCATAGGGGAAACACTGGGTTTGGGGCCCAGCCTGGTGTCTCACAGGTGCCAGTCCTGAGAAGTGGATTGAAGTATGAAATGAGATACTGCTGATTCCCATGTGTCCCTTAGCTGTGTGACTTGGGCCATATCATTGAAGGCCCCATATCATCATGTTCTCATTGGCCATACTAAGATGATTGCAATAGAACCATACATATTTGCTCTTAAAGTGCTAGGTTTATTGTATAATCAGATTCCAATGAACCAAGAGGGTACTGAGGCTGGGTGCCTTCCTTGTGTCTTCTGCTGATGGTCCTCATTCCCCTTGCCTGAAGTCAGAAAATAACTACCCTCACCACTCTTTCAAATCAAGATGATGAGAAAGCTCCAGACACAGCCTCCCAACCCGGCTTCCAACAGTCAGCAATTCATCTGCAGGGTCCTCCATCCGTCGAATCCTTCTCTGAGACACAACTTCCCCTTTCCTATCTAGCTTTCCATTTCCTCTTCTGTGATATGAGTATTTTAGATTAGATAATTTCTAATTGAATTGATTCCTTCCCTAGCTTATTTGAGATACTTTGTTTTCGGTGGTAGCAGGATTTCTCTTGGCATTAATGACTTTTTAAAGGCAGACAATTCTTGTTCTCTGCACTGTAGACTGTCTACCATTATTTCTACTTTTTTCCTACTGGACACTGGTAGTACCTCTTCCACAAGTTGTGCCAACCCCAAAACATCTCCAGACATTGCCAAATCCTCTTGGGGAGCAAAACCACCCTGGTTGAGGATGATGTAAGATCTCTTTTCCCTAACAGGGCTGTCATTACACCAATCGGCTTGCCAAGAAGTTCCCATGCTCTAATTTTAATCAATCCCATAAAGTTCCTGTAAAGTGAGTATTCTTATCCTCTGCTTTGCTCATACATGATGAAGCTGGGTTTTGAACCTAAGTTTCCCTACTTCAGAGCCTTCTGTGCTTTATCATTTTGAAAAATCTAGAAGTAAAGGGGGTGGGTCTTTGGAAGACCAAAGCAATCAAGTTCATTTAGGAGACTAGGCAAACCTGATTTAGAATCTCAACTCCATGTTTGAGACTGTGGGCTTGCCTCCACAGTGGCCCCATTTCTATCATGGTTAAATTTAGGGTAAAACCAGTCATGCAGGTTATTGGAGGATGAACTGAGGTAGAGACACCTGGAACATGGCTTTCATTCCTTCCCCTAAGCCCGGGGGTGTGGTGTCAGTGCTCCTGGGTGGATGAAGGCTTCATGCCATCCCGTATCACCTCATCTCTGGTGACGCCCTCTCTTGGGTGTCCGGGCTTTTCTTTTGAGCTTCAGACCAAAATAGACAACAATCTGCTGGCAGTAGATCTGCAAGAGTCATGTTACTCCTAGTTTGCAAGTCTTCTTGTGTCTCCTTTCTCAGTGACCAGCAGAGTGGTCCCAAAACATGATTCTAGAAGTCATTCTCATCTTTTACTGGATCTTCATTGCCTATAGTCTAAAGCAGGCCCTCACTTTAATACTTGCTTTGTCTCTCTGGCATTAGTCAACCTCTTTCATCCCTGCTGCCTTTCCTCTGGGTGAAAGCAGCATGCTCCTCACCGACAAAGAGTATGATAGGACAACTTTTGCCCTCACCATCCATCCTGCAGTTGTATCTAAGGAAATCCTTCCTGTTTTGCTCTGACTCGGTATTCACTTCCTGTTCTTGGGACAAAGCTCAGATCCTTAAGCTGCACTTAACACTCTTCTCAACCTGATTTTATTTACACACCATCTTCACTTTTTTGTTTTCTCCTCGCTCTCCTCCCCGCTCTCTTCTTTTCTCAGTTTTTGTCTTACAGGATGTCACATAATTTCTTTCAAGGCACCAAACTCCCAAGGCTCTTTGGTCATCTGAATATGCTCATGGCCAGTCTAGAATGCTAGAATACTTCTCTTCTACTCACATTGGCCTAAATGCTTTTTGGGGGGGAAGGGAGGGCTTCAGCTTGGTACTCATTTCTCCTTTGGAAGCTTGCCTGATTTCTAAACCTGGATTTAAGTACCTTGTTAGGCTCCCTCATTCAAGTACTTCCTCCTCTGTGCTGTTGACATACATGCCTCCTTCCCCCCTTCCCCAGGCTTGAGATTTTTTGAGAATATTTATTGTGTGTGTGTGTGTGTGTGTGTGTGTGTGTGTGTGCTTAATAATCACCAGTACTCAGCATAGGCATTGTTATAGTAAGGGTTTATAACACTAATAGCTGGCGTTGCATAATTTAAAGGGTATGTAGAAAGGAGGGAAGAAATAAAGATGGGGAGATGGAGACTCTGATCAGTAGAACGTTAGTAATGAGTCTTGGAATTGGCTCCAGGTCCCCTCTTCTCCCCCTGAAGTATCTAGCAACTCAACCGGAAGACTATCCTGTTCAGTGGAAATGTGACTCAGGGTACCTGTCTTTGGCATTAAGTTAGATAACCTTGTACCTCACAAGGAGGTAGTGTTCTGTGGTCTAAATGTCAGATGCGGGAGTGCCCAAGAGCCAAGAGCGATTTGACCTATGATTCATGCTTAGCCTAGCCGTTAGAGTTTGATAAGTCATTGTAATGAGGTAACTTGACAAACCAGGTGAGTGCTTGGAACATTTTAGAGCAGGGTTTCCCAACCTTGGCCATGAGGCCATTTGGGCCAGGTAATTCCTTGTTGTGGGGAGCTTTCCTGGCTGTTGATTGCTAGGGGCCAGTAATATCTTCTCTCCTCCATTTGTGACTGTCAAAAAGGTTCCCAGATATTTCCAGATCCAGATGTCATCTATACAGGGTACTGAGTTTGTCCTGGTTGGGAATCACTATCTTAGAGGAATTAGAAGGGAGGCCTAGCTGATGGAGCCAAGAGAGATTGTAAAGGAGTTAGGTTTGAAATCCATGGCCAATTCTGATTCTGCCATTTCATGACAATATATTTATAAGTCCTATCTGAATTTGACTTTAAGAAAATAAGCTTTATGTCCCTGAACTGCAGCCTTCTTATCCTAGAAGTAGGGTAATATGTGCCCAGAATCTTGGTCTTAGGAATGGTTTGGTGAGTGAGCTCGTACCTTGGATGGAGATCAGGGCTTAATAACCACAGTGTTGAAGCCCTCATTTACTTGGAATAACTTATGTCCACAGAGCAACACTACTTTATCTTTTGGTCTTTTGTACAGCTGTCCAGGGAGGACTTAATCCCATTTAGCCACTTCTTTTTTTTTTAATTTAATTTAATTTTATTTGTGAACATATTGTACAGAGGGGTTACAATTACATGGGCAGGATAATGCGTACATTTCTTACCAAGCATTGCACCCTCCTCCTTTGGTTTACCCTTCACATCCCTTCCCAGCCTCCCCCCTCCCCCCCAATCCCAATCCTTCCCCCCCCCCCCTCCGCACCGACGTTGTAAAGCTCGTTTTGGACATGACAACTTGTACTTCTCATTGTTGCAACAGGTCCACCTGTATCCTTAAACAACTGGTTTTTCCCCATCTCCTCCACAAGTTATACTGACATCAAATATAGTGAAAGCGGGGATTATACTGTGGGGGAGGGACATACAAAGCAACAAAGAGATAATCTTATAAATGCGTTAGAAACACATGCATGAAAGAAAAAAACATTAAAATACATATCTAAGGGTTCATTTTCCTGACCTCACATTATCTGACCTTTTCCACTTGACTCATACATATACTAGATATTGCAAATAAGGGAAACCATGGGACCTATGTTTCTTTGGGCCTGGCTTACTTCACTTAATATAATTTGTTCCAAGTTTTTCCATTTCCTAACAAATGGGGCAATGTCATTCTTTCTGATGGAGGCATAGAATTCCATTGTATATATATACCACATTTTCTTGATCCATTCATCTACTGAGGGACATCTGGGTTGGTTCCATATCTTAGCTATGGTAAATAATGCTGCAATAAACATTGTTGTGCTGCTAGCTTTAGTGTGGTCTTGTTTGTAAACATTTGGGTAAATGCCCAAAAGTGGGATTGCTGGGTCATAGGGGAGATCTATGTGAAGTCTTTTAAGGAACCTCCATACTGCTTTCCAAAGTGGTTGAACAAGTTTACATTCCCACCAACAATGAAGTAAGGTTCCTTTCTGTCCACATCCCCTCCAGCATCTGTTGTTGTTAGAGTTCTTGATTTTTGCCGTTCTAACTGGGGTGAGGTGATATCTCAATGTTGTTTTGATTTCCATTTAGCCACTTCTTAATTGTCCCATTCCTGAGAAGCTCAGATAATCAAATCTGGAAATTGTTATTGAAGAAACTAAAGCTCTGAGAAAGGAAAAGAACTGATGGAAGGTCACATAGTGGATTAGTCTAAGATTTGGCCTTGGTTTGATAATAGTTTCTGGTATGCTTTCTTTCAGTTCTAAGATCCAATCCTCCCCTCAGCTGAATCTTTGGTAGAACTCTATTGTAGATGTTTACTAGTCTAGCTTTTTGTTTCACCAAAATGTACATGCCTTCAGTTTTACATTTCCTGCCTCCTACTTGGTGATGGCTAGTTAATGCAATAGCAGGACTGGAACTTCAAGTAACATTGCCTCTATCTCCTTCCAAGTGCAACATTCAACTATTAAATGATCTTTAACTAAATGAAATGAAACAGATGGGAGGAATTTGAAGGACTGAATTAGACTTAGATTTTTGGACTAGCTAGGCCCATTAGGGGAAATTCTCCATCTCTGGGGGACATCAAGTCTAATATTATATAGAATTTAGTACTGGGATTATTTCCTATCATATGATTTAGAGAAAAAAAAACTTGATTTTGGGCTTTGGTTCAAATTCCAGCTCTATTTCTTCATAGATGTGGGTATTTACCACAAGGTTAATGCCATTTTTGAGGGAGTCTTGTAGAATGACCATTGTTAAATATATTTGCCAATTCCTACAGCCAGGGAAAGAAGGGCTACCAGTTCATAGACAAGGATATCAAATTGCTGATTTAAAAGACATTAAGGAACAAGGTTAGGAGTTGCAGAGTCAGGAGTTTCATAAAGGAATTCTGGCTCCCACTTATAGAAGACAAAATTGGAAAAGAAAAAGATTAGGTGTGAGTTAGCCTCCTTAAATATCAGTTCCTCTCCTCTCCTCTTCTTTCCTTTCCCTTCTTTCCTTGCCCTTCTCTTCCACTCCTCTCTCCTCCTCTCCCTCTCCCTTCTTTCTTCTCTCCTCTCCTCCCCTTTCCATACTGGGGATTGAACTCACGACTTAATGCTAGGTAGGCAACTGCTCTATCATTTGTGCCACACTGTCTGCCCCAGGATAGGACCTCCTGTTAACTTTGCACAGGCTGCTGTAGAACCACCTTCCCAGACACTGGGATTACAGATGTGAGCCACCACACCTGCCTAAACTTCATTTCCTTGGTCTGAGCCTGCTGAGTTGGGATGATAGATTAACAGCTATGAGGGTTGACAATATACTTATGTGGCACCTGGCACATAAACTGGAGTTTAATATCAGTTGTGATTATTAAGTGCTAGGCAACTGCCAAATGGATTTACTTATGTTTTTGCCACTTAATTTTGCAAAAACGAAGCAAGGTCAGTATTATTTTCTTCATATTCTCCTTGAACTCAGGAGAGAGGGAAAGGGAGAGGGAAAGGAGAGGAGAAAAGGAATGGCCCAAGTTCAGGTAGCATGCTGGGAAGACCTGGCAGAGACAGAATTTACATTTAATCCTGGATGATTCCACAATGTTCTTCTCCCCCAGGCTAAGCCAGACTTGGCTTAGTCCTCTGAAGCTACAAGGAGCTTCAGAATCTCTCAGATGTCCCTGTGTGATTCTCTGAGTGGGCTTTGTACCTGTATAAGTGGGAATAAACCAGATTTTCATTTTAATTAGTAGATTTTTTCCAGTGTCAGAGGCTGGTGATTTGAGAACCATCTGAGCTATATTAAGCCTTGAAGATACTGAAGCCAATCCTTGTTTATCCCTGGTGAATTTCTAATTTAGACGCACATCCATCCCTCTTCCATTGTACCCAATGTGGCTTCAGGGACTTCAGGATAATCTTTGGTTGAATTGGAATGAGAGCTGATTAAAACTCCCTATAGGACAGTGATAAAGCACAAACCTACCTCACTTTTCATACCATGCACTCTATTGCCAGGTCCCAGAAGTCACAGCTTCCCGGACACTCTGAGCCCTTTAGCCAATTAGGGTTCTTTGCTCAGCACCGCAAGTCTTACCCATCCCTTACTTCATTGGATTCAATCATTTCTTCTCTCAAAGGCTACATCTACAGGATGAACAAGATTGGAGTCCCACTTTTCAGGCCAGAAACGATGAGACTGAAAGTTTGTTTTCTGCTTGTATCTGTAGGAGACCAATATGCTCTTCAAAATTCAGGCCCAGATATTTACCTGGTGACATGATAGGGAACTGCCTGTAGCATGAAAACAAGGGTGAAGGAGAAGCAGACCAGCCTTAAAATCCCAGCCATTAAGGTTGTCTTATCTTGACCAACTCATACTGCACCTCTCAGAGCCTGAGTTCCTGGTGACCTGGGAATATCTCCACAGCTGTGAAGACTTGAGGAGGCCTTAGTGCTGCAGAATTGGGTCAAGGCAGATGTTGACTAAGTCGTAGTGGCTTCTCTTCTCTGATCTGATCATCTGATCAGATCTTGCATGGCATCTTTGCTGTATCTTGTGAAGCCACTGAACACTTTCACCATGGCTGTGATTTACTGGCTGTGTTCTGCCTCTCTAGGTCCTGGAATAGAGCTTCAGAACAGACCCGACTTCAGCTTTCCAGAGCACTTCCTATATAAGTGATTTGATTGGTTAATAGTTGTGGCATTAATGAATAGAATGAGCAGCCTTTAGGACACAGAGGTCTCTACTGTGCTCCAATGAGAAATGTGTACGAATCAAGTGGCAAAGGGGCTCAGTCACAGTAATGTCCCCATCACTTGGCTTAGTGACAGGTGAGAGCTAGTATCCAAAAAAGACCTGATAGACAAATAAATATGGCATCCAGGAATATTTAGACTGTTAGGGGGCATAGTTTTCATTGAGGTTGAAATCCACCTGGTCTCAGAAAGAGAAAATGGAGGCCATGGGAAGGGGAAGTACTGTGTAGTTTCACACTAGGACTTAATGGGCAATATTTCAGGCTCTCTGTGTTTGTTACTGTACTATTCACAAAGGCCAAAATGTGGAATCCATCAAATGCCCATTCATAGCTGAATGCATGTAGAAAATCTGTGTATACATGTTATATACATGTTGTATATACATATGCACATACAATAGAGTATTAACATGCCATCCAGAAGAATGATATCATTTGAAGCAGAATGCATGGAATTAGAGGTTGTTATGTTAGGCAAAATGTCAGAAACTGAAAGGCAAATTCAACATGTTCTTTTTCATATTGGGATGTTAAAAATCTATTAGGATGTGCAGTAGTGATCACTAGAGGCTGGGAAGAGGAGATGAAGATGGTGGTAGGGTCGATAAGATTACTTTAAGTAGTTAGCTTGAAATAGTAAGCTCTGGGGTCCACAGAAGAGTAAGAAGGTGCTGTAGTTCAAAACAACCTGCTATGTATTTTTTAAATAAATGGGAGGGAAGAGCTCAAAGTCTGCAAACCCAAAGGAGATGCAAACATTGTTTTTTCTGATTTGATGAATACATGTTGTACACATATATTGAAATATCACATGATACTCCATAAATACATATTATTATTATTATAGTGCATTAATCAAAACTTATAAAAATTATAAAAACATTTAAGGAGATAGAAATGGTTACTACTCTTATTTGATCACTATATATGTGTATCAAGCTATCACATAGAACCCCATGATTTATATGATTCAAATAATAATGATTACTATTTATCAAACAATTATCTAGTAACATAGATAAAAGGTGGAGCCAGGTGCTGGTGGCTCACACCTGTAATCCTAGCTACTAAGGAGGCTGAGATCTGAGGATCACGGTTCATAGCCAGCCTGGGCAAGAAAGTCTGTGAGACTCTTATCTCCAATAAACCACCAGAAAACTGGAAGTGGCACTGTGTTCGAGTGATAGAGTGCTCGCCTTGAGCTGAAAAAGCTGAGGGACAGTGCCCAGGCCCAGAGTTCAAGCCCCATGACTGACAAAAAAAAAAGGTGGGTAGCATTTGAGATGAGACTTAAGGGACAATGAGATTGTTCCTGGGTGGAGGGAATGATGGCAGGTCAGATGACAATGTCTCAATGGAGGAAGTAGTTGTAGCAAGTTTGTAGGCAGAACGAGGCATGGAATCTTTAGGTAGTATACTGTGACTTGGCGTATGTAAAGCGTGAGCTGCATGGTGAAGGAAGTGGGGAAGAGAGGGGTTTGTATCCCATACATACCCACTAAACTATGTTCAGTGAGACTTTTGTTTCTGTGACAGGCTGTGGAAAGATAATAGGCAGGGAAGGAACTGGATCACACACGCATTCTACCACATCATTCTGTCAGCTGTGTGGAGGACTAGGTAGAAGTGAGAGAGGCAGGAGGCAGGGCCGCTAAGAGGAACGTTGTTACCCTCATTCAGGTATGAGCTGATGAAGGCAGGGGCTAGGGATTGGGGATGAGGGGACAGAAAAATAACATGAAGAAAATGTGATTATCATAGCCTCAGACTCCCTTTCTATATGATTTGATGTTTCTGGACACCAGTCTTTTTTTGAGGGTCTCAAAGAGAACGTGGGGTGTGACTGTGGGTGTCCTGGGAATTGAGTGGCTTCGGGAGGGATTCTGATGAGTCGAATTCCAATTTGGCTGGATGTGTTTGGTGGGACTGAGGGGTTACAACTTTTCTAACTGAACTTCTAAGTTGAAGACATTCTGCTATGGAACTTGAGGGATGGGATCTGAAGTTGATTACTTCTGAATCATGGCCTGAGGATCTTGGGTTTGGATGAGTGAAAACCATTGGGAATAGTTATGACCTGAATAATGCACCCCCTCCAGAATTTAACTGTTGAAATTTAATGACCAGTGTGATAGTATTGAGAGGTGGAGCCTTCAAGGGGTGATGGCCCCATGAAGTCTCTTCATGGATTGGATTAAATCTCTTATTGAAGAGGTTTCACATAGGTGGGTTTTTTGTTTTGTTTTTGTTTTCTTTTGGTTGTGAGGCTTGAACTCAGGGTCTGGGCACTGGCTCTGAGCTCTTTGACTCAAGGCTAGTCCTCAACCACGTTGAGCCATGGCACTACTTCCGGTTTTCTGGTGGTTAGTTGGAGATAAGAGTCTTACAGACTTTCCTGCTGGGTTAGTTTTGAACCACATCCTCAGATCTCAGCCTCCTGATAACGGATGTGAGTCACCAGCACTTGGCTTCACATAGCTTTTATTTTTATTTTATTTTTAGCCTTTTTCCCTGTGAAGGTATGGATTTGCCCCCTCTGGAATAATGACAAAGTGCCATCTTGGAACACAGACGATAGCTTTCACAAGACAAATGACATTGCTAGTGCCTTGGTCTTGGTCTTCTCAGTCTCCAGAATTTGACAAATAAATTTCTATTGTTCATAAATTTCTCAGGATCTGGTGTCTTGTTATGGCAGCATAGAAGGAACTAAGGCTCTGGAATACTGTCAATATCATCACCATATTTTGCTGTGAGATTACCCAGTGTCTATTAGGATCACTCCTATAAAGAGAAGACATTGATTTCCTGACTAGTTTGTCCTTCACTGAAGAGTTTTAACACTGAACATTAATCCATCTGACCCATTTCAAACCTGCCTTGGACAGAGAAAGGAATGTCTTTAAAAGAATTGTCCAAGAATTCCTGTAGGAGGAAAAAAAAACTAATGAAGGCATTACAACAGCAAGCCAGTGCCTTGATTGAAATTGATTTTCATTGTTTTTCTCTCATTTGAGGCCCAACAGTATTTCAAGCTGCTTGTCGGAGACAGAAAGTAAAGCCCAGCAGTAATTCTAATGCCATCAGGGCTGGGAAGATGACCCCATCCACGGGACGGGGTGGGTGGGGGTGGTCCCGATGGGGCAGGAAGGGAGCCTAGGGAAGAAGCTGTGAAAGGAGGAGTCATTCTTGGTGGTAGGAATGATGTCAAAGTACAGACACATGGTCAACTCATGACCAATGTACAGATTGCCCAATACCCATAGGATGCACATGGGAACTGCTGAAAAAATAAGGAAGAGACTTCTGCAGCAAGTGTGACCAGAGGACTGGAAAAATATTGAGGCAATGACTATAAACGTAGTGGTTTGTGCACTGCCCTCTCTCATCCCCCCACTTCCCATATCCTCCTCCTACTTCAAATCTCTTCTTCCTGGTTTCTTTCATTGTCCTTTATTTAACTTGGCTGCCTTCCTTCCTTCCTTCCTTCCCTCCCCACCCAGCTCTTTCTCACTCCAGGTTTCTGTCTCATTCCCTATCTAGAAGCAATGCCTTGCATTTTTATGATTCTTCACAGGTCACAGAGCCATAGGGAACACATTACGTCATCAGCCTCACAACCACATTGGTAGGTTGGTGCCTGTCCCATTCTGCAGATGATGAAAACGAGGCCAACGGAAGATGAAGTCATTTGCGTGGAGTTACATAGCCATGTGTGGGGGCAGAGGCAGGATGATGGTTTCTGTTCTTTTCTCTCTTTGACACTTCATCTCTCCACCTCCACGAGCCAGTTCCCTGGTATCTCAGTATTCGAACTTGCACTGGAATCATCGTGTGTGTGTGTGTGTGTGTGTGTGTGTGTGTGTGTGTGTGTGTGTGTGTGTGTCACGACTCAGCAGGATGATTACTTTCTCTTGAAGGGATTTTTGTCCCCTTGTAGGTTGTCTAGAATTCTAGGGAAGTCCCTTGGTAAGTCACTGCTCACTGCTTGTGCCCGAAGCCCCATTCCAATGAGATGAATATGGAGGGAAAATATGAGCCAGGGTCCTTGAGCTAGCTCACACAGGTTCATTTGTTACATTTTCAACAATTCTGTGAGCTGGCGGTTAAACACAGTCGTGACTGAAAATTAAATGAGCTTATCATCAAATGTATTGGATTGAAAACAAAGATAAGGAATAGTAAAAAAGCCACCATTTCTTAATGATTTTGCTACATGTTAATATTGCTTTGATTTGAATACTTGTAGGTTATTTTTGTGCATCATATCGGAAGGGTGAAAATACTGAACTAGTAATTTGTGATTGCTTAGCCTTTCCTTAATTCTATGTTCAGTGATACTATATTAGTAGCTTGGATGAGAAAAATACTCACAGTGTGGAAAGTGGCAAAAGCTGAGGTCTTCTTCTGTCGTCGCCAGTTGTTAAATGTTTATCAGACTATCGGCGGCTAAGGTTTATAGTCACTGGGCCTCAGTGCTCAGCTTGGTTCTCTCTCCTGTCAGCATGAACTTGAGCCGACGGCAAGTTGGGATCCAGAGGAGGATGGAGAAACATAGAAACAACAGACATTAGGAAGTTATGTCACCATGATCCTTCTTCTTTCCATGTTAGTGGTGATGACAACACCAGCAATGGCATATACCATTTACCACCACTGTGAGCCAAGACTTTCACTGAGCATTATACATTCTTGGCTTAACTCCTTCAAAAACCAAATAAGGAAAATATTACTGCTTCCCCCTTTACCAAATGGAAACGTGAAAGTGAGAAGGAAGGAGAATGAATTACTTGAATTCACTCAAAGAGAAAGTAGAAGGGTCAGGGTCTGGGACCAAACTCTTCTGAACCCAAATCAATGCTCTTTCTGAAATGCTGGTGGAAGCTACTCTCTCCTCTCATCTCTAGGAGCTCATTTGTGTCTGTGGATGGTTGATGAGCTGCGTAGCTTTTGTTAAAAACAACCACTAGTTCAAAATAGAATCCAAATTTGAGGATTCCGTTCCAGTATTTATACAAGTATTTTTGAGGGTATATGTGTACAGGTGCTCTATTAAGTGGCCTGGGGTCCATCATTGGACAACCCAGGCAGGATTCCTGCTTTGTAGTTCTTTACAGCCTAGCAGGGAGTCTTAAGCCTGGTGAGAAATCCAGACATGTGGCAACTTCCCAATGCTGATGACCTCAGAGCACACTCCAGAGTCGTTCCCGTGGGTGAACCACTTGGTAGGGCGGGTCAATCATGCCCTCTCCTGTCACCACCACACCTTGCCTGGGTCTAGTGATTTCTGCCTCTGGGGTTAACAGAACTCCTTTTCTCTTCCCTTTTTCGACAAAGTTGGCCATCAGTTGTCCAGATCACTACTGCACAAAAGGGGAAAATGTTATTCAACATTCTCCATGGATTGTTTTCCCTTTTCTGGGGCAAAGAGAGGGAGAGAGTTATGCACCTGGTTTCCTCAAGTTGTGGTTTTCTTTTTTCTTTTTCTTTTCTTTTCTTTTCCTCTCTCTCTCTCTCTCTCTCTCTCTCTCTCTCTCTCTCTCTCTCTCTCTCTCTCTCTCTCTCTCTCTCTCTCTCTCTCTCTCCTTTTCTCTGACTTTATGGCTTAAATCCTTATGTTTAGCAATTGCCTGCATTGTCAACCAGCCTATCATGCAGATGTGTGTCCCTTTCACACCGCTGGCTTTTGGTGCTACAGGGAGCTATCTCATTTGATCCTTGTTTTGGTGGGTGAAAACAAAGCTAGTAGTTAAGCCATTTTAGAACAGTTACTGAGCCACATTGAGACTGCCTGATAGTGTTATTCCCAAAGCTGGAAAATGGACAACAGGCATTCTTTTTGGTAGGTAGATGGGGTATTATTATTATTATTATTATTATTATTATTATTATTATTATATTTATATAAGGTTGATTTCCTGAGGCTAGTAGAGTTATTTACCCTACCTATCACAATGGTAGTAGAATGCTCTTGAGCAGTCTGGAAGCCTGCAGAGGAAAGTCCACGTGGAAACCTGATTATCAACTGTGTCTGACCCTTTTCAGAGCTGATTGGTTTTCAGTTATCTGAAGATCAGCCTTCCGATGCCAGCCTCCTCTTGCCATTTATAAAGAGGTGGCGAGACCTGATGGCCCTTGGAAAATATGTCTAGCAGATAGCTTCCATTCTAATGGGGTAGTAAGAGAGGATGACATGTTGGCAGTAGGAAATGCCAGGTTGGGAAGTCTAGAAATGAGACAGAGGAAAATACCCAGGAGGGCTGTCGAGGTGTGCACATGGAGAGTCCCTGCCTGGCAGGGATGGGCTGGGCCAACCTGGGGCCTCCTCCTCCTCAGCCCACATTCCTCTCTCTCCCTTCAGGGACATAGCTCCATCCTCCTTGACAGAGCTTGCCAAAAGGGTTCTATTTTAGTAATCCGGGTCAAGTTGGCTGTTTCCACAAGCTAGAATTCCATGCGGCACACAACAGCATTTCTGTGCTATAGAGTTTTTGGACCTTTGAGTTACTCTTGAGTCTCTTTACCACATTCTCCCTTCCCTTGGGAATCCCTATTCTCTTAGCTCCCACAAGCAGCTCCTGACTCTTTTCCATTAGAGACAATGTCACTGGCCTACATTACCTTGCTCCTCAATGAAATTCTATGCTTTGAATGACAGTTTCCAGCAGCAATTAATTTTCCTGACTTACCTAAACCAAATACTTGGAAAGAGATGAACAGAGTCTCAACACTACAAGAGATAGCCAGAGAGAGGGAGAGAGCAGAGCAAGTCCTTCTGACAAATATTTGGGGGTGGGGTGGGGAATGCATTACCTTAGGAGATTCAGGATCCTTGTCCAGAGCCTTGATTTTTTTCTAGAGCTTCTAATTTAGCAGGGAATAAAACCAGGGTCGTAAGATCTCCTGGCTCATTTACTCTCCATGGGTGGAGAATTCTTTTTCTACTCTCCCACTTAACTCATATTTTATGAAAGCTTTTCCAAAGTGTCTTTTCTCATGGTTTCTTGTGGTTTTTCTTAGATTTCCATGATTTCAGTTCTCTGGACTATATCTCCCATCAGTTTTAATTTCATGGTGTCTAAAAGCAAGTCAATTCTTTTCCTTTACTCAATCTTTTACTCTATCATTGTAAATAGCACTTATGTGCCTGTCCATCTTAATTAGCTGGGCTAGCTATCTGGGCCATCTTTAGTGCTTCCTCTGTCTTGTCCTGTTTTCTATTATTAAATTTTGTAGGAGTTCAAGTTATGAATTATCTCAACCTTATGGTATATTTCGATCATCTTTCTGCCACTAATTTGCTCCTTCTCCGAGGCTGTTCAGGTTGCTATAGCAAAATGTAATCATCTGGGTGGCAAATTTGTTGTTGAGGGTAAGAAGTCCAAGATCAGGATTCCAGCAAGTCCTGTGAGTGAGAATCAGTCTACTCTCTGTTTTCTGAAAGATGGCTTCTTGCTGTGTTCTTACTTGGCACAAGGGGTGAATTGGCTCTCTGAGGCCTTACCTCCCTTTCTTTTTGTTTGTATATTTTAAATTTTATTTTATTTTTTGAGGCTGGCTTCAGACACTGAATGTTCCTGCCCTAACCTCTTGAGAGGACTGTGATTACAGCTATATAAACTACTATGTCTGGCCTGTTTTTTTTTAAATATAAGGTTATTAATCTTATTCATAAAGGTTCTATCCTGGTGATTCAATCATTCCTCAAAGCTCCACTTCCTCAAGCTATTACCTATGGGGTTAGATTTCTTATATACAAATTTTGGAGTGACATATTAAGGCTATAGCTCTCTTCTAACTTACCATGCATGCCAACACATGACCTCATGAGAAGACTTGTCAGTCACTAGGATTAATACTTATTGTTCTCTAGCTTCTGTGTGATGCATTTTACGGATGAAAAAAAAACCTCAACAAATCTTTGAGGTGTATAATATTTTTTTTTTTTTTTTTTTTTTTTTTTTTTTTTTTAAATTGTATTTTATTTTATTTGAGAACATACTGTACAAAGGGGCTACAATTACATGGGCAGGATAATGGATACATTTCTTACCAAGCATTGCAGCCTCCTCCTTTGTTTACCCTTCACTTCCCTTCCCCGCCTCCCCCCTCCCCCCACCCAATTTTACCCCCCTCCCCCCACCCAATTATACCCCCCTCCCCCCCCCACACCGGCATTGTAAAGCTGGTTGAGGTGTATAATATTATGCAAGAAGAGATATTTGAGACATTTATTATTCACCAACAAACAGATTTGGATTGAGTGCTTTAGGATTCCAAGGACTGTATACTTAACCATGCTATGAAATTGCTAAATCTCTTGTCACCTTTTCTAGTGTTAATTGTCTCTGTTACTTCCTGATGCTATCGCAAAATACCCATGACTAGATAATTTACAAAGAACAGAAATGCATTTCTGAAGCTCTAAAGACTGAGAAGTCCAAGACCAAAGTACTGGCAGCCCAGAGTTCAGTTTCTGTTTCTAAGGTAGTACCTTCTGTGTCGTCTATAGGTAGAGATCCTTATGTCCTGGGTCAGCCTGAACTGCAGTCCTATTTGTACTGCCCTTTATCACTTTTAAAAGATGGCTTCATAAAACAATAAGAGTAAGTGTTTATGCTTTGAAGATTACAAATACCTACAAGAAAAAAGTGAAAACTCAGTTTGTGTATGTTGTGAGAATGGTACTCATTACCTGAAACTATGAGTACAATTCATGAATTACTTCATACGCTTCACACAAAAATGTGTATGATACACTCTGCAAGCCCAGCAGGCAAGATGGCTCTAGGGATGACAAAGACATTGAAGATTTTAAGTAAAATCATCACAATTTATATGACTTTGACAGCTAGGTACTGGTGGCCCACGCCTGTAATCCTAGCTATTCAGGAAGCTGAGCTCTGAGGATCTCAGTTCGAAGCCAGCCTGGGCAGGAAAGTCTGTGAGACTCTTATCTACTACTCAGAAAAAGCTGGAACTGGCATATGGATCAAGTGGTAAAGCACTAGCTTTGAGCAAAAGAAGCTCAGGGACAGCACCCAGGCTCAGAATTCAAGTCCCTGGACTAGCCAAAAAAAAAAATAAAAGACTTTAATAAATGAATACAGTACTTGTGTATTAGTACATTGGTACAGTTTTATATACTACATTATCTTAGATGTGTTAGTATTATTTAATGTCCAAGTTAAATACTGTGAATAGAAATATGACTATTCATATACACTCATAAAAGTGTATATATTCAGCTCAGCCTTTTTTTTTGGAAATAGGTATTCTGATAGGAAAATTGCAGCCTCTTGTTACATCTAGGGTAGACTTATATTTAGACATACATGTCACTGATTGAGTCCTATAGCAAACGATGAGCTGAAAGTTGAATAATGGATGCCTTCTTCAAGGCCAACAACACTAGTCTGTAACATATAACCATAATTACAATCAAGGTTAAAAAATCCTGTATGTTGGGCCTTTCCCAAGCTGGGGCTCTTCCTTCTGGAGCCTTGTAGTGGCTTTCTGATAGGAAAGCAGCCACAAGGAAAAGTTGAGTATGTGTATACAAGACTCTTCGACTACCAAAGCTCAGGACCATTCTTTTCCTCTCAGACCTCAAATACCCACGTGCTTTTCCGTGTCTCTAAGAATCTAATCTCCAGGTCTTTAAACCAGCCTGTGAGCTCATTACTACAAATGACTCAAGCACTACATCTGCATCAACGTTTAAGGAAGAGAGCCAAAGTATGCCGGAAAGACAAGTTGCAAAGGAAATGGATTCAGTTTATGGAAATCTGGAGTCCTGATGTCCTAACTGACATAAGGGCACTTTCAGCTTCCTGAGAATGGGCCTTGCTTTCAGGGGAGTGACAGAGGTTCAAGCGTTATCTCATCGCGATCTCCAGGGGCATAGTGTTTGTAGCGGTGACTTTGTTATTTGGGTTATATATTGGCTTTTGGAGTTAGATATTTCCTGCAGGAATTTAGAACCTAGTGTGAAAGATAACTATACAAAGAGATGATGCCAAATCATGTCTCAAGCTGTAGGGCAGAGGAAAAATACTGGGTCTAGTGCAAAAGACAAACAAGCATCTTAGTGGAAGATGGAAATGATCCGGTGAGATCATAGGCTGAGGAGGGAGCTTCCTAGCCCTTTGTGGAAGAAGTTGTCCTCCTCCTAGCAACTGGTGTCAGGTCAGATAACTGTGAAAGGTTGTGGGCTCTTATAAAGAACAGGGCCAGCCTCATCTGGAGTCTGCAGCCCTGTGAAAATGTGGCCCTAATGCTGCTTCACCTCCAGCTAAAAGAAGTAGCAGGAAGCTGGGCACCGGTGGCACACACCTGTACTCCTAGCTACTCAGGAAGCTGAGATTTGAGGTTTGTGGTTCAAAGCCAGCCTGGGCAAGAAATAACGTGAGACTCTTTATTTCCAATTAACCACTCAAAAATTGGAAGTGGTAGAGTGCTAGCCTTGAACAAAACACAGCTCAGGGACAGTGCCCAGCTCCAAGTTCAATCCCCATAACAGAAAGGAGAGAGAGAGAGAGAGAGGAGAGGGAGAGGGGGAGAGATGAGAGAGAGGGAGAGGGAGAGAGAGGGAGAGAGAGGGGAGAGGGAGAGGGAGAGGGAGAGAAGAGCACTGTGTTCAGGTCTGCACACTTTGGTTTGTCCTCTCTTTCTTTCTTTCTTTTCTTCCTTTCTTTCTTCCTTCCTTCCTTCCTTCCTTCCTGTCTTCCTTCCTTCCTGTCTTCCTTCCTTTCTTTCTTCCTTTCTTTCTTTCTTCCTTCCTTCCTTTCTTTCTTTCTTTCTTTCTTTCTTTCTTTCTTTCTTTCTTTCTTTCTTTCTTTCTTTCTTTCTTTCTTTCTTTCTTTCTTTCTTTCTTTCTTTCTTTTTCTTTTTCTTGCCAGTCTTGGGGCTTGAACTCTGCGTCTGGGCACTGTCCCTCAGCTCTTCAGCTCAAGGTGAGCTAGTGCTCTACCATTGGAGGTAAGAGTCTCATGGACTTTCCTGCTCCTGCTGGCTTTGAACTGTGATCCTCAGATCTCAGCTTCCTGAGTAGCTAGGATTATAGGCATGTGTTAACCAGTGCCTGGTTAACACACTTTGGTTTTCAACATCAGGCTTTAGGAAAAGTTTCATTCCTATTGCCCATGGGTTTGAACTGCAATCCAGATTTAAAAATCCAGGTATAAAACCATGAGATCACAATATGCTGCATTCTTGGTTACTTTGATTTATCCATATGTGAGGTGCAAGAAATGTTGTGTCAGGCCTGGTAGGGGAAGAGTTAATTTTCTTTCTGAAAATATTTTGTATCTAGCCTCCTTGTGTTCTGTACAAATGGTGGCAGCTGAGGGGAGGCAGCCATTCTGGCTGTTCTTACAATGAAGACTTAGGAACAAACTGTACTGTCTCTGGAGACTTGTCTACTCCCAAGTAGAGGAGGCCAGCTTAGGCTGAAGGCTGGAGTCATGAGTAGATTTGGGTGATATGTACATTCATTTGAGTGTCAGAGCCACCCTCAGAAACCACATGGCTGAAAGTGTATTAAAATGATTGGCTTTAGATGTCTTTGAGGGCTACAACTGGCTTGATTTGGATCAATCAGCTAGATTTTTAATAAACTTTTAAAAATAGAAACTAGTGCCGGACTGAGATTAATAGCAAAATGACATGCAAATGACATGCATGCATATTGAAGTTTTTATCTGGGAATGGACTGTTACGTCCTCTCCAGACAACACTGGGACATAGATGACTCATGTGTTGGAATGATGAAAGGACATGGGAAAGCTTTTATACTTTATTAAATTTTATACTTTATTATATTTTATACTCTGTTCTGTTACTTTGGTATTTCTTCTTTTTTAAACTGTTTATCTTTAAGTAGCTATGCAAAGGAGGTACCATTCAACAAAGCAGTTCTTATTGGTTTGACGCTCTATTCTCTAATGGAGGAGCTAATGTTCATACTTTTCTAGTGTTTCCTATTTTCTTTTTAGGATCCTGGACCATTTCTTTTGAAGCTTTCTGTAGGTGAACTGAATGACCCAAAGCTTTGTGTACCCGACAGATTTTCACACTCAATAACATTATCAAGGGGGAATGAGAAGGGCCTTTGAAGTAATGTTTCTTTTTTTTCTGTGTGTATTTGAATTGGGGGGGGGCATATATTTACCATGGGAAAAGTGTCCAGGAATGCCTTTCTCTCTCTTGATTATATTTCCAGCAATGTTGTCAGTGACCAGAATAAAATACTTAGAATAAAATATCTAATAAATGCTTAGGAATCTTCCCTCTTGTCTCTGCATCCCAGAACTTGTTAGTGTTGTGGAAGGGCTTGTAAAAAGCAATGATAGTCAAATTGTTGATACAGATCACAGATAGGGTAGAAACAACTGATTTGGGGTAATGTGGATTTCAGTTTGTGAATGAGTTATGTTCTTTTGTATAAAATCTGCTAAATCTGTCTATATTGTCACTTTTGTAGGGATATTTGTGTTGGTATTGAGGCTCCAACTCAGGGCCAGGATATTCTCCCTTAGCTTTTCCATTCAAGGTTGATGCTATACTCCTGAGGCATGCCTCCACTTCTGGCTTTTATTTTGCTAATTGGAGATAGTATTCTCATGGATTTTTCTGCTTGGGCTGGCTGTGAACCATAATTCTCAGATCTCAGCCTCCTGAGTAGCTAGGATTATAGGTATGAGCCACCAATGCCTGACTTTAAAACATGGTGACTTAAAAAAAAAGAAATTTAACCAGGTAAAGCAGCACAGGGAAAACATTCTGGGTTGGCAAATTAGCCTAAGGGTATGACTACTCCTAACTGTATTACTGCTACTTGATAACATCTACCAAGTATTTACTACATGCTGGAGGCAGTGTTGTAAGAAATGTACATTTGGCAACCTTGAACCCCATAAATCTCTATGATAAGCATTGTTATTCTGAGTATGAGGACCATCTGTGTAAGAGCTTGCTCAAGGTCACACAATTAAGTAGAGGCAGAAAGTTCAGAATAGTGCCAAGGTCCCAAAAGCTTGGTTACTATCCTGGATTAGCTTTCCATACTAGGACATGGAAATTGAAAGCATCTGGGATGATGTACAAAGACAACTACTAAAAGTGATTAAGAGATAAGGTTCCATTCATTCACATCAATGGTACATAAAGCTGGAGGTGATTTGGAATCCTTTTGCTCCTTCTATTTGGAGAAAAGTTATTCCTGGATTCCATTCCTTCATTTTTTTTTTAATTACAATTTATCTTTCAGTAGTTGTATAAAGGGAGTTCAGTTCAACATGTCAGTTTATCCTTAATGGCTTCTCCATAAAACATCTTGCCACTTGACATGTACACATCATTTTGGGCTTCAGTTTTCCATGGTTGCAAAAATCCTGTATAGCAACGAGCCAGGAAATATTTATTTAGCTCAGGAGAGAGAGAGGTTCAGAACAGCAAGGCTGGACTTGCTCATGAACCTTTGAGTAGCAAAGAAGCATGTTCATCTTGGCTAATGTTGCCAGCTGGAGCAAAAGCTAACCATTGGATGATTAAAGCTGACCTCAACTAGAATAGGGGTGGTGGTGGGGGAAGATCTAAATGGCATCCAAGATTACTTGGTTTTTATTTAATGGCTTTTTTTTGTTCTAATCTCCTATGTAGCATATAGCATTGTTAATGTTTTTAATTGCCATGGCTCCTGAGGTTCCTCTTGGTTATGACTGTTTTTCAGACTTTTCTTATTTCAATGACATTGACACTTTTGAGATGTACTGGTCAGGGCTGTTGTAACAATCCCTGTATTCGGGTTCTTCTAATGGTTTTCTTGTATTCAGATTAGAGGTCTGGGGTTTGGGAAAGGACCACATTGCTAAAGTGTCATTTTCATTCCATTATTCAAGGGGATAAAGAGGTAACAGGGTTTATCATTGCATCAAGTTCACTGAGGAGTCTTATACAAGAATTTTTTTCCCTCTAACTTATTTTACTCATTTCCAACACTCTAAGTTTCTTTATGTAGATTCAGGTTTCTGATCTGTGATTTTCTCCCTTTGTTCCTGAACGGATATCTTTATTTACCGTTATTGCAAGTCAGGTCCTCCAGTGGTAACAGATTTCCCATTTCCTCCATTATTGTTTCTGAGAATGTCCTTGTTGTTTTTTCCTTTCCTCCTGGTGAGGCAATCCTGGAATCTGAATTTATATAATCATTTACTTATTTATTTTAAAATTATATTATCTTTAAGTACTTGTACAAAGAGGTTACCTTTCAACAAATCAGCTTATAAGTACAATGCATCGAAGAAGAACAAACTTAACAAATATCTTCCAAAAGAATCATGCTGCCTAATTGCATTAAGTCATCTGGTAATGTCTTTAAGATTTTATTTTATTTATTTATTATTTATTTATTTATTTATTTATTTATTTTTGCTGGTCATGGGGCCTGAACTCAGGGCCTGGGCGTTATCCCTCAGTTCTTCAGCTCAAGGATAGCACTCTACCACTTGAGCCATAGCACCACTTCCAGCTTTTTCTGCTTATGTGGTGCTGAGGAATGGAACCCAGGGCTTCATGCATGCAAGGCAAGCACTCTACCACTGAGCCACCTTTCCAGACCAGTCTTTAAGATTTTAAATGGTCTATTGTGAGAATGATGGATAAGATTTGTTTTTCACAGCAAGTAGGAAGTGATTAAATACAAATCTCCGAAGCAAACCATAATGACAAAAGCAATAGATACCATATGGGCACAGTAAGGAATAGATCAGTGTACACCATTACAGTTAAAGGCTATCTCTTGGAAGAATTCCCTATAAGTAAGAGCTGTTTGTATATACACATGCTTAAGTGTGCATGTAAATGTGTAGATGTGAGTACATGTGAGTCAAGACCATTTCAGAAGGAGGAGAACTGTACTCGACAAACCTAGAGATGAACTTGGCTGTGGCACATTCAGAAAAGGTCTGGCTTTAATTTAATCTGAGGAGTTTGGGGTGGAGGAGGGCTTCTTTGAAGAATGACTGTTGAGCTGGTGGTGATACTCTAAGAGACAACTAGACAGCCAAACAAGGGTAAGGTGATCTGAATAGACGCCATAGCCTGAGCAAGGGCACAGAGTGGGGAAAGAAAAGGCACAGAGGAGGTGAGAGGCCTGGTACCTTAAGAAAACAATGCATAGCTTAAAGAGGTGGGACTGCGGACAGCGAGCAGGGAGTCAGGACAGGTGGGGGTGGGGGATGATACCAACCCCAGGTCTCTGCCTTTCACTAAGCAGCAGTGAATGAGTTTATCAAGTGGGGAGGATAATAGCGGGCCCTGTGCTGGCTAGTTGATTGTCATTTATTACAGTTAGTGTGTTGATTAACCTATCAGTTGGACATTTTGGGAGCTCTTCTCTGGATTCCCCGGGTACTCACTGAAGAGCCTTTGAGTGCTCCGTGCTGGTCCATTTTGGTAGTTTTGAGCTAGATGGATGAGGAAAGGAAGGATGTTGTTTGGGAACCAGGAACAATGACAGACCCTGTCCTGACTTAGCTGGAGTTCTCCACCAATGGGAGCTGTTCTCCACTTTTTTCTTTCTTTCTTTCTTTCCTTTCTTTCTTTCTTTCTTTCTTTCTTTCTTTCTTTCCTTTCTTTCTTTCTTTCTTTCTTTCTTTCTTTCCTTTCTTTCTTTCTTTCCTTTCTTTCTTTCTTTCTTTCTTTCTTTTTTTTTTCTGGTCATGGGAATTGAACTCTGGGCCTGGGCGCTGTCCCTCAGCTCTTCAGCTCAAGGTGAGTGCTCTATCACTTGAGCCACAGTGCCACTTCTGGTTTTCTAGTGGTTTATTGGAGATAAGAGTCTCATGGAATTTACTGCCTGGGCTGACTTTGAACCATGATCCTCAGATCTCAGCCTCCTGAGTAGCTAGGATTACAGGTGTGAGCCACCAGTGCCTGGCTGTTCTCTACCTTTTAATTTGGAAGTTATAATGCTTTGTGTCATGAGAGGCTTAATCAAACAAAGGTTATTCTACATAAGATGCCACATGACAGTTTAACAGGCCTGAAAAGCAAGAAAGGGGAGCGATTATGTGCTTCCCACTCCGCATTAAGAAATCGCAGATATTTCTCTTTTCATGCTACTCTTGGTTCTTGTTCCAATTTTATGTTCATCTGTCCCTCCCATACCGCCACCCCCCCTCCTTTGCCCCAGTGTCTTTTTTTTCTTCTTCTGTTTCTTCTTCTGGAATAAAAGTGCTTATGTTTGGGTGTAGGAAGGGTAGGCAGGAACGTTGTGCAATATATTTTCATTCAGTGCTCTGCCAAAAGTTTCCATGCCTGACTTTCAGTTTCTCAATTGAGGGGTTGACAATAGAATGTTTGACAACACAAGATACTCTATGCCTTTAACCTCTGCCTGAGAAAAGGAGCCCAGGATCCTGCCAAGGAAAGCTGCCTCTTCAGCTCCTGCTTAGGTGTGGTCTGTGGAGGCCTCTGTGGCCATCAGCTCAGGAGAGCAGGGGCTAGACCACTCAGAGAGGGTCCTCGGTACTTCCCTACCCACAAACGTGAAGCGGGAAACAGGAACTCTGAGTGGCCTCCTTCTTACAAATGAAGAAAAACACCAAACTAGCTCTCAGCTAAGCCTGCTTCCTCTAGATCTCCTAGCCAAGGACAAATAAGGATTAAGACCATCAAGAAATGAATTAATGAATAAAATAGCTGAGAGTAGATTGAGAAGACCTTAGTTTTTTTTTTTAGGACATTTATTAAAGATTTTTTCTGGTGAGATTTTTGTTTTGTCCTCTTCATAAAAAATTGCACCAAAACTCTATTGTTTTAATAACCACTAAAAGCAACATTTGTCTTCAGTCCTTTAGATAAGTAAGGCACAAAGTACAACCGTCTATAATTTTGCTATCTGGAGATAACCTACTTGGAATGTTTTGGTGCATACCTTTATATTTTATCTAATATGATGTCAATGATTATGTAAACTGTTTTATAACCTCCCTCTAATCACTAATAAATATCATTAAATATTTTTATTTTGATCATTGTACAATGCCAACTAAAGATGAATCATAACCAGATTGTCTATGTTTAATGATTTTCTGGGATGCTGGCTTTTCAGATGGCTGTATTTTTCCCTTGTGTTTGGATGGCCATCTTTTGTAGAGTTTGCGAATATTTATGGTTTTCTTTTCTTCTTTGGAACACATTCCCAGAAATAGAACACAGGTACTCCTGGGCTTATGGTAGGTGATATGCTGATAAATCCATCATAAGATGGAAATATCTTAAGTTGAAAATGCATCTAAGATGTCTTATTTCCTAAACAGCACAAGTCTGGAATTCAGTACATTGCAGCATATGATCTTTAAGTCTTGGGACTGCTTATGATTGGGATTAGTGGGGTGGCTATTGTTAGTCCAGGAAAAGATCAAAATTCCAAATCAGTGGGTTTTTAAGTCCCTTAAACAAAGTGGTTTAGGACCAAGCACATTTTCCCCATGTACTTTAAAGCATCTCTAGATTTCTTACAATACATAATACAATCTAAATACTAGCTTTTTATGGAATAATGACCAGAGAAAAAAGTCTGTACATGTTCAGTACAGATGCAAACATTTTGACCTGGGTTCGGTTGAGTGTGCTGTTGTGCAGAATCCATGGATACAGAAACTGTATAGTTTCACCTTTGTACCACTGCAGGGTTCAAAAATTCTCCTTTGAACCATAATCATTTGAGATCCTGGGAAGTGGGCTCAAAGAGCATCAGGACTGTGGGTGCATATTAGCTCTTGACCATTGAGGAAGTTCATGCCATTTTCACACCCATCCACCTGACTCCTTGTCAACATCTTGCACTGCTATTATTTGAAATATTTGGGAACTAGGTGGTAGAAATTAAGATCTTATTTAAGATGCACTGATGGAGATTGAACATCCTACCTGTTGATTGACTATTGTGCTTTCCTTCTTGTGACTGGCCCACTAATTGTCTTTGCCCTTGTTTTAACTGGTGGTTTTGTCTTTTATTCTAGCAACAGTGACAACACTAGTACTTCATTGGGAACTGCTACTTGTTAACTTCTCTTATGCAATACTTAAAGTAACTCTGAAAGGAGGTAAATTTTTATTTTTTCCTAACACCAAATGTGTAATCTTTTTTCAATATCACCTCTTGGGGGGAAAACATTGTTTTCATTTTGCAGAGAAGGAAACTGAGGCAAGGAGAAGATATGATCCAAGTCATGCCATTCTCAAGAATGGGCACTAGAGCAGCTTTGGTCAGTCTGTCTGCAAAACCTTTTTTCTGTACAAAGGCCTGTGTGAGCTTTAAAAAGTATTTATTTAATCATTTATATATTAAATACCATAACCTAGGTTATGATAGATATGATGAATGTCACATACATATTTTCTCTTTGGTCTTTTATATGCCTTTTATTTATGTGTTGACTACGGAAATTTATAATTTTTAGTACTATTTCAAAAGGCAGTCTACATATACCAAAGCAGCACATGAAGACCCACAATGACAAATTATTCATTACCTCACTCTTGGCTCTCCAGAAGTTACAAACATTTGTATAGGCAAATCCATTCATTTGTTCCCTCTGTGGCTTGCACCTCCAATGCCATATTTAGACAGTGCATCGGTTCACAAACTGTTATGAATATTCATTGCTGTTTTTACTCACGGACTTTCTTGTTTATTTTACCCTTACATTTTTAATGACATGGGGTTTATTTTGACTTAACAGTATGAGGTAAGATTCTTGTCTTTTCTGAGTAGTTACCTGGCATTTGAATTTTAAATTTGGAGGAAAGGCAAAGTGTTTTTCATGTCCAAATTGCAGACTGCAAGAGATTAATTATGTCGTAATAAAAGGAGAAAAATCATCAGTGCTGAGGAAGTCCTAAGCAAGA
This sequence comes from Dipodomys merriami, assembly GCF_024711535.1. Classification (NCBI taxonomy): domain Eukaryota; kingdom Metazoa; phylum Chordata; class Mammalia; order Rodentia; family Heteromyidae; genus Dipodomys; species Dipodomys merriami. The sequence goes on from NW_027202382.1 coordinate 30,299,795, forward strand.
ACTTTCTGGAAGTAGAAAGTCAATGTGCTCATAATTGCCCCAGTGGAGTGGACATCTTTTAATAGAGTGGCTTTGCACAAATAACTGAAGTGATGAAAGAGGGATCACAAGGGCACCCTGCAATCTGCCCTGGGGGGTGGTGGGGAGGAGACATTCTGCCACCACATCCTGCTGTAACACTCAGGACAGAGTCTGTGGTGGATTTACCTATGCACCTCAGGGGTGGGCCCTCAGTCTTGGGTGATGCCTTAACCCCCTCCCAGGGCTGATGTCTTTGAGGCTCTTGGCAAGTCACCAATCCTAGAGCCATGGAGGAAGATCATGAGTCTGCAGTCTCATGAGGCTCAGTTGGTGCCAAATGGAAACCAGAACTTGAGAGCAAAGCTTGTGGAGGAGAACGAGATGCTGGGTGGTGGTTTAGTTGGAGGCTCATCTGGGAAAGTCCCAAACTTACTCAAGTGTCCAGTTTCCCATTGGTTTCTTGGGTAAATCTGAACCTATTCCAGGTTTACATAGCACACTTCCCCCTGCTCAAGTTCAAAATAATGATCTCTTTGTGCCTAGTCACTCTTTAAGCTTCTGTCTTCTACTTCTGAAAATAAATGTTGGGATGGGGATGGAGCTGATTGGTAGAGCATTTACCTAGTTTGTTCAAGACGCTGAGTTCAATCCTCAGCACTGAAATTAAAAATAAAATCACATCCTCTTTCTTCTTCCTGTTACAAATTCTTCATCACTTCTCTTTTTGTCTCTCCCTGTCCCTGTCTCTCTCACAAAGCGGTTGCCTTTTTTCCCCTCTTCAGAGCTGAGGACCAAATTCAGAGCCTCGTACTTTCCAGGCAAGTGCTTTTCCACTGAGCTAAATTCCCAACCCCCTACTTCTCTTCTTGGAGGAGTGCCACGCCCTCCTCTTTGCCTTTGTCCCCTCCAATGCCTTCCTTTTCTTCTTCCTGCATAGAATGAGGGATGGTAATGTTACAAATAACCACCCTGTGAGTGATAACAGCTCTGTACCCATTTGTTGCCAAGCCTTGCCTGGTCTTTTTGGCTGTTGAATCAAGCCAAGATTTGAATTGAATGAAAAGTAATTTCCATCCTTTTTCAATGTTGGTTGCCTTATGCTCTCATTTATATCAGTCTCTCATGCCCCATACTGCTGTCTGCTAGTGACATTTTTCCTTCTTTCCAAGTCCACCCAATTTTCAAAATTCAACCCCAGAAAGTTAGCACATACTCAAGTAGGGTGACCTTCTCTTTTCTCTGTCTTAAGTCATTTTGTTTCTATTTGACATCTCACCTGTATCCATCTCTATCTGTACTTCTGAAGCTCTGGTTGCTCTCAGCAGCAGGAATTGATCTCATCTTCCCTCTTCCCTGCATCCTCTGGGGGTCACAGTTAGTGAACATCTACTCTGTGTTTGTTAAATCTGTTAGTGCTCAATAAACATTTGACATGAACAATTCTTCTCATTGTACAATTAACCCAGGAGCCAACTAAAATTTAATTACCATTTAGCAGTTGTTAGAGCAGGGTTAATTGGCACCATTTGCATAAAGGCTTTGGGTGGGGAGGGAGTATTTTCACAGCTTGTTTGTAGAGTGGATTTTCAAGCCTCATTTTTAATTTGTTAGCAGGCAGTTTTATAGTGATACTTCAATGAATTGATCCTTTAAAAATTTTTTTTAATTGTGAAGATACCATACAGAGGGGTTATAATTACATGAGTACATTTCTTATCAAGCATTGTTGCCTCCTCCTTTGTTTCCCCTTACTCACCTCCCTCCCCCCAAAGTTGCAAAGTTCATTTTTCAACCTAACATCTTGTATATCTCATTGTTGCAATGGGTCCACCTGTATCCCTATTTAAATGATTGTTTTTTCCCTTCCCCTCCACAAATTATACCAACATCAAATACAGTGAAAACTGGGGTTATACCATGGGGGAAGGAGATACAAAGCAACAAAGAAATATCTTATGATTATGTTAGAAACAAAAGCAAGAAAGAAAAACCATTTGAGTCCTTGTCTTGGGGTTCATTTTGCCTAACACCAACTTATCTGACCATTTCTGTTTGTCTCAGAATTGATCCTTTTATAGTAAGATATCTTAGATTTTTTAAAAATTAAGTAGTCATACAAAGAGCTTACAATTCCTTGTCACATTATGGGTACAGTGTATGTTGATCTATGTCACCCCATCCATCATTCCTCCCCATTTTCCCCATCCCATCCTTATTCTCAAGTTCCATAGTTCAATTTTGACATAATGTATGTTGAATACAATAACTACATTTGCTCACCCTTTCTTCCTCCATTCCTGTGTCCCTCTCAATACCCTTTCCCCAAACATGTTTTCACTTAGTGGTATTCATCTTATTAAACAGGTCATTAGTTGTTCAGAGGAGTTATACTTTTGGACTCCTCCACTAAATATACCATCCTCTAGCCAGTTTGTTCATGTGTGTATGCATGAAACCTTGTAAATGTTTTCATGTATGTTTGTATTTTAGATCTAGCTTCCAGAGAAAACGGAGAAGTCTATTTTAAGTGAATTCAGTCTTAAAATGATTACTAAAGAATCTTTTTTTTTGGGGGGGGGTCCGGTCATGGGGCCTGAACTCTGGGCCTGGGCGCTGTCCCTCAGCTCTTCAGCTCAAGGCTAGCAGTCTACCACTCGAGCCACAGCGCCACTTCTGGCTTTTTTTCCTTTTTGCTTATGTGGTGCTGGGGAATCGAACCCAAGGCCTCATGCATGCAAGGCAAGTACTCTACCACTGAGCCACCTTCCCAGCCCCTAAAGAATCTTTTGAAGGCATACTAAATTATGGGGAATGGGGGTGACCTGTAGAAATGTAATTTTTTAGTTGTTTTAAAGAAACTTTAAAATATAAATAAGAAAATTTTATTATATAATAATCAGGTATTCTCTTAAGCACTCTACTTAAAATAATTTATTTAATCCTGTGTTGCCCTGTATCCTGGATTGGTCTTGAACTTGTTATCTTACAGTCTCAACCTTCAAAGTGCTGGGCTTATAGGAATACTCTATCTTGCCTGGCTTTATTTTATCATTTTCATCTGCTGTCTTATGCCACTCTTGGTCTATCCGCTGCTCTGGAAAGCACAGATAAAGATGGAGAAGAAGCTAGGATTTAAAGTTGGAAAGAATATTACAGAATCTAATGTTGTTCTAAGTCTGTGGAATAGATGTAGCATAGCCCCCAGGGATCTGGCACTATAGGAAAGAAGAAAGGGTACCCACGTGGGATCTTCAGCAAATTAGGATGAATTTGGTTAGAAAAATACTGTAAACTGTTGTCATGGCTCTGAGTCTCAGACAAGGGAGAGGTTGTGTTATGCTGGCATGAAGGGCAAATTTGGGACTGGGCATGACCTGAGAAGACTAGGAGAAATGCAAAGCTGAGAAGGTTGAGCTGGGTAGCAGGGGCAGGATGAGTGTCGGGGGATGAGCAGGTTTGCAGAAGTGAGATCGCCACTCACCAGGCAGGGATGTAGGGCAGGGCCTGGGCCTGACGGGAATGGAGACAGATGCCTTTGGAGGGGAAGTCTTGGCTCCAAACTGGGTTTTCTTCTGTTACCATTATGTGCTTCCTCACATCTTCTAAGACTACTGCTAAGCAGACGGCTCTCTTGGGTGTGCTTAGAAAGCCTATTCCATCATACAGTGTTTCCCAAACTTGCCAGATCCAAAATTTCCCCAATTACCAAGCATTAACAGGCAGTTCCTGTCATGGACATGGATTTTTGGGGCCCATCTGGGATGTGCTGATCTGGGAAGGGGCCCCGGCTCTTTTATTCTTATCATATTCTCTAGGTGAATTTCTTTTGTAATCACAATTCAGTTTGGAAAATTTGGATTCCAATCTATTTCTGCCTACTGGAAAACTTAAAAAACAAAACAAAAACAACCGTTGTTCTGGCCTACCCACAGTGACCTAATTTAAAAATAGCAAAATAATAATAATAAAGATAAAACTAGTAGAATTGTATCCTAATAGAGTCTGTAATTGTTCCTTCCATGGTACCATGTTCTCTGTCACCTCAAAGTCCTTGTTTAGATGGGAAAACTGCATGAGACTTGTTACTGGTGTTTTCCTGATTTTGAGATGCCAAAAACACAGACATCAGAACAAGGGACATAACTAGTGGTACTGGTAGAAGGGCGAACAATGGTTTTCTTTTGGGAGGGAGGGTTGGGAAGGTGGGGGTGGGGAGGGGGAGAAAGGATTATTAATGGTGGTTTTAGGCTGTCCATATCTATCTAGCTCACAACCAAGGTTAAGAGCAACCTGTGAAAGCAAATGAGAAATCATCCTTGTGGCTTGACTTAACTGGAAGCTTGGAGATGAAGCACAACAACCAAGCACAGTAGGCCTCTCATTGTCCCTGAGCAGCACTTCCTGAATGAGTGCAAAGTTCACCCTGATCCCTGAGGAAAACCAGTTCAGGTTTCCTGGAGAAAATGTTTGTGGTTTTCCAGTTATGAAATGATAACATTCAAGTTTAGGGAGATAAGCAAGCCAAAAGCCATCTGAGAGGCCAGTTGGCTGTACTTTGCAACTGTCTCTTCCTCTCTGCCTTTTCTCACACAGTCTGGACTGGGAACCAGGAGAGGGGCACTTAGAGTTGCCTCTGACATTGCTTGTTGGATGCTGGGCCTTGGCTTCTCCATCTATTTAAAGGAAGAAGTGTTTTCACATTGCAAATCTGTAAGACCATTATGACTTTGTTCCTCCCTGACAAAGTGTACCTAGTTTTGTAGGTGTGAGAGTTTGAAATGAATTTCATTTTCCAGACTGTACAGAGTACAGTTACATTAGAGTATGGCTAAATTGAATAGTCGGAGACTTGATTTGGGAAACCATGTTGGCAATCTTGAAGACAGGAAGATATCTGAGTTTATTTATTTGCCTGTTAGGGTGTTCATTTTTTTTTTAAGTAAAAAATTTCCAGGGCTGGGAGGATGGCTCAGTGTTAAGAGTGCTTGCCTTGCATGCATGAGGCCCTGGGTTCGATTCCTCAGCACCACATAAACAGAAAAAGCCAGAAGTGGTGCTGTGGCTCAGGTGGTAGAGCATTAGCCTTGAGCTGAAGAGCTGAGGGACAGTGCCCAGGTCCAGAGTTCAGGCCCCACAACCGGCAAAAACAAAAAAAAAAACCCAAAACAAAAAACTTTAGCTTTATGGAGAGATGATTGGTAAATAGGCATTGCATATATCTAGGGAGTATGATGACTAGCAGAACCAGTGGACACAAAAATTAAGAGAATGCAAAGATGTTCTATATTTTTAATAGAACCAAAATGAGCCTGCAAACCAAAAAATTAATCTTTTCAAAATGTGCTCATGGAATGAAATTTTACCACATTTTAGGCCTTAAAAAATAAGGTATGGAATCAGTCCAGATGTCCCTCAGGGGACAAATGGATCAAGAAAATGTATATGTACACAATGGAATTTCATTCATTCATTAGAAAGAGTGATATTATACTATTTGTACAGAAATGGAAAGACTTGTAAACAATTATGTTAAGAGAGACAAAGAGTGCATGTTTTCCTTCATACGTGGAAGCTAGAATTAGTGTATAAACTATAAGTAAATGTGTGGAATGACATGCAACTAGTTACAAATATATGAATTGAAATATGGAAGATTCAAGTGAGAACTCTAGTGTAATTCCTTAGAAAGACAAAGTCAAAGCCCAACAAATAAGCATCAGGAAATGGGTACTTGTAAGGGGTGAGACCAAGGGGAAAGGAGTAGACAAAGAGGAGAAAAGTGGTGGGGGTTAGATTGGGGAGGGAGGAGTGCAGTAAAGCATTCAATGTAGATCTTACAAAATTAAGAAAAGTAAGGGAAACAGTGAGTTGGGAGGAATGGGTGGGACTCCTGAAAGGGGTGACTTTAATCAAGAAGCATTGGATTCACAAACTGCTTTGTTAAATGGTAACTCCTTTAGCACCTTAATATAGCTGTGCCGATGGTTCACACCTGTAATTCTAGCTACTCAGGAGATCTGAGAATAGTGGTTCAAAGCCATCCTGGACAAGTAAGTCCGTGAGACTCTTATCTCCAGTTAGCCACCAAAAACTCTGGAAGTGAAGCTGGGGTGAAAGTGGTTACAGCATTAACGCTTAGCCACTAAGCTCAGGGACAGCACCTAGATTGAGTTCAAGCCCCAGGACTTGCACAAAACAACAACTTGATTGCCTTAAAGAACAAATAGTATTGACTTCGGCTGTCCCATGTGGTTCACCTCTGGCTATGATTCACCTCTGGCTATTAACCACTGAAGATGTGTCTTGTTTAAATTTGCCTGGGATCTAATTTAAAAATATACATTAGATTTCAAGACAGTGCAAATAAGAAGGCACACAAAAGATCTCATGAATACCTTTACATTGATTAATGTTCAAACAGTAATATGTTAGCCAGCCGGATGTTGCCAGGAGTCCTAGGACCTTATGTTCTCCTAAGAGAAGATTTCAAACAAGATGCAAAATGTAGTGAAAATAACGGGCAAGTTTATCAAGACAGAGGAGAATATATTTTTTAATAGAATGTTCTATAGAATGTATTTTGTAATAATGCATAGTAGTATTTTAAATATATTTGCTATTTAATAAAATTTTTATAATAATATATTTTATAGAATAATATATTTTTATAGAGGCAAGCAGTTGGTCTCAGAGTGGAGAATGAAAATGTGCTTCTTTGTGTTCCCAGTTTTGCTGGCATTTAAAAAGACATCTTCAGAGAACTCCTTACAAATTCATCAGGACAGCACTTGGTTCTCTAAAAACCAATTATATCTCATTACACAATCCTTATTCAGCATGCCTTTACCCTTCTGGTTCTATTCTGGCCTGCATATATTCATTTTGGAATAACTGTTTAAGACAAAACCTTTTATCACACAGATACCTTTTATTACCCAGAGAATGTCTGTTTTACTTAACACTTCCCTATGTCTTCTCATTCCCCACCTTATTCCTTTAATGGTACCACAGCACCAAACCTAACCCAATCCTTTTGTGACATGTTTTAGCCTTCTGGGTTTGTTCTTATTTTCCTCTTTTCAATTTTGGAAAAAGATTTTTGCTTTCAGGACAAAAATCTTATTTATATACAAAAATCTTTCCTTGACCAAAAAAATGTTCTTCTTCTTTATAATCTTACTTATACCTCTTGATCTACTTACTGGTTTTTTTCCCCCAACTTTTATCTATCCACACATAGCTATAGAGATCATGCAAATTTCATTGCAGCTTAAATTTTAAACAACATTTCTTTTTGAATTAACAAGCATTAGTAATTGGAGGGCATTTTCAAGGTCACATCCTCTCTCATATTCTTATTATTCCCCATCTTTCTCCCCGCTGTTTCAAACAGTTTCTGTGGGATTTCATTATACTATTTTTGTATATATGTGATATCCTTTGGTCTTCTTCATTCACCATTATCCTTTCCTTTCCCTCTCCCTCTGCTGCTGCTCTTCCCCTAGACAGAACTATATATTATATTTATGTTGTTGTCATCATCATCATCATCATCATCATCATCATCATCATCATCATCATCATCATCATCATTTTAAGTCTATATTCCACAGATAAGTAGAATTTTGTGATATTTGTCTTATTTTTCATATTATTCTATGTTATATATGTATACAGATACCATATTTTCTTTGTTCATTGGTTTCCACCTTGATTTACAAGGGTGTTGCATATTTCCACCTCCTTGTGTCTTACACAGGTCTAAGAGTTACAGAATATTGTATTCCCACTACGGCTGGTAAAGCTAACAAAAATGAATAACTTTTTGAACAATGGCACAACTATCTTAGGCAAGCAAGAGAAAAGCAGAAGGGAGAGAAAAACATTTCCCATCAAGCCTCTCACTCTTTACATATTAAACTTGTACCCAGCAATTGCTGGGTAATTATTTGGGTCTTCTTAGACACTGGCAAGAGAGAAGGAATCAATCTCTACTGTGATGCAAGTTTTGTAGGGTAAGAATTGAGAATGAGAGAGTGAAATTAAAAATGCTTTCTTATCCTTTGATAAAGAATCAGGTAGGCTTATCAGGATGAGAGGAACACAAGCTGCCTGCTCTTGGGTAGGACCTTCTTCAAGTCTCTTGGCTTGGCTTGACAAAATAAGTCAACAAATTTGGATCCCAGGTCCAGGGAGCAAAGCAAAATCACCCCCTTCAGATGAGATAGTTGGGCAAAGTCAGGAGAGAACACTGCACTGGGGTGGAGGTATCCCAGGACCTCAAGATTTCATTGGTATCTGTAGATATGGGGGGCGCCAGGCTGGAATCACTGGATAATGCATAATCATTAACTTTTAGAGACTGGGCTTTGTCATCAACCCCTCCCATTGTAGAGGTGGGAGCATTTTGGGCTTTCAAAGGTTAAGATCCTGCGGGGTTATAAGCCATTCTGCCAACACCCACAGTTGAGGGCATGATCCTTTATCAACATCCAGGCCATGGTGCTCAGTCATCAAGGTTTCCCAACACCCCTCCCAGCCCTTGAATCACTGTATTAAATAAACTATGATTCAATTTAATTCCACTTATTTCTTTTCACTTTTTTGGTCACCGATAGAAATATCTAAAATCAAAATCCTATTTCTGCTTCACATCTGTGGCTGATTCCTATTGGTAGCATTTTATTTATAGCCTACATTTTATTTCCCCAATGTAATAAAATTAAAAAGTAAAGTACATGCTGTAATAATAAATAAAACCCAAGCTATTTAGAAATTGGAAAAGAAAACCAAAATGTGTATCATAAATACTCACTTAGACATCTTTTTTAGGTCAATGCAGAGTAGTTAGGAAATAAGTATGGATAATAGAATTGTATATGTCAAAACATAGAAGATTTACTGAAAAGAAAATTAAGAATCTCATGACGTCATTATTAAATAAAAAAACAAATATACTACACAGTTTACTCCAGAAATTATGAAAACAAAAAGTATGTTAACTTCAAGAATGGGAGACCCTGGACAATTGTCGAATTGTCTCTGTATCCATGTTTCCTATGAGCTAAACAACTAGGGCTTACTTGTATCATGTTGAATCCTTTCAAACTCAGTGCAGAGTTGGCTTCCTTGTAACCCCTTTCCTGAAGTGGAAATGGGCCCAGAGGTTGTGTGACTTGTTCAACACCTCACAATAGACGAGACATTTGCTTGGAATGCTAGCTTTAATGTAACCTACTGGTTACATCAAATGCTAACATACATGATTGGGGTAGTATACTCACTTGGGGCTGGAGGATAGAACTCTGGAAGTTAGAAAACTGAAAAGCCTCAACCATTCTTGCATTTGACATGATTTGGTAGGTGCCACTTGTTTTCATTTCAGAATTCTTAGCCTTGTCCTTTGAAAGACAAGGGAATGATAGGTGATTGCTTAACTTTTCTTTGCAGTGGGGTAGGGGGAGTGGTTACCAATGAAAGGTGCATTTGGCAGATCAGCATTCCAGGTGTCTGGTTGGTTGGTTTTTTGTTGGCAAGGTCTTCCATCCTGGTGTGGCTTGCAGTCATGTATTTGGGAGAGAGCTCCCTTGAGTTAGGGCCGTCTGTCCAAGTAATAATCTAACACTGACTTCATACCTGGAAACATTGCATCTAAGCCTTTATTAGCTACAAGACAGATAGGGAGAGAGAGAGAGAGAGAGAGAGAGAGAGAGAGAGAGGAGAGAGAGGGAGAGGAGAGAGAGAATGAAACAGAGTGGGGAGGGAGGGGGAGATAGATATCAACAAATCAACATGATCCAATTTTGTACTTTGAGAAGATCCTTCTTCATGGATGGAAAATACATTGGGTGGCAATGGGGAAGAAGACAGATGAAGAACTGGTGGGGGCCCATCTCAGATCCAGGTTAAGAAAGATGGCTTGGGCTCCAAGGAAAACTATGTGAAACCATCTCTGGAGGTAACTGTAAGGAGAGACTAAGCTTATTTCTGTACATAACTAAAAAAACCACACAACTCTTCAGAAGACAGGAAGGGAATCCATAAAATAGAATTCAGAACCCCAAAAAAGATGATTGGCCTTTATTAGGAGTAAGCATACTGGCTCTGTGATGGCAGGTTAAAAAGAGAAAATAGGTAGGGATACATGGGCTTCACCCTGAGTGGTGGAGGAGCTGAATTTGTTCCTGGTAACTTCTGTTTTTCTCCAGTATGAGGCAAGGTCATCTGTTGAAACTAGATTAGATGGAAGAGGAGGTGTGAGAGTGGTTGGGAGTGTAAGATTATCTGTGAACTGGAAAGGGCTAGGCAGTGAGGTGAGCCTGATGATCATAGGACCATTAGATCAACTTTCCACCTATCCTGAGACAGCCTCAAAGAACAGAGATTTGGTGGCTGGTGAGAAAGGTAGAAGGGATTTACCAGAAAATCTTTAAAGTGATAGTTCTTGAAATCTAGGATGTAAAGTAAGGGGAATGAAGTCAAGAGAATCCAAAGGATACTGGGAGATTGGTGGAGAGGGAGGGATAGCCTGGACCTTGTATCCTGAAATGCTAAGCAGTGGTGGTCAGGAAGGGTGTGGAGGGGGGACAGTTCAGGATGATACATTCTCTGCTCATGAGAAGATCTGAGCATGAATGTGAGAGTGGGTAGCTGAGATAAACGGGAGGAAATGGAGGAGGGGTGGACAAACCAGGATCTGGGAAGTTCTGCACAAGGATGTTGAAGCTTGTGATGTTGATGACAGGGGTCAGGAGCTTAGATCTTTAAGACTAGGGGTGGGGTGGGTGGTCAGGAAGCAATGAGTGCAGATATATATATATATATATGTCTAAAACATATGATATATAATTATTATATATTGTAAATATTTTATCACAACATAATTATGTAAAATATATATATATATAATTATATTAAGATATAATATATTTACATATTATAGCCTATATATTATATAATAAAGTTATGGACATAAGTATCTATATCAGGATCTATGTCTATTATATATTATAATCATATCTATGGAGATATATTGATATAAAGTTATCAATCTCGATGTGGACAGGCGGGGTATAGTTGGTGGATCATAAGGCGGCCCTAGGTTTTGTTTTAGCAGGAAGCCAACCAGGCCTCCAAAGCAATCAAACTACTTTCACTTCCTCCAGCAACAGCGGAGCCTTTCTGTTACTTCACACCCTCAACGACAAACCCTCCACAGCAGCAGACATCTTGATTTGAGGAATCTGGTGGGAGGATAGCAAGATCTTGTTGTGGTTTTAATCTGTTTTCTTGATGATGAATGATGCCATCAGAGAACCATCAACTTGCTGGTCATGTAGATAATCTCTTTTAGGAAGTCCTATTTGAGTTTGTCAAGTTTTTTTTTTTTCCTTTTGTGGTTGTGGGGCTTGAACTCTGGGCCTGGGCGCTGTCCCTCAGCTCCTCAGCTCAAGGCTAGTACTCCACCACTTGAGCCACAGCACCACTTCCAGGAAGTCCTATTTAAATCATTAATTTACTGAGAAATATGACTGGTCCAAATTAGGTTGATTTGTCTTTTTCATTGACATATGAGGTTTTTTTATTGTGAACATGAATACTCTGTCACATATGAACTCATGTGAGAAGTTTGTAATTTTAGTAACATTGATGTATCAGTTTTGTGATTTTTTTGTCTGTGAATGATGCTTTGCCTACCTTGATATTGTGAACGAATTCTCCTACATTTTATCTCAGAAACTTCACTGTCTTATTGTTGGCATTTAGATCTATAATCTGTCACAAATAAATGTTTATGTATGCTATGAGGTGTGAGAGTCAGAGCATTCTTCCATAGGCATGCAATTGTTCTGACATGGCTTACAGAAAAGAATGTTGAGATTTTTCACAATTTAAATAATCACAGTATGAGTTCATTCTAAGGGCCTTTTTTCTGTTTGTATATGAACAAACTGCTTTGATCTCTTATACTTTAGAGTAAGTTGACATCTGATGGCAAGTTTTGTAATTCATTTTATTCAAATCTATCTTGGCTATTCTAGGTTCTTTGCATTTCAAAATAAATTTCACAGTTTGCCAACTTATTTTCCTGTTTTTATTTTCTTCTTAAACTTTTTATTTGTGTATGCTAGAGATCAGATCCGTGTTTACTCATGATAGGCAGTAGCTTTACCATCACCCCTCAGCTCAGTCTGTCAATTTTTATATGTCTTTGTAAATATTAATTAGAATCACATTGTTTTGTGGATTAACTTTGGGACACTTTATATTATTATATATTTAATATTTCAATTCATGTATCTTAAATCACCTGAGTTTTTTCAGCAAGATTTGAAATTTTCCAGTATGGGGTTTTAACAGCTTTCATTAGAATTATTCATTGACATGTGAGATTTTTGAATACTATAATGAATGGTATATTTTCCTTAATTTCATTCATCAGTTTTTTCTTTATATTAAGAATGCAATTGATATTGTGTGTGCCAGTTTTGTTTCTGAGGTTTTGTGCTCCAGGGTAGTAGTGTACCTCTTGAGCCACAGCTTCACTTCCAGCTTTTTGGTGGTTAATTGGAGATAAGATCTCACATACTTTCTTGTTTGGACTGACTTTGACCTGCAATTTTCAGATCTCAGCCTCCTGAGTAGCTAGGATTACAGGTGTAATTACAACAGATTCTTTTTATTCATAAAAGAGACCTTTTGAATGAATGTGGTATGAGTGCAATTCTGTATGTAAGACATGCTGTGAATGGAGTCATTCTTATCAAGTTATTGTTTCTGAATATTAAAAGAGGAAAGTTCTGCCCAGAAATTCAGTGGGCACATCAAGATATATGTCTTAGAAGAGTCAAACAACTTTTGAATTAGATAAAGGTTAATGATTTCATCCCAGCCATTGATATACTCATGCTCTAAGGCTCCAGTTCTTACAGTGTCATCAACTCTCATTGAAGAAATATAATAATATAATAATCTCTACTAATACATAAAATATTTGTTATTTTCATTGTTCTTAATAAATGTTGGATAATGTTGAATTTCAATTCAACATTTCAGTTTTTGAGTACAGTGAATGTTATGAATGGCACCCCTCCCATCATTCTCCCTCATTTTTCCAATCCTATTCATCCCTTCAGTTTACCTAGTTCCATTTCACATATATATTAGACATGATGACTGCATTTGCCCATCTTTCCTTTCTCTGTTATTCTGTCTTTCCTCTCTCCATCTGTCTACCTCCTTCACCTTGACCTCAGCCCCTCACCCCCAACACATCCCAGCTTCTTGGTATTGGTACTGGTAGTCATTTTGTTAAACTGTACACTAGTTGTTCAAAGGAGTTACATTATCAGAGTCTTCCCTCTTCCCTGTATATATCATATTTTAGTTAATGCATGTGTGTATGTATGCATATGACCTTGTACATACTTACATATACTTATAATTTAGATTGAACTTCCACATATGAGAGAAAACATGCAAATTTGTCTCTGTGCCTGACTTACTTCACTTGACAGAATTTTTCCAGGTCTGTCTATTTTCCTGCAAATGACATAATAGCATTCTTCCTAATAAATGAGTAAAATTCCATTGTATGTATGTGTGTATATGTGTGTATAGATGTAGATGTATAGATAGATAGATAGATAGATAGATAGATAGATAGATAGATAGATAGATAGATAGATAGATAGGCAGGCAGGCAGGCAGACAGACAGACAGACAGACAGACAGACAGACAGATAGATAGATAGGTAGATATAGATGTAAATAAACATTTTCCAGGACTGCCAGCAGCATGATTTTTATGCCAATGGGACCCTGATGTAGAAAACCTTAAATCACAATGATTATGTGTTTCTTCACAAAAAATATGAATGGTACAGGTTGCCAAACTCTGAAGGTACTACACATAAAGTACATGGAGTTCCACTAGAAAAATGTGTAGTTAAAATTGGGTGGGGGGAGGGGGGAGGCCGGGAAGGGAAGTGAAGGGTAAACAAAGGAGGAGGCTGCAATGCTTGGTAAGAAATGTATCCATTATCCTGCCCATGTAATTGTAGCCCCTTTGTACAGTATGTTCTCAAATAAAATAAAATACAATTTAAAAAAAAAAAAAAAAAAGAAAGAAAGAAAGAAAGAAAGAAAGAAAGAAAGCCACCATGAACAAATTAATCTCATTCCAAAGATGCACAGATGGCTCAACATATATAACTCAATAAATATAGATAAAATATAGATAAACAAAATAAGGGATAAAAAAAAAAAAAAAAAAAAAAAAAAAAAGAAAAATGTGTAGTTGGTAAAGGAACTATCCCACTTAAAGACCTTTGAATAGGAATTCTCCCTTAATGGTACATAACAGACAAAAACCAGGAGCTAGCTCCATTGAAAGACAAAATCAACATCCTTCAGTTGTTACCAATTGGAATTGGCTTTTATATATTGGCATTGTATCTAGCAGCTTACTAAATTTATTTAATTGTAAATGTATTACAATTGTAGCTCAATTTGTATCATCTGTCAATAAAGAGACACTGATCACTTTTCCTATACTTTATTTATTTATTTTTCCTACTTTATCACTTTGGCTGGAAGCTCCAGTTCCATTTTGAATAGCTTTAGTGACAACAGATATTCTCATCTATTTCCCAACACAGGGAAAATATTGAATATGTCACCACTGAATAGGATGTTAGCTGTAGCTTTTTACAAATATGACTCTTTTTATTTCTATGAATAGGCCTGCATCATCCTTTTGGTGGCTTCAGAAGCCTTGTCTTTCTTTCATTCTTTTTTTTTTGTTACTTTTTCACATTGTTAGGAGAGATTTGCCAGGTCCATGGTCAAAGCCCATATGCTTGGTCATGGGAAATGTGCAAGCTAATTCCAACACACTTGACATAGCTACATCTAGGAAGTTAGTTACAGGGGTGAATGTATGTGTGCATGCATGTGTGTGTGTGTGTGTGTGTGTTTGTGTGTGTGTGTGTGTGTGTGTGTGTGTGTGTGTGTGTGTGTGTGTGTGTGTGTGTGTGAATATGCAAGGAGGGCAGTGCTGGTGAACATTTTCTGTAGAAGACCAGGTAGCCATTAGGTTAATCTTTTGGGGGCATGTAGGATCTCTTGTATTCAGAGGCATCACTTCACCTCTGCCATTGGAACAAAAATCCAGCCATGAACTATGAGTGAATGAAGGATGCAGCTGTGATCTGGCAACTGGTAGAGGCCTCCAGGGCTGTAATTTGCTGATTCCAGAATATAGAGCAGTTCTGGATAAGAAATGAGAACACATTGATGACTCTGGAGGCCAGCAATGAACTGAGCATGTGTCTTCCCATGTTCTCTTATCTGTAAAGTTATATTGTAAAAGAGAATATTCTCTCATCTTGGAAGAATAGTTGTAGAATCTGAAAAGTACTCCATAAAGTCACTTGTGATGGTATCCACTCAGCCTGTTATGTTTTCAAGAAGCGTAACAAACGTCTGCTGAATGGCAAGAGCTTTATCAAGGTGATGGTAGATAATGATGAGACACATAGAATTTGGTAAAGGTACCAATATTGGAGTGTTTGGTGTTGTCCTAGGGCACAATGACAGCCTGACAGTGGGGGTGGAGCTTTCTCTTGGAGGGAATTAGTGTTCTGGGGCAGTCAGTTTGGGAAGTGGTTAACCCTGGGCAGGAAATGAGTGGCCCTTTGAGTTGGAGGTGGTTACACTCTCTTTCTTCTTTCTGGAACCAGGAAGAGTACTATTAAAATTCCAAATCTCAGAAAGGCCTGGATGACTTTGTCTGAGGGGAGTGAGCTGTTTCCTGGCTATGTTGGGTTCATCATAAGTTCATGATTTTCCACTTAGTGATAACGATCAAGAAGAGAAATATGCTTTATGGAGCAAAGTGTGTCAAAGCTCAGGGATGCTGAGAGCAAGAGCCTATCAAGAGCCTAGAGTAGGGTGTGAATGATGGTGGTGGTGTTGGAGTTGGAAGGGTCATGCCAGAATAATTAAAAGGAAGAATCATTACTTTACAGATACCACCAAGAGAAGGACATGGGTCGACAGAAGCCCACACCCAGCATTACAAAGAGCATTAGAGTGCAGTTTTCTGGGTGCTGGGATGGAGGCAAAGATAGCAAAATCTCCATTGGATGCTGACTTTAGTCTGGGAATAGCTCTGAAGAAATAATATCTGAGTTGGGATTTTAGGTCCAGTTAAACAAGCTGAGAAGGAAGAAGCCATTGTGGATGAAGAAGCCATTGTGTGTGGGGGGAGTGGGAAAAGAATGAGGGAGGGTGTAACGAGTTCGACCAGAAATGTACTCCCTACCTATCTAAGTGTAACTTCTCTGTACACCACCTTGACAATAAAATTAAAAACTTCTCTGTACACCACCTTGACAATAAAATTAAAATTAAAGACAAACAGTGTGTTCCATGTCAGGAAGCCTAGCTGCAAGGCAGTGTCATGTAGTATTGGTAAGGATGTGGCTCTGGGGTGGGAGGAACAACATTTACATCTTGGTTCTTCAGCTCAGAATCTAGATAAACCTGAATAGGCTTCTGTATTTCTTCAAGGCTCTGTTAGCCCCTTCTGGAACATGGGCAACATTCATCAGTCTCCAGCTCCTGATAGTCCTGTGAGGAAGGCAACATAGCATCCATCTGAAGGCTTCTCCATGGTGGCTGGAACTTGGGCAAGCCTTCCGTAGGAGTCATCAGTGATAGGCACCTGCACTATAGAGCTGTTTAAGTTAACAGTACAGTCAATGAAGAAGGAGCAGGAAATGATCAGACACCATTGTGGAGGGGGGGTGTTTGTGTGTAATGACTGTACCAGTGGAAGCATTTTCTTGCTTGCT
Organism: Dipodomys merriami; assembly: GCF_024711535.1. Classification (NCBI taxonomy): domain Eukaryota; kingdom Metazoa; phylum Chordata; class Mammalia; order Rodentia; family Heteromyidae; genus Dipodomys; species Dipodomys merriami. The sequence goes on from NW_027202382.1 coordinate 30,316,675, forward strand.
GCCTTTTGATCTTGTGGTATTGATCCTGGGATAGATTGTGGCTTTCCTTCCTTTGACTTCTTCCCTGGATGCCTAGCTGCATCAGGCCAACTGATAAATATGGAATTAGAAGGACAGCATGTAGGTCATCTGAAGCTACTATCACTCAGAACTTCTGGCTATGGTGGAGCTATGGCCTTCATCTCTGTGCATCTGTAGCCACTTAAGCTGATAGCCCAGCCTGGCAAGTCCCATAGTGAGTGATCTGTGACATCACATTTTAGTCACAGATTTTGTGACAGACACTGGTCTAACTGATGGCTTAGGGATGGAGGTCTTACTTCTTTTCTTTAGGGGCAGAGGGCTTATTTCTGGTGTGTCAAGGGGAGCTGAGGGAGAGGACCCACACAGTGCTTTGTGTCTCCCCCATGCCTAATCACCTGATTCAGTTTTCCCTACAGTATGAACATGTCCATTGAGTGTTTGTCTCGTGGGGAGACTTTTGCTTATTCAGTGGGTGCTTTTTTTCTCCTTTCTCCTGATACAATGGGAACAGGTTTCAGTATGTTTGAGAAACCTTCATTCCTCAAATCTGCACTCTTTTTCTGTTCTTCTGCAAAGTTATTTACAGATATCAAATATAATAAAATACCCATAGATGAATCTTTGTCTAGCTTAGTATATATGTTTGTGCTTTGACAGCTTTGGGAAGGATTATTTTTTTCTCATCTGACAGTTGAGGATATTGAAGTTTGGAGTGTCTTGGTGGCTTGCCAAGGTCAGAGTGTTAGCAATTTGCTTAAACTAGGGCCCACCCTCAGGTGTGTAAATGCCATGGTTATTTTCTTTCCCATGAGCTAACTTAGCTTAGATGGTTTTCTTTTTCTTTGGTCCCAGAGAAAGTAAAGCCCTTCCTTTGAGCATCTGGACTGTATCCAAGGCTTTCACCAAACTGGCCAGATGTCTGTCCCTGCTGTTACCCAAGATTTTCAAGAAAGAGAGCGGGATGAAATCACAAGGTTTTGAAACTCTTTGATACTAATTAAAAACTGAACAGCATCGTGTAGACTTAGTGATTCAGGCCCTAGTTTCTAGACTTTCACATTTGCATAAGTATCAGAAAGGGATAAGAGAGAGTCGGCAGCTTGGGGCAAACAAGAACATAATGGACTCAAAGCAAATTTCTTCACTAAGGAAGCCAGTGTTCTGTGAACTGTACAGGGCTCAAGCATCTCCTGTGAATACCATTAAAATTCTGTTTCTACATGTATCTGAATAAGATGCTCATTTAAAAATTTTTATTATTATTATTAATTATTATTGTGTGTGTCAATCCTATTACTTGACTCAAGGTTCCACACTCTCACTTGGGATTTTTCCACTCACAGTTGGTGTTCTACCACTTGAGCCTGTCACACCACCACTTCCAGCTTCCTGCTGGTCAAATGGAGGTAAGGGTCACCTGGCCTTCTTCATCCTGGGCTGAATTCAAACTTTGATTCTCAGATCTCAGACTCCTGGGTAGCTCCTAAATTACAGGTGTGAGCCACCAGAGTCTGGCAAGATGATGCTTTAAAAAAAGATTAAGATAAAAGTGATGTGCAGAGGGGTTACAGTTATGTAAATGTACACTTTTTTTTGACAATGTCACCCCTTCCCTTACTCTCTCCCAGTTTTCCCTCCCATCCCCACCCACAAGTTGTATAGTTCAGTTTCAATGTAGTATCTAGTGAGTACCACTGCTGCATTTGTTTATCTTTTGTCTCTCCACTTCTGGGCTTCCCCTTATACTCCCAAAGACATATAAACAAACAAGCAAGAACAAAAGAAAAGAAAATAAAAACAGCATGAAAGGAAAAACAAACCCTCTTGTTTCCATTTCCTTGAATAGTTATCAGAATCAACTCCAGGAAATGGAAACTAGATTTTAAAAACAAACAAAAAACAAAACACAAATAACAAGCTCTCTGATGGTGTCACACATCCAGAAGAAAAAAATAAATAAATGCACATAATTAAGCCACGGAATCCTAGAGTTTAAACATTCATGTTTGAAACCTTAAAATAATCCTGATTTCTGGGGTGAAGGTTTGGATAGGAAAGGTTCCCCGCAGGCACAAGTGCGGAACACCCGTTCTCCAGCTGATGGCGCTATTGTGGGAGGTGGTGGAAACTTGGGGAGGGGCCGAGCCGCTGGAAGTACGTCACCATCACCGGAAGGGAGGTGTTTGACGGTTATGCCAGGTTCTTGGTGCTTGTTGCTTCCTGGCTGCTTTGGTGAGCTGCTCGTCTGCATCACACCTTCCCTGCATGATGGGCTGACACCACCAAAACTGTGAGTCAAAGTAATTAATTCCTCCTCTTCAGTTGTTCCCGCCAAGCATTTGGTCACTATGACAAGGTTTCTAGCAACATACAGCTTCTAACCCCAGAGATGCTAAGTTAGTCGGTCTAGGATGTGACCTATGGTTTCAGGACTAATAAAAGCCTTTGGCTGATTGTAGGATACATCAAAGTTTGGTTTAGTATTTCTAAGATTCATGTCATCACTAATTCTTTTTACCCCCCATGGTGGTGGTGACCAAACCTGGACCGTAACATCCATGCGAAGCAATCACACTGAGCTACTGTCTTCAAATGTTTTGAATCACTGAATAGTTAGGATAGCATGGAAGGCCGAAGGAAAGGAGATGGATTATATAGTAACTATTCTACGCCTTACTCACATAAGGGGTTCAATTGAAGTAAGGGGACTGGGGCTATGCTTCCCCTAGATAATTGGCTCTTGCTTTCCCCTGTTTGTTCCCTTAGAAGGTTTGCTTTTATTTAACACTTCTATTAGGTTTAAGTGTTCTCATCTGGTTTGTTTATGTATAACATTTTTGTTAGGTTTAATTACATACACCTTATATGGGCTTGGCCTATATAAGCTTTGTGCTAGCTGCATTCAGGGCTGCTGGTTTTTGAGACAAGAGTCCAGCAGTCCTCTGGATCTCCAATAAAGGCTCATAATTTGGCCTCTTACATAGTGGTTTCTGTTTCTTGTGACTGAGTTTCCTTACAACACAAAAGAGTAAGTGAAAATTTGCCTTTTACTCTTCCAAATTCTCAGGTAGCACAGGTGGATTAAGTTTCATCAAAACTTTGTTTTTCTTTAATAGGCCTTCTTTTGAGTGTTGAAAAAAAGATTTTCCTAAGATCAAAGTTCATTATCTGCATGTATGGAAATATCACAATCCTCTTTTGCTACAATTAATATAAACTATATATACACTATATGTACACTAATACTAATTTAAATAAGAAAAATGGTAGCTTTCAATTCACATTTTCATATTATGTAGAGTTGCTTTTTGTCTTTTTCTCTGAAATGGACCTGCATTTTAAGTGTTTTCTTCAGTTATTAAGGACTTTCTTTAAACAAATTTAAACTTACTATAAAGGTGATGTACAGAGGGATTACAATTACATAAATCAGGTAAAAGTACATTTCTTTTGGGATGTCACCCCTTCCCATGCTTTCTAAGAAATTCTTACTGAATAGACATCTCCCTCTCTTAGGAACTGTGCTGAACTCTAAAGACCTAGCACTGAGGAAGAATGATAGGGTATCTATCTTCTGGAGTTTAGATATCAGAGCAAAGCTATAGAAAAAAGCCACAAGTGTCCACAGAAGTATAATAGCATTAAGGATGGGACAAGGAAAGAGACAACAAGGAAGTAGGTGAGACCAGAGGGTCAGGAAGACTTCTTTGAGGAGGTAACATTGAAATGGAGACTAGAGCAATGAGATAAGGAGAATGAATTGAATCTCTCATTAGAAAGAAGAGCATTCACCAACACTAGGGGAGAAATAGGATGGGGTTCAGTGTGACTTGAGCAAGGAGCCCAAGGAGGTAGAGATGTTTGTATACAAAGCTAGAGAGATGTGTGTAGAGTCTCAATGGAAAGGGGCCTGATAAAAAGAGCCAGTTTAGGAAGTTGTGCATGTAATTGAGGCATGGGCTGTAGAAGACAGAGTCCCAAATCCTAGCTGTGAGTGCTGTTGGCCATATTACTCAAAATCTGGGATTCTTGATGTCCTTGTTGAAGAGTATGGGCATGGTGATGCTTACCTCAGTAAGATTGCTTTAAGGATCGAATGTAATAACTTGATAAAGGACTGTTATTACTAGTTCCAGACACCATCTATACACTGATGGCAATACCTCCCAACTCTCAGCTTTGTTCCAATCTCATTCCTTACACACTCATATGCAGACAACATTAATACTTGGCAGCATTCTAGATATTGCATAGCTTTTTTAGACAGTCACAAGGTAGCAAAGGCAAAGGACTATGAGAGGCTGAGTTAGTTAATGAAATTTGGAAGAGGACTAGAGAAAAGACTGGGGTGAGTCGCATGGAATAAGTCAATTTGAACATATTGTGATTGCATCCATTAAGGATCAGTGACAGAATACATAAACAAGGTGAATAGGGTTTATCTTAGGCTCTACGTGGCCTGTAGAATTGTTGAGTGATGAGGAAACTACTTTCAGGAGCAGCTTTTAAAGTCACTTCTAGGAAGGGAGATGCTGTGATACCATCTGTCACCTCAGTAGCTTTGCAACCAGGAAATCGATCCATGTAGAATCACAGCAATGCTGTTGTTAACAGGAAACCACTGCAGCCAGGAAGCTGCTACTGTTGGGATTCTAAAACTGATGTACTTCTGCAACAGATTGCGTTAGCAGAATGAATGCTCTTCCTTCTCCATCTAGATTCATCATGACTTAGTGAACTAGTTGCAGAACACACAAACTTTGGCAACTGCAGCTGCAGGAAAACAAAGTGCTTTTCCCAGCTGTGCATGCTGTGAAGAATGTACAGATGATTCCAGATCTTGTCCATTTCAAACTCCACAGCACCAGAGCCTGAGCTATAAGGGAGAGAGTGAAGTATATTTTTAACTTTGCAACATCAGTAGTTAGGAAAGCACTAGGACAGTGTTTGGCAAACTACAGTGTGTGACTGATGAGAGCATCATAAAGTCAAGTCAGGTGGTAACAAGATTCTTTTTTTAGTTCTTGTTGACAATTTAAGATATTTCTTTCTCCGGGTCATGGTTAAAAACAACAACAATAAAAAAAACTAGAAATCCACTGAGCTGAGTGTTACCTGCCAGTTTTCATTGCAGGGTCTCGTGAGAGAACTGTGGGGAGAGCCCAGTGGCTACTCACCATCTAGGGTTAGAATTTAAGAGAAAGGAAATAGTGTTTACAGTCATTGGTTAAAAAAGTCAGATCATGAGAATGGTCACCCAAGGTGATGGTTTGGGCCAGATTTTTGAGGAGTATGGAGATTTGATTTAAAGGGAAGAATCTGTTTTTAGAACTGTGTGCATAGTTTATGCACTCTGGGATTTTTTTTCCTCCACATTTACTCTCTAGTAAAAGAGGTGGATCCAGACAAGACCCAGAGAACCTTGGAAAGCCGTATATGCAGGATCAGAGACTGGCATCTAACATGGGTCCTGCATTGCACTGGCACTAAGAACATGACTGTTTCCTAGGATGCACAGAGGGGACAAGTGCTTAGCAAAGATGCAAAGACTCCTTCACATTCCAGACATGAAGCTCCAGCTCACAAGCTGTGAGCATAGAAGAGATGAAACCCGCACTCGCCATGGTTGCCACAGAAGCTTTGGGGAGCCATTTATTTTCCAAGAGTACTTTGGCAGTATGGAAAAATAGTGGCCTCAGTGATTGGTTTAGGTGTTAATGTGAGGCCTTGAGTTCAAACTCTTAAACTCCAGAAAAGGAAAAGTGTTAACAGGGAGTAGGAGCTGTTGAACCCCAGATTTGCTTATCATAGCAATCTGTGTAATAATAAAACCATGGAGGTGAATTATTTATCCTTAGGAAAAAGGACAAACTGGTTTCTTCAAGCAATGAAATGTATAGTATTTAAACGAGTGAATTAGCTCTGCGTATATTAGTCTGGACAAATCTCAGAAATCTAATTGTTACAGAAGAATGCAGGTCACAACAGGTTATATAAAGTATATCATTTATTTAAAATATAATGTCACACAAAATTGAACTATATATTCTTAATGAAAAATGCCAACTTATGTAAATAAAGGGCACATACAAAATTCTAGAGTCAGTCAACTCTAGATGGGAAATGGGCAAATGGGACAGTAGGAGTTTAGTTATCTGGATTTTTTTTTCAAGAGAAGCACAAGATGGCAAAATATCAATAGTTATTAAATAAGCTGATAAAGCAAAGAAGAAGCATTTTCTGTTTTGTTCTTAATTAAAAATAAATAGAAGCATACATAAGCATTGCCGTTCCCAGTGCAAGAATCAAACTTTCTTCCTTGAACCAGGTTAAGTAGATGACTTGTAAAAATTATTAGTACACACACACACACACACACACACACACACACACACACACACACACACAGAGGCACACAGACAGACATAACTTCAAATTAAAGAAACAATATTCTTTATGAAAAAAAATACTGGCTTGATCATATAATTTTTTTCTTTTTTTTTGTTGGTCATGGGGCTTGAACTCATGGCCTGGACACTGTCCCTAAGCTTTTTTGGCTCAAGGCTAGCATTCTACTACTTTGAGCCACAGCTCAGTTCCACTTCCAGTTTTCTGGTATTTAATTGGAGATAAAGAGTGTCATAGACTTTCCTGGCCAGGATGGTGTTGAACCATGATCCTCAGATCTCAGCCTCTTGAGTAGTTAGGATTACAGGTATGAGCCACCAGGACCTGGCCCATATAGTTCTTTAGTTTCTGAGAGTCATAACTTTAAGATTGGGAGACACACTTTTCTGTGTTTCAACCATGTGCTACAGAAGATGGAGACCATTGTTGTCTTATATTTCAGTTATGATTCTGAAGTGATTGGGATGTAATGGGGTAGGGAAGAGAAAAATCTCTGGATGATGAAGACTATTTAATTAGAGCCCTGAGAAATTACAGGAAGGGTCCAGGAGAAGCCCAATAAAATCTGGTGAGAAATATCAGAGATAGGAATCAGGAGATGGGATTGAAATCCTTGTGAGGGCTATGTGTCTGTTCCCAAGGGGCTGACATCCTGTAGGAATTCCATTGGTGTTAGCTGTTTTCTAAGGCTTGTTCTGGGGATGACTCGGATGACTTCCCTTTTGATTTATGGGTTTTGTCCCCATTAAATGATCAGTGATATTCTGGTGTTTCTGGAACTCTCTCTGGTTTTTTGAATTGTGGTCTGATTCCCTCAGTACTTTCTCCCTTGCGTACCTGTTTCTAACAAACCCTTTCTGTGCACTGGGCCATTATCTGAGCCATCTTGTCTGCAGCTGAAGGATTCTGCAGAGGGTAAGATTGTCTAGTAACAGGAAGTATCTCAGTGGTGATAGAAAACAGGTGACAATAGTCACTGATCTATGTACACTGCACTTGCTGTATCCCAGCAACCTACCCATCTCCTTCTGCAAATTCAAGTTTGTGTGTGTGTGTGTGTGTGTGTGTGTGTGTGTGTGTGTGTGTGTATGTGCATGTGTGTGTTCAGTGTGGGGTATGGGAGGAAGGGAAGAGGACAGGTGTGTTAAGCTCAAGTTACCAAAGAGGCATGTGTCTCAAATAGCCTGGGTTCTCTGTGAGATGCCTGACTGATTTCATTTGCACAGATATCATTTGCTTATATGGTTCCCAGGGCCTAGTTAATTCTCAAGAATAATAGAATTTGAACTTCCTGGATTGTTTACTTCCTACTAGTTGACTTATTAATAATTATTGGCTTCTACTTTTGCTTTGTTGTATCATCATCATTATCATCATCATTAATATTTGGTACTAGAGGGGTTTGAATTTAGGGATTTATACCTGCTAGTCAGGCAGTCTATCACTTGAGCCATACTACCAGCCCTTTTTGATTTTTAGTTATTTTTTAGTTAAGTTCTCCTGCTTTTTACCCAGGTCCAAACTTGGATCCTGATGCTTCTACCTCTGCCTGCTATGTAGCTGGGATTATGGCACCAAATCACTATGTTTGGCTTACTCTTTGAAATATAGAAGATTACTAACTTTTTGACTGTCTTGGCCTTCAACTCAGAGTCTCTTAATCTTAGGCTCTCAAGTAGCTGGGATTACAGCTGTGAGCTACCACATTTAGCCTGCCATATTATTCTTTAAATGTGCTCCTTGTATCTTTTGTTGTTGATTCTCTGAGCACTGTGTGATAGGAACTGAGATTAGAAACATTAGTTTACACACACTTAGGTTACATAGCTTTTCAAGAATGAATGAATTTATGAAGATTCATTTGTCCTACATTTGAATACAACTCAAATGCAGATGTGCGTTTCTTTCCAGCTCTGTGTTCTCAAAAGCTGTTCCTATTTGACCACATACCACTTGGCTTGGGAAATTCAAGGCCTATTCCAATGCATATTCCTCCTGAAGAACCTACTCAATAAAAAAGGTGAAGAGAAATGTAGGTTTTACTGAACATTTCATAGTGGAGACCTAGGAGGAAGTTGGCATGGCTCCCGCTCAGGAAATGACCTAATTATGTTTTCCCTTGGTCATTTTTGTTTACCCACAGCCCTCTCATCTGTACCACAACTGTTATTCTTTCTTCTTTAAACCTTTTCTTTGACAGTCTTTTCTCTTCCTTGAAAAAAAGGCAAATTTTGCTTTTTTTTTTTTTTGCATAACACCCAAGGAGACCTCTTTTCTTTTAAGGATACCTCAAAGCCCAAGGGCTCACAGCAACAAATAAGGAGTCATCCAAAAGGATGAAGGAGGAAAGTCAAATTTGTTGTAGTTAAGAGAAATCTCATGGCCTCTGGAGTCAGGAGAGGAAATAGCTGTTGGTTCGAAGTTTTCACCATTTTCAGGGTTCCTGTTTTCTGTCAATAACTTTGTAGGGGCTTAAAGACCCTCACAGAGTTGTCTCTCACGAGTTGGAAGTAGGAAATATACATGAATTACCAAGGAGGTGGAAGCAGCTTTGCCCTGCTAAATGACGTCATCACTTTGACCATTACAAGCTGGCAGAGGGTTGGCTGAACATGGGAACATTCTACAAGGTGCCTTGAGTCTTGTCCTTATGACCAGCTAAAAGAAAGTGCAGCCGGGTATTGTGGGTACCATAGTTTTTATATTGGTATATGGGTTCTTCCTTTGGTTGTGAACTTCCAGAACACTTATCCAGAATCTCAGCTTACAAATCTGATCTTCAGAGGTGAAAACAATTTTGGAACAAAATTCAAACCCAGTCCTCTTAGTTATTCAGATCTGTATCCTGAGCTCCAAGGAAGGGAAAGAATAGGTCAGCGTCAAATAGTGAATTAGTGGTTGGGTTGGAGCAACCCAGTCCCTTCTGATTCCCTAGTGCCCTCTCTGTCAATCATACCACATTGCTTCCCTGTTTGCCTCTGAAAGATACCTCACTTTTTTTTAAACCTTGGAGTTGTATCTTTCCTAGACATAAGGAGAAAACTATACTATTTAATTCATTTTTTTGTGATTTCAGTCTTTTTTTTTCCCCAAGTGTTTGGATGGATGCAGTATTGTATGGTTGAGAGTTGTTTTCTTCTTGAAGGCCAAGTGAAATGGTTCAGTCTGAACTGCTGTACAAGAAGATGGACAGCACATTGTCAAGGGGAAAGGTGATTGTATCCACATATTGGAATTGATCCACTGTGACTGATATGGTTGTGTTGACCTGCAAGTAATCAAGTAAGAACTGAGAGAGATTCTGGTATATGCTTTTGGTGTGTACTCCGGCCTCACATACTGTCACGAGGGCCTGTTTCTTGACTGTTTTGTTGACACGGAGCTCTAACTTCAGGTCCACGGAACGATTTGAGCACTGCATGAGGAACTGAACTTGGCACATGATGAAGTACCAGCCTGGGAACTGGATGACCAGATCCCCGTCCTGGTATCTGACTTCGTGGATGATACCGTCAGGGTTCCAAGAGAGCTTGGAATTGTTGAGGTACTTCGACACTGGAAGGAACAGATAGAGAATTTAGGTCAAATTGTAGGTTCTGATGGAGAAACTGTCTTTACATTCAAGGTTCCCATGAAGAGTCTATGTTTTCTATAGTGTTTTCCTCCTATACGAAACATCTGCTTGTTTTTCATGTTACTGCTAGAGTCAACTTTGTATTCAAGGCATGGGTAGAAAGCCACTCCTCTTTCCTTTACTCTAAGGTTCAAAGCCAGAGGACTAGAGCATAGCTAATAGTGGACTTCTACTTCCCAGAGTATAGTTTCCCTCTCAATTTTTTTTTACCATATTATTATGTTCTTATTATGGCTCTTTCATGTCTTAGACTGTAAGCTCCTCAACTGTGTTCTGCACAAGTATTGCCAAGTTTCAGAGCTAGGACATTTGATATTACTCACTTTAAAAAATCGATGTATATCAAATTATTCGAGAATCTTCACTAGCTTTCATATGAAGGTATCACCTTGTATTATATACAGGTATGAAAATATCACAACAAAAGGCATTGTTTTGTAGGATTAATATACACTGATGTTTATTAGAAGTGTATCCTTGAATGTGATCTGAATTTTTGAATGTGTCTTTTCTACAGTAGCCAAACATCCTTGCACAGGTTCCCCATGTACACACTGAATAGCTCTGCCACCTGGGATTTAGAGACAAACAGGAAATTAGCAGAACCTCTGAGCTGACACATTTGTGTCAACGCCAAGTCTCTGAGTCCTAACAAATGAAAATTAGCACTGACTGATAAGGGTGCCTTCAGAACCGGGAAGTTGGCTTGCTGATTTTAATTGATTCTGTGTTTTTCCTTTAAGCCTTGTAATGATTCGGTGGAAAGGTAAGAGCTAATCTAATCGCAGAACTGAATGCTTAAAATGAGCAAAATGGCTATTCAGAGAATCTTGGCCATCTCCTCCCTATCTCATTGTTTTCTCCTTTAAGTGGCTTTATTGTTCCATTTAGAAGGGACTCATACCTGAAGCACACTGCAATATGCAAATAGGCCCTGTGCCAACATGTTCATTAAGCTGTCAATGGAGGGACAAGGCAGTTTTGTGGTTCTCTTGTGAATAACTTCTTAGAGGCAGAGATGAAGAGCCTGCTTCCCTTCCCTTGCATTAGGAAAAGGACTAGGTACTTAGTTAAAACTCTTAGGTGTCTCAATAGTCAGGGGTGATGAGGGGAGGTGGGGAATGGAGGGATGTGCATAGAGGACAAAAAATACCTTCACAGGCCAGGTAGGTAATACTGGAGTGAATAGGGTTGAGGAGCAAGGACCTTTGTAGCTCTGGTGGGAACCTTGCTCTTCTTTTCTCCCTCCTCCTTTCCCTCTAATCTTCAAATTCAGATTATAAAAAAATGTGGTACAGGCTAAGCCAAGCACATGTGCAGGTCCTACTCAGCCATGAGTTTTTAATTGAGCCTTCTGGTTCACAAGTTGCCCTAGGCAGTGGCCTTCATGTGGTTAGGTTTCCTGGATTTGGGTACTGACCTTGGAGGTAGGCCCATGACTTCTTGAATGGAGCCTTTTTCAGAATACATAGGAGGTCCTCTGAGCAATTCCCTAAAAGCAAGGAGATCAAACATGAATTGCCTTCCATGACTCTGGTATCTGTGGACATCAGAGCCTTTTCCATGACCCTTTGAGGCTGAAATTAGCATTCTGTTTTCACATGAAGGGATAAAAATTGCTTCAGTTCTCATTTCGCTGTGAAATTATCTTCAAACTTTTACTGTTCTAAAGTTTCTGTTGCATTGTTTGCCTTCCAAGTGGGCTTTTCTACAGAAGATTATAGAAATCAGGAGAAGGAAACACGTATGCCCTGTGAAGGACTTGCCTCTCCCTTCTTGGCCCAATTATTTTATGTATCCAAAGATGAAATATGAAGGATTAACCCTCACCCTATTATCCCAGATGCATACAGATGGCAGGCAAAACCCTAGGTATGCTTGGATGGGCTTGATGTGCAGGTAGGGCAATCCACATAAATATTCCATGTGTGCCCAACTGAACGCCCCCACCTCCCTAGACCTAATGTTTGTTTTTTCATTAGCCTCTGCGTCCTTGTTTAAGACCCCGTAAGAGTCCAACTCCAACTCCACCTCCTTGTACAACCTCTATACCCAAGGGAAGGTTGTGGCCCTCACTGTTAGGCCCCAATAAACAGTCTTAGCCTATTGAGAATCGGGTCCAGTCTATTCCTTTTTCCTTTCTCCTCCATTTTCCTAACACCCTGAGTTCCTACAAATGTAGCAAGTGCCTCTCATCTTTGAAGCAACAGAGAGGGGATGGGGAGGAAGGAGGGAGAGAGAGACAGAGACAGAGACAGAGAGACAGAGAGAGAGAGAGACAGACAGAGAGATAGACCCTACCTATCATCAAGTTCTCTTACTCAGCCAGGCAGGAGTTACTCCTCCTACTTTGGTGTGCATACCAGACACTATTCTGGTACTTTGACCTGCATCATTTATCTGGATGTGTCAGAATAACGTTGAAGGGGGTTAACCCTGATGCCTAAATAAGTGACATCTTCCAGGATGAACAAACTCATCAAAATGCTAGCCTTTGTGTTGTCTGTCTGATTCTAGAACCAGGTTTCCTTCTACAGTCCATTTTGCTAGACAACAAAGATCAAAACAGCTTTTCCCCCCAGATGTTAACAGGACAGCGGATTAAAGATATCTCAGCAGGAAGCCTACCATCTGCAGCTTCTTTGGCAGCAGCAAGCACAGCATCTATGTCATTATGGTGTTTAGGAAATTAAAATATTTTAGTATTTTCACCTGGGATGATAGCTTAGCTCTTTATTATAGTAACTGTTCTGTATGCAAAGAGTCAACTTAAGACATTTCCTTCAGTGACTCAGGAGTTTAGTGTATTGAGAGCAAATGTTCCCCTGTCTGTACCACCGAGAGGTCTCTAACCTACAATGATGTTTTCTTGGTGATGGCAGCAGCGATGACCACTCAGACACATGACAGGGGACTAAGCTCCATGTGTCCACTGCCTCTCTGAGAAGCTTCTTGATTATCTTCTCTGCTTAAGCCTGAGAAACAGGCTTGGGAAGGGTACAAGGTGAGCTGAAGAGGCTGCTTGCTCTCTTGTCTGAGCAAACTCACTGACAAAGCACGCCCATTGAAAGAACTGGGGGGCACATTTTTCATCTTGAAAGAACTCTGGCCCAAAGCATCCTTTGGTGGTGAGGACTGGTGGGCCAGCTGTCTGTGTTCCAGTCCTACCTGCTGCAGCAGCCACTCCTCCCCATCCCTGCCCACACTCCTGGGGCATATAGAATCAGAATGTGAGCACTGCTATGCTCCTATACACTACTATTATAGTACCTTCCCCCGGTCCCCCAGCCCAAGCTTCATTATACTCCCCCTGGCCTGAGCTCCTCTGTGGAGTTATATTACATCAAGTCAGAGGCAGTTCTGGCTGAGTCTCAGAATCGCTTTTGGGTATTTTTGCCTGTGTGATAATGTCCAAGCTGCTTAGAATGGTATTCAGAGTCCCTTAGGTTCTGACCCCTACCAAACTCTCTAGTCTCATCCCTTCTCCCCTCCCACTCCACTTCCCTCCCCCACCTCCTTTCCCTCCTCTCTACCTGCTAATCACCACCATCATCACTACCACCATCCCCACCACTGCTGTCATGATCTCTACCACCATCCCAGGGACTCGAGCAATAATAATAGCTAATATGTATTGGGTGGTTGTAGTGTTCTAGGTGCTCTGCTAAGTCATGTTACATTTAATTTTTACAATTCACATAATTTTCACAACTCTCCCTTGAGACAGGACCTGAAGTCTATTACATACTCCGGGACCTGTTCAGTGACTTGTTGATATTCACACAGCTAGTTGGTGGTAAGGTACAGATTCTAACTAGAACTGTGGGACTCCAGACCTGAGTGGCTTGTGAACTGCATCATGTTGATCTGTCATTCTGGGTGGCGCCTCCTGTTCCCTCTACAAGACACTCCCACCTTCATCAGCCTTATTGTTGTAACACTGCCTGGCAGTCATCTCCAGAACCTTCTCTGACCCTTCCTCTCTTTGCTTATTTGCCTCCTCCATTAGATTGTGAACTCTCAGGGCAGCTCCGAATATGCTCTGCCCAGCTCAGAATATGCTTTGTGAATGTTGAATCAAGTCCTCTACTCCAGCTCCCTTATTTTCCTCCATGGAGAGCAGCTAAGTCCTTACGCCCCGGCATGAATGAGGTGATGTGGGCTTCTGGCTGGCCTGGTCCCCTCAGGGCTGGAATAACACCAGGGTGTGCAGGTCAGCTCTGGGCTGAGGCTCACATCAGCAGCAGCCCTGTGTACTAAGCCCAGGGCGGCATCTGTCAGGTATCAGTTTACAAGTAGATGGTGAGACAAGGCAAGCCCAGGCCTGCCTCTCACATGCAGATTCTTTTTGTTGTTGTTTCCCCCCATTTTTGGTCTTCACTGCTTAGTGAGGTGACCTCAGCTGTAATTCTGAGAAACCCAAGGATGGGAAAAAACAAAAAACCTCTTATGTTGAAGCATTTGCATTTCCTGAAGTCAAATGGCATGACATATTTAAGTTGTTCTTAAAGAATCAGATACTTTCCAAACTAGAGGAAGGACAAGGGTAGGCTCTCTTCAGGATGGCCTTGCCACAGCTGGTTCAGGGGTGGGGGTGGGGGGCTGGAAGCAAGACTCTAGAGGTGCCATGGAGGGATGGGTGCTGTTGAACTTGGAGATAACTCCAAAAGAGGACACATCTATTGCATTTGACAAAGCTAAAGTCCGATTTGGGAGTCCTTTAGATAGAGGCTGAAGAAATAAAGTCCTCAGCCCTCACCCCCACCTCCCCACTGTCAGAGTGGCAATTGGGAGACCTCCACTAATGACAGGTGTCACCCTGCAAGTCACTGAGCTGGCACCTCAGACGTTTGACCAGACCACGCTACACGGAGATGGGGTGGGCTGAATCCTGAGACTCTTGTCAAAAACTAGTAATATTCTATGGGTAAAAAGATGTGCGGCTCAAGTCTCCTGATCACCCTGTGAGTCTAATGATAGGACTCTGTCTTTGGGCATGAAGAAAAGAACGACTGACTTGGGAATCCTGCAAACTTCCTGGAGCTTAGGACTTAAGGAGCATTGAAGGTCTCTTTGTCTCCCTGCTGAATGTCTTGGAGGGCTTTTTTTTTTTGACAATCAGAATATGAGGGAAATGAGAACTGTCTGTAGGTAGTGACTGAGTTGATAGGGAGTTGGAGTCTTGGAGTTTCCATTCTGGGCTTTAATGTTCCTATTTAGATGGAGGGCAGTGTGGATTCGTGACCTAGAAGATCCTTCCTAGAGAACTCTAGCAGGCTATGCAGACTTGGCTCTTCATTGCCAGAAGTGACTGGGATGTCAGCCCTAATCCCAGAAGCTTGTCTTTGTGGGCATATGTTCTGCACATATTCAGATTTCCAGAGGTCTTGTCTTCAGTGACAGAACATTTTACTGCTGGGGGATATTGTACGTTTCCTGAGGGAGCACCGGGCCCGAACTTGGTGTGCACACAATGGATGTGCTCCCCAATGTTGCCCCATGGCTCTGACTCTTAAGTTACCCAGGGAGTGAGTAACATAGTCAGGACCAGAGCCCAGAGCTCCATTCTTCTTTCGTGGGGCTTTCTATCTTCAGATAATCAGAGTACTCGCCATTTCTCTGAATACCAAAGCTTTCAGATGCATGAATGTCTCCAAGCTCTGGCACAGAAGGCTCTAGAAGGATCTTGGACTTTTCTTTGGTTTTGTTTGGAAGGCTGGAGAGAAAAATATGCCAATCAAACCCTCCAGTTGCTCAGGGGAAGCAGATAGGATAGATTTAAGGACCATGTTGTAGAAGGCTTATGGCAACTTTTAAACTAGACCCAACTTGGAGAGTTGATCATGTCAAACTGCAAGGGCCATTTTAACAAAAATCCTAATTTTATAACTGGGAAGACAGAATTCAGAGAGATAGGGTCTTGTTCAAGACCCCAGAGGAGGTATCTAAGTAATAGAGCTGCACTCAAATCACAAGGCTCCTGACTCCCAGTCTGGACCTTTGCCTCTGTGCACTTATTTCTCTCATGGTACAGGTAGGGTTAAATCCAGAAAGAAGAAGTTTTTCAATCACCACAGACACTGGAACTAAAGCTTGTGGAGACAGCTGGAGGTGATGGGAAAACAACACTAATGAGCCTGCCTGGTCTTCGTGTGGGAGAATGCCAGCAGATGAATTCAGGCTCGTGTGCTAAACCTTGCCAAGTCACCAGTCAGGGGCCATCAGGCTTCTGTAAAGATATAACAGTGCTCAGGGCAGCTCTACTCAGCTAAAGCACCCAGGTGGATCATTCCATCCAGATGGTAGTGGTCTGAGTGCCAGATGACTTGTACCTCTATGGTACCTAAGGTATAAGGGGTGGGGGTGGGCAGATGCAGTACATCTCCAAAGAAAAGAGCATCTGGTGCAAGGAGTCTTTTACCTTTGGATCTGCTCCTACACCAGTGAAGGGAAGTGACAACCAACCCAATCAAGTGAGCAAGATTGGGGACGTAAATTCACCAGCACAGCGCAAAGGCTGGAGGCTGCAGGAGATGCTGCAGATGTTGGTTCCTATCCCCTTCCCACCTCTTCCTACTATTGTCACAGCATAGCAGTGCCAGGTAGCAGAGTGAATGAATGGACTAATGAAATGGCTCCCTGAAAGGAAGTCCATGACATTATCTGAAAGATTTGAGATTCTTCATTATGTACTTAAGTTTTTCAGACCATTGGGTGTTTTTAGGAATGTGCAGAAGCCGCCTTTCATCTATTGAAAATATTTTCTTTGAAGAAAAGGGAGGATTAGCCTAATGACTCTGCATTTTAGTTCACTTGCTCCTTACAATAATCAAGAGAGTCCCTACAGCGACACCTAGAGGAATCTCTGTTCTCAGTCAGATTGGCATCAATGTGAATCGTGGACCTGACCATTTCCTTAGTGCCTCCAGGCCAACTAGTGACGGAAAAATGAACTGCAGGATGAGCCTTTTATTAAACAAGGACAACCGGATGACCCTGGATTTACAGCAGCATCTGGGGAATGCCAAATCCAGCGTGCTTAGTGGTGAGCCCATGGCAAATAATCAGTCAATAGGAAAAGTTGGGATTTACGTAAATCCTCCAAAGGCTCTTTGGGTACCTTAGAAGTCTTTTCAATCTGACCTGTTTCAGTACACAATTTAAACCTATCTGACTATGGATATATCCTTGGGATTCATTTATATTAAGGGTGAGTTGAACTGCCCTATAAGAGCCACTTAGTTCATCTTTAATTTAAAAGAAAAAATGAGTCTGAAGTCCTCCTGAAATTCTTTAGCATTTTTCATAATGTTTAGAACCTTCCCGATAGTTTATTTGCAATGCAGAAGTGGGTAACACTCTTCAGAGAGTTAGGTTTGGGGTCAGACCCTCTCAGATTCAAATCTCACCTCTGCTAGTTATGAGTTGTATGGCTTGGAATAAGTCTTTGATCTGTTTTGAATTGTCCTTTCTTCTCCAAAATAAGAATAATGATAATATCTATCTCAGGAGCTGGCAGAGGGATCCGATGAGATAATCTACAACGAGTCTGCTGTCTACTAGCCACTCAGACCTTACCAAATGCTGCTTGGCTCTCATTCCCTTGTCCTGTGCTCTTTGACTTTTATAGAGATTGAAGCCAACATAATATGTGTCCAGAGAGTGTGAGAGAAAAATATAATGAAAATCAGCTTGAGGAGCAATCCTGCTGGCCCTGCCTTTCTCTCCTTTGCTTGATTAAATGTCTGAATGGAGATGTGGGGAACATGGAGATTTCCCCTGGATTCAGGGCTACTAAATTGCATGTGCTTTATCCAAGTACACATTTTCATATGTATCTCAGCACCATTATTTCTCTTTCAACTCCCTCCCTTTGTGTCTCCTTTTAGCTCCCTCCTCTCTCTTTTTGGGTGTGCAGATGAAGGGTAGGTGACTTTGGAATACGAGATGGCTTCCTCAGGATTGCATCCTGAGGGACTCATTCTCTAGCTATTTCTGGCAGAGAAATTCCTAATTCCTATTAGCTCTGCCCTGAGAAAGATGGAGCATTTAAGAGTCAGTGTTAGTGAGTATGTTTAAAATGAATGGAGAAGGAAATAGGCTCCTTGTGACTCATGATTATCAGAAGAACAATGTATCTCCTGAACAGGAGCCTGCCCCATAGCTTTGAAGAAGAAATTTTTTAAAAGCAAGAAAGTCGAGAGAAAAATATTGATGCACTTTGGAACATTTTAAACCTTTTCTGCTAAAGCAGTGCTCAGTTTCTCTAGAGGAAGGGGCTGTAAGGAAGAGGGAGGCGGCTGCTCCTCCATCTTCTCCTTCTCTGGCAGTGTGCTACCCTGGATAGGCTTCTCCTGCCTGCCACTTGGGGTGTGGCCACAGAGCATCAGGGGCAGCTGAGTATGGGAAGGGCAGATGCCTTGGTTCCATTTCATTGCTTTCTATGGGCAGCTTTTCTTATTTCTGTGGGGTGGGTCATAGTCCATCTCATTTGGTTTCCTTTCATGTCCCTATTTTGCCTTTCAAGAGGAAAAGGGAGGGTGCTACCAAAGGAGGTAGAAATCATAAATGTCAGCATAGGTTAGAGAATCTTACCATGTCCGATTCATGGAAGGTCACTCTAAACACCAAATCCTCCCAATACTTCAGCCATGGGAAACTCAAATCTCCAAGAGAAGAAGTGACTTATTTTGTCATTTTTGGGACTAGGATGAAGGCATACCAATTTCCAGTTTAATTCTTTGCCCTATGCCCATTTTCAGCTGGAGAAAGAATTCAGGCAAGGGCAGGGAATTTGGACTCACTTTCACAGGGAAAGAAAAATCTCCTCAATTAATAGCCAGGGGGATAGAATTATCCCAGATCACGTGACCCTTTGGTCTCAACCTCCTACCAACCAATGGATGGTAGCCTCCAGTGGCTCTCTTTGCCTCAGAGCTCCTCTAATGTGTGATAGCAGGTAACAGCATTCCACAACCCATTCCCTGTATACAGGCTCTGAGGTAGGTCATTCCTCATGCACTATGCTAGTTTAGGTATTTTCTGTCAGCATCTCTGGGTTCCTATTTCCTTACTTACAAAACAGGCTAATAATTACCGTTGGGGGCTTATTGATGGCTGGATGAATACACCAATACCCAGTCCATCATGGAAACCCATCAACACCATTCTTTTTCACTCTGCCAGTGCCTCATACACATGCCTTGGGAAATTGCAGGATTCTACTGCAGAGAAGAAGGATTTGTTTGGTGGGGTGTTTTGTTATGCAAGAGCCCAGGGAACAGTGGGAAAGGCTTGGGAGTGAGACTCAAGGACCAGAATCATTCTGCAAAACTTCAGAATCAGTAGAATTTGCATATCTGCAAACTTGGAGATGGGGAAAGGAAATGGGTAGAAATGGAGATGAGGATAGTAAGAGCAAATAGGAAGGAGAGTGGGTTAGGCCATGTGGACAAGGGCTGAGCCCTAGGAAGAGCATAGTCCTTTATGCCCTTCTCAGCAAGAAGATCTCTAATTCAACTCAACAGCACCCACCTGGGTGGCTGTGGGGTGTACTGTATTGCCCTGCCGGCAGTTCTGCACAGACTAAATCTTCCTGTAGATATTTCTGTATACAGATTAAAGCGCGGTTGGAACTCTGGGGAAATCAGGGCAAAATACCTGTGTTCTGTGAATTGGACGACAAAGCTAGGAACGATGAGTACATACAAGATTCAGAATTCGATGGGAGCAGAGGACTAGAGCAAAGAGTGACCAGGAAGTACAGGTCTTTATCCACCTACTCTCCTTGGTTCCAGATTGTTTATGGAACCAGAATGATCATTTTACTTGAATATGGAAAAGTAGACCCTATGTCCAAAGGATAGAGACTCAGCCAGGTGGCAGATGAAGGTATCTTTGCCGTCTTCTTTCATGTCCATGGTAGTTTTAGCCAGGAGTCCTTATTACCTTGTAGAGGAGATACTAGGACCCTGGTATAAGGGGAAAGGTTCACATCCTAGGGTTCCCAAGTGGTTTGCTGAACCCTGGGGTAGCCTAGTAGGCCCAAGAACAGTAGGCTAGGTACAAGGTGGCAGTGGGCTGGGGAATCACTCTGGCCAGGAACAGGACGCGTTACCCAGCAATGCATGGGTTTTTGTGGTTTCTCTGCAGCTAAGTATATCTTGTGTTGGGTTACATTAGCATGTGTGCAGAGCCCTGCAACCCAGGTTCCAGCCACTGCTGGTTTCCTGCTGATGGTGGGAGCTTTTCAGCAACCACTGAGGCAGAGGACTCTCTGGAAGGTATCAGCATTTCCATCTTGGCCCTCTCCAGTAGCAAAACTCATTCCTACCCCTGGACCTTCTTGTCAGATTCTGGAAAGAGTTCTCTGTTTCCTAGAGTGTTTTGTAATGCCCACTCCCAAGGGGCCTTAGGCTGCTTGTGTACATTCAAGACCAGCTTGATGGGGAAGAAGACTGTGGCTTCAGCTATCCTCAAGAGTGTTTCTAGTCTGTTGTTCATTTTCTGTCTTTACATATAGGACAGGAGAATTATAGTCTCAAGAGGTATCAAAGTGGAAGGACTATGCTAGGTGAAAAGACCAAAAAAGAAAAAAGAAAAAGAAAAGACCAAAAGAGGCCTGACTGCTGGTGTGGAGGCCAGTTCTGGAGCTCAGCTCTTGCCCTAAGATGAGGTTCCTTCCACCTCACCTTGCTAGTGTCTGTAGTTTGCTCAGCTAAGGAAGTATAGACTTGGATTACAAGCAGAGACTCTGGACTCTCAGCCTTTCCCCGCCATGAACTTCCTCTATGATCTTAGGCATGTCACCTGATTATTGGGGCCTCAAATGTTTATTTGAAAATGAGAATATTAGTCCCCATGTTGCTTGATTTCAGAGTTGGGGCTAAGAGAAACATAAAGGAAGGTCTTCAATGAAAACTTCACAGTTCTAGTAGGGAGTATTATTAGCGTAAAAAAGTCACCTGAGCCAGGCATTGGTAATTCATGCCTGTAATCCTAGATACTCAGGAGGCTTAGATCTGAGGGCCACAGATCCAAGCCACCCCAGGCAGGAAAAATCTGTGAGATGTCTATCTCCAATTAGCTATCAAAAGCTGGCAAAGGAGCTGTGGCTCAAGAGGTAGAGTGTTTACCTTGAGCAGAAAAGCTCAGGACAGTGCCTAGGTCCTGAGTTCAAGCTCTAGGACTGGCCTTATTTTGCCTATTGTGTTCATTAAAACAAAACAACATAACGGCTAAAAGCAAACCAGTTTAACTCTCACCCGATCCATGTCAGCCTACTGTAAAAGAACATTTTAATACCAAATCGCATGGGAAGGAGATGTGCTCTTGAAGCTACATTAACTCTAACTGGCCATGGGAAAAAGTGACTGCTTTGCCTTCCCCACTACATTCCACTGTGGATTGATAGGAACAGAATCAATAGTTCATGCTTCTGTACTTAGCAATGTGTTGTGATTTAACTCAGGCATTTAACTCCAAAGCCTGTACTTCCTCTAGTTCAGAGATTGGCAAACTCTGGGCCTAGGAGCCAAAGCCAGTCTAGCACTTCATTTTGTAAATAAAGTCTTAGGGGGAAAACAGCCAAATCTACTCATTTGTGTGTCATCTGGCCACTTTATCACTGTAACAGCACAGCTGAGGGGGACATTAAGAATCGTGTAAACTTAAAATATTTACTGTCTGGGCCTTTACAGAAGAGTTTGTTTACCTCTGTATTTTGCCTTGCTCCTTTTTATGCTAATGCGATTGTCTACACGGCATCATGGGAATTGAGACCACATGCCAAGTGCTAAACAATTTCAGCCCAGATTGAGATATTGTTTACAAAGCTGCAATTGCTCATCTGTTCTGAAAGATGCAGAATACTTGCCTATTAGTCTCCCCTCAATTTTTAAGCATGACTAAAATAGGTCAGGGGTATCTTGAAGTATATGTCAAATATTATGCTGTATCAAGGTCAGTGGGCCTAGGGTCCCCACTGTTCTGATATCTCTACTGTGGTACCTATGATGAGTCATTCTTTTCTCAGAGCTAGCTGGTTATCCAGCTGGAGGTGGACATTCTTAGATGGAAAAGACACTGGATGAGAGCTGAGGAACCCAGGGGGGTTTAGTCCATAGGACCATGGGCAAGACAATTCTCTTTCTGTAAGTCTGATTTTTCCTCCTCTGAGCAAGGAAAATATTAGTCAGATGATCTCCAACTATTTTATTTTCAATGTTAACTGAACTTCGCCAATCACTCCCCTTGGGCTAATAGAGACAATCCACAAATAACTTTCAGCGACTGGTAATGTAGGAAGTAAGGAGGTAGTCTTCTTTGACAGGTTTTCAACTTCATTTCGTATTTTGGCTATTACCATTATCCTGCTGGTTGCCATGCCAGTGAATTTCCACGTGAAGCCTTATTGCTTCCTCCAGTACCTTAGTGAGTTGAGTATGGTTATTCCCATTTTAAGAGATGGGGAACAAGGCTCTGAAGTTTGGAGTATAGAATCATATATATGGTCATATAGAATCATTGCCCAATTTAGGATTTCTAGCTCTTAACACAGTGCTGTTTTGTGTTCCTGTCAGTGTCCACACCGTGGCTCTGCTAGAAATATGTTGTTTCTTAGCAGGAGTGCTAATGGTTGGGCGGGGAGAGGAGGGGCCTGGTGTGTGGTGAAAGGTGATCAGGTGCTGCCTGGATGAATCAAGTGCATTCTGAGCAGGAACCACCTCCACCTCACTCCTCCTCATGTTGGACACAGTCATAAGAGCTTCTGGTTGGTAATGGCAAATCACACCTTATGACATCAGCTGAATGTTTCACTACACATTTACTCTAAATTCTCAAGATCTTACCTCCTTTAAGGGGAACAGTGTCAGGTGGGCTGGGAATGGAGTCCTAGAAGCAAAGAGAGAAAAGAGCAGAATGAAGATGCCAGTTGGTTGAAGCAACTTGGTTTTTTTTTTTTTTTTTTTAAATTTTCTGTTTGGTTCTTCTCAAGTACTATGTAATTTCGAATTCACTCTTCATCTGCCATTTAAATTTTAAAAATTAATTCCCTGGCCTGGCACCAGTGGCTCATGCCTATAATCCTAGCTGCTCAGGAGGTTGAGAGCTGAGGATCGTAGTTTGAAACCAGACCCAGGAAGGAAAGTCTGTGAGACTCAGCTCTAATTAACCCTCAAAAAACAAAGTGAGTGGAGCTGTGGTTCAAGTGGTAGAATGCTAGCCTTGAGCAAAAAAGCTCACCACCATCATCATTCATTGACTTAATTCACTGACAGGCTTTCTGCCCATTTTTCTGGACTACTCTACATTTCACAGGCAGGAGACATGGCCACCCAGCAAGTTCATGGATCTCAGGAAGCATGACTGGGATCCCTGCTTCTCAGTTCAGGGCTTTCCCTCGTCTATGTGTGTTATTTTTCTCCATGTAGTCAACATAAGATCAAGTGAAGTTTACAAATACGTGTAGGTTTTTTCCACATTTGATTCATCTGTGAAAATATGTTGTAAACATACCCAGAAGGTACATTTCTGTTTCTCCTGTGGTTGGAAATTCTGAATTAAGTGTATATATGCCAAGTATTGTGAAGATGTTATAAATATACTGGGTCCCTGCACTCACAGATTTATTACAAGTTGAGGTCTGAATATTATATGAAAATATTTACAAATATAGAACATGAATAAGCATTAGTGTATATTATATATTCATACACTCACATGATGTTTTACAATTATTTTTGCCATAGTAAATGTAAACATATATGTAATTTTTTGCATAAATGGTAGATTGTCTGCCAAAGGAGGGGTCCCTGGGCTTGAGTGCCAATTGAAGGAGGATAAAGAGAGGTTTAGTTCAGGTGATTTGAATGGATTTAATGGAAGTGGAGAAGCACAATTCTCCTACCACAACAAATCCCTCAGCGGCTAACTTTCCTCCAGCTCCCTTCTTTCTCACATCAGCCATGGAGACACCTCTAGTGTGCTGCCATGAGGAACTTACTTACCATTTGACTTGTACAGGTTGGGAGCTCCTGTAGCATACCAATTTGAGGTATTAACAAAGACTAAAGGTGAGGGTTTACATGGGAAAATTGAACCTCTACCAAGCTTGAACTTGGCAGCTGCCCACATCTGACTTTATTAGTTCTCTATGAATGCTGAGGAACATCTGGAATTGGCCCTTTATTTTTTATGTGATTTTTATTGTAAAAATGCTGTATGGAGGGGTTACAGTTACATGAGCAAGGTAATGAGTACATTTCCTTTTTTTTTTTTTTTTTTTTTTGGGTCCAGTCGTGGGGCCTGAACTCTGGGCCTGGGCGCTGTCCCTCAGCTCTTCAGCTCAAGGCTAGCGCGCTATCACTTGAGCCACAGCGCCACTTCCGGCTTTTTTCTTTTTGCTTATGTGGTGCTGAGGAATCGAACTCAGGGCCTCAGGCATGCAAGGCAAGCACTCTACCACTGAGCCACCTTCCCAGCCCCTACATTTCATATTGAGCATTGTTGCCTCCTCCTTTGTTTTCCCCCTACCATCCCTACCCCCCTACCTCCCCGTTGAAGTTGTAAAGTTCATTTTCAATATAGTGTTTTGTACATCTCATTGTTACAATGGGTCAACCTGTATCCTTATATAAGCAATTTTTCCCCCTTTTCCTCCCCAAATTAGAGAAGTGTATATACAAGATAAAGGGCACTGACATCAAATACAGTGAAAACAGGGGTTATACTGTGGGGAAGGAACATACAAAGAAACAAAAAAATCACATGGTACATTATAAATACATTAGAAACAATAGCAAGAAAGAAAAAATATTTGTGTCCCTATCTTGGGGTTCATTTGGCTTAACATCATCTTATATGGTCATATGTACATAGCTTTTGATTGGCCCTTTATTTCATGATGCCCCCAGAAGCTATGTTCTTTGCCTTCCATGGACATCCTGTCATCTGATGGATGGATCTCTTCCCTAGCCCAACTGGGTGGTACTGGCTCCTGAGAGTCTCCCACAGACAGGCGGGCAGGCAGGCAGAGCATCACCCTCATCTGAGCTGGGGGAGCGACACTTGCTCAGGGGAAAGGAGGTACCCTTGCTTGGAAGTTTCTCTCCCCTCTCCTACCATATCTGATAATTTTATTGCCTTAGTCAAAAGTTCTTAACCTACCAACAATGTTTTGCATTTGTGGTCAATCAGATAGACATACAGTTTATTCAAAAAACCTGACATCCAGTTCCCTTTTATGTTGCCTTTGTGAGATAACCATTAGCATTTCCAAAATCAACAAATACTTAAATTTGCCACTGAACACGACTATGGATTAGTGTGATATGTAAATGTACGTGGAAGAATACTGACTTTTAGTACTTACAGAAAGGCTTACATTTAAATGTGGCGCTAAGATCACTGAGCTCAATAGTTGCTCAGGCCTATCTGGAGACAATGAGAAAATGCTAGAATTTCAAAAGCAGCAGAGCCATCCAATAGCAGGTGATGGGGGATGGGGAGAGAGATCGGGAGAAACTGGAGAATCATTTATTTAGTACCTGCTTCGTGAGCACTTAGGTAGACACTGCATTAACCATTGGATCTGTGCAGTGGAGGTAGTCATTAAGACCGTCATTTAAACGAAACGCTTAAATATATAATATGGCTGGCAGGTGTGGCAAGAGCTATGGAAGAAAACAGCGTGTTTTAGGACAGTGCTTCTCAATTTTTTAATGTCTATGGATCATCTGGAGCTCTTGTTAGAATGTGTGTTCTGACTACTCAGCGGGTGTGAGTAGAGCTTGGTGTTTTGCATTTCTGACAAGCTCTCAAGTGACGTCAATACTCTTGGCCCACAGAACACCTTTGATCAGTAAGAGTGTAAGAGGTGATATCAGGAAGGAAGATTTGATGTATAGGCGCATCAGGGAAGAAATGACTCTCTGTCATTTAAGTGCTTTCCTGGTTTCCTAACTTTAGAGGGCATGTTCATAGCAAGGTACCTTGGCAACACAATGAATCCCGTTGTCTGACCTTTGACTTAGGGCTCAGGAAATTTGGGACAAAAATGTTTCTATTTTTTGTTGTTGTCAGTTGTAGAGCTTAAACTCAGGGTCTGGGCACTGTTCCTGAGCTCTTATGCTCAAGGCTAGCACTCTACCACTTTGAGGCAAAGTTCCACTTTGTGTTTTCTGGTGGTTAATTGGAGGTAAGTCTCACAGACTTTCTTGCCTGAGCTACCTTTGAACTGTGATCCTCAGATCTCAGCCTTTTGAGAAGCTAAGATTACAGCTGTGAGCCAACAGCGCCTGGCCTACAGGGTTTGTATTTTGAAGAGCATAAGGTATCCACAACTTCCCCTGGATATCCATAGTAGACACCATTAGTCAAAGTCAGAGAGGAACCTACACATCTTTCAGTTCACCAAACTAAATTTGTAAGAGAGGCAATCAAAGCACTAGTAAGAAAGTGGCTGGTCCTGGACAGAAATTATCCAGGGTACTTTCTGCTGCCTCAAGAGAGATGATGTCTTCAGAAGCCAAGCATAGAACAGCTCCTCTTTCTCCCCTCCTCTTTCCACAACGCAGTCCTTGCCCTTGAGTGGGGGAGAAGTGGGATTTAAGGACATGGGAACTGTCTAAATGTGTCAAATACCATGAGTGCAGACATTATATCGAGTGCTCTCAATGAAACTCCTTTTGCAAGGTGCCCAGGGTCTTGGAATTCTCTCCCAAATCTTGCCTGGAGATTTGGACCCTGAAGAAATATGAACCATCTCCTTCAATGACTTAGCTTTCAGTAAGTAATCCACAGGCTCAACTCTCCCAGGCTGTCATTGTCATTCTCAGCTCTCTTTGGTAGCTCAGGAAGTTCTACCTCAATGATGATCAACCTGTTCTAAATCATACTTCCTCTTTCTTTTTCGGCATTTATGGCTGAAAAAGCATTTGGGCATCCCAACAATATTATTGTTCTTTTGTGTATAGAGGGAAGAGTGGTCATGACCAGCTTATTTGTCCTCTGGCAAAAATGTCCTCTCTCCCAATCATCTTTACTACCTACAGGTGTTTTCTTCTTCTCCTTTTTTAGTGACTATGATTAGAAGAAGGCCAGTAATGCTTCTTCAAGTGGGTTGTTTCAGACAGAATGAGATGCTGTACATAACAGATTAGCTATAGCTTGAAAAATGATTGCTGTTTGGAGGACTACCTTGATCCTTATTATGTACTTAATCTGTCTAATACCTTTAAAGACTCAGTCTTTTCTCACAGCAATGACTGGAGAATTGTAACAAACAGCACCCACATTTGCTTTGGATATGAAATATTCTCTGTGACTGAAAATGAATCATCAAAGGCAACCATCCATCTTTGGGATATACCACAGGGAATTTCATATCCTTTTCCTTTCTGGCCTTGATTTTCTTACAGTGCATGGAGTTCTCTATAAAATTTTCAAGCTAGCTTGCCCTGGATGGTATACATCTTTATAAGGATAAATCTTTACATGATTTATCTTATTTGGTCTTTAGGTAGATCCCAAGAATTGGGAACTGACTAAGACTTAGCAAACTAAATGATTACAAGCAGTCTCACAGGTGAAAAACAATAGAAGACAGACACAAATTCAGACCTGCGGGCTTCAAAGCAATGCTTTGCAAAGCCCTATTGTTGCCTCTCTAGAAGAGAGAAGGGGAAAAACTGGGCAGAAAGTTCTCCTGACACCCAATAGGAAAGGGAATGAAGGCCAGAGGAAATCCCCAGAGGAAGGGATTGGTGGACTTGTGAGAGTAGGGAGTGACTAGGTTGACTTAAAGCAGTACTTCTCCAGCTTTCAAAGAGACCCACTGCATTTCCTGGGGTCTAGGATGGGGTCTCAGGTTTTGCAGTTCTGGTGAGTATCTGTGTGACTAGCATTGCTGGGCCATGGGCCACATTTTAAACAGCAAGGGGTTAATGATATCCTCAATAGACAAGTGAGAACACCTTGATCTAGAGCAATGACTACAAGGTTGAATGTAGACTTGGACTGAGACATGGGTTTAGGAATTCTTTCTTTCTGGTCTGAAGATGGAGTTGGTGCCTTGCTACCTCAGCTTCCTCAACTTCTTCTTGGTTGCTATCTAGCTCTGCTTAGTGATACTCCCCTGGACCCACTTCTGTTTAGGGTTCCTGCAGTCTTTACCTGAGTTTGCCTTCCTTTAGGTAGTGCCTCGCTTCACTGTTTTGTTATACTTGGAATACTCAGTCCCACCTTTTCTTGTCACTATTCTGTCAAGGGAGAATTCATCTCTGCAGAGAAATGCAGCTAACTAGTGTTGAAGGAAGGATAGAATTAGGTCTTCCATCCTTCTCCCTCAGTACATTAACTATTAAAATGAGGATCACCAAGAAAAGCTGAAATTGTAGAAGGAAGGACATTTATATCTTCAAAGTATCAGGCCCCAGATTACATAGTAAATAGTAATACAAATTAAAAAGTATTTTGTAAAACAGGTAGCTTGTGGCTACTACCACAATCAGATTGTTTAACATACCGCCATCGAAACTGGATCAACCTGACCTGAGCCCCTAGCTGCGTTATAATAAGTACAAAGCGCTATTTTTACCAACACAAAGTTTCATGAGCATGAATAAGCACTAAGAGACATCCAGATCATGAACGATTCTACAAGAGAATTAACCTGTGCCCCTTAAAAGAGGCCAGTGTCATCAAAAGTAAATAATAAAAAACAGGGAGATTGGGAGATCTAGGTTTCTCAGATTTTAATGGGCTTCACGATCCTTTGGGGAGCTTAGTACAATGCAGATCTTAATTGAGTAGCTCTGGGTTGGGCCCTGAGACTCTGCATTTCTAAAAGCTCCCAGGACTATCCTTTAAATAGCAGCTTTCTAGATGAAAACAAGCATAATCACCACACATAATGCAGCTTGGCTCTTGATTGGATTCTGAGTTCCCAAACAAAGTAAAATGAAACAGCTGTGGAAGACATCTTTGAGTGAATAGAGAAATTGAAATATGGACTGTATATGATCAGGTGACATTCCAGAGTCAACCGGAACCCTCTTGGCTTGGTGACAGCACTGTGTTTAGGTATGAGATGGACACTAAGGGGTGTGTGGGTGGAAGGTTACACTGTCTGCAACTTCCATATACTTACACCTGAGAGAGTGCAAATGTGGTCAAATATTGACACTTGGACCCTGGAGGAGAAAGGATATATTCACATTCGCCTTTTGAAATTTTTCAGAAGCTTAGGCTGACATTCTAGTTCTTCCATAAACACCTCCAGTTCCCAAATAGAAACTACCTCTCTCCTCTAGTCTGTACTGTTCTGCCCAGAGCCAAAACTCTTGGACTTTATATAGTTAACTTGGCAGAGAGATACGGTTCTTGTGGCCAACTGGGTACTCTTCTGACTGACCAGCATAAGGTTTGCTCCTCCTGGTATCCTGAGATTTGTTTGTGTTTCATTCTTAAATGGAATGAATTTCACATGTAATGAGTTACTTGGGAAGAGGAAAACATCATGGTGTATTTCAACTCACTTCTTCTATGATCTGAGCTTAAAAACAGCCTTCAGAAAAACACCCCACCGTCCCTACCAAGAATCACTGCTCGGGGATGGGAGCTCAGTTTCACTGTGAGTGTGGAGAAAGAGAACTGGGAGGATATAAAGTTGTTTTTAAATGATTTAGTTTTGCTTATAAAGAGAAGGGAGGGGCAGCGGCTTCCTCTTTTCTTTCTAGAAATGGTGTGCACTCCTTGTTCTAAATTTTCTGGAAGGTTATCATTTACATTCTTGCCAGGAGCTGGGCTACTTCACTCTCCTGGTTAGGAAAGATGTCTCGAAGGTTTGAGGTCTAAGGCTCCCTTGAAATGTAACCAGGAGAAACTTAGGGGCCTGTCTCTTATAAATTCATTTTTCTTCTGAGGAGAGAAGAGAAGTTCTATTGTTCATTCACATTTGCCTTGCTGTGTATATATTGTAGTTTTTCACGGGCTGCCTAGAGCTTATACCCATTTCTTTCTTCCCATTTGGAAGGGTATCTTTGTTGAGGGGACTTTTCCTTCCTCAAGAGTATAGTGCTACAAAGGACTGTGGATGTAGTTCAGTGTAGAGTGCTTGCCTAGCATAAGCAAAAGCCCTGGGTCCAATCCCCACCACTGTAAAAATGAGCAGAATACCAGGCAAGGTGGCTTATACCTTTAGTCACAGCCAACAAAATCCCATGTCATAGGAAAACCTGAGAATGGTTGTATGTATCTGTCATCCAAGTTCTTTGGGAATGTAGGTGGCAGGGTCAAGGTGTAAAGCTGGCCAGAGCAAAAGCTCAAGCCCCTATATGAAAAACAAACCAAGTATAAAAGATCTAGGGATATAGATAGAATAGTAGCAGACTTGCCTAGTAAGTACAAAGCCCAGTTTACTATCATCAAAGAAAGAGAAGAAATTTAGATTTAGTTAGGTGCAGTGACCGCACCTTCCCATAGCCCCAGCTCTTGGGAGGCAAAGGCAGGAGGTGCCAATATAAAGTTCTGCCTTTATTGCAAAGTGAGACCCTGTCTCCAAAACACCCCAAAATAGCAAAAGCAAAAAAACAACAGCACACGAGTACCATCCGTTTGCAAACACATTGACATCGTTATTCAAGTGAATATACATTTTCTATTCCCACCTCTAAGAATTTATTCTACAGATCTACTTGTAGATATGCACTGAGGACAAAAATCTAGAGTGAATTATAAATGTCTCACCCTATGCACAGAGAAAAGAGTTATGAAGCCTTAGAATACTGTGTGACTCTTAGCTGGGCGCTGGTGGCTCACGCCTGTAATCCTAGCTACTCAGGAGGTTGAGATCTGAGGATCACAGTTCAAAGCCAGCCCAGGCAGGAAAACACATGAGACTCTTATCTCCAATAAACCATTAGAAAACTGGATGGGTCACTGTGGCTCAAGTGGTATAATGCTCACTGTGAGCTGAAGAGCTGAGGGACAGTGCCCAGGCCCAGAGTTCAAGCCCCACAACCAACAAAAATTAAAAAATAATAAAATAAAATACTATGTGACTCTTTAAGAGAATGAAGCTGTTTCTACATTTAGACACAGAAGGATCTCTTAAGATACACCATCAAGTACACAAAGCAAAGAACTAAGGTTTTCGTATTATGTTGTGTGGATTATGAATTTGTGGCTGCTCTGATTTATGGAAGGACTCATGACAATCTATTCATAGGGGCCATCTCAGCAAAGAAGGATTGTTGTTTGGGCGTATGTGAGAGATTTCTACCTTTTTTTTTATTTGTTGGCTCTTACCCTAAACATAAATATAAAATATAAGTATATATCTTTATCTCTATGTGTAGAGAGATAGATAGATAGATAGATGAGTAGGTAGATAGGTAGATAGAGTGTCCTGCGGCTCTAACTCAGGGCCAGGGCACTGTCCTTGAGCTATTTTGCTTTAGGCTAGTGCTCTTCCATTTGAGCCACAGCTCTGCTTCTAGCATTTTGGTGATTAATGGGAGATAAGAGTCTCATTGACTTTCCTGCCCCTTCTGGCTTTAAATTGCAGTTTGCAGATCTCAGCCTCCTAAGTAGGTAGGATTATGGGTCTGAGCCACTGGTATCTGGCTAGAATATTTTATCATGACTATACTGTTTTAAATGTAAATTTAACAAAATCAACCGCCATGGAGATTTTAATACCTACTAGAGAGTTCCACAAGCAGTGCAAAAGCAGGCATATTATTGGTTTTGTCCAGTGATATACACCCAGTGCTTAGAACAATGCCCTGAACATAGCAGATTTTTCAATAAATATTTAGTTTGAACCCTGAATATTTTTGTCTCCCCCATTGAGTTTGACCTTGTTAATTAATCTTCAAGTTAAATCACAAAGCCATGGTGGTTGATTTTCCTATGTGCCCTATAATTTCTCCCTCCATGTCATTCCTCACAATGCCACTGGCCAGAATCATCTGCTTTCCTCTTCTTTTTTTAATCCATTTGAAATCATTCACCTTTCTGAAGCTGACTCGAAACTCCAGTATCCAGTGAAGGTTTTTCCTTTTTTTTGCATAAATAATTCTAAACTTTAATCTTGCTTTCTTTTTTTATTGTAAAGATACTATACAGAGGGGTTACAGTTACATGAGTAAGGTCATGAGTACATTTCCTATAGAGCATTTTTACCTCCTCGTTTGTTTTTCCCCTACCACCCCTTCCCTCCCCACATTCCCAACTGCTCCCTCCCCTCCAAAGTTGTAAAGTTCATTTTCAATATAGTGAAGGTTTTCCTTAAATCTCCCGGGAAAATACTCTCTCCTTCATTTGTAGTCACATAGCGGTCTTATATATGGCAGGAAATCCCTCATGGTTCTCTATCCCTGTCCTTGTCACACATGAAGAATGCTGTGTGGGCATCAGCTCATTCCATTTTCTATTTAAATTTACAAGGTTATCTTTATGTAGTTGTACAAAAGGGATTCAGCATGTTGGTTATGAGTACAATGCATCTTGATCAGTATCACTTATTCCCATTCCTTATTTATTTATTTATTTTGTTGGCCGTGGGGCCTGAACTCTGGGCCTGGGCGCTGTCCCTCAGCTCTTTAGCTCAAGGCTAATGTTCTACCACTTGAGCCACAGCACCACTTCTGACTTTTTCTGCTTATGTGGTACTGAGGAATTGAACTCAGGGCCTCGTGCATGTGAGGCAAACACTCTACCACTGAGCCACCTTCCCAGCCCCTCCCAGTCTCTTTTTAATAACAGGATGTTCCTTGGATACTCCTCTTGCAGCCTTCCTCAGGTTGAGCCTCTTTCTTCTGCCCAAGCCCCACCTGGTTCCAAATAGATCTCCAGCCCCCCTTCTTATCAAATGTTTCCTTGATAATCCAGGCTCAGGGGAATTACACTTCCCTAGCTCTCACCACAATTTAACACCTGAGCACCATATTTGAAATGATTGGCATTAGACAGTTGCTGCTTAATTTTGCAACTATTAATGTTACAGACTTTGCTTGTAAGCAAGTGCCTGATAGTTTATGCACTAAAGAAAACAGAGCAAAGCATAGCATAGAGTCAGATTGTAAGAGCATCTTTCCATATCCAACATGAAGGGGGTAAGCAAGTGAAGGAAAGGGATTCCCCAGGATATAAAGCTCCTTAGGGAAGGACAGGGACCAGATTTTCTATGCTTCTGTGACTAGCTGTATTGGCAAAGAGAAAGCTGTTCTCAATAAGCAACTACACAATCTCTACCCAAATGCTTGCTCTAAGTAGCTTAGTTCAAGCCTGCTCCTCTTTCATTTATAGAAAGATCCAGTCCAGCACTTTCAATTCCAGGCTTGAATCTGAGGACCACTGTAGCTTAGTATAGAACCCCAGCACCCTCTTTCCAACCTCTGGCTTTCTCTCCTGAACCCAGCAACTTTAACCGCATCCCATCCTTCAACTAAGAACGTCTGAAAGGCTACTTCAGCTTCTTTTCCTCTGGCCATTACTACATAATAACAAACACATCTCTGGCTCACTCCAAATGACAATCTCAGAAGTTGTGGAGTCTACAAGTGCCCTAGAATGTGTCTAGACTTATTTTTAGTGAGGTGAACATGAGCCCATTCAACAACAGCTTGTACAAATTCTAAATCAAATGTACCATCTAAATCAAACGTCAGTTGCTCCCTTCTTTCATTTTTATGGAGAGCTGAGCTTTCAAGGCTCTGTTGAAATTTCAAGGCCTGATGACATTCCAGAAATAGCTATCAAAGCTTCCAAAAGCCTACTTAATTTCAGCAATTGATAAATAGCAGAATATTTGCCTGAAGACAGCAGAAGGAAAACCAGAACAAATCCTACAGGATTACAGTACATGGAAAGTGAGGGATACAAAGCATGAGCAGAAAAAACATCCTCACATTGGCAGGATGTTGTGTTGTATGATGGGTGGTTTTTACATTACCCAGATCACTAAATATTTCACTTAAAAAAAAAGTCATATGCCATCCAGTGCAGTGTTTTCTATACAATCTGTCCTGTGGATGCCCTTCCCATAGCCATTTTCTGAGCTAGGAGGAAGCTTTCTCCATGACTTCCACTGCTTTCAGAAGCAAATCTCACCATTGACTATCTAAAAAATAAAAGTAAATCTCCTCCATAGCTTAACCCAGCACAGTGTGCATCCCAAAACTGCTTAGTATTCTGAGGTGTTTCTGAGGTCACAGGTAGAAAACATCTCTGCTCCCTGCCTGTCTGCTCGCTGTTTCTTTGTGACTCTGGCTCTTCAAACAGCAGCTGGTGAGGAAGCTTTCAATTTCTTTTGTGGTTTCTAATGGTGAAATACCCAACGCTGTGAGAAAGCCTGGCAGCCTGGCCGCCGCTCACTTGCCTCGTTGCCTTCTAGATCCGGGGCTTCTGAAGTTACAAAACAAACACAGCTAACAGCAAATGAACTCGGCAATGAATGAGGCTTCAGAAACCTCCGTACAACCTGGGAATAGAGCATGGAAACCCAGGATCCAACCAGAAGGTCTTCAAGACTCGGTAGCAGATAAGCTGTCAGGGTTCCCTGTTACTTTCCTCCCGTATACTATCAGTAGCTGGCTTGGCAGGGTTTAAATCTTAATTTCTCAAGGCTGAAAGTTCCCCTCTACTCTTTTGGCTCCTGTAGAACTGGAAAGTTTTGAGACGATGGTCCAATAATATTCTCTTCCCAAATCCAAATGATTTCAGAAAGTTAGTTCCTGTTTCTTCTCTCTCTCTTACATGACAAGTCTATATATATCATTCTATTTATTTTCATTTTAAAGTCTGCTCCCAGCTATGGTATTTGTTTGCCCTCGGAGCTGAAGCTGACAGTAAACCAGGGAGGAAAAGCCAAGAAGAGATGTGCACTCACCGTCCTCTGTACCACTAGCACCATGATGGTTGCCACTGTGACGACCAGACACAGAACCAGCACGGCTGTGGTGAGGTAGAAGTAGCTGCGGCTTGTGGCTCCCCAGTGGCCGGCCACCGAGCCAGGTGGCACCTGCATGGCTGGCTGAGAGGAAGGGGTCCTGCGGAAGGGTGCTCGCTGCAGCCCTGGCTCCATGCTTTATATAGGCAGCCCCGCATCACACCTTATCTCTCTCCTCATCAGATTCGGTTCTGGGCCCATCTCAGTTCCAAGGATTTTCCCCCTGCATCCTGGATCATGTGACTTGGAAAAAAACCTTCACCCTCTGCTTGGCGGAGCAACCCTTTTCTGGGGGTGTGAGGCAAAAGGAGGCAGCAAGGGTGGGGGAGAGGTTCATTTTTCATCTGCCAGAATTTGATTTGAGTGCAGAGAAACAGGGAAGGTGGCTGATGTCAGAGGACACGCGTAGGAAAACGACAGTTCCCCGTGTGTGTGTGTGTGTGTGTGTGTGTGTGTGTGTGTGTGTGTGTGTGTGTGTGTGTGTGTGTGTGTGTGTGTGTGTGTGTGCGTGCGTGTGCATGAAGCTACTTCTGTTTCGGTTTAGACTCAGTCACAAAACTCCTTCCTGCCCAGAGCCTACACATTGCATTCAGGAGGCCTAGGGCTCAGGGGACCTGGTGGATGAAGTTACTTATCTGGGTTTGGGTGAGGCTACATTTTCTGGACCACAGTAGATTGGACAAGTTGTTTGAGAATGATCCCTTCTTAAAACTGGAAATGCCATCCATTCTCTGGGTAGGCAAAGCCCACAAATGCCCAGATATATTAAAAGGGGAAGAGACTGGCACTATGAAATTGGGGATAAGGGGATGCAGGGGAAGAGGGCAGGAATCTGGAAATCCAGTGCAGTTTTAAAATCTGCAGTTTTACACATTGTTTCTATTAAATGCTTTTGAGAATCTGCTTTGCCTTAACACTCATGAAAAGGGGAAGGAATTAGCCTGGAGGGTGGGGTGGGGAGGTGGTATGCAGTGAAATGTCTGTGGGGTGTTTTGTGGGGGATGTTATATGGGGTTGGTGTTCATGTGATGTGATGATGGTGGTTTGTGATGGTTTGTGTGTGCATGTGACTGTTAGAATTGAATCACCATTTTCAGACTCAGTCCTGGGCATGTACAAACACACAATTCCACTCCATCCTCATCTCTACCTTCATTTCTATTCTCTCAGGCAGGCTGCATTTCTTCCAAGGGAAAAAGGCTCAGCAAGGATAAATACACACCTCTCAATCAAAACTGCCAGTGTTATTGATGATAGAACATGGCTGTATCAACCATCCTGGCCAGCCCCCAAACCTACATGAAATCTTTTCATCTGTACTCCACAGAAAGGCTGAACAGCTGAGAGCCTGTCTTAGCTTTTCCCTGTTTTTGTTTTGTATTGAATAGGTCACCATGGCCCTTGTGTTACAGTCATCCTAAAGATCAAGGAGATGATGTAAGAGTGCTTCATGAATGGGAATAGACTTGGCAGCTTCTGTTGGACAATTCCAGTTAAACATCCCAAAGTGGTCCCCTGGGCCACAGCTGGAATTCAGATATAGTAAGTGGATTGCCTGGGACCCAGAGCTGAGTCACATCTGTGGTGACTAACGGTCTCTGTTCAAACATGGTTTGAAGTAGTGATCACTGCCTAGAGAAATTTTCATTTGTTATCATCCTAAAGGCTGCCCATCATCTGGATCCTTCCCTTTAAGCTTTCTGGTTTCAGTCTGTCATTGTGAGCCACTGAAGATTCCAGGATCCCCTGAGAGAATGAATGCCCTGGATCCTGAGCCATACTCAGATTTAGGTCATTGATGTCCTCATGGAGACCCCCTAGCTTCTGAGCATCTCCTGAATTAGTTTGGACTTTGGAGTCAGTCTAGATATCCTTCCTAGTGATGTGACAAGATCATAAATCCTGTTGTAAGAAGAGGGGGTTGGAGACGAATTGATGAATTGTGTTCTTGGCTTTCATAAGTGGTGGATTTATAGTCAAGGTAGCTGAAATCCCCTGTACCCAAGCTGGGCTTGTTTTTTGAAGATATGCATTCACTCAGCCAGGTTGTGGGGGTGAGAGGGAGGCAAGCCTGGGTATGGGGTGGGGGTGGGTATACCTGGTTGATGGATGTCTGGTGGGTATGGACACTGAGTGGGTGGCAGGGATCTGCAGAACTCTCATCTGCCCAGAGCTGCTGAGAACAGGCTGCCTCCTCGGCCCTCTCTGTTTAGTCACTTTGATCAAAGTGGAAAACTTCTGATAGTTGAATGGAAGCTGTGGGTGTTGAAAAATAAAAAGGTTTTGCTTGAAGTTAGGTCTTCCTGAAGGCCTGCGGGGCTGAGAAGGGCAGTGGAAAAAAATGTTTGTCTTACAGTTACTCGTTTTGCATACAGTACAATGTCCTGGGAGGGAAGGCTGACACGGGGGAAAATCACCCCTTGCTCTTACTCAGAACCTTCTCAACAGTTGAGATTTTTCAGATCGGGCTCTAGTGTTTTGTGGGACTAATTTTACTCCTTTTGCCATGGCGCTCCTCTATTCACAAGCCTTCAAGGGCTCCCTACTTCCTACTCCCATTATTGTAAAGTGGAGCTTTCAGAATCGGACTCAGCATTCCACACGCAGTGCTCATTCCTTTCCCTCTTCTCTTCAAGACACCCCATGTGCCAAATGGACAGAGTCTTTGTAGTTTCTTGTGATGTGACTTACAAACTTTCTGGAAGCAAACTGCCCAGGGAGGAGGGTAAAGACGAATGGCCGACTGCAGAGGCTGTGCAGGAACGAGGGCCTATCTCTCCCCCTCTCTTACTTTTTGTCTTGGAGTTGTTCCATGATGCAAACAGTTTGGAAATTTGTGATAGAGTCTTAACATTGCACTTTTCTAATGAAGGACATGAGACACAGAAGTGGGGAGTAGCTTGGAGCTCACACAAGGAGGGGGAGACCTCATTTGTTTTGCTGCTTATTCTTAGACCTCTCTGTAAAAATTGTAACCTCATTCAGGCTTCCTTTCATTTTTTCTCTCACATTCCCAAGCTTGCACACTTCCTTTTGTGTTTCCCCTACTTCTCCCTGTCCAGGAAAGCCTTCCCAGCCCTCCACCACCGCCATCACGCCTGGAGTTCCTCTGTGTGCCTACTGTGTGGGGAATGATCCAACTCTCTACTTGTCTCAGGAAGGTGAACACATATGGGCTTTGCCTTCCTCATTAGGTGGGAGTCCCTGAGTGCAGCCTCCTCCTTCTCAGTCTCTCTTCTGTCACATTGTATACTATTTGGGACTTAGGCCTATGAATGGTCAACCTCACAGTGTTTCTGTGGACTTGGCATTTATGAAAGGAGAAAGTTCTAGAAGGAGTGGCTCCTGCAAAGGATGTTTGGAATGCCATTTCTGTGTCTCACTTCTTGCCTGCACTCTGCTTCCCTCATCCTTCCACACACAGTATATCTGGGTGCCTAATAGTCCTTGAGTTCCAGCATGCCTTTGTGAGATGGGTCATTAGCCTTCTTCTAGCCTATAAATAGTTGCTATTGCTAAGGTGTGGCCCTACGTGTGCCATTTGATGGACTGATCCAACTAATCCTCCCTTTAAGAGAGAACCCTGTTCTGAAAATAATGGAGAGGAATCATCTTTCTATAGCCTGCTTTATTACTTCCTTTATACAATGGATAGAGGGACTTTTATCATATAAGCAAGCAGTTCCAAAACATGGTTTCTGGACCAGTAGCAGCAGCATCACTTGGCCACATCAGAGAACTTCAAGAGCTTCTAGGTCTTGCCATTGTGTAGCTGAGAGCACTGAGTTATAATGAAGTTACACTCTAGGATCCTGTAACTGGGTTGTGTTGTTAGGAAGATCCTGTTTCTGTATTTTGATGGAGCCATATTTTTCAATCCATTTATGGCTGCAGGCTCCAAAAATACATCATATGTACAGATGGAGATGAATTTGGAGCAAAGTGATCTTAGTTTCATGCACCTAAAACTCTCTTGTCTTATTATTGTATGTGGTAAGAAGGAATATTGCAGCAAAATACTGGTGTATGTAGAAGGGAACAGACTCACCTAGGGTTGTATTTAAACAATAAAGAATGTAGCTAAGCTGTTTTGTGAGGATATAGGGCCTTATTCAATGATAACTGGAGAGCCATTTGTCTTGGCCATGGCTAAATGGAAGCGATTGGACATTGGAGTTGAACCATAGTGACACTTCACAAAGAGGATTCAGTAAAGTCAGGGGGAAAGATTTGGAACAGGATCAGTAAAGTGTGATCCTTGGCCATGTTAATCACCTATTTTTAATTAATCAGTTTTGATTGAAACATAATCATGGACATTTGCTTATGGCTCTATTTTCACTACAATGGCATAGATGAGTAGTGACAATAGAGGCATAGCCCATGATATCTGAACATTTATACTCTTGAGCTCCTTACAGAACCTTTTTGACTCTGATCTACAAGACTAAAATAAAGACAATGAAAGGAGTTTGAGGAAAATAAAGGAAGTTTGTTTCTTATGTCTTCTTTAGGAAATCTTCATTTTGTCTACATTGCTAACTTAGGCTTTCATGTAAGAAGATTCTTTTTAGGATTCACTAAGTGGAGAGAAGCCACATGTAGATTATGCTTTTGGTGTGTGCCAGAAACAGACTCCTGGAGAGGACATGGGAGCTGAAAGGGAAATAGGAGCAATGTTTAGATTGATGTACTTTTAATACTAGGTGGTTGTGATCTTTCTCTGTGTCTATATCTTTATTTATGAATACAGAGCTGTAAGAATTGAAGCCATTAATATAGATAAAAGGTAGAAAGGCTGAGAGTAAAGTCACTAAGAAATCCTGGTTGGTGACAGTTTTAGCAGTTAAGCATAACATGTATACCTATGAGTTTCCTGGTAACCAGGACAAAGAAGGAAACACATTGTATTGCATAACCCTCCGGTCATAAAAAGTGGATGAGCTCAAGAGGAGAAATAGATACTTTGCTGCATGAACAGGTACATTGAAATGCATAACATATTTTGAAATCTATGAATTTAAAGTATGCTCCTGCAATACATTGGAATAAAATCTTGACAAGTGAAAAATCTTGACAAGTGAAAATACTGTAACATTCAAAAGCAGGTGCAATTTTGTAATTTTCCATCACTCCTAACTAATGGTGAAAATGGGAAAAGTAATGGCAGAAAAATAACATTACTTTCCTGACCTCCAGGTGCTTCCATGGCAGGTGCAGAGCTAGAAAACTCAGGGACAGTGAGATGGCCCTCACAGACTCCATTGTCTTTGCATGGACGTGGATGAGTCTGCATG
The DNA here is from genome assembly GCF_024711535.1 of Dipodomys merriami. NCBI lineage: Eukaryota > Metazoa > Chordata > Mammalia > Rodentia > Heteromyidae > Dipodomys > Dipodomys merriami. Next base: position 30,356,993 of record NW_027202382.1, read on the forward strand.
TATGTTTATCTCTAAAGGAAGGCTCCATACTGCTAAGTAATGGATAGAGGTATTAGAAACCCTACTAGGTATTAGGATTTGAGACTCTGCCTTGTACTGTCAAAGTAACAGGGAGTAAGGCAAGCATCACCCTTGCTCTCATGAAGCTTATGATGGGGTGGGGCTTATGATGGGGTTGATAAGAGATGGCTGTTTAAATAACGTTCTGGAATGTAGACAAAATAACATCTGGTTCAGAGTATTATATATACAAATGGAGAAGTCAAGCTGATCTCTCATTCTCTAGTGGGTTTCTTTCAATCATCTTCTTTGTCCTCTACACTAGTTGAAAGAGTCGGAATCTACCCCAAACTCTTAGAGGAGAATAGCCATCCTCCTCTTACATGTGGAATCACCATCTCTTTTTTTTTTTGCAAGTCTTCTCTGGCTTTCCTCTCAGTCCTGTTTTTAGCCCTGACTCCCTAGCCCCACTGCATGTACATTACTTTTTTCTGGTCCTGGTATCTACTAACCTCTTCCCTGACTCCTCTTTTGTGTGGGCAGCATCCTTCCTGCAACATCAAATACTCTTTCTTGCTTCTCTTGTTCTTGCAATTCAACACATTTTTTAAAGTTGCTGCTCAGCTATAGTCTCTTCTCTGCACTTTCACCCCTAACTTCCAGAAGCATAAGGTCCCTTTCTCCTCAGTGGGGTTTCGTGGCATGGTTGTGCCTCCTTGTCAACAGGATGAGAAGAATAATAATGTTTTTATAGCTTCTGCAACTTACATTTAGTGAGGTCATTATGTAGCAAACATCCATTTTACTCATATATTCATCATTTTACTAATTTTAGGATAATCCTGTGAGTGCTATTTCTCATCCTCTAAGTTCCTGTCCCTGCTGAACTCCTGTCATTGCCCCTATACATTGGAATGCATATAGAACAGACAGAAACTATGGCCCAGAGATATCTAAGGGGATATCATAGTGGAATTGTTCCTGGACCATCACTGGTTGCAAAACGTTCGAGTGGACAAGTATTATTTTGAAGAAAGAAGAATGAGAGAGAGAGAGAGAGAGAGGAGAGAAATTTGAGTACATCTCACAAGTATCAGATTTTTTGAAAAGGAGAATGGCTCATTTCTGGGACCATCAATTCAGTTTTTTTAAGTGTGCAATCAGGCCTGAGTCTTTTCCCTAGGCTGAGTGTACAGCTGTCTGGTAGCATTGTTTCCTGATGTAGCAAGTCAGGAAATGATCTTCTCTTTAAAGTGGGCCACTTTTTTTTTTCATTCTAGGAAATTGTAAGTGCACCATTTTTGAATATGAAGTAGAAATTAATTTATCTTGAGTTTGTTGGGGAAAACTGTGTAAACTATTTCCAATTGGAAAGCTGCACTGACCCTGCAAGACCATGTATTTTCAGGTGGGAAGGACAAGGAAAGGAAAAATGCACGAACCTTTATTTGATGCCCTGTGGGAATGGGCTAGTGAGGGGATAACCAATGTGGAAGACCAAAAGGTGTTGGAGTGTAGGGAAATCTGGAGCGGAGCTGTGAGACCTAGAAAGGGTTAAGAGATTGGAAAGCCATCTCAAACAGCACTCAGAAGGCTGAGAGCTGGGCCCTGGAGAGATCAAATAGTCTAGGCAAAGCAAGAGGTTTCTACATTAAGAGTAAGATGCTTAGGCACCCAAAATTTAAGACCTTGGAGATGAGAAAAGTCTGTGTTAATGTTGGAGTGTTTATTGCTTCCCTCTGCTTCCTAAGATAAGGGAGTCTCAGTTATCACTTGTATGCAAACGATGTCTCATGTTGATGATTGTAACTGCAAAGATAGATAGATAACCTAGTATCCATGTACCAGTAGTCACCCCTCCCCTTCCCCCACTGAACATGTTAATGGGATGTTGGGATTCAGAAGCCATGTGAGCACTGGATCCCCTGGTGCCTTCCCTTTCCTATTTTCTCTTCTGTCTCAGTGATTTGGCATTGGCATGGGTATCCCATTGTCGTGTTGTTCCTGGTCATGGCTAGCGACATTAGAGAATGAGAAAACTTGGAAGGAGCACCTAGCCAAGAAATCTGTCCTTAAGACCTGGCCTCAATACCCCTCCCTGTTCTTTCTATTCCAAAGCAAACATTGGATGTATAAATGCAGTAGGGTCACCTAAGTGGGCCTGCTTAGGTACCCCAAGTCTCAGGTCTTTTTATTGGTAATATGATAATAATTTGGCTTTTCAGTCCATTCAATGATGGAGGATGTATTTTGCAAACACCTTAGGCTTCTTCCAGGCACATTGTGGGGGCTGGGTTTATATTTGTTGGAAGAATCTGAGCCTTCCTTTGGTGGATTTCAAGTCTTAGACATCAAGCTAGCCAATCCACTGCACTACATATGGACAACAAAGCTTTCCCAACTCCCTGGTGTAGTCACCAATGGCAACTGTTCTCCTTCTCCTGCACTTCCAGGTGTTTTCACTCTTTGACTTCTTCTTTGTTCCGTCTAGGTCCCACATTTCTTCCCCAGCTGCAATTTTACCAGTGAATTTATCTCAGTTGTTGGTATCCTGTGTTTTTTATTTGTCTCAAATTGTTTATATGACTATATATATAATTTTTTAATCAAGAAAGTACTAGAATCACAATCCCTACCCACAAGGCAATCTATAAAGATTATCTTGGAATTATATTGAATTTATATTATAATGTTGTATTTTTAAAATGCATGTAGTTTCCTATGTGTCATAGCAAAACATGTAATGTTTCCTTGTTTGAGTATGTATGTATTATATTTCACTACCTCTTTCCAGGGAATGCAGAACAAATAGAAACACAATTAAAATTCCACAGTGTGGTGCATCCTTTTCTTCTTTCTCTATAAAATCACTTTCTGAGTAGCCTCTTTCATCTTTCAGTTCAGGAAATGTTAATGTAGCTGGTGAATTGTTAGAGAGGTATAAACCCTGTGTGGGAAATGAGAGAGAGAAGCAGCTACTAGTCTGAAGGGCTCCTCCTGCCATTTTTATCCAATTGTGGAAGATGGGACAAGGCACACCTGGGAAAGGCTGTTTGGGCCCGAGTGCCCTCCTGTGAAGTCGGGCCATACTGAACAAAACTGGTCCAGCTCTAATGGGTTTCATTGGATCAAGGGAATCTTCCTCCTAAACCACATGCCTTCCCTTTCTCCCTTCATTCCCTTGCTTTGACATGGTGAAACTTGACAAGATTAATAGGGGAGGAAATAAAGTGTAACTGTGAATACCTTAAATCATTGGGGGTATGTGTTCATAATGTATTGTGACTGAAAACTGCTTAATCATATGTTGAAATAAAAGGACCTAGCTTGGCACAGTGGCTCACCCCCTGGAAACCTAGCTATTTAGAAAGTGAGGATCTATGTCATCCCCCACAAAAAGTTGGTGAGACTTCATCTTAACAGATAAGCTAGAGGTGATGGTGGTGGAGTAAACCTGTCATCTTAGCTACAAAGGAGGTCTCAATAAGAGGATTAAGGTCCTGTTCAGCACTGCCAGATCCCAGCACTAACTCACCCCCCACCAAACACAAACAAACAAGACCTAACATCTCTGTTTACAGAGTTCTCTGGAGATCAGTAATGCTGTGGTTCAGGATTACAAATAAAAGTTAGAAACACTGAGATGTATACATAAATATTGATTCTACTTGGCAATAGATGAGCCCTGCACCTGAATGTCAGCAGTTGGCTAGCGTTCACTGCCATGACTGTTCCTGCGGCCACTGGTTCTGATCCTGGATTATCCATGCTTTGCCTCTTAGTATAACTAAGAATTGCTCAGAGAACTTCTGTCATGTAGATTTTAATCCAGAAGATCTGGGTGGGTTCTAGGATAATGTTCACTTTGCTTTTTACAAGGAACAGAGAATGGAGCTGATGTACTGTGGCTTGCTTCTCTTGGGAGACCAAGCCAAGGGAATGCAGCAGGCCAACAGGAGAGTATCATACATATCTCTTCAGCAGGAGATTGAAGCAGTCTCAGGCTTGTCAATTGTTTTGTGGTGATGGGACTACAACAGGTGTGTATAAATGCCACTTTCTACAGAGCTCCAAGCTCCATAGCAACCAGAACTACTAAAAAAATCTCTAGAGCTTGTACCATGGGAAATCCAACTCTATTCCTTCCCACCAGGGCTTCTTAGCTCATTCAGAGTCCTTTTCCACATGGACAGTACTGTTCCATCCATATCAGGAAATAGCGTTTAGAGAATAAACAGAGCTACAAGTTCAACCTGTTGTCATTTTCCCACAGAGAAGGAGAAGGCATTTTGTTCAAACTTTATTTATACTCACCCATTTGGTTTTTATTCCTGAGCCATTCAAGACTACCAGGTTAGTCTGTAATCCACGGCCCCTCTTACAATTTGGACCAAGTGGAATCGGATGGGGACTTGTGAGTAGCCTCTCAGCTAACTAGGTATATGTATGACCCTGTGAAAGACTCCAGGAAAGACTTGTGAGGGAGGTTGGGCTTCAAGGTGGGCAAGAACAGAGGTTTGAGCAGAGAGAGTAAGAGGTGCTGTGTGGTGTGGGCAATATAATTTGCTTAACCCCATACTTGTTTAAACCATATTCCTAAGAGGTGAAGGGAGCACTTTTAATAACCATGCTGAGCCACACTGGGGAAGTGGTATAAATGGGGACTGTACTAGCCAAGTTGTGGCAAGTAGGGTCACTAGATACAACATACTTTGTTTTCTGCCAACGAATTCTTTACTGAAGATTGTGTGACTCACCTTTACTTAACAGAGCTTTGAATGCATGTGGAAGCTGGGCAGGGATGTAATGAAACACCAAATACAGCTTCTGGATAGGAAATCTAGCCTGGTGAACTATTGTTATGTGAATAACACAGATACAAACATTCAGGGTAGGGAGAACATAGCAATCTTCTTTCTTATTTATTTTTATTGTTATTATAAAGGTGATATACCAAAGGGTTACAGTTACATAAGTCAAGTAATGAGTATGTTTCTATTTGGGCTATGTCACCCCTTCCTTTTTTTTCTCTCAGATTTTCCCTCCTGATCCCCTTCCCATAAGTTTTATACTTCATATTCAACATAGTGTCCAGTGAGTTTCAATGCTGCATTTGTTCACCGTTTGTCCTACCATTTCTGTGCTCCCCTACCCCAAAACAAATAAATTTACATACAAGACAATAGGTATAGAAAACAAAAACAGCAACAAAGGAGAAAAACAGAACAGAACAAAAACAAAAACAACAAAAATCCTCTTGATTCCATTTCTTGGAGTTTATGTCAATAAATGAGCCTTGGTGATCCTCTCCTAAGATCCTCCTTTGGTCTGAATATTTGGAGTTCTGTTTAATTTATCATGTCAAAAATGTATTTGGTCTTTGACCATCCAGTGTGTTTACTTACAGATTTATAGGCATATTGTTATTCTAGTTATAACAAATTAGAAAACCCATGAAACCTATGTTTCTTTGGATCTGGCTTACTTCAATTAATATAATTTTTCCAAGTCTTTCTATTTCTTTACGATTGGTACAATGCCATTCTTTCTGATGGAAGCATAGAATTCTATTGTGTATCTATATCATACTGCAATCTTCTTTTACCTGCTGTGACAGAAGCCTCAAGCTGGATTTTTCCCTTTTTCACTCTGCCTCTGTTTTAGTACAATACACAGATAAGCTTCTGTAACAAGTTAATTCTTAAATATCAGGGTCCAAATAAAATATTTTCTCATGTATGTGAGATATAATGGGTGACAGGCAGCCCTGTAGCCTGCAAGGTGTGGGTGTTTGTCAGTTTTCCATTATTATAATAAAATACCTGAGATACGATAACTTATAAAGAGCAAAGGTTTACTTGGGCTTGTAGCTTTAGAGATTGTAGTCCATAATGTGATGCGCCATTGCATTTATGTCTCTAATGAGAGTGCTGGATGGCAATGGCAGGAAGCAAGTGGTAGGCAGACTCCTCATGTGGATTACCAGGAATCCAAAGAGGAAGACACTGGAGTCCCACAGCACAGAGGCACACCTTCAGCAACCCAAGCACCTCCTACCAGACACCACTTCCCACAGCACCAACCTGCTGGTGAGGTTAGTCTTCCTCGCTTGCAGACACCTGCCTTCTTCTTGTGTGATGGATGAGGGGGATTGCACTCTGATTTTATTAGGGACGCTAATCACATTATGAGTTCCCCTTCATAATTTTAGAGAGACCTAATCACCTCTTGTGGTCTTACTGCCAAATCTCACACGGGGCACTCAATATATGAATCTTGGGCTGGGAATTTATGTTCAGTCTATATGTTCAGTTGATAACAGATATTTTCTTCCACTTTTCTTTCTTTGCCTGGGATACTTTCTGACCAGAACTGTGGGTTTGGGCCCACCTGTGATGCTGGGAACCGTGACTTCTAGTCATGTGGCTTCTCCATGCTTTAGTTCCAGTGACTATTTTTATAGCTTACAGAATCATGAACAGGAAGGAGATTTATGGAAAGTGGTAATTATCATGGTACAATCAGAGAAAGAGAGATATTGACTCCTTAGCCTTTCATTTAACATCCAGGCCAGTCTTTGCATCACTATTTTTATGAGTTCTGGGATTACAGGTGTGCACCACCAGGCTTAGATAACATGTTTTTTTGAGTACTAAATGCAGTTTTTTTCTAGAAATCAGATATTTGTTGACCAACAATCAATCCTCACATACTTTTTTTTCCCTTAGAGACATATGCATTATTGTTGTGCCTAATAATAGATTCAATTAATGTTAGAAAGTAAAGGTACCTGACATAGTCTTGGGACCATAAAAACTTACTGATTATAGACCTGGAGGATAATTTGGAATGATGAATTATAATGATGATGACAGCACTTATAAGATCTTACTAGGGATGGAGCTGTTTTCTACTACCTCAGTAATGTCTCATGATGCTTTAAGGTCTAGTTGTTAATGATAGCCCTTATCCCTTTCTGTTTGCAGAATTTGTTGCCGAAGTGGAGGGGCATGGTCCAGTAAAAAGTAGGAAGTACAAAGGCTTTGTGGTTGGAAAGAAAGTGGCTTATGACTCATGTGAGGAACTGGAGGAAGGTATTTGGAGTCACATTGGATAAAATGCTGAAGGGAGAAGACTTGCTACCCATGAATGTGTTGAGTGAAGGAGGAAAAAAGCAAATGTAAAAGTCTTTGTGTCCATCAAACACAGATATATGGAAAATATGTTCACTATGTAATATGAAGTTAAGAGAGATTTTGCGTTGAAGTTTGTGTGTGTGTGTATTCTTCATAATGTTACCATAAGACTCAGAGAAATGTGAGATTAGGATGCATAAAACCCCATATCAGCAGGAGAGCATTTAGGTTTGCTATCACATTTTCTCATTGGCTATGGTGATGTTGAATGTGGTTGCGCTGGGAGGATTGTGAGTTCAAGGAGGACATACTTGTACCTGAGCCCATTTAAATCTACACTGTGGATCAGGGAAGGTAATGATCTTTGAGTAATCCTGTGACAGCTTGTCTAGTTTGATTCCAAATGTGTTTATTGAATGGTTATAGGAAAGGCCTTTTCTTCTTTTGAGCAAATGATTGGCTCTTTTTGAAGCTGGGTTTTTATTTTCTGGCAGCATTTTGTTTCATTGAATTGTCTTAGGAATGAATGTCCTGCAATTGTTTGCTCCACAGAGGTTTCTTTCTGTGAAGCTGAGATATGTAGGTACATAATTATATATGACATTATATTATATGTGCATTGCCCATATACAAAAGACATCTCAACATTTATGATGGATCCTTGTGTTGTATAACAAGTATTTATTTAAACAAATCCTAGATGGTAGGTGCTGGGAATGTAGTACTAATCTCTTGAAAACAGGATTCATGTCATTGATGGATACTCTGAAGGTGCTTGTAAAAGTTATTCAGAAATAGACTTGTGGAAGTGAAAGCTCTTTTGACCAAGAAGAAAGGAATCAGTCATTACAAGGCAGAATAACAGGAGATAGGAGATGCCCTGAGGAGCTTTGTTTGTCCCAGAAATCCTTGTTCCTACTCTTCACCAACCCTGGGAATCTGATTGGCTTTTGCTGTGTCAAAGAGCTCCTCTGCCATTCTGTTGGGATCAGCCATTGGAATGAGGGAGCAGAATAAGCCTGGGGTATTCTTCCCTGGTCTCTCCTTACCAGATCTTCCTGCTTGATCGTGACCCTTTACTGAAGTCCACCACTCCTTTTGGCAATACTGAGATTTGAACTCAAGGCTTTGCAAGGCTGGTACTATACCATTGAGTCACACCCCTATTTTTGGCTGATTATATTTAGGATAGGAATTCTCTTTCTTCCTAAGTAAGTACCTGGCAAACGATCCCTATACATAAGGCTTCCTGTGTTGCAGGTTCACATCATCGTCTTCTGCTTTCTGTCATGGAGATGGAGTCTTGAATTTTTTTTCTTTCCAGGCTGACCTTGAACTTTGATCCTACTGACCTCAGTCTCTCAAGTAGCTAGGACAGACATGAGCCATGGCCCCCATGCCTTCTACCAGTTCTTGCAAGTGGCCAACTTGCTATTCTTGCCCTCTCCTTGTACTAGGACCTGTTTCCTTCCCTCTTTACCTCAGGCCTTTCCTTGCTGTTAATAGCCATGGAGTATTCCAGAGTGTCCCTGAACCTGCCTATGCCTTGTATAGCTACTTTATGAATGTATTACCCATTTGCTATGTGATACCTGTTACCTGATGAATGGGCATTCCACAGGGTGCTTTTGAAGATAATAAGGTATCTTATGTTCAAACCTGAAATGGCAGGTTTCCTGAAATTACCATGTGGACCAGATAATTAATGGGAAGAGGTGAGTTTCAGTAATAAGGAACAATATGTATGCAGGCCATCTAGCCAGACAGAACTTCATGAGTTCACGGGACTTACTGAGGACACACATATGCGGGGACAGGAGGTTGGAGAAATGAACTGTAGAAGCTGTTAGGGACTTTGGATTTAACTGCAATAAAAGTCATTGAAGGATTTTATGCAGGAGTGTGTCATGATCAGTTTTTATACATTAGTGCATTAATTTTCTTAGAGCTATCCATTGACACAGTGTGTCCGGGATGCATTTACACTGTCCAGCTCTACAGTCTATATGCTAAAGTTCCAACCAAACACTACCATCTACACCAAAGTCTTCCCTGCAACTTCCTTTCTACCTACCGAGGATAGGCAGAGAGACTTGTTAGCATTCTATACATCCATCTTCTGCTGGTTCCAGGAAGCTGCCTAATGGAATGGAGCTAGGGCTAAGTTAGCCAGTGCTGTTCAAACAAGCTGGTCAGTATAGTGAGTGATGAGATAGAAATTTGTGTCTGAACGTAAATAGATACATTGCTTTCTTCAGCCAGAAGCCTTACTGTGGGTCACCTAGCATTTATCGAAACATTGGTAAAGTGGGGGCAGCCAGATCAGACCACAGAAGGATATTCATTTCAGGGTAAGATTTGGGTCTTTGTACTGTGGACAATGGCGGGCCATGGAACATTGGTGAGAAAAATGGCAAGTTAAGAGCTGCATGTAGGAATATTACCTAGCAGTACAGGACTGGATAGATCCCAGGGAAGAGAGTGTAGGACAATGGAGACTCAATTCTCTCTTTCTTGCAGTTTCATTCATTGAACAAGAGCTGCTTTATCTTTTAAGGAACTATTATTTACCTCCTCCATTCCATACTAGTTTCGATGATGATTACTTTTGATGAACAAAACCAGAAATCACAATAGAATAGAATTCTTGAGATGAAAGTGAGTGAATTGCAGAATGCTAATCTTCAGTTTTGGTTTTTAAGTGTGAGCTGGGGGACAATCTAACCTCCCTCTGACTTGTGTGAATTTGGGGAAATTACAGAATGTGAGGAGGATTCACCATTTTCATAGTGTTATTCAAAGAAAGTTGATAAATCACCTGCACACAGTTCCATGGTGGAGAAGAGATCAAGTATTCCATTAATAAAGGCTCCAAAATATTTATAAAAGAAGAGAAAGAGTGGAGGGGGAAGCTACCTGCAGTTAGGGGAGAGGAAGAGTGAGCTTCTTGAGAATGTTTTCCAGGTAGATGGATTAACTGGCATCAAGCCTGTAGCTCAGTGGTGGGGACAGTGTACCTCCAAGAAGACAGATAAATACAACCTCAGTCTTGTGACTGAAATCTGAGCTGGGAGGGGGAAGGTCTTGAAAACGGAGTCTTCCACATGTGGGATGTGACAGTAAGTCCAGATATAGCTATAACTGAACTGGATTAGAGGATGCCCAGATGATGTTGGCTGCTGCAGGATGGCTTGGTTAATGGGTAGGGAAAACCCTCATAAATCTGGTGTTGGGGTGATCTGGACTGTAAATGTGCAGAAGGAGAAACTAAGTCTGAGTTGGAGTCAGGCTTCCCTTTGAAATCCTCAGAACTAGACTCCTAAATGATTCTGAAGTTACTTTCTGAATATATTTCTGTCCTCACTACATCACTTCACATCTGTCCTCACTCAGCTTAATCTTTTCCCTCCTATAAATGCTTCCTAATAAATTTATCAACATATTTTATTTTTATTATGTCATTTCTGAACATTATTTTGTTTTTATATTTTTATTGTAAAGATGATGTACAGAGGGGTTATAATTAAATAAGTCAGGTATTGAGTACATTTCTTTTTGAACAGAATCACTCCTTCCATCATTTTCTCCTAGTCTTTTCCCTCCCAACCCCTCTCCCTGCAAAGTTGTGTAGTTCATTTCCAACACAGTGTCTAGTGAGTATCACTGCTGTATTAGTTCACCGTTAGTCCTATCTTTCTGGGCTTCCCCTCCCCAAATCAGATAAACTTACATAGAAGACAAAAAAATACAGAAATCAAAAACAGCAACAAAAGGGGAAAGCAGATATTTTACAAAAAGTAAAATAAAAAACCTTTTGTTTCCACTTCTCGGAGTTCATTTTGATAAGCATCACTTTATATAATCATATGCACATTCTAGGGCTTGAACTCAGGGTCTGAATGCCGTCCCTGAACTTCAGTGTTCTTGGCCAGCCCTCTACCACTTTAAGCCATAGCTCTACTTCTGGCTCTTATGCTTGTTAATATTGACAATAAGAGTCTCACAGCCTTTCCTGCCTGGGCTGACTTCAAACCATGATCCTCAGATCTCAGCCTCTTGAATAGCTAGGTTTACAGGCATGAGTCACCAAGCAGCTGGCAACACATTTTCTATGTTGATCTTGGTTTTATTTACTAATCCAGCTAAGTAAACATTTTTTGAAAGCTGTCTTGTTATTTAATTAAAGCTGGTGGTAACTGGCAAAGGGTGCTTCCTCATGGTACTCTTGAGAGCAGGTATGAGAACTGATCATTGGATGAGGGGAGGCTGTGATAACTTCAGGAAGATAAAGGAAGAAGTCTATCCCACAACTGTGAGCTTGGAGCAGCCAGAGTGAATGGCAGATCCTTCTCCCTCAGGAGGTCAGCCTATGGACCAGCAGGAATTGGGCATTAAGGATGGATGAATTAGAAAATGACATCCTAAATATCAGCCAAGGGACAAAATTTTGTCAATGACAGAGTGGACCTGTTTGATCAATACAGTTCATCGTTGACATTTCTTTATGGGTAAAAAGTGTGAATCAATGAGTGGATAAAGAAAATATGACATATATACCATGGAATATTACTCATTCTATAAAGTGATGTCATTTGCAGGGAAATGAATGGAACTGGAGATCCTTATGCAAAGTGAAATAAGTCACGCTAAAAAAGCGTGCTCTTGCACCTTTGTGGAATATAGACCTACAGTGGTGATAACCATGATGATGATGATGATGATGATGATGATGATGATGATGATGATGATGATGGTGATGATGATGGTGATGATGATGATGATAGGAAATGAACATAAAAAGATGACCATATGAGGAATCTGTGGCAAGGAAAGGAGTAAAAGAAAGATTAATGAGGGATAAAGAAGGCTAAAGTACCTTACATATACACGCAGAAAGACATATATACATATATGAAGGCAGTATAATAAACAAGGAGAAAGAGAGAAGGGATGGGAATATAATGGGAAGGGTGGGCTTGTTCAAAGTTCTTTGCATATATGAAATCACAGTAAAATCCTACTATTGTTTATAGTATAAACTATAGTATAAACTATTGTTTATAGTAGGATTTTATACTAATTATACTAATTCATATACAAAATAAAAATTCAATAATGTGGCCCAGGGATTCCTGAGAATTCTTAAAACCCCTTTATAATACCCATGAAGTCAGACTACTTTCTCATTACCACCAACATGCCCAGGGCCTTTTGCAAATGTATTTTCTTTCTTCTTTTTTTTTGGGGGGGGGGGTTCCGGTCCTGGGGCCTGAACTCTGGACCTGGACGCTGTCCCTCAGCTCTTCAGCTCAAGGCTAGCGCTCTACCCCTTGAGCCACAGCGCCACTTCCAGCTTTTTTCTTTTTGCTTATGTGGTGCTGAGGAATCGAACCCAGGGCCTCATGCATGCAAGGCAAGCGCTCTACCACTGAGCCTTCCACAGCCCCACAAATGTGTTTTCTTATGAGCTTAAGTAGCTTTCTCAGAGGTGACTTGACAAGGAGCATCTGCTGTCAGACTGAAGGGAGGAGCATGTATAGGAATCCAACTGTCCATAAAGCCAGACATGAAAGAGATGTGTGAAACAATATTACATCAACACCTTTCTACATAGTAGTTTAAAAATATGGTTATATTTTTCATTAAAATATGTTATTGATGCTAACATCCAGTGGACCCTTTTGTGAACAAATCAATAAAGATTTTGAAAATTTCTCAGTTTATATTTCTATTTCTGATAATATTCATAGGTAAAGCCATAAACACAAGTTCATTGGATGGGGTCTTCAGCTTTTAAGACGATAAGAAGTTCCTATGCCAAACCACTGAGAATTTGGCCTAGCTCAATATTAATGTTGAGGGCACATTATTAATTCAGTGCTGCCTGGTCCCAGTACAATAAAAATAATTTGTAATTAATCCTTAGTAATTTCAACAAGAAATGCCAGCAGCAACGATGTAGAGACTGCCTGCTGCTTTCAAAGGGGGAGCAAGAATTAATATGCAGAGATGAACGTGCAATTTCATAAAAAATAATTATAGCTAGGTACCTTTTTAACCCAAGGGCAGGGATCGTGAAAGGTAATTAGAACACAATTTTCTTAAATATTAATTGCAGTTCCTCTAACAGAGAAAGAATCTGCTCTTTACGGAGAAAACTAAAAGAGGAAGTCCACCTGTGGGAATTTCACACGGACAGGCTTCTGCCACAGGAGCCATGGGACATGCTTATGCATGTGGCCATGTCTTTTCTGCAGTCTGGAAAGGAGCATTTTACTAAGCCAAAGCAATACCCCTGCTTTGACACTTTGATTCTGCTATAGGCCTACTCTGTGGTACCCTTCTTTTTTTTTTTATCATATTTTTATATTCTCTTGGGTCTGTTGTCCTCCTGGAGATGGAAGGGTATCCATTATTGGATGGTTTTTCAGTGTCCTGAAGCTCTTTCTGGGCTTCGCTCTCAGATGATCTTTCTGTGCTTGTCATTTTCTGTCTCCTTCCTGTTGGCATCCTGAGACTTGACTTCACCATTTTCCTTTTTTGGACTCCCTTGTTTTGTTTTGTTTTTTCAGCATCTTCATCTTCCTCTTTCTGCCTTTATTCCTTTGTTGAACTAGAGGATGTTTTGAAGTAACTTCCCAAAAAAAGAGGGTGTGTCTGGGAAGCAAATGTCTTAAAATATCTGTCTCCTATGTATTTTAGATGAGAGACTTCGTCAGAACCTTGAAGGATTTCTCCAGTTATTTCTTACAAAAGGCTGATTTCCAGTCAGATTCCTGTTTGTGTACAATTCTCCATATGATTTGAATGATTCGGTATATGATTCTAATCTTCTATGTCTGCTCCTACCTCTTAGCATCATTTCTTTTTTGGCAATTTTGAAAGGCCTGGTGATGTATCTTGGTGGCATGAAAGCCCCCTGTTTCTCTGTATCTGATGTATATGGTTTGGAATCCTTTAAATAGTTTTCTAGACATGTATCTCCCTGTCTTCTGCTTGTGAGTTGCCATCAGGCTCCGGGGCCCAGTGTGGTGGGGAGCTAAGGTTTTAACACCTGTGTTCAGGTGAGCGGTTTCATATCTCTTTGCTTCTCAGGGGCATCAGTACTCTTGAGAGTCTCACCTGCCAGGTTCTGCCAGAGCACACAGAATGACTATGTTCAGTGTTCTCCTCTTCAGGCCCTTTAAGTTGAACTTGAAAGAAAATTCTTCCAAGTTAGTCATTATTCAACTAACTATATCCTGTCTTTTTTATTGCAATGTTTTCTTTTTTTGTATGTTTTTTATTGTAAAAATGCTGTACAGAGGGGTTACAGTTACATGAGCAAGGTAATGAGTACATTTCCTATTGAGCATTGCTGCCTCCTCCTTTGTTTTCCCTCTACCATCCTTCCCTCTCTTACACAATTGAATTAAGCTCTTCACTTACACCTTAAAACAAATTTTTGTGTATGGGAGGAGCTCATTTTTCTTGAGAGGAACAAAAGATAAAAATTTGTGATCAATTTGTAGTATTAAAACATGTTTATAGCTGGGCACCAGTAGCTCACATGTTCAACCCTAGATACGGGAGACTGAGATCTGAGGATCACAGTTCAAAGACAGTCATTCAGAAAAGTCTGAGACTCTTTATCTCTAATTAACCACCAGAAAGCTGGAAGTGTAGTTGTGGCTGAAAGCGATAGAGCACTAGCATTGAGCAAAAATTGCTTAGGGACAGAGCCCAGGCCCATAGTTCAAGCCCACAACCAACAACAAAAAAAACCCCTAAAAACAAAAAGCAGAAGTTCATGACTTGTAATTATCCATGTGTTTCCTTGCCTGTTTGCTCTCCCTCTAGGAAGAAAAGGTGTTTGGTTCAAATTGAGCAGTGTCTGTCTGTCTGTCTGTCTGTCTGTCTGTCTTTAGTGGTGGGGGTCAAATCCAGGCATTTTAAACAAGCACTATGCCACTGAGCCTCATTCCCAGCCATACAATTGTTTGTTGGATAAACATATACCCAGAGTGAAGAAGTTTGACAAGAGGAAACATGGGAACTGAGTCTTGAGTGCCAATCCAAGGATTGACTTTTCCTGGTTGGAAGTTCACTGATGGTGTTTTGGAGGAGGTGTCAGTGTTGGCAGTGTAGAGTGTTTTGGTCAGAAGGATTTTAGGTAGAGTAGATTTCAGGTTATAGTATGAGGCTAGGTTGGCAGGAATATAGGGATCCTGAACTGATCATCCTCTGAGAAAAGAACTGAATCATACATCATTTATTAGGAATCAGTCAGGAAACTGTACTGATTCGATCTGGAGAGTTATAGATGACTTTCTGTAACTGGTGGTTCCTATTGGCAGAAAGAGCAGTGCCAAGGATGAAATGGGGGTAACAGTAGACAATGCATTTGTTCTTGTATTTGGGGTACTGGAGCACTGGCTGAACAAATGTCTTTGTCAGACTGTTGGCAACATGACAGGTAGAAAATGAAAATAGAGTAAGGAGTTGTTCTCACAAAGAATTGAAAGAAAGGATGACATGAAGAGAAAGGTGTTTTTCAAGGTCATAGCTGGTAATTGACAGACTCAGGATTTGACTTAGTCCTTGGTCAGCTATAAAAGTGTATTGACTCTAAAACTTGGTCAAGAGGCATCCTAGAAGAACAGAAATCTTATGATTTGTCTCTGAATAGCCCTCACATGTACCAAGACAAGTCTCTTCTCAAATGAAGATATGAATGCAACAGAGACTGAATGAAGCCTGAAGGGAGGAGGTTGATGCTATCAGATCCATCAGAGCCTGGGCAAGTGGCGAGGGCTTTAGGATGGATAGGTTCTGCACAATGATGTAGCCCTGGTTAAGGAGGAGGTCTCTTGAAGACTCCACCTGCTTTCCTTCTGAAGAATTCTTCCAAAGGATCAGCTGTACAATCTCTTGCACTTTCTATCCTGCCCACTGCTAAGGTTAAAGCCAGAGAAAATTGCGGCCAATAGCAATTCCCAGAATCCAAGCGAGGCTGACATCCTGCCCGGCTTCCTCCACTCTCACGCAGCCAGAAGAGCCTGAGAAAGCCCTGGAGCAGGGCATCTGGAGCCTTTCCGCATGTTCTTGTCTCCCAGGCCCTCTCTACAGTGTACTATTGGGTTCATGGCATGGGTCTGGAGAAGAAGAGGAAGCAATGCTGTGAGAGTGGGGGCATGGGGTGTGTAGGTTGTGAAACAGTATGAGAAACAACCAGAGCCAGCAAAGAAAGTTTTGTTTCTGAAATTTGGAATTCAAAGTATTTCACACTCAACATTTCTGTGACTAGAAGGTGGGATAAAAATCTCTTGTCACTGCACGGGTTTTCACATTTAGTTTATAATGCCTGCTTTATAACAGAAAGTATTATAAGTATTGATGATGGTTTCCTTTTCTGAAATGCGGTTTAATTTCGTAAAGAGCCGAGTAGGATGGCAGAGCTGAATCATAGGAAGTGTAAGATTGCAAGCTTTATACCCATGATTACAAAACTGTGGTCCAATGGTCTTGGTGAACTCCCTGAAAAACAGCTATTAATCCTGGGTTGTGTTGTTAGCCAGGGGCATTTCTTCCTCTTCTGTTACTAATATGGCCTTTTTTATTTTTTGTGAGAAAACAAAGCATGGGACTAATGTTTGGATCCCACCTCCTCTCTTCTTTCCTGGGTAATATTAGAATACTATAACTGTACATACATATACACATACATATACTTATATACATATATATGTATGCATACATAAATATACACATATTCGTGGCACTTAGTAGGTACTGAAATCTCCTACCATTAAACAACACTGGGTAGTTTGTTTTCTTTCCTATTGATGGTTGCTGACTCACCAAAAAAGAAAAGAAAAAAAAGTCAATTTACTGTACATTGTTAATTCAGAGGATACAAATTGTGGGTGTTTATGTTTTGGAGCTTATTTTTAGACATATAAAAATGTTCCATCCATTAGAATTTAAGATTAAGAATGAGGAAACATTAATTTATATCTGAATTATAAATTACCACAAGTGAAAATATTACATATATAGTTTCAGTTCTATATTACAGGTGTTAAAAAGGAAGAGAGAGAACAGGAAAAGGAAGGGAAGTAGGGAAAAGGGAAGGCAGGTGGCACACAAACTTGGCAGAGATTTAAAAAAAAACACCCCCAAACGTGAGAGAAAGTGGACTTAAATGCCAATGTTTGTAGACTGATAGCTTTAGTTTTATAGAATAGTATGGGTAATAGAGTCATATATTTCCTGCTGTTACTTTCCTTAGAAATCCATATCTTTTCACTTAAATTTTTTGTTTATTTTTATTTTTATTATTAAGTAGTTGTTTAATGAAGTCACAATTCCAAAAGTCAAGTTATTTCCTCTTCAATGTATCTTGATCAATGCCTCCCCTTCCATTGTTCTCCCCCAGGTATTCCCCTCCTAATGTACATTAAATATAGGAATTACATTTGCTCAACCTTCTTCCCTCCATTCTTTTTGATATAATAAACAACTTAATACATCTTACATGTTTCAGCTTATCCTCAGCATTAACAAGGAAAGAGATCAATCCAACTCTGCCTTCCAAGAGCTTGTATCTTGCAGGAGAGACAGGGAAGTAAATAAATAGCAGTAGAGAACACTAAATAACTGACCCTGATTTAGGGTAATAAGAGAACTTCATAGAGGAGGTGTTCTGCAGCTAGGTTTCAGAGGGGCTGGAGTTGGCTTTAGGCAAACCATATTTCCAGATGCCGGTGAGATTAAGATTGAGTTCTTGGCAGAAGAAACTTCTATATAGCTTTTGAAGTTGCCTGACACTCTCTGAACGGGGAGCCCATTCATTTGAAACAGCTCTTTGTGTTGGTGGAACCTTAAAATTTTGCTGTTGTGGATAGAAAAATGTGGCTTTTAATGTTGATTTACTAGTTTGGCTTTGATTAAGCTGTTTAACCTCACCAGGCTTTAACTTCCTCATGTTTAAAAGGAGGAGAAAGTGCAGGAATGTTGTTAGCTCTAAGTAAATAATTGTGCCTATTGGACAATAGTACAGACCCCCATGATAGAACCATTATCTTTTTCTCAATATGTTGGATCTGTTAGTCTAGAAGAGTCTTTGTGGCTCTGTGCACATCTTTTGAATAAAGATATCCCTATGAAAAATGAAGTATTTAATACGTAGGATTGTTCAACTCTTCTGATGAAACTTGTAGAAACTTCTGTGAGTCTCAGTTACCCCCAAAGTGGTGCTGGAAATGTCCATTGCAATGTATCATCTCTCTTTGTTTCCTAAGGCTGCAATGAAATAAAAAAAGGCTGAGGGATTCCAACTCTGGCAGGTGAACACGTGGTGATAAAAACCTAAAGCATTAACTTCTGAGTGCAAAGATCTTGAAGGCCATGAACAACGTATAACACACACACACACACACACACACACACAGACACACACACACATAGACACAAACACACACACACATGCACCCTCCCCCCCCAAACTGCCTTCAAGTCTGTAGGTATGAATAATAGCACAGGACACCAAATGGAGAGGATGCTGTAGGTCTGGCTCCTGAGCAGATGTGTTCTCTGAACCTTCTTGTACAGGATATAGAGTGAGTAAATCATGACTGGAGGGAAGTCGTTTAAAAAAAATGCTTTCTTATAGTTAGTTCCTTCTTCCATGGGGAAACCTTGAATTACCAGGCATGGATTACAATTCACATCAAATGGGACATCAATGGACAGATATATAGTTTATCACTTCTTATCAGTGAATGATTCCTGCAGCACAGGAGATTGATTCTTTCTTTACCATTTTGTGCCCTTGGCTGTAGTTGCTCTAAGTAGTTCTCAATCTAGACTGGGCATCAGGATCTCCTCATTTGAACACAGACTACTGGGTCCCACCTGCAGTGTGTCTGATCCAGTAGGTACATGATGGGTTATGAGACATTACATTCTCATGTCTACCCCTGCTGATGCTGCTGGTCTGGGGAACACAATGAAAACACTACTCTAGAAGGAGGGAACTGAGTTGTGCCTAGATTCTTCCAAGGCCCTCTGCCTTCTGTATGTTTATCAGATGTACTGTGTATTGCCCACAGGAAAATAATTTTAATCCTGAAGGGAAGTAAACCTACAATCTGGAGAACAAAGGAGTCAAAGTATGAGAGGGACATCAAGGTGTTCTTTAATGTGTGGAGATCCTGTGTCACAACAGATTGAAGTGGTAGATCTTATGAAGGTACCAGGTTTTCTTCCAACTAAAGACCATTTCAACCATTCAAAAATATCTGAAAGTTGGCATACGTGGGGCAAGATGATACATTGAACAAACTCGTTTATCCCTGCTCTGTCCTTAAACCCCTACAAAGTAAAAGTGATTGAAGATTTAGCATAGTGTGGCATAAACTTTCAAGAACAAAGGGGAGAAGGGATGAGAAGAATATTGAAAGCCACAAAGGACAGACATCTGTTCTGACTGACTTTAGCAGAAGGTACCTGAGGATACAGATCAGCAAGGCAGCAGAAGCAGAAGAGTGAGATTCATATTCTACCTCCTCAGAAAGGTTCTGGACCCTGGAACTTCTAGACATGATGAAGTTGAATTTCTTTTTTTTTAAAAAAGAGGAAGATGTGGTGAAAGGCTGGACAAGGAAAATTATGGAACATCTAGATCTTTCCCTAACCCATGATTGCAGGTAATGTTTCCTAGTTTTGGAATGGAACTGATGGTAACCAGTTAGAAGGGCTCTGGATGATTGGATGGCAGGCATACTTGGAAGAGAGAGGTACTTAGAGAAAACTAGTGAGTGATAAAATGAAAGCCAACATATACTCTTTATATCCATAGTCATCTTCCCAGAGTGTTGACCTTCCAGTAAACCCTTGTAACAAGGGGATTTAGGATATGCTTCAACGTTGAAAAGACTGGGAGAGGACTGAGCGGGGTTTGGCACAAGACACCCTGTGGGGGGTGTCCAACCTGTGTTGAAAGCCAACAGTATTTACTGAGCTGACACTGTCCCCCACATAGCAGGTTATACTCTGATGATCCATCAGCCAGTAAGGTTCACAGTGTTCTTCCCTCAGTGACCTAGAGGAGAAGATTGGGGAAGGAACCATGTATGTACAGAGACCTCAGGAGTGAAATAGCCTGCTGAGTTTGTGGAACCCTAGCACTTGAGTGCAGTTGACATGGAAAGTGTAAGTGCATGGTGGGTTAGGAGGAGGGGAGGCCAAAAAGAAGGTTTTACTCCTGTGTACTTCACTGTGCCAGGTTCTATTAAAATGCATAGTATATCATGTGCATATACTGAATCGAACCCAGGGCCTCATGCATGCAAGGCAAGCACTCTACCACTGAGCCACCTTCCCAGCCCTATTTCTGGTATTTCTAAGTGTGCATGAAGATACTTTTGCCTACTCTTTTTCACAGGGTAGGGTGTCAAAATTATTTTCCTTTTCCCCATTTTCTACTGCCCACCATCCATTTCTTTTTCTTCACTATTTGCCACACAAAAATGAACTGTAATGTTAAGGGACATTTTCTGACAAATCTGTGTCATAATTTTCTGTGCAATATACCCTGAGGAAAGATTGCTTGGCACATGGATGGGAAGTGGGACTAAGTGTTGACAGCTTGTCCTTTAGCAAATCTGTCTGTCTTCCAGGACAGCCCACCACTGGGACATCCTGACCACTCTCTTTCTACATTGCTTTTCAGGTAACTTTTTCACATTGTTGAATCATTTGAGCTAGTGTAAATGTTTACAATTTTTTCCTGCATCTAAGGTGTCCTTTACACTAGGCAGATTGCTAATGACTTTGAGCATCTCTTCATAATATATTAGCTGGTTGTTAATGAAAATTGTTAATACCCCATTGCTACATTTCTGTTGGAGCAGCTGTTTGCTGCTTCTCATTTTGCAAGATTGTCTCATAAATGGTAGATATTAATTCCTTATTGGTTTTAGACCTTTCACATCTATCTTTTCCCAACAAGTCATGTATTTCTGTTAATTTTGTTCATGAGCTTCTTCACTGTAATTCTTAGGTACAATTCAATTTGTCACTTTAAAAAATATTTTTGTGCATTTAGAACTTAAGTTTTCCCATTCTCTTCATTCCTCCCACTCCTGCCCCTGCCATTACTTTTTGTAATTTTATAGGCTTACATTGAATTTCATACCTCCTCTTGATCCTAGTCTACCCTTTTCAGGTACTGAGTTCTTGGCATTTATCTTGTTCAGCAGCAGCAGCAGCAGCAGCATTGGTTGCTGGCCTTCCGTTGTCTGAAGCTGCAGTGTTTGCTGGTGACTGTCCCCAGGGGACTTTCCCTTTGACTCACACCCATTGGGGGAATCCTGTGGGAAGCTCAGCTTTTACTTCTCACATTTTAGGGTTTTGACAGACTGTTGATTATAGACAGAGATATAAACCTTTGACAATGTGGGGAGATGAAAGGAAGGACCTTAGGTAAGTCCCTTTCTCTCTGGACCTCAATTTTCTTAATTGATATTTGGAGCCCACTCTACCTGGCAACAGGAAAATTCACTTTGTTTTGTAAAGTTTGAGAACATTCACTAAGGGAACCTCTTAAGTTGGGTCACAAAACAATTCTCTATATTTTAGAAAGGCTTTAATCACACAGTGAATATTTATCAAAATCAGAATTAACTTAGCAATAGTAAATGTAATTTTAATTAATTAAAATTTAAGAACACCCCTCTGAATAGTCCAAGGCTTCACAAAGATAATACAAAAGAAACTAGAAGCATCTTAAAACTAGAAGAGAAATATTACCTTTGAATGGTAAAATTAGAAAAGAAAAAGAACTAAAAGCTATGACCTAAGTTCTTCTTCTGAAATACTATATCTGCTGCTTTTGTGATGATGTATTTCATTATCATTCTATTCAGAATGTCTTTTAGTTTCACTTCTAGTGTAAAAACAATATTGCCTGCACAGAGATCAGTACCCTTCTAAAAGACTTAAAGGACACAAGATTGGTGGTAATATATTACTCATTAATTCATTAGTATGGTCTCTATGAAAGCCAGATGGTCCTAGATTATAACAGCCCAGTGCAAAGTCAACATGCTAGCAACCCTAATTGCAACTGCCTGGCACAATATGGTGAATTAATAGAATAAATTAATAGGGTCTCAGCTACATGCTTGTGACCCCCATGACTAATGAATTTCTTTTTATCCCTGTCAGAAAAGAGAAGTGATCTCTTTTGAATTCACATGAAGCACGCTACCATACATTTAATCTTATTCCAGGGCTGTGCTAAGTCTCCTGGCCTCTGTTACAGGGAAGTCTGAGGAAACTGGGCTGAGCATCAGGAAGAAAAACGTACCTACATATTTATGGTATTATGAACCCATAGAAGCAAAAACTGTCAGGAACATTCGAGGTTCTGATGAGAGGTAATTGCTAAACCCTCTAGGCTGTTTATATGGCTAAAATTTTTAGAGGTTCATCTCAGGTTCACTAAATCAGTTCTTGCAAAGCAGAGTTTGAATACTTGCATCTTACACTTCCAATCACAAAAAAAAAAAAAAAAAAAAAAAGGAAGCAGAGTTGACTTCTTTGGAGTTAGAACAGCAAATTCCACATCAGGAATACTGCTCTGCGTTGGCTGATTCAAGAGGGTGCCAGGGTTTGAGGAGGCTTGAGGAGCTCCCAAGTGTTTTACCGCAGGTCCAGATGCATTTATTTATTTACTTTGGTGATACTGGGGTTCAAATTCAGGGCTTCATGTTTGTTTGGCTTGCTTTCTTGAAAGCTGGCACTCAGTCACTTAAACCATACTTTCAGCCCTGTGTTTTGCTGGTTATTTTGGACATGGAATCTCTCAGGCTTTTCTGCTCAGGCTGGCTTTGAACCATAATCCTTTGGGTCTCAGCCTCCTGAGTAGCTAGGATTATAAGCCATCCGCACCCTACGCTTTACTCCTTCATGATTATGGAAGCACTGTACCAGGCCAAGCAGGACAAATAACATGCCACTTTGACAGTGTTAATTGGGGTCTATGTTACATCAGCCAAATCGGTAGTCTTATTTAGTGCAGTTTTGAAGCAGGTAATACCATTACCATGTTAGGATGTCCTGGGATTGTTTATAGGATATGAGACCAAAGTTAGATCTTCTCATTATGAGTGAAGCTCTTCAGAGAGCCATAATTTCTTCTCTGGATTGTCAGGCAATCTCTCATCAGAGGTATTATATGTGATTTAGGGGCTTACCTAGTGATTTTTGTCTAGTACTTTGGTAGATACAGCTCATCATGGAAGATGAAAAAGAGTACAAAGATACTTTTCCCCCTAAAGTTTCATTTTAAAAATGATTGGTCTTTTTATTTCTTGAGAAAGTTTGAAATCTCTCAGCCAATAAATCCAGAATTACATCGCTTGGAGTTATGTGACTTACCCAAAGCATTTCACATCACTAAAATGTCTCCTGGAAATGGGAGCTCTTTTGCTACTGCTCTGGAGGAAAGTAGAGAAATGGCAAAATGTTTCAGAAGGAAATTCTAGGGGATAGTTGTGTTTGTAAGTACTTACTTGGTTGATAGAGGCTCACATGGAAGTTGTCACATCATTCAGAATCAATTTCTTTACTTATATAAGGAGGGTACTTAGAATGACCTTCCTGGTTACTTAGAAGAACTGAGAGAATTGCCAAAGACCATAGAAATCACATAGGATGATGCTATAGCTGGAACAGGTGGCTTGTTCTCATGTAACCAAGGGCTCTCATGGAAAAAGGGGGATGCTGTTGCTGAAGGATAATTCAAACCAATGTATACAGTGCACTGTAGCATAGGCTGTGGTTGAGAGCTAGGGAGATAGAGGATGTGGTTTTTTCTGTGCAATGGCATGCATGGTATGGTCGGATATGGGCTCCAAGAACAGAATGTAGAAGGAGCTCTAGGGAAAAGAACAATGAGCTGCTCTGCCCAGGAAAGGTGTGCTGGACTTCAAGGCTTCTCAGAGCCTTTCCAGATGACAACTAGATTCCAAGCCAAAAGAACAATCTATACAGAACTTGGAGATAGGAAAATTAAGTTGTGGAGGGGAGGGAGGAGGGAGAGACAGCTGAAAATTTAGTTTTCTTCCAAAGTGAAAAGTCTTGGATTTTTTAACTGAGCATTTATACCTATGCCATGGAAGAGATCGATGGTTCCCGTGTCCTCTCATGGATCTAGTGACAATGTCAGCAAGCACTGAGGATGAGAACCATGTTGGGAGATGGCTAATCTCCA
This sequence comes from Dipodomys merriami, assembly GCF_024711535.1. NCBI lineage: Eukaryota > Metazoa > Chordata > Mammalia > Rodentia > Heteromyidae > Dipodomys > Dipodomys merriami. The sequence continues at coordinate 30,381,389 of NW_027202382.1, forward strand.
ATGTGGTGGCTGACCATGCCCTTTGTTGGGAATAAATCCAAGAAAGATATAATAAGACTCTAAAAGATACTTTTTCTATTATTATTATTATTATTATTATTATTATTATTATTATTATTATTATTATTATTATTATCTTCAGTTGCACAAAGAGGTTTCAATTCAACAAGGCAGTACAATTCTCCTCCAGCTTTCACAATTCTGGACTTCAAGCTTTATGACAGGACTTTTTGATCTCTCCTCAGCCTCAGCTTTTCATGGAGTTATATTTGTATGTTTCGCTCTGTGAAAGTCACTGCCAGGAGTAACTATATAGGTTCGTCTTCAAAGTTAGCAAATTTTTAAATATCTTAACTTCTACCAGGTTTTATCTATACAGTGTCTCAAGTCCTTTAGGGTTATTATAATAGAGTATCATAGGCTGAGTGTCTTACAAACAATTGCCCTCAATTTCCTCACAGTTCTAGAAACTGGAAGTCTTAAGATCAAGGCACCAGTGGATTTGGTATCTGGTGAGAGGTCTGTTTCCTGGTTCATAGACAGTACTGTCATTTGGCTGTGTTGTCACATCATGGTGGATGGGGCAATGAAGATCTCTTAGGTACCTTTTTTTGTATGAGATTAGGTATTGAACCTAGGGCCTCATACATGCTAAGCAAATGTTAGGCAACGTGCCCAGCCCATCATGAATAGGAATTAACCCATTTATCATCTATTCATGAAGCTCCACCACCCTGGTGACCTAATCATCTCCTCCCAAACCCCTGCTTCTCAAATACCATCACGTTGAGGACCTAGGCTCAATGTATGAGTTTGTCAGGTACAGAAATAAACATTTATTTTATAGCAAACAGGATTCTTCCTACTTGGAAAGAGCATACATTAGCTAAGACCCAAAGGGGTGTGACAGGAACTCAAGCAGAAGCAAAACAATAGTTAAGCCACTCAGCCAAAGTTTATTAGTGAAGTTTATAGATATGTCTCTGAATATCAGTGAAAAAGAGGAAAGAGAGAAATTGAGATTGAGAGAGAGAAAAAAAACGGAGGCTTCAGGGGAATAAGAGGAGGGACTTGAGAGATGCTCTGTGGCTGAGGAATCTGTAGTGTAAACAGGAGCCACCGTACCTGTGTGTGCAGGATGCCAGTGTTCCAAGTTGGCTGGCTGAGGGGATGGAGCTGTAATGGAACCAGTGTTCTGAAGCCCAGGTCATATTCCTTGGGTCTGTCAGTACCTAGGAGTGTCACCATGGCTCAGTAGGCAAAACCACCTCTGTGCTAGGATGGCTATTGTAGATTTAATGTTGGTGTTCCCCTTGCTCCCAATTCATATGTTAAAATGCTGATTCCCAGTGGGATGGCATTTGGTGATAGAGCTTTTAGGAAGTAATTATGATTAAATGAGGTTGTAAGGGTCATGTCCTCATGATGGCATTTGTCACCTTATTAAAAGAAAAAGTTGGAAAAACAGGATCTCTGTTCTGTGAGGATAAAAACTAGCAAGGTATATCTGCAAGCCTGGAGGAGTGTGGTCCGCAGACTCTACCTCTTCTTGAGGCCTTTGTTTTGGATACCCAGATTGCAAACCTGTGAGAAAATGAATGTTTGGTAAGCCACCTTTTCTATGGTCATTGATTTTGGCAGCCCACAATGATTAAGACAGCCTTTTATGGAGCATGTCTAATGTTCAAGTTCAAGTTGTGATTATGAAAGCCCTTTTCCTATCTGCTGCAGAGTTTTTAAGGAAGTGCATAATACTGGTGTTAGGGTTCAAATTGGGGAAGGGCTCAACATCCTGTCTGGGTTGTAGCCACGTGAAATAAATAGCATTTGCAGAACATGTGGTATTTGGCCACACATGGGGCATGCACTTGACATCTGGAGCCAACTTGATCCGAGCTGGAAGGGGCAGGAAGGAAGCAAGTGACTTCAGGATGACATTTCATTGCTTTAGCGCCTCCAGCAAGATGCCGCTGATAAGCTTATTTTATGACTGCCCTTTCTTCTTATCAGAGAAAACAAGTATCCACATTCCACAGTTTACTCATGCAATTGGTATTTTTCAACTTCTTCCTTAAACAATGATTTGTGTAAGTCATCCCAGATGAGTAAACTGAGATTCTTAGCTCTAGCATCAGAAAGGGGAATAGTTTATTTATATTCCATGTCTTCTGTCCTGTTTTTATAGACTCTGCAAATTGGATAAGCTAGCTGAGTGCAATGCATAGTATGAAAGGTAAACAGAAGCCCCAGGGCCATGCTAAGCTGTTTTCTGTGGAATGTGGATACTTGTTCTCTCTGATAATACAAGGGTGTTATACAGTGGATGAGGTTGAGGTCCAATGGCAGAATATGTGCCAGACATGTAGGAGACTGGAGGTTCAATTGAAGTAAGGAGGTCAGGTCTGGCCAGCACCATATTGGTCACATGGTGGATGGTAGGTCTGGCATCTTGTCTTCATGCTTGGCTAAAGAAACGCCCCTCCCCAGGTGATGGGTATACCCAGATAACTGGAGGCAGGGGTGGACACTTGCCTGATAGGTTACTGAATCTCTCAGTCCAGTACCTGGGACTGGGAATTTCCTGTGGACTTGCCCCTGCTTGGACCCTATTTAGGCCCTGACCAGCCAAGTTGCCATTATGCCATGCCACCTGTGTCTCTGTGATTGTGTCCTGTCTCCTGTCTTCTGGCTCATCACTGGTCATCATGGTGTCCCAATTTAGCTCTCCATTGGAGCTGAATTGGTTTGTTGGTTTTGTTCTTTCTTTCCTCTCAGCCTGTTTCCTAGCTGTGTTACATATATTTGGGGGCTGCAGGCCTTTGTAACAACTGGCTGCCTGCAGCCTGCTAAGTGTATAATAAAAGACTCCAATATTCCATCTTCCAAAATGTGGCTTCTGGGATAATTCACTATCCAACAAATTCACACACACACACACACACACACACACACACACACACACACACACACACACACACACTCTGTATACACAGCAAACATATACAACACATATCACACACACACACACACACACAGGTTTAAGCAAAGAGGACCTTCAGGATCTATATTAAGATTAGACTGTAAAAAAAGTGACTTAAATAAAATGGAAATATCCTCCCTTTTCAAATAGAAAACTCAAGATATGCTATCGGTGCCTCAACTCTAGGTTCTCAAGAGTCCACGATCCTTTTATGTTTTTTCTAGAAAGCAAGAAAGTGTAAGAAAAGCCTACCATCACTAATGGCAAAATATACCACTTGGTACTTACAGGTTGAAATTTCTTAATCTTATTTCTGCCAGAGCTGTGTCACATGGTCATAGGGTAGTTTGGAAAATGTTCCAATATAGTCTTTAAGTTTAGCTGCTATGTAGCTAAAATGGGTTCCATCATGGTGGACAAATGAGAGAAGGGATAATTAGAAAAATGGCAAGTTTGCACCACAGGTTGCTAAAGACACAAAAATCCTATAGCAGTGGTCAGCAGCTTGGATAGCCAGCAATGAAGTTGCCTCTCTCTACAAGGCCTTGTTGGCTGAATAATGGCCAACATGACTCCATTACAGGGTTAGCCAGTGTTTAGATCAACACTGTCCAAAAGAAATACAAAATGAGCCGGCAATAATGTCAATTTTTCTAGTGACTAAGATAAAGAAAGCAAAAAGAAGCATGTGAAATTAATTCTACTTGTTTTTAAAAATCTAACTTCATCATATAGCTCATATAAAAGTGATTGAGCTATCATTGTACATTCTTTTTGTTCAAACCAAACCCTTGAAATTTAGTTTGCACTTTATACTTAACAGCACATCTTAATTTGAACCTGCTCCATTGTCAGTGCTCAATAAAATCACATGTGGCTAGTGGCTGCCTTGTAGGAGGGTACTTTTATTAGCTATGTCTGCTAGAGCAGTAGCTCCACTGTATTTACCATGAATTAGCTTATTATAAAGTGCTGCCAGTAGTTGATTAATTCAGCTTTAACTCAGTGTGGAAATCTACATTAATATGAAAGATAATGCCATTCCCCCGTTCCCCAAAGGCTCTTCTATAAATAAGCTATCAGAGACTTACTCACTTTTCTGAATCATTGGAGATCTAACCAAATGCTCTCACCAGTTAGCCCAGTCAGAATGGATTGGAATCCATTCCTGCCACTTACCAGTTACATCATCACAAATAAGCTCCTAGCTCCTCTGAGCCCAATTCCTTCATTTCTTTTTTTTTTTTTAATTGTGAAAATACTGTACAGAGGGGTTACAATTACATGGGCAAGATAATGAGTACATTTCTTATCAAGCATTGTAGCCTCCTCCTTTGTTTTCCCTTCCCATCCCATCCCATCCTCCCCCTGCGCCCCACCCAATCCTCCCCACCCCCCTCCCCCCTGCACCAAAGTTGTAAAGTTCATTTTCAACATAACGACTTGTACACTTGTACATCTCACTGTTGCAATGGATCCACCTGTATCCCTATTTAAACGATTTGTTTTCCCCTTCCCCTCCACAAATTATACCGACATCAAATACAGAGAAAGTAGGGGTTATACTGTGGGGGAGGGACATATAAAGCAACAAAGAAATGATCTTATAAATGTGTTAGAAACAATCACACGAATCCTTCATTTCTTTTATCTGTACTTTTTGGGAGCTAGATTTGGCCAAAAAAAGCACAGAATAAAGAATAGAGGGCTTGGAGGAGCAAATGGATTCAAAGCTAAATTCTACAAGGCCTTCAAAGCAGAACTCACCAGTACTCCTCCAACTCTTCAATGAAATTGAAAGTGAAAGTTCACTACCAAACTCCATGAAGCCAGCATAACCCACATCCCAAAACCAGACAGGGACTCATCAAAGAAAGAGAACCGTAGACCCATTTCTCTGATGAACATCGATGCAAAACTCAACAAAATTCTGGCCAATCGACTTCAACAATTTATTAAAAAAATCATGCACTATGATCAAACAGGATTCATTTCAGGGATGCAAAGCTGGTTTGTTATACACAAGTCAATGTAATTCATCACATCTCAATAGATGCAGAAAAAGCATTTGACCAGATTCAATACCCCTTTATGATGAAAGCTCTGGAGAAACTAGGAATCCATGGAACATCCTCAATACAATAAAGGGCTGTGTATTATACTTAATGGTGAAAAGCTAAAACCATTTCCTTTAAACTCAGGAATGAGTCAAGGATGTCTGCTCTCTCCACTTCTCTTCAATATGGTATTAGAATGCCTAGCTAGAGCATTAAGGCAAGATGCAAACATTAAAGGGATCCAAATAGGGAAAGAGGAAGTAAAACTCTCCCTCTTTGCAGATGTCATGATCTTGTATTTAAAGAACCCTATGGACTCCACTTCCAAGTTACTCAAGCTGATCAGAAACTTTGGCAAAGTAGCAGGGTATAACATTAACCCTCAAAAATCAATGGCTTTTCTGTATGTCAATAATGAGAAGAGCAAGGCTGAAATCAGAAAAGCAACTCCTTTTGTAATAGCACCCTCCCCCCCAAGAAAATAAAATACCTAGGAATTAACTAAAGAAGTGAAGGACCTCTATGATGAAAACTTTAAAAACCCGAAAAAGGAAATCAAAACAGAACTTATAAAGTGGCAAAAACTCCCATGCTCCCGGATTGAGAGGATTAACATGGTGAAAATGGTAATACAGCCAAAGGCTATATATAAATTCAATGCAATACTCATAAGTATCCCAACCTCATTCTGTAGTGAAAGAGAAGAAGCAATCCAGAAATTCATATGGAACAGTAAAAGATCCCAAATAAAAGAAACAATCCTTAGCAGAAAGAACAGTGCTGGAGGAATAGCAATACCAATCTTCAAACTCTATTACAAAGCCATAGTAATCAAAATAGCTTGGTACTGGCACAAGAACAGACCTGAGAACCAATGAAATAGAACTGAAGACCCAGAAATGAACCCACAGATCTAAAGCCACCTAATCTTTGATAAAGGAGCCAAAAAATAGGATGGAATAAAGACAGTCCCTTCAGTAAAGGGTGCTGGCAAACTCCTTCAGACAAGCAAGCTCATTCTTTTTGGGCCATGCTCTTTCTATTTTGACTTAAGGGTGCTGGCAAAATTGGTTAAACACCTATAGAAACTAAAGTTAGATCCTACTATATCACCCTGTACCAAAATCAACTCCAAATGGATTAAAGACCTTGAAGTAAAAGCAGACACCCTGAAAACATTACAAGAAGGAATAGGAGAAACTCTAGGGTGTTCTCCCATTCTGGTCAGTGAAAACCACGATTTCCATGTTGAACAGAGTTCAACTCTTTGGAGTTGCAAATCATTATGTTTTAAGCATATTTTAGGGAGCCAATTGCTTTCTTACCTTCCCTTTTCAAATTTTAGGAGTTTCATTGAAAGGAGAATTGAAATCTGAAAGGTTGGAATGTGGTAGTGGTAGTACAGTGTTTCTAAATAGACTGTTAGAAAGACACAACATTTCTTGGAAAAAAGGTAGGAAAGCTCCTGTGGAAATTCTCTTATGCGATTGACTAACCATTAAGTTTGAAAAAAAAAAAACTCCAGGATCTTTTTATTAGTGCTGGCACAGTGTATATTGAGAAATCTTTTTGTAAGCCAATTTGGCAACATGTATCAAAAGGCATAAAACATGTATATCCTGCCATGTGATAATTTTATGTCTAACAATTTATGGAAACAATCTGGTGCTGGCAGAGATCTCCTCACAGGAGTGCCCATTCCATTAGTACTGATACCATCAGAATATTAGAAATACTCTGGGTGTACCCTTTCAATAAAAGAATTAGTAAAAAAAAAAAAGTATGCTATAGGCATAAACAAGGATACTATTAAACCAGCAAAATCCAGGGGTTCAAAGAGTTTTTTACTCTTTTATGTTTTAAGTACATTGTTAAACTATATGGGATATGGCATCGTTTCTCCCAGACCCCTTTTTAAGTTGATTCCTTTCCAGAGGATACCCTCCCGATTCCAGATCTGCTTTCTCTGTTCTCTTGTTCTTACTTCTCCTTCTGTCTCATGGTCCTCAGTATGAATCTTCATTTTCTCAGAGGTCACAGGTTCTTAGTTGGTACTTTTGATGCTTCAGGCTGGATAACCCTTTGTTGCATAGCAGTATCTTTAGCTCTTCCCCATGAAGTGCCATAACCAGAAACATCTCCAGACATTGATGGGTGTCTTTTTGGGGACATACACACAGTACATGCCTATTATATTAGCACAAATAGTACTTCACTACCACAGTTCAGTCTATATTCTTTGTAAGCCTTTCCCTCTATGGAATATTCTTTGCCAAAATCTTTGTCCACCATGGGAGATGCTTTTTAGGGTACTGTGTAGTCATACCCTTTGTTTCATGTTCTGGATTCCAATGTGGGTAGAGATAACAACACTCATGTGTGGTGATCATGACTTTACGTAACTGTAACCCGTCTGTACATGACCTTTACAATAACAATAGAGACATTTTTAAAAAGAGAAAATTCATACCCCAAAAGAGAGAGTCATGAACAAGTAAATAACTTCATTGTTTGCCTCAGATAAAAAAATAAGTTTATTTTGCTAAGGGAAATTGGATGCTCAGAAGGGAAAATATTATGCTTCTTTAGATAATGGGAAAATCTTCTTATCAAAGAAACTTTTTATTCATGAAGATTTCTCAAGTCTCTAGCCTCTCTGTATCTACCAGTTGACAAAGACCTATCTGGAATATTTGAAACCAGAATTTGACACTCTGACAATATCAGCCTTGCCCCCTACCCTTTCTGAGACATAGTAAGATTCCAGGGTGGTGGGGGAGGGGGGAGGTGTTCTCCCATTCTGGTCAGTGAAAACCAGGATTTCCATGTTGAACAGAGTTCAACTCTTTGGAGTATTGGGGATCCCCAGGGCCTGTCTGCTTTTAATACCATCATGAAGTCATTCGGCCTTAGATACTCACAAGAAGATCAGGAGGAAAGTTTGGAACAGGGCTTTTTTAAAAAACAAATTGTACATCAGTTGGGATTCCTAGGCAAACTATTCCTACACTGTCTGTAGAAGGAGAGAGCAGAAATGTAAGAATTCATGACCCTCCTGCCCAGGCAATCTGAGTGTAAATAGAGGAAGTGGTTTCACAAACATGGAACAAAGAAAAATATAGATACGCATATACATATATACCTCTATATGTATAATCATATATACACAGAGTGGAATTTGGGTGATAATGTAAATATGTACATGCATAGGTAAAGATCTACTATATGTATAAACACATATACATAATGCTCATAGAGTAGAACTGTGGGTAATTTCATTTTTATACTGTCTGTGTTTCATAGATTTTTCTGCATGAAAATATATTCCTGTCCATGAGAATCATTCCTGTTACCATTTCAGATGAAATAATATGTTGCTATAATTTTGTCCTAGGATATCTAGGATATTGGTTTTGAAGAAGTGGAGAGAAGTCAAAAACTGAGTCCCCTTGTGTCTCTGTCTTTTTTTTTTTTTGTCGGTCATGGGGCTTGAACTCTGGGCCTGGGCGCTGTCCCTCAGCTCTTCAGCTCAAGGCGAACGCTCTACCACTTGAGCCACAGCACCACTTCCATGTCTCTGTCTTTTTAAACAGTCCAGGAAGGTCACCGGAAAGCTACAAAGCTAGGAGATTATCATCTGTACCACATACTGATTTGAAGTATGAATGAAAGGATTGTACTTGCTTATCTTTTTTTTTTTTGAAGACTCATGTTCTTCAATAATATAACATCATAGTCCTTTTTAAAGTTCAAGACCAATACTTGATTTTGGTACATGATGCTTTTGCTCACTGGCTGGTGTTCTACCAACTGAGCCAGGCCTCCAAACCCATGTAATTCTTTATGTAACTTGTGGGTAGAGATGGGAGAGGGGTAATGGAGGAAAGCGAAGGAAGGGATGAAAATGCCCATGAAATGTTGTACTCCTAATCTGACTTAATGAAATTGTTACTCCTTAGTACAACTCCTAAGATAAGGACACAAATGGTTTTTTTCTTGCTTGCTATTGTTTCTTTTCTTTTCTTTTTTTTTTTTTAAATTGTATTCCGGTCGTGGGGCCTGAACTCTGGGCCTGGGCGCTGTCCCTCAGCTCTTCAGCTCAAGGCTAGCTCTCTATCACTTGAGCCACAGGGCCACTTCCGGCTTCTTTTCTTTTTGCTTATGTGGTGCTGAGGAATCGAACTCAGGGCCTCAGGCATGCAAGGCAAGCGCTCTACCAATGAGCCACCTTCCCAGGCCCTTGCTATTGTTTCTAACATATTTATAAGGTGATTGTTTTGTTGCTTTGTATGTCCCTCCCCCACGGTATAACCCCTGTTTTCACTGTATTTGATGTTGGTATAATTTGGGGAGGGGAAGGGAAAAAAACATAAATTGTTTAAATAGGGATACAGGTGGACCCATTGCAACAATGAGATGTGCAAAATGCTATGTTGAAAAATGAACTTTACAACTTTGGCCCGGGGGAGGGTAGAGGAGGGGGGTATAGTCGTAGAGATAGGAGGGCATGGTAGGGGAAAAACAGAGGAGGAGACAACAATGCTTGATAAGAAATGTACTTATTATCTTTCTCATGTAATTGTAACCCCCTCTGTATGGTATTTTCATGATAAAAAACTTACTTAAAAAATAAAAATAATACTATCATAATTCTTGATAGATATCTCAGTTGGATTTACAGACATGGATGGCTGTCTCAGCTGAGCTTGGCGTTGATTTGATGTTACTATAGAGATGAACACTCTGGGTTTAGGTGTCTACTATGTACTAATTTCATGACCATGAGAAAAACATTTCCCTCTTTAACTGAAGTTTCTTCACCTGTGAAGGTGAGATGCTTCATTAGGCCAGAGAAGATTCTTAGGCGTAGCATAGGTAAGTCTAAAGAAAATCAAAGGAATATAATTTTTACTCATTGTCTACAAGATTAAAAGGGAAAGATTCCTAGGCATAATGTTGGCGAGACACCTGCCCAGTAAGCTAAGAAAGATAATAGATATATGCCTAGTTAGGGAATAGCTCTAACACATGGTATCCTGAGATTCATTACTTATCAAGTTTCTTGATATTAACACAGAGCAGAGTAATCAGCCCATGCCTGACTTAAATGCACGGATGGTTAGTTAAATGGAATTCCTTGAGTTACCTCTATAGGCATTTGGGGATCTCCACCTTGTCTTGGAGCACCTAGCTTGGCACAGTCTCTGTGATCTGGCTGAGTGAAGTCTTTCAATTGGCTCATGGTCCTCCAGGGCTGTGTGGGTGCTGAGTATGTCCTCTGCACACATACCCATGAGGAATGTCTGGGATTGCTTGCCAAAGCTGCCCACCATCCCTCATTAACATTTCATGCTTAGAATAGAAACTTCAAGTAGAATTTTCCAGGGTGGAGATGGAAAAATGAGAGGAATGAGGAAGAGTAAGGAGATAAGCAAGTCCCTTGCATCCAACCACTGTTTATTGTGTGCATGCCATTTCCAATAAGCCTTATCTCATGGATTATTCAGAGCATCACAGGTTTAAGGTCCATGTGATAATATGGATCCATCACTCAAGTCCCAGAGGCCAACAGCAGAACAAGCATTCATTCTCACTGCTTAAGTTCCATCCAACCTTACTGTATGTAGCCCATGGGATTTGTAGATTAGCACAGTAGGGGAGGAGATGATTTGGACTGTATGTCCCTATCTTAATGCTTCTGTCAACTACAGGTGACATGAGGCCAGGGAGCAAAGGAAGGAGGAAAGAACATGAACTTTAATGTGTAGTGCTTGCCTATGTTCCCCATGAGCAGAGTGAGATTATACTACACTGTACATGAAATTACATGGAAAGGAGTTTATATCAGGCAGTTTCCAGGGATAAATACTTCCTGTTTGTTTTCTCTGCTCCTATCTGCATTTTTATTTCCAAGAGTATAGTGACCCCATGTTCACTGAATGACACATGCATGGAATTTCCAACCATACCTTGTTCTTAATTTTCATTGGCTAATTTTCATTTCTTGCTGAATTAGTCTATCTGCCAGTGGTCTCTGGAAGGGCCAGGCTGAATGTAGAAATACAAGATTCTGCTTTTGGCTTTCCTTTCCCTATAGATAGAATCCTCTCTTTTGACATAACTTTAGGAGCCCACAGAAATAAATGATCCAGGCAAATGATGTCCTATATGGAAACAGAAGAGAGGCTGGCTTACATTTTAATCCATCCCCTCAACAGACACTTGTCCAATGTCTTGATTTTATTGTTGTTCTGTCAATGACACCATGGCCAAAAAAATAATTGGTGTTGGAAGTGAGAACAACTTAGGCTTTGAAGCCTGAGTTCCAGTCATCACTTGTGTGGTGGATCATTGTCATCTCAAACCAGATTCGTCTCAAACAACTCTCTTTTTTGCCTTGTTTCTACTCAGCCTCCACACTGCTGCCTTGGGGATTTGCTCAGATCACATCTTTTTAGAAAGAAAAGTCCTCTTGGTACACTCCAGAATTTTTTTCATCATCATGCATCATTTTATGATGTTTTTAGAAAAATATAAGGATGGAAAGGAATAAATAAAATATGACAAAGTGAGGGTATTGGTGGCTCATTCTGGTAATGGTAGCTATTCGTGAAGCTAAGATCTGAGAATCATGGTTTGAAGCTAGCTCATGCAGAAAAGTCTGTGAGAATTTTAATTCTAATTAACCACCAAAAATCCAAGACATGGAGGTATAGCTCAAGTGATAGAGTGCCACCCTTGAGTGATAAAAAGCCAACGTATAGTGTGGCACTATGAGTTCAAGCTCTTGTACCAGCACATACACAACGGCAGTGAAAATGAATGAACTAGATCTAATTTATATGCACCAGCAAAGATAATTTTTTAAATTATCCCAACGGATGAAGAAGGCATGTTGCGGATCAGTCACTAAGGTTTATTTATTTGACACCCAACAGAGTAAAATAAGTTGAGATCAAGTCATTCAGAGGTCTGAGGCTCTGGCCTCAGACCTGAAAATCGCATTCCTCTTGCATGCTGGGGATCACAGGCCTGCAACACCACTCTCGGCGTAAGTTGAGATGGAAAGGGTTTGCTAAATAGTATCCTCTTTTCTTGTTCACATTCAAAATCATCAAGCTCCATGAACCACAGGTCAAGTTCTCTGTACCATATTTAAGGGCTCTTGATTTGTACTGTTAAGGGGAAATTGTATCTTTCCTTTCCTCTGAGATGGGATGGGGAGGAGGAAAAAACAAGTTCCCCTTACAAGTTAGGTGTCTGGAAAAGACAACAGGTCCCTTATCTCTGGAAGGGTGGGCTGGAAGCCCTTTCCTAAAGCCTGCGGGTGGATGATGGGATTATGTTGGGCACATCCCCAAGTCTCACGTAGGCTCTCTTTGCTTTAGAATATGGACTATTGGATAGGTATCAGTTGTTTTGCAGGTTGTCTTTGAGAGATGTTTGAATAAACTTTTAAGATTGCAGGACATAGGAAGTGTTGTGAATGTAACTTTTTTTCACTCATCCTTTAGAGCCCAGAGGTTTTGTCCCAGAATCAGTCCCTAGGCTGCAGATGTCAGTAACATGGCGTTTCTGTGCCTGCTGCCATTCAGTACATGGCTCTTCTGTTCCCAGCACTAACAAGGCTAGGCATCTTCTTCCACTTTCACCACTGTGCCCTCAAATGAGCTAAGCCTCAGTCACAGGACTGACTCACCCAGATTGCACTGTGTACTTCCCCACCTCGAGGCCATGGCCGTGCATGGCATGTCCTCCTTCCTCCGGTGAATGTACACGCTCACCTTCAGTGATTCCCATAGCACCTTGTTCATCTGGAGCCCCAAATCCGTCCTTGTGCAATGCTAACCCTTCTCCCTGTGTGCTAGGCATTGAGTGGAATTAGGCATGTCTCCCCACCCTAGAGCTGCTTAACGGGGTGGACCTCAGCTTTTGTAATGAGATGGGTGACAGCTAAGTATGTCACTGAGATGTGAGCAATCCACCTGTAGCTTTCCTTTCTCCTTGACGAGGGCCTCTTTTATCCTGAAGATGTTACATTTTGTGGGGAGGTCTCAGGAAAAGTGTTTTGCATAGTTGGGGTGGAAAGAGCACAGAGAAAAGTGCCAGTAGGCTAGAGTTTTCATCTCTGTCTTCTCAGATTCCTTGACTATGGACGAGCAAATCATTCACCCTCCCTGGGCCTTGTTCCTGCCTCTCATTTGGAGGCCTGGCACAGCTCGGATGATATAAGAATGAGCTACTATTTGCCGTGTGTTTCTGCCAAATAGAACCTCCCTCATCTGTCCTTCCTCTGTGGTGCACGATAAACCAAGGGTTTACAGTAAAAGCACAGGAAGAGCTGAATGATGTGTTCTTTTCAGGAAAGTACCTGGTCCCCCAGGGAGTGGGACACTGTCTCAGGAGCCCCTGGCCTCTGAGCCCCAAGGATTCTCAGTGGAGACCTGGAAAAAATGCAGTCTTTGCCCTCAAGGAGTTCCCAGTCTAGCCGATGGGGACAGTGTAATGGACAATCACCAAAGACAACAGGTTTCCATAGTAGGCTCTCTCAATTAATTTTAAGGTCTCTAGCATGTGGCATGGTACTTTGCACAGGGAATTCACTATAGATTTGCCTTTGCTCATCTTTGTAAGGCCAGCAAGGCTTTGCACAGACAAGGCAGAAGACAAGCATCACAGCCTTGGAGACTTGCCTGAGCACATCTCAAGGGCTTCGGGCAGACAGAATAACTCCTTATTCTTCAGTTGGTCCTGATTCCTGAAACTGCCTGCCACTCTGTATTACAAGAAATGCTTCCCCCCTCCTCTTATTCCTCTTTCCCTTCCTCCTGTTCCTTCCCTTTCTCCTTCTCTTCTTTCTTCTTCCTTCTCTCATCTGCCTACTCCTTCTTTTTCTCTACCTCCTCTTTCTCTTCCTCCTCTTCTTCCTTTTTGGCTTCTTTTACTCCCTGCCTCTTCCTTCTTTGTCTTCATCATCTTGTCATTGTCTTCTTCCTCTTCTGCTTCCTCCTCCTCCTCCTCCTCCTCTTCTTCTTCTCTTGTGCCACTGTTAAGCCAAAGTTTCAGTAATAGGCAAAGGAATCTAAACATTATCTAAGAGAATCTTATCCAAGACAACAGCAAATCCGTGCCAGGATTATTTGCTGCCCCTCCCTCTTGCAGCCACAGAGGCTGAAGGGGAGCTCCGGGGAGGGTGGAGAGCCATGCTAGCATGAGCACCTCCACTGGAGCTTCTTCCCTAATTGCAGTTGCCCACCATGGACACAGGGCCTTCTCCATGGCTGTGCTGCTTTCTCTTGCCCTGATCCACCTTTCCAGAGCTCCATCTCCAGCTGAGGTTCTGCACGTGTCTGGGGTTCTCACATACCTGCTTGCCACACTAAGCTCTCTGTGCCTTCCCATCCAGGGACTTTTGCCCCACATTGTCTCTACCTAAATCACCTTTGTCCAGTCCAGCCAGAGAGCCTGTGCCTTAAGCTTGAGCACTTTGTTAAACAATAGAGCTTCACAGAATCCCTTAGATTCATACTCTTTCAGGCCAGAGCTCTGTCTTCTCTAAACCCTATACTTTCTCCTATTTTCTTCCTGTGCTCTTGAGAAGCCAGTGAGGGGTGGGGCTGGAGCTCTGAAGACAGACCCCCTCATTGAAATCCCTCTTCAGATCCCCTCTCGTCTTAAGAATGTTGGAATGTTACTTAGCCTTTTTAAGTATCATATCATGAAAAGGTGAAAATAGTATGTACTTGGGACTGTGGGACTCCTCTCAGAGGATTGCTCCTCCTCTGTTCCCATCAAGACAGCACTTCCGTTATGTCCCATTCCCCCCAATCCCTCATCTGCTCTCCCCACATGGCAAGGATGCTAAGGTGGCCCACAGGCTTGTCCTTCTACCTTCCAGGAAACAGATCAGCTTCAATGGGAGGAGCTTAGTGCCTGCTTCTCTTTTCACCTCATCAGCTTGGGAACTGGTTGCCTTTATAATAATTTTCTAAACACCCCACTTCAACAACTCAGTCCCTCAGCACCTGCCGGGAAGAACCCTAGATATAAGTATCTGTTCCACCAAGCGTGGAAACTCCACCCCAATGCCTTTGCTGCTAGATTTTTCATTGGCAGATCAGATAAGGGGTATTCCGAACTATGTGGAAGGAAGACAACTTGGTTTTAGTTATTAGCACTATCTCTTAATTCAGAGTCTTAATTCAGAATCTCTTGATTCTGTGGGGTTTCTGTCCTTGTCTGCCTTCAGCTTTCCATCAGTTTGGGTCTACAAGTCTGATTCAGGGCAGGCTTCTTATGATGCTCTGCGGTGTTAAAGAGGGGTGACTGTTGGGCTGTGGGTGCGCTGAGCTGTACCAGTCCAGGGTGTATGTGGGTAGGGATCAGGGGAATAGGTCCTATCCTAGGCTCTGCTGATCAGTATGGGAAATCCATGTATGGATAGGCCCTGGAAATGGAGTATTGTTTTCATATAGTCCAAACTGGCTTTGAACTCTTAATCTCTTTGGCCTTGGCTTCCCAAATGCTGAAATTACAGGCACGTGCCACCCATACCAGGATCCATTTGGATTTCCCAAAGACATTCAGGGGAGCCTTTGTAGATTATCTAAAAGCCAGTTACCATCATGGAGTACCATCTGTAATAACCTTGGAATGAATGCTTTAGGAGTTCTGTATTTGTGTCCATGTTTTAATGTATCTATATACTTTACATCAGGGCATAGTGTTATTTTTGTTACAAATTATCATTGATCCAAATAGCCCCTCTTGGGGGGGGAAGGGGGGAGAAGGAGAAGGATTGGGATTGGGGGGGAGGGGGGAGGCTGGGAAGGGATGTGAAGGGTAAACAAAGGAGGAGGCTGCAATGCTTGGTAAGAAATGTACGCATTATCCTGCCCATGTAACTGTAACCCCTCTGTACAGTATGTTCACAAATAAAATTAAATAAAATAAAAAAATAGCCCCTCTTGTTTTACTTTTATTTTATTAATATTATTTTCTTCCCTAAACCTCTGGTATCTTCTGCTCATCCCAAGAGTGTGTGTATTTTGGAGAACATATAATCTATACAGTAAAATGTCTGTGTCTTTGATTTGCATAGATGATGGTGTGATATGTATCCCATTCAGTCTCTCCTTCCTCCATTCAGCTTCTTGGAAGTCTATTAATATCAAGAGATGGACTTGGATCTGACCTTGATAGCTGCTATGTTGTCTTTTAACATGCGACCACTGTGCTGAGCTCTTTTCTTCTCCTAGGGGTAGCCTGTGTTGACTCCAATGCTCAGAGACTGGCTCTGGAGGGAGAGGCTGATATTTCTGCTCAACTCTGTAAGGATAATTTGGGAGTATGAATACTGACCTTTTCAACACCACCTGGTTAAGGGGAAATTTAATTTTAGTTGAATGAGTCAGAAGAACCCAATTCTGGGTACCAAAAGTCCATTGAACCCCTTTCTTTCTTTCTTTCTCTTTCTTTCTTTCTTTCTTTCTTTCTTTCTTTCTTTCTTTCTTTCTTTCTTTCTTTCTTTCTTTCTTTCTTTCTTTCTTTCTTTCTTTCTTTCTTTCTTTCTTTCTTTCTTTCTTTCTTTCTTTTATTTTGTCGGTTATGGGGCCTGAACTCTGGGTGGGCCTGGGAGCTGTCCCTCAGCTCTTCTGCTCAAGGCTAGCACCCTACCACTTGAGCCAAAGTGCCACTTCCAGCTTTTTCTGCTTATGTGGTACTGAGGAATCGAACCCAGGGCCTCATACATGCAAGGCAAGCACTCTACCACTGAGCCACCTTCCCAGCCCCGCTTTCTTTCTTATATAGCCACTGGCTACTAGCATAGGAAGACTGATGATACAAATGGTATCCTGATTCAGATTACATTGGTAACCTGAAATTCTGTACCACATGCCCTTGGAGATGTATAGTTCAGTAAGTCATTATTTCCTCTCTTTGTTTGCTCAACTTCATTTTTGATGGGTGTAAAGCAAGCTTCAGGCTAAAATATGTATAGGCAGCACACACTAGCTGAGATTTAATTATGTTGAAAATTTAATTAAAATATAATTTAACAAAATGCACTTACTTAAATGGTTCCTTCTATTATTAATAAGTAAAGCCTGCTTTCCATTTAAAGAAGTGACGTTCCATATTTAATAGAACCTAAAATGCCAGATTATGAAAACATCATAATTATATATTCCATTAAGAAAGAAAAATAATTCTACTAATTAAGCCATCATATACCATTGAATGAAAATACCACGAGCTTTTACAGATGCTAAAATATGAAGACATGTATATTGTTTGTTTCTTTCAGTAAATAAGGTTATTTAAGTCAGGATAATTGATTTAATGGGAAAAAAGCAAATAAAGAGATTTGATAGAAATGATGACATTAACATAGGTGAGGCTGGAGTTTGGGAAACAGAATTTTGTTATGTGGGTGGTCCTTAAACCAGCCTTGGTAGGGGGAGGGCTGATA
This sequence comes from Dipodomys merriami, assembly GCF_024711535.1. Taxonomy (NCBI): domain Eukaryota; kingdom Metazoa; phylum Chordata; class Mammalia; order Rodentia; family Heteromyidae; genus Dipodomys; species Dipodomys merriami. Next base: position 30,398,898 of record NW_027202382.1, read on the forward strand.
TTTCAGTTTGGAAGTTGAAGATAATTCAAGGGTGGGAACAAATGCCTTCCCAAGGCTACAAGGTAAAAAGAATAATATAAGCTCAGCCAGATGAATTGTAAGTTCTCAATTTCAAGAGCCAAAAATTTATGGAGCTGGTGACTTGATTACAGTGTGGCTTCTTCCAAGCCCCTCCTCTGTGAGAGGCCTGATAGGTGCTCAGGCCTGACCTATTTACCCCCAGTGCATTCTGGGACCTTTAAAGTACCCACATTAGTAACCTCCTGTCATGGACACTTATGTATGGATTAGGGTGTTCTGATTCCTTTTGTTTGTTTGTTTTGCTGGGACAGCTGTGTTATCAAATGATAAGTCGATATTGGGGACATTGTGGCATCCACTAAGCCACTAGGGACAGAATGATTATAGGGCAATCAGAAATGTCTCCTAATGAATTGGTTACATCATCATTTTTGTTTTATTTGACCCTTATCACAATTGAATGAATAGGCATTATTACCATTTTACAAGTGGAGAAACTGATAATGCTAATTTATCTCCAAGCACACAATAGTTGATAGAGCTGTATGTTGAACCATAAAAGCATAGCTTTTCTCTTCATAAAAAGTAAACTTTGCTGGGTGCTGGTGGCTTACACTTGTAAACCTAGCTACACAGGGGGCTGAAATCTGAGGATCACGAGTTCCAAGCCAGCCTGGGCAGGAATGTCCCTGGGACTCTTATCACCAATAAATCACCTGAAAACCGGAAGTGGCACTGTGGCTCAAGCAGTAGAGCACTAGCCTTGAGCTGAAGAGCTGAAGGACAGCGCCCAAGCCCAGAGTTCAAGTCCCATGACCGGAAAAAAAAAAGAGTATGTATATTCATGTGCAGAGGATTGGGTATATTTTTGGACTTACCACTTCTCCGATGGAAACACTTTTGTGTTTCTATCTTTCAAAGTTATAATTCAACAGGAGAATGTCTAGGATACTGGCATTGATACAATCAACACCTAGAATGTTTTTGTAGATTGCTCTCCCAGAATCACCAAATATAGCCACACCCATTTTGTTGTTTTCTTCACCCCTCTTATCACTATCTGGGCAACTATTAATTTATTTTGTAATTTCTACATGTTATATAAATGAGATCTGATAGTATATAACCTTTTGTGGTTGACTTTTTCTCACTCAGCTTATTTTCTTGGTTATTCGTGCATGAATACTTGAATTATTGTTCCATGGTCTCCTATGGTAGGAATATAGAACAATTTGTTAAACCTCTGACCTGTTGAAGGACATTTGGGTTGTTTCCAGTTTTGTCTATTACAGGTAAAGTTTCTCTGAACCGCGATGTGTATGGTTTTGTGTGGATACAATCGTGCGGTCTTTGTGGATGTAATCATAGCAGTTGCATGATTAGTGACATATGAAACTGATAGGCTATTTTACAAAGTGGTTCTATTTTTATACTTCCCCCTCCAGCAAGGTACAAGTGACCTAGTTTCTGTGCGTCCTCACCATCTTTTGTATTTTATTTTTGTTAATTCTTCTTTAATCACTTTGAGAGCCTGGTTCTATATCATTGTCGATTAATTTACATTTTCCCAATGGATGGTGATGTTGAGAATTTTTTCATGTGCTTAGTTGTCATCTGTGTATAATCTTTAGTGAAATGATATTGGTTTTTTCCCCTCGGTTCCCTTTTATTTTCTCTTTATAGCCTTTGGAAATGAAAATTGAATTTCTTATTGAGATAATTCTGGGCTTACCAGCAATTATAAGAAATAATAGAGATCAATAACAAAAAGATGACTAATAAAATTTTTAAAGTGGGCGAGGATTTGAATAGACATTTCTCCCACACAAGACACAAATGGCCAATAGAAGATGCCCAACCTCACTAGTCATGAGAGAAATGCAAATTAAAACCAATATGATGCCACTTGATACCCACTATGATGGCTATAATAAAAAAGATAAGGAAGAACAATTGGTGATGAAGACATGGACAAATTGGAAACTCATATACTGATGGTAGGGATGTAAGACAGGGCAGATGTTTTGGAAACCAGTATGGCATTTGTGGACAGAGTTATAATATGATTTTAAAACTCCACTCTTGGTAATATACTCGAGAGCATTTGAAAACATATGTCCACACAAATACTTGTGAAGACTTATAGTAGCATTATTCATAATAACCTCTAAATACAAATTTTTACATGTCCAAGTTATAAATGGGTGAAATGTCTATTCTGACTGTCCACTATTGTTTAGCAATTAAAAGAAATGCATTGGTGCATTTTATAATGGATATTAAATAAAAGAATATTAAGTAAATGAATATTAAGTAAAAGTAAGGACCACATGTTTTATAATTCCACTTACATGGAATGTCCAAAGCTGGCAAATCAGTAGAGACAGAAAATAGATTAGGGTTCAGGGGATGTATTGATCATGAAAATTTTCTGGAATTGGTGGTGATGGGTACCTAAGAGCCAATCTGAAATACTGGATTTGCTACTTATCAATAAACCCATGCTTTTTAAAGCACCAATACATCTGTGTGCCTTTTATCCAGTTTCTCCCAATGACACTATTTTTTCCAAACTATCATAAGATTGAGGCTAAGGTATGAAAAAGGAAGGGAAGAAGGTTAGGATGGCAAGCACCATTCATCTAGATTCTAGAATCACCCACTCTTATGAAAGAGCAGGACATTATATAAAGGGAGGAACATGAATTCTCGAAGGGGGATACACCCCCATGTCTCCACACCCCGCTTTCTCCTCCCACCCATTTCTATAACTATTTGCAAGCTGTCAGCACTTTGGGGATGCGGTATTTATTGGGTTGCCACCAACAAATGCTGTGAGGGAGAGGAGGAGGGGCAATGATTCATCTGTACTGATCCCTGTGTTTTCAGCAGCCTTCTTTGGTGCAAAGGGACAGCCCCATTAGCGCTTCCACATCATCATCACTTTGGTTTCTTTCAAAATGTTTGCTCAGAAAAAAGCCCAGGGTCTGGCATCGGCTCACTTTGGACTTCCAGGGGAATTTCCCATCATCCTCAGTCTCCATGGGTGAAGTCCCATGATGCTTACCCCACAGAGCTGGTGGTAAGATGGGTTCCCACACGGATCAAAAAGAATCACATCATGTGGACATAAGATGGGGTCCTTTCTCTATCTCTTTATCTGTGACACCACTGAGCACAAATCACTGCTCTAGCAAGTTGACTATGTTAGTCCCAACTATACCCCCTAACTGGATCTTATAACTCAGCTAAGACTTGTCCACCTAAAGTTTACTTTATGCCCGTATCATCCCAGCTGTGGCCTGTGAACTCTGACCACATCACCCCCCACTGAAACCTCACATCCCAATACTCATGATCCAGTTAAATTAGGCACTTTGATGGCTGCACTGTGAAATCTCCAAAGCTGAGCATAAATACTACTGGTAATAATAATACCTTTGATTAACTGTGCTCTTTCTATATGTCAGGAAGCATACAAATGCTTTTCTATGTGCAACTTGACTGAATTCTTCAACTTTGGAAACTAGAATCTCATGAAACCAGGGGAATCTCTTGTTACTATGGATAGCTCTTCTCATAGAGATATAGGAAGACTTGTCCATGATTACAAAGTGTAATTCTTTGAATTGCCACAATACATTTATATTTCTCCTTTTCAGTCATAGTTTTCTGACAGTCTCCTATCTCCTTTAAGTTTATTGTCCTAGAGAGATGACATTTGACCTCCTTAGTAAGACCGCAGCCTTGTAAATTGGCACTCACAGAGAAGAAAAGGGGTTTATAAATGGGAAATGAAGGCATTTCCCAATCATATTGAACTCATAATATATAGCTCTGTATACTACTCAGGTATGAAGTTGGCTTAGGTTTTGTTAGTCAAAGCTCTCCAGAGAAATAGTCAATAGATACTACATAATATAATATTATATATATATATATATATATATGTATATGTATATTCCCAGCAAGGGAATCACGATGTGTGCATATGTGTGTGTATGAGATAGAGACAGAGACAGAGACAAAGATAACTAATTGTTTTTAATGGGACTTGGGACTGGCTCCATGTAGCAAGTCCCAAATCTGCAGAGTGGGCTGGCAGGTTGGAAACCCAGGGAAAAGTTCACAATTTACCTAGAGTCAGAAGGATATCTGCTGACAGAATTACCACTTCCCTTATTGGATTGGTGTGTGTGTGGTTGGGGGGCGTTGAGACTTTCCTTACTGTCTTCAGTTTGGGATGATGCCAACCCACACTGTGGAAAGAAATCTGCTTTATTTGATGTCTTCTGATTTAACATTGAATCCCTTGTTTAATACATCTTCATAGCAATTTATCCAGACACATACATGACAAAATGTCTTTGGATCTTGTGTTGATTAATTAAATGAACTATCACACCAGTCTATAGTCTTATGGAAGGAAACAAGGAGGAAGGTGAAGAGTTATCCAACATCCCCTCTTATAGGTGATCATGGCCTGGACATTCAACCAAGAAGGTATGTGTTTTAGGTAAATCAAAGAAACTTAGAGAGGCACCAGGCAACGTTGGCAGCACCTGCAAGTCCCAGAACATGCAGTGCTAGTTAAGAAAGAGAGACCAGGAGGTTCAGCTGTGCCCCTTTCCTCTTGGGCCCGCGTACCCTAGCTAGGACTAGAAGCTGCGTGGGGGGTTGGGGAGGATCAAGGCAGTTGTGTGGTTGAGGCTGTAGAGGCAACCACATGTCTGTTGGGAGGCTGAATGGATCCTCAGATAGACCTCAGGAAAGTCTAGAACAGTGGACTGAGTTAGCCAGAGGATTCCTGGACATTGACCAAGGGGAGCCAGAAAGAGCATGAGACAGAAGACTTCAAGTTCCACTTGTTACAGGCTTAAAACACCAATATGGGAGGCTGCAGTTAGGCAGGACAGGGACAGCGGTGTCTACCAAGCTTTGCGCCATTGGGCCTCCAGAATACCAGATGCCGTCTTGGAGAGGAATTAGAAATAGAAACAGAGGATCATCGTTTCCTTTTACTTTCTTGTATTTTCTTTCTAGCAGTACTGAGGTTTGTACTCAGGGCCTACATACTAAGCTTGCTTGCTCTGCTGGTGTTCATCCACTTGAGCCAGGCCTCAGGCTCTTCTTTTTTCTAGTTATTTTGAAGATAACATCTCAAAGACATTTCTGACCATGCTGGCTTTGAGCAGTGATCCTCTGGATCTCAGGCTCCTTACAGGCTTGAGCCACTAGCACCCAGCTAAGAAAATCGTTATTTTAGAATCTGGATTTTCAAATTTCTGAGTAGACTGAACAATTCCTTAAAAGTCTGTTTAAAATTATTGGCTCCAACTAGATCTATATTTTGTCTGGTGACAGAAATGAAATAGATAAATCAAACAATTCACATATATCAAGGGTAAAGTATGGTTACATTTGTAAGCATGTTACATTAATAAGTGTTGAAGCCAGTAGTTAAAAAGAAGTAGGTTTTCATAACATTACACCAAAGTTGTGTTGATCTTGTCCACATGATTGTTCAGCATCTACCCCCTGGCTGACTCCTATCACCCTGGACTTGCTCTTAGTCCATGGCTCCCCGAATTTGCCAGTGTCTGTTGCCATGATGGATCATCGCTTCTTTGGAAAACCTTTTGCCAACCTTTAGTTATTTCTATGTTGAGAAATGTAAAACCCACAGAAAATGCAAAGGATAACATTCCACTTCTTCAAAGTGTTCAAATGAACAAATGCTAGGTAGGGTTTTTATCATAGATACCGTTAGCCTTTATACAAGTCAATGAGACAGTAGCAGATACAAAGCAGATGCTGTTCTCTTCCCCCGGCCCCAGCCGTTACCCCTGAACCCTCCTTCCTCCTGCCTTTCTCAGACACTACAGGATCAGGAGTAGGATGTCGACTTTCCTAGCCCATTGAAAATACTCTCATATACAGAAATCATGCAGCCATTTTACTTTATTTAATTACATGGCATTCAACTGTACATATAATTTGATGACTGCATTTCTCACTCAGTCTTAGCCTCTGATACAACAAGTTAAGGTACTCTATGTATTTTCTCTATTGCATTTTATTTGCTCTCCTATCTATGGATGGTTAATTTTTCCCCTAATATTAAAAGGCATAGCCACAATTTCAGGAGATGTTCCTGTGTCTGTTTCCATTTCCATTATGTCACCATGCTATGCTTCTAGAAATAAAATAGATGACCTTCTCATATTTGTCTATCATACTAAGGAATCAGTAACTTGTCTGTTTGTCTCCACTCTCTGGGCCAAGTACCTGGAGGTCAAAGTCTATGTTTCATTCATCTCTGTACTGATCATATCTCACACATGATGGTAAGATAAAGGAGTGGAGATGTGAATACATGAGATGCCCTCTGCTTCCTCCTGCTTTTGCTGCCGGCCTTTCGTCCGCTGGTGAGAACCAAGGGGATTCCTTGGACTCCACTCACCTCTTTTAATGGTAACACTTCAAAGATGCACTGAAATAAAAGTGAGGTTTGAAGACAGGTCTCCCTAAATCCAGAGTTCGTGGCCTCTCCACTCAAACCGTGGGGCTTACACTGTGGAAATAGAATGATGGTTTTATGTATGTAATCATGTCATCAGTTTCAACAATTCCTGCCTTGCAGGCAGAGCTCCTCCTCCATGTCCGGGGAAATTACCTCGATTAATGATCCCACAGGTTTGACTCTTTGACCCCTGTACTTCATTCTTGTGCTCTGAGTCTGGAATCCTAAAACGATAACAGCTTCTTGGTTTCAGTGAGGCCAGATGCCTCATTTGAGAAGCGGAACTGAGGAATTGGGCTTAAAGTGACATGCTCCACACAAAATCAAGCTGAGGTTAGCATCAGCTTTCTTGCGACCAGGTAGTTGATCAGCCTTCTGGGCAATAGGGAGATGCGTGGCTCTGCTTTTTCACCGATTTTAGGGGCAGTGAGGGAAAGGACTAAAGACTGAATCTTTTAGACTAACATCAGAGGAGGAAACAAACTTGACTGGATGCTGTAACAAAGAGCTCCTAAGGCTAGGGGCATGCTACTATAACCACGTATTACTTGTCCACATTGTGGCCCAGTGCTGTTGGTGGGTCTGATATCTGCTCTCTGCAGTTGTTCAGACAGGCCAGGGCCTTTTCATTTTCACACTTCTCTTTCCTCAACACAGAGCCTGCAGAGGAAGAGACAGAGGAGGACATGGATCCAACAGTGGGTTAGAGGCAGAGCTTGGACTGACCATGCCTAGTTTTATGCCTTATGGCTGTTTTTACCATGTTGTCCCGTCTCTCAGTATCTTTACCCTTTGTTTCGCTCTGTCATGGGGACCAGATAGCTTGTCTGCCTTACATTCAGACTTCAGAGTTCAGAATCTGCCTATGTTTTATGAGTATGTGTTCTACAGCTATAAGGATGTTGTGATTTCTTTTCTGTATGGCAACAAAGAGGTAAACATCCTACCTACCCTGACCTACAATGCTTTTCTTTAACCTTCTTCCTCTAAAGGGAGATTTAAAAAATCAGAGAAACATTCTCATAAATGGGAAGGACAGCTGTAGTGTGACCTGTCAGGACAGGGATTCAGTATCTCTACCAGGTTGTATGTGTGACTTGACCTTGAAAATCAATTGTTACTTCTCCCTGCCTCCTGCCTATCAAGCTCATCACTTCAAGGTCAATCTTTGGCCTTAGATCTAGACTGACTATAGCAAGGTGACCCTCATAGGGTGGTTGGCAGAAGATAGCATTTGACGCTTGTTTCTAACGTTTACTGGACTCATTTTCTCCATCTACAAAATGGGGAGAATAACTTAGATTGTTTTGAGGTCTAAATGAGCTCATTGTGAAAGCTACTTTGCAGACTTGATGGTTAAAGAGGTAGCGTGCAGGAAAGCTGTGGTTGTTTTCATGCCATATCCAATGAGCTAGAGATGAGTTTGGGGCCCTTGCATAATGGCTTAGTCAGACCTTCATTCTGTGGCTTCCCTGTTGGCCTTATTTCTCTGAGCAGTGTGCCCTTTCCCTGCTCGTCCCCATTTTTGCCCTGACCCTTGGTCAGCGTGGCTGAGGCCTGAAAGCTCCATCTCTCCTTGGTCTAGATGAATCCTATGCCCCCTTCTCCATGTCCCTTGCTACCAGCACATCTAGAGTGCTATCTGCTTCGTTTTCATGGAAGTTCCATCATGGAGACTCTCCAGGCAGTGAGGAAGGTCTGAAACCTACAGCTCTTCCCCGGGCTGGTCACTCTTCAGCCTGTATTGGCATTATGGATATGATCATGAGTCTCATCTACTTCAACCACAATGAGCTTCCTCCTTAGCTTGTCAGGCTGACGCAATGTCTGGAACCAAGGCCTGGGGAATGGTCCCAAGACACAGGGTTGAGAGAGGAAAAGCATGATGGGGCAGAGGAGGAAGAAAAGCAGACAGATGCCACTGCATTGGGTTGATTCTCCCTCTAGGCAACCATGGCTCAGTCCTAGGGCTGGAGGCATGTGGGCCAAGTCCCTGAATTTTTCTGATAGAGGACAAGAGTGTGGGGCATTCATCTTCTGCTCCCCTCCTCCACTACTGATGATCCTCAGTCTGTTACTCATGGAAAAATTACCTGGTTCACATCTGAGTGGGTTCCCAGGCTCCGAAGAAAACCCTGAGACAGAGAAATAGAAGAAATGTAGAGATACATGCTTGAAGGAGAATGTGCCCATATGTGATGTGATAGGGACACAAAATGTGTCATTTATAAACTGACCTCCCCCCAGAAGGCTTTTGTGAACTGTGCTGGATCACACTACACGTGTGGATTCAGAGATGGTCTTCTTGACTTTTGGAAAACACCTGTCTATGTCTCCTTAATTTTCTTCTTATGATCCTTTTGTGGCATCCTGGTCAGAAAGATTTGTAATCTGACAGACACCTCAAGACTGGTTGTGCAACAGTTTCAAACAAGGCTGGTGCTAGGCTTGGCCTGGGTCATTATGGAAGAAGGGGCACAGATGCCAATGCCAGGTTATGAATCAAGCACAGAAGGCATTTGAGGGATTCAATTGATGATCACAGGGTAGAGTGAAAGGCATCAGGAGATGAGGAGAAAGATTTCTATGGTCAGTCAGAACAGCAACTCACCAGGCAGCAGGATTAGCCTCTCAGGCAGAGACCAGAGAGGCCCAGATTTACTTCTGCACAGGAGGGAGGGAGGGAGGGAGAGAGAGAGAGAGAGAGAGTGTGTGTGTGTGTGTGCTGGTCCTGGGGCTTGAAATCTGGGTGCCTGGGTGCTGTCCCTGAGTTTCTGTTGCTCAAGGCTAGTGCTCCATCACTGGAGCTACAGCACCACTTTTTCCCACTTTTTCTGAGTAATCTATTGGAGATAAGAGTCTCATAGGCTTTCTTCCCCAGCTGGTTTTGAACCATGATCCACAGATCTCATCCTCCTGAATAGCTAAGATTATAGGCATGAGCCACTAGCACGTGGCTGAAGAGGATCTTTTGTGATGGACAAGATTGTTCTTGTGGTCAATACTTCTTCAGGCCAATACAACACTTCTCTCTACCTGGGTCTCATTCCCTGGGTGGGACCACATGGATGATGCTATTACAAGTGATGAAAATGAATATGGCCTGCCATCTGATTGTAGTCCATCCTCAAACACAGGTTTTTGTTGTTTAGTCTTGACCCAAAGTACACAGATTCTGGAGATACTTCAGAGTAGGCTGTAGTACCTGCTGGAGTTCAGGAGAGTTGGCACTGCAGACAGGCGGGTCGACATCTTCCACTGACCCTGGCTTTCTGAGCTGTGTGGGTAGAGAGCCAGTTCTCCTCCGCATCAGCACCACAGCACCAGCTTCTCTGAACACAGTGTAAGTTGAGGAACCAAGTCTGTGGGCAGCCTTTACAATGACCTCGTGTTCCCTGTGAAATTCCCCACATGGTAGGGAACCATCTCTATTCTGCAGGGGTATCTACAGAATGGCCCACCTGTCTTGTAGGCAGAGAAATTATTAGGGAGCCTAACATTTTTGCCTTATGGGCTATTTTTCCTCTCAAAATAGAGTTACAGCAATAAATCATCTTTGCTATGACTGCAATAAAAAAGAAATTGGACTGGACTCTTGATGGCAATCAGTGTCTACCCACAATCCCATCAGCCCCGTGTTAGTTATGCTTCTAGCCATCTTCCCAGTTCCCAGATGATAAGATGTGACATCCAAGTCTTCCATTTTAATCCTAACCCCGTGAAGTGGAGGGACTTCCTCTTCACTTTTCCCCCTCTGATAGTGATGTTCTCCTATGATAGTACTCACCACACCTATTTAATCCTTTAGCAAGGATTAAATAAGTTTCCATGTATCAGTGGTGAGTATACTGTAGCAGGAATTATGTGTTTGATGGTGGTACTGGGATTTGAAATCAGGTCCTTGCACTTGCTAGAACAGGCACTCTATGCCACTTGAGATACCCTACTAACCCCTTTATGCTTTGGTTATTTGTGAATGCGCGACCAGCCTGGACATTGATCTTCCTATTTGTGCTTGTCTGTGTTGCTGAGCTGATAGGTGCATGCCACAGTACCCAGCCATTGTGCTTTTCCTATAGCACAGGATGACAGGTGTGTGTCACCATGTCCAGATGATGATCATGATGGAATCTCATGAGCTTCTTTTGCCCAGGCTGGCCTTGAACCTCAATCTTCTCCTCTCTTCCTCCCAAGCCACCAGGATTACAGGGTTGAGCCATTCTCCCAGTTTTAGCCTCATCATTTCCTAATGGTGAATCTGAGGAAGAGGGGTTAGATAACTTTGGCTTATGCACAGTGTCAAGATTTTAATATTCTTCTTCCTCTCTAACTTTTTCCTATATTAAGGGAAAGCAAAATGGATTCATTGGGAAGAAAAGGAGAACAGAGACCACAGTGAAGGAACTAGATGGAAGAGATGCTACCATAGTCTGAGCCATGATGATTGAGAGTAGCCAGTGAATTTGCTCTTACTAGTCCTTGTGACTAAGGACAGTGTGTCTAACATTGGATGGCATGCACTCTTGTTTTCAGAAATCAACTGTCTGGAGGCAGGGTGGGAGGGAATCTATTACGCAACTCCCCTAAGTACATATGACTTTGAGGACAGTTTATTGTGTCTATATATTCAGCTTTATTATGACAGGCCAATAAAGGTGTGAACTTTATGTGCTGTCTTGAGGATCTGCTATGCTTCATGAAACTCAAGGATCAAAGTAAAAGTCATAATGTAAGTGAAAAACAAATACAGAGGTATGCTTAATGCTTACATTGGCCTCTCAGTCTCTCAGTCTCTCAGTCTCTCTGTCTGTCTGTCTCTGTCTCTGTCTCCTCTCTATCTCTCCTTCTGTCTCTCTGTCTCTGTCTCTCTCTGTCTCTCTGTCTCTTTCTCCCCCTCTCTGTCTCTTTCTCCTTCATAAAGCAGCTGTGTGACCTAAATCACTTGACCTGACTTGTCTGTGCTTCCTCCTAAATTAACTAAGAGTGTTCATATTACTGACCAGCCAGTAGTGACCCAGTCAGATGGGTACGTTGTGTGAAAGATGGTGGTAGAGAATAAGAAGAGATACCATTTATGGAGGTCAGACAATATGACAGACACTGTCTGGGACACTCTGTATAAATGATTGCATTTGTTGCAATCATGAGCTATTACTATTTCTGATTTGTAGATGGAAAAATCAGAGAAGTTGTGAAACCCAATCAAGCTCACACAGCCCTTCTATAACAGAACCAGGGCTAGAAACAAGCATGCATTTAGCTGATTGCCGTCTTTCTTGATGGGGATGCTAGAAAGTGGTTTCTGACTACATCCACTGTTTGGGAAGGGAGGCGATTTCCTGATTCCATGTCCTGAGGTCTTGTTAAATGCAAACGCAGCCACAGTACTCAAAACATGTGTTCATATGTTATGAGATATATTCCACTGCATTGCCCTTGGCAATTTACTGGGGAAGAAAAAGTGCTAAGGAATGACTGGGATTAGAGAGCTGGCTCATAACATCTTACGCTAAGGATCTTTATGGAGAGGGAGCCTTTGAGCAAAACTCTTGGAACTGCCCAGCATCTGGGCAGTTATTATAAGTAAATCCCTGATTTTCTCCTCTCCATTTCCTCTCCCTCTGCCTCTTCCTTCTCCCATCCTTTCTTGCCTTTTTTCTTCTTTCTTTTCTTTTCTCTCTTCTTTTTCTTTCTTTTCCTTCTCTTTCTCTTTTTAATTTAAAAAAAATTATCTTTAGGTAGCTTCACTAAATCTGTTTATAAGTCAAATGCATCTTGATCAGTGCCACTCCTTTCATTGTGATTGTCCTCCCTCCCCCTTTCTTTCCTTCCTCCTCCCCCTTTCCGTCTTCCTCTCCCTCCTTCTCTTCCCCACCCCCCTCTCTCTCATTCATAGAATGAATCCAGGTCTGTGAGTGAACTATATGCCCCCAGTTTACAGCCTCATGCCTTAACCACGCCATCTTCACGGTGTGACTCTCAGGTGGAGTGCTCTGCAGTAACAGACAGCGCCTTCTTTGGGGATGCGTTGCTGAACAGAGCAGGACAGTCTACATTCTCATGGATTTACAGCCTGCTCTGATGGTGCCCACGAGTAGTATGGAGCTGAAGGTGCATGAATACCTGTCTCTCTCCTGAGCTTTGGGGTGGAGATTCTTGTCTAAACCTGACTCTCTGATGCTCACCTCTAGTGTGTCTGGGTGGCTCAAGGCTCCTCCATCTCTGCTGAGCTGGGACTACTATGTGTGTTTCTCTGATTTACACTTTGTTTTCGCACACCTGAGGCTTGCTCCTCTTCTCCTCTGCTAGCTGCTGAGAAGTCCTTAGTAGTGGGGCGATATCTGTGGAAATGCTGTGTGAATGCCCATGGGGGCAGTTAGAGTTGGATTTGAGCCTGGGGAATGGAGGTCCTCAGGAGGCACAGGTGAGCTGGGACTGGTTAGGCTTGCTCCTCTCATGCTTAGCAGCTCCCTCCCCTCCCCGTCCCCCCTCAGTAACTTTCCCTATTTAGATGAACAACTTGAAAGGTCAGTGAGTTTTGCCTACTTCTCTACTGGTTCTTGGGAACTGGTGGTTCTCAGTGTGCCTGGGTAGTGGGGCCTCTGCAGAGAGTCTGTGCAGGGCGAGCTCTTGGATGAGCTGCTCTAGTTAGACAGATGATAACAGAAGCCTAGTATTCATGTCATTTGCTTCCAGTATCCTGCTGGACCTGTCCACTGGAGAGCAATCTGCTTCTCAGTGGGAGAGGCTGTCTCTGGGAGTTCTTGATAGAGCAATTACTCTACTGTTTCTTGAAACCATGCTCTTTGGTCTCTCCTGTTGAGGTAATGGTGTGGGTGAGTGGCAGTGAATTCAAATCCACATTGATTCTGGGGTGTCTTCGGGAGATCATTGTCTCTGTTTTAGCTGTACAATGATGATCTGGTATCAGAATAGAATTAGTTAGCACTCAAGAAATTAAGAAGATACTACGTGAAACAATAGGATTTTTGGATCCGTTTCCCCACCGTGGTTCTGTTTTAGAGTCAATTGCTAGGGAATGAATGACATGGAAGAGACAGAATAGACTCTGTTCTGGGTTATGGAGATGGAGCAGAGGAAAATGGAAGAAAGCCCCTGTTGTCATGAGCTTGGTTTCCAAAAAGCACAGCTGTAATCTGTGCTGTGGAGAAAATAAAGAAGAGCACTGGGGGTGGAGGAGGGTGTGTGTGTGTGTGTGTGTGTGTGTGTGTGTGTGTGTGTGTGTGTGTGTGTGTGTGTGTGTGTGTGTGTGTGTGTGTGTGTGTGTGTGTGTGTGTGTGTGTGTGTGTGTGTGTGTGTGTGTGTGTGTGTGTGTGTGTGTGTGTGTGTGTGTGCTGTGTGAGATGACGAGGGGCCGTCTCACTGAAATGATGACACTGGCAGATGCTTGAAGGATGTGAGTGCATGCATCTTGGGAAAAGCATCCCACAGCCAGGCTGGGCTGTGACTGGGCTTGTTGGGTTGAAGGACAGAGTAGAGTAGACGGGGAACAATTACCCAGATCCTCATGATGAGGTGAAGTTGAATTAAGTTGCCAGAGGCAACCGGGAGGGTGTGAGGAACAGAGGGCCAAGACATAGAGATGACCTCCCTGGCTCTTTTTGATGTTGGAAGGCTCTCAGAGGCAGGCATTGAAGACTCAGAATCCTTGACTTCATTCTTCATGTGGCCCAGAATGCTCCGAGTAATCCACAGGGATCAACATCTAAACCAGGCTTTCCAGATGCAGAGAAAGTAAGCAACAAAAGGAAGAGCGAGGACATGGGAGCAAATCCACATTTCCCTCTGTGTCTCACTCCATGGCAAGCCAAGAGCAGAGGAAGGCAGAAGCCTCATGGCTGAGGGCCAAGAGACAGATCCCACAGGAACAAGCACAGGATAATAGATGTAGGTACACTTTGCCTTCACCACCAAGAAGGGATTAGCAAATCAGAGTAAACTAGCAGTGGGGTGTGGCTGCAAAAGAGCCTTTAAACAGGTTGAAGGATGGAGCTTTGCTGAACCGGAATAGGACTGACCAGAAATGCTTCCTCCCTGTGTTTCATACCTGTCCCCTCCCCTAGAGTATATGTGCAAGAAGACAGCAGGAGGGTTTGGGGTCGTTGGCAGGAGATTTGGTGCAGCAGACGAGGAAACAAGAGCTGAATAGTGGCCTGCTGTACTGCTTCTTAATTTCCAACCATGGAGAGGATTAGTGTGAATGTGAAGAAGTTGCCTCTCCAAAGGTGTCTGTGAGCCCTGAGCCAGGTCCCCATCAACATATCCATCCTGAGCACCCTACAGTCAGTGGCCTTCTATGGTGGGGAGAGGCTGCCACCTACTGGTTAGTTAAGTAATTTAGCTTATGCCATTAACCAAGATGCTCAGTCTTCCAATACTTGGGGAAGGATACCTACATGGGAAGCATTTTCTCCAGACCAAGTACTGTCCATTTTCTGCTTGTAATTATCACACTCTGAGCAAGGTAAATAAACATCGTTCTCATTTGTAGGGATACACAGAAAAATTAAAGGACCAGTAAAGGTGGCTCAGTAATAGAAAAAAATTAGATATGTATGCTGAACTAGAAGAAAGATGGTTACAAAGAAGGCTATGATTCTGGCTTACATTTGCTCTGAAAACTATAAAGTGCCATAGAGAAAGTGAATGGCAGGGGATGCCAAGATCCAGAATGGAAGAGTGAGCTAGGGGAATTAACACACGATGGGCATTCCTCAAGGCTCTGAGGCCTAAGGGGCCTTAAGTGCTCAGCTCTGGCATTTCCAGGCTAAGTAAGGTTCAGGGAAGTCATTTCACTGTTCAGAAACCCAGTTTCTTAACCTGTAGTTAGGAATGTTCTGGGCCAGTGTGGAAGCTACTTATATTTTACGTGTGTGTGTGTGTGTGTGTACTGTAAAATATTGATTTCTATTTCTCTAGCCTGTTGGGTTTGAATTGAATCTCAAAAATGCCTTTAGAGTGTTTATTCCTGGGTGGGGTGGTTTGGGGAAGCAGGATGCTCAGGAGAGTGAGCCCCCTGCTGGCCAGTAATAGAAAACACCAGTGCAAACTTGGAGACATTTCCCTGAGGACACAGGAGAACACAGGTGGATGGGCCACACCCTTGGCTTTCTACTGACCAGTGCTGATGGTGCCAGCTGCTCTCAGACTCTCCAGAAATTCACAGCTGCATTAGCAATCACAGAGCCTTTAAGGCCGTCGCTCCCTCCTCCATCTTTACACTACCCTTCAACATAGCCTTTTCTTGAACACATACTAAGTACAGTCACCTCCAGGGATCCTCCCTGATTCTACCTCCTGCCCCGGTACTCTTGCCCTTATCCGACTCTACTTGTTCCTTTCCTTGTAGCACTCAGGACTTTTAACGTAGCAGTTCATATGTTCCTATATTAACACTTAGTGTTTCTTGTTAGAAGGTCAGTTTCATAAGGGCAGGGGATCTTTTTCTGTTTTATAACTCATGAAGCCCTTCCTTGTAGCAGGTGCTCAGCAAATATGTGTGACACAAATCAAGCGAAGGTCTCAATATAGTGTGGATTTTGTTTGGTGAAATGAATAAGACAGCTGCACTGCAATGGACTTGGAATTTTGACACAGGCAACTTAGCTGTAAATCTTGGTATGATATCATCTCTATCACATCACCTGACTCCTTGGAACCTTAGTTTCTTATGAGAAATGGACTGATCCTTCCTGTCTTTAGGTGACTGTGATAATCAAATGAGTTCAAGTATTCAAAGTTCCAAGCATAGTGCAAGTATAGGAAAGTCAGTAAGAGTGAGGGTTTTCTGGGCTGGGGGGGGGGGGAGGAGAATATAAGTCAAATATAAGTTTGGCTACTGTGGTCTGGAACTCCATTTACCACCCTACCTTCCACCATCTTGTTCATCTTGCAGTCCCACATCATTTTCCTTCCCACCACACCAATCACAAAGATTCCTGGGACTCCTGGGGATGGGGCTGATTGGGCTTCTCCTTCCAAGATGCTCATTTCTCTTTCTTATTGAAAAACCAATACTGTGTATACACATGAATTACCTGACATATTAAAATAGATTCAAGGGAGATGTCAAATAGTGTAATTCCTTAGAAAGGCAAAATCAAAGTTCAGCAACATAAAATACCAGGAAGCAGGTAATTGAAAGGAGTGGGGTGGGGGTGAAGGGGAAGGGAGTAGAGGAATTAAGAGGGGAGAATGGAGTCAAGAATCCAATGTATATTCTACAAAATTCAAAAGGGTGAGGAGGAGTGGGTAAGGGAGGGATGGGTGAGGAGTTGCAGGGGGTGACATTGATCAAGATATATTGTATTTATAAACTGCTTGGTTAAACAGAAACTCCTTTATACAACTTCTTAAAGATCATATTTAGAAACAACAACAAACTGGAGCCAGGCACCAGTAGCTCACGCTTATTATCCTAGCTCCTTCATATGCTCCTACAGTAACAGTATTTCTTCTTAGAAGGTTAGTTCCATAAGGGCAGGGGATCTTTTTCTGTTTTATAGCTCATGAATCCCTTCCTTGTAGGAGGGTGCTCAGCAAATATGTGTGACACAAATCAAGCAAAGTCTGAGAGCTGAGGATTGAGGATTGTGCTTTAAAGCCAGCCAGGGCAGGAAAATCAGTGAGACTCTTATCTCCAGTTATAACTACCAAAAGCTAGAAGTAGGGCTGTGGCTCAAGTGGTAGAGCACTTGAGCAAAAAAGCTCAGGGACAATTCCCAGTCCCTGAATTTAAATCCCAGGACTGGCATAGCAAGCAAACAAACAATACTGGGCACCTCATCTCTGCACCCTGCTCTCCCCCCCCCCCCCCCGCACCCTCGTGCATTATCCCAGAAAAGGCGTTTACTGGAAGGATCTCAGGAAGCTCATAACATTGACTGGAAGTTTGGAGAAGGAGGCTTGATAACTCTCAGGAAGCAAAAGAGGCCAAGCGGCAGGAGCCATGCACTAGTGTGCCTTCGTGGCCTGCTGAGCATGGCCATCTCTCACAGAGGAAGACTGTAGTTTGTAGCTGCCTTTGAGATCTTGAAGTCACTTTGGATTTCACCTTCATCTCAGCAAAGTGGATTGAGCATTCATGGCCCTTCCAGTGGATGGGGCTCACTGAGCCTCTAGTAGGTAACATAGTCTCATTGCTAGACACTGTAGGGAAGCCAATTTAGGAAGCTCACTGACTTGCGTTCCTTAGTCAAAGTGCCTCCATGACTGTCCAGTTGATAAAGCCTGAGTTATAGGCCATGCCGTGGCCACCATGGGAAAGAAGAAGGAGTATTTTCTCCCGTAGTCTCCATGGTGGAAATTGTTGAAAACTCCACGGGAGTTTGGATTCTGGGAAGGCATTGAAAGTAGACCAATGGCCACAACAGGGAGCGGGACCCGAGATAGAAATACAATGGGTGAGGTGTGGGCAGCGTGGAGGAAGGGCCAGTGTGATTCTGTCAGGCTGGGGATGTGACTACCTCTTAGACCTGAAGGGCAAGTGAGAGAAGCAGCTATCTACACCCTAGGGAGAGTTTTTGTGACACCAACGAGTCTCCCGAGGGGGTTATCAGCCCACAGATATGCTGTGCAGATGGTGCGGGAACGCAAGTGTCTTGACTTTCACCTGCCCAGTGCTTCCCTTCGATGGCCGGCTGGCACCTTCCATTTCTATAATTCACTCAAAGGTGGAAGGCATTGATAGAATTCCTACCGGTGACCTTAGAGCGCCCAGAATATGGAGAAGAGAAGGGAGCACAAGGGATAAGGAACAAAGAGCAAAATACCCTGAAGATTCATGTTCACTGGAGACCTTTTGACTGTCTCATGGAGCATGGTGGAGCCTGTACTTGAAGAGACTTTTTCAGATAGAGGCATTGGCCTGAAAAATCTACACAGTCAAGGACTGAAGAATGTTTTGAGAAGACCTTGGTACTGAGTGCCGAGGTCTCAAACCCTCCATGACTTCCTGCAATTCATAGTTGGTTCAAGATTCTCGTCTGATGTGGCTCCTTTACTAATGAGAATTTGATTCTTGTGTGGCTTCTCGGGAACATCTAAAGGTTAGATGAATCCACAGCTCTGCAGAGAGGGTGGGATTTGTGCACAGACCTCACCAGCCAGGAGAGAGTTAAGCCTCCCACTTAAAGCTTTGGTTGTTAGGGGAAGCCAGTTTGTTTGGTTTTGCGCAGCCAAGAGAGCGTTGCCATGCCTGAATCTCAGGCATCAGATCTTGTGATGTGGAACAGCAAATTGTGTATATAACATGACAGCATTTATTAAAGCAAGATAAACTCAGTGGAGAAGGATCTGGTGGGAGCCATAAATTCCTTTGATCCTAGCTTCTGAGCCATCACATTCCATTTGAATGAGGCCTATCAGCTCCCAAGTTTTCTTTAAATAAGTCAATTTGCTGAGAATCTCCTAAGACAATGAATGGGGGATTCCCCTCCTCCCTTGCTTTAAGAGAGATGCTGTACACTGCTTGACTTGGAGTCAATCTATTGCTGAATGCTAACAGACCTGCTGGGCTAAGCACAAGTGTCCAAGTTGAGGTTCACTTGCATTTAGAGGACTTTGGATAAGGGGAAGAGCAGGTATTCTAAACAGTCTTTCTAGAATCTAAGAATTTAGGACTGTAGGACCCTGACATGGATCCAATCAAGATCTAATTGAAAGTCCCTTTCCCACCTCCACTATGCAAATTCCATCCTCTTGCTGTGACTCACCATGAGGCCCAGAACTTTTTCATTGAGTACCTAAAACAGAGCAGGAAGACATGGATTGAAATCTGAGTTCTGTTATTAATTGGGCCAATAGCCATAGCCAAGCTTATGAACTTCAGTCTGTCCCATATCAAGTAATTGTAGAGATAGCTGATGTTTGTTAGCAATAAAATGCCATCCTAAAGGTCTCTAAAGTGTGATCTAATATATATTCTTTACAGAAATGCTGGGAAATAAGATGTGTGTACATTCTCAATTTACAGAGGAGTAAGCAGAGGCTCAGGGGAAGAGTGGATCTCACAGACACTCAATCTCTGGGGGTTTTAACTTTGATCCGACAGTAACCTCCACTTCATCTTTGTCACACAATTTCCATATTACTCTAGGAAGTGAACATCAGAGCATCTTTTAAATCCTCAGATATTAGTGTTAGAATGCTGAGCATAAAGCTGGTTTGTTTTCTTTAGAGACAAGGTCTTGAGGCAGGACTGATGAATCAACAGGGAAATTAAAGATAATAAGTATTAGAAGGGCCAGACTTAGAAAACAGAATCCGGAAGTAAACTGGAAAACTAGTATAGCAAGCGTACAGGCTCCTTACCACCTTTTACATGTGAGGATGTTAAATTGCCTTCTCCTTTGCTAGTGCTAGGAAGCTGCCATCTTATTACAAGTGGACGGAGAAGAACTGAAACTCATCGATTGCCCCTGTGATTGGGTAGACTTCCATCACATCGCCAATCTTCTTCAGTTATGAACAGCACCTGACTTGGCCACATTAGGCTACTCAGAACCACTGTCTCTAATGCGTAGGGGTGGTTGTCCCTTCTTCCCCCAGCTCAGAAAATAAGAACTACCATTTTGAGTGTTCATTCCCACTTTCTGCCTAGGGAGCAGAAAATGTTTCTTTTCCCCTTTTTGTATTTCTCCCAACATTATCCTATTTGTGTTATTCTAAAATACTTGCTAACACTCCCATCTTATGAATTCCTCCTTCTTGTTTTAATTTAAATTTGTATTGTAGAAGGTGATGTGCAGAGGGGTTACAGTTACATACGTAAGGCAATGAGTATATTTCTTTTTGAACAGTGTTACCCTCTCCCTCATTTTCTCCCAGTTCTAAAGTTCACTTCCAACATAGTATCTAGTGAGTATCAATGTTCTACTGGTGTGTGTGTGTGTGTGTGTGTGTGTGTGTGTGTGTGTGTGTGTGTGTGTGTGTGTGTGTGTGTGTGTGTGTGTGTGTGTGTGTGTGTGTGTGTGTGTGTGTGTGTGTGTGTGTTCTGTGGTTTGAACTCAGGGCCTTGGTTCTATCCCTGAGCTTTTTTTGCTCAAGATTAGTGCTCTACCATTTGAGCCATAGCTCCATTTCAGAACTTTTGGTAGTTAATAGGAGATAAGAGTCTCATAGACTTCCTGCCTGGGCTGGCTTTGAACCTCGATCCTCAGATCTCAGCTTCCTGAGTAGCTAGGATTACAGACATGAGCCATGAGCACTGGGTCCTCTTTCACCTTTGGAAAGCTGTGCCAGAGAACACACACTCCTTTGGTGTTAACCACTTATAGTTGGTCAAATGGGAATGGAAAGATTGAATTTCTTCTTATCTTTTCATTTCAGCTAACAGTAGCTACTGAGGTAGAAAAACAAACCTTTACACATTAGGGGCCCTGGAATGTGACCTTGGTTTCTCCTAGATTGGTGCATCTCAGGCCTTTCCCCTTCTTTACTCCCTCCTGATAGTTTATATGTACTGTTTGGATTTTTGCCATTTCTCTGACAAAGGAAATTTCGATAGCTGGGTTTGGAGGCTCTTCTGAGCATGTGGGTTCATTTGAAGTAGTCAGGACTTTTGCACTTGGTGACTGGGAAGTTTGATCTTTGTGTTGGCAATTGGCAGGGAAGGATGTAAAATGCACACTCAAAAAAATGAGATGTTTGTGTTGGAGATTTCCTGTTGTGATTTGTATAAGAATGATATGGGTTAAGTCTATTTTTGTTGCCTACAGAGTATTCTAGCTGACTAGTCTACTTGAAAAGGAAAGAAAAAGGGTGAAAGGATGGCTTTTCTGAAAGTGCACTCTGAATTCATGCAACTGTTTTTAGATGTTTTGTGTGTGTTCTATTGGTCTGTGTCTAGGATGATTGATTTGATGGGGCTAAGATTCTGATGGCTGTGGCCATAGTCCTACTAGAGACTGATCAAAAGCACTCTTCATTGACTCTTGCTTTGGGTAATAACATGGACTTCTACTAACCAGTGAGTCCTGAAAGAATAACATTGGGCACAACTCAATTTGTATCTGGAATTCCTAGAAGTAACTAACCAATGTACTTACGGCCACTGATTTAGATTTTTACTTTTCTTGAGCTCATTTGTGTGTGTCTTTCAGTCTAGGCATGCCTAATTTTAAACTCTTTTTGCAAATGTGTGTATGTGCATATGAACATCTTTAGGATGATTCTTGTTTCTTGAACAAAACTAATTTTGAAGAAAATTAATTGTAGAAAGAGGTTTGTGGTATTTACAACTTTAATATGATATACCCTGATAATAAGTACACCCATCTATGTTACTCTGTTAACAAACTCCCTTTTCCATGCTCCTTTTCTAAGTTTTTGATGCACATTAATATTACTAGTAGTAGTAGTAGTAGTACTTTTTATATGTATGTGCTGGCATTGGCCTTGATTCAATGTTTCCTGCCCTTGGCTCAACATTTTTCTTCTCACAGCTGGCACTCTACCACTTGAGTCATGCTTCCACTTTTGGCATTTTGCTTGTTAATGGGAGATAAGAGTGTTGTGAATCTGTCTGCCTGAGATAGCTCTGAACCATGATTCTTAGATCCCAGCCTCCTGAGTAGCTAGGATTATAGGTGTGAGCCACTCGGGTTGGGCTCAGTATGTTTTTTACACACACACACACGCACACACACGCACACACACACACACACACACACACAATGTAGAGTGACTGTAGAGTGAATGTTTCTCCTGTTTTTATCTAAAAGCTTTAGTGTCACATCCCCTCCTTCCCTTTTGTTTCCAAGGTTGCTCCTTTTGTTCCAATATGTTGACTTTGGTGAAATTCACTGGCGATGAAAAGCAAAACACTACTCAACTCAAAAGTACTTGTGCTTTTATTAAAAAAAAATACAATCAGGTACTGTTCAGATGTGTTTGGGGGAAGACATCTTTAAAAAGTCCTTAGTTTTCATCATCATCATCATCATTATTATATTAATATTATTAATCATCTCCTTACAATGGAAACAGTATTGCTTTTCTGATTTTGATTGTATGAAATGTAAAAAAAAATGGGGATGGTGGGAGAACAACTTCCAATGACACACGTTTTATCTTCGCTACCAAAAATAATGATAATTAATTATACAGCTTTGTGTAAAATATGGCTGCTTCTAAAACAAACTACCACTGGAGCCTACCGCTCACCCCTTCCCAGAGCCACCCAAGAGAAATAAAAACCATTATGTTGTTACACTGGAAGATTTTTTTTCTCTGAATCAGACGACAGAATAGAAACCTGTTGCAGACAGTTGTCTTTGGTGTGAAGGAATTTAACCGCAGAGTGGCTGATGCCAGTGTCTTGATGATCCAAGGCCAGTTTCAACGCATGCCCAATGCCCAGGTGTGGCTCGGTGACTAGACTGGCTGTGTGGATGCTTTGGTAAAAGTCCTTTTCCTTTCTCTGGGCCCCACTCCTCTCTCACCCAGTTCTCCCTGGAATTTATGCCCGTTTGCGCCTGCCTTCAAGATTTCGGAAGTTGCTGGGTCTCAGCTTCATCTCAGCAAACTGGATTGAGTATTCGTGCCCCTTCCAGTGGAACCAGTTGACACCCTGCAAAACAGAGAAGGCTTCCACATTGGTCTCCATTAGGCATGGTGGTCGCTGGTTGATCCTCTCCACTC
Source organism: Dipodomys merriami (assembly GCF_024711535.1). Classification (NCBI taxonomy): domain Eukaryota; kingdom Metazoa; phylum Chordata; class Mammalia; order Rodentia; family Heteromyidae; genus Dipodomys; species Dipodomys merriami. The sequence continues at coordinate 30,422,104 of NW_027202382.1, forward strand.
AGTCCAAACAAAAGAGTTTTGTTTCCTGTGACCATATGACACACAATGTGGCATATGACAATAAACCAACTCCCTCTTGTCAATCACTCTATTTGGTCTGTGTTGTAAAGACTTTCAAAGTGTCTGGCTCAATCTGTTGTTGTTTTAATCTGGTTTTTTTTTTTTTTTTCATTTTATTTTCTGTTAACCAATAGTCAGAACCGCTTAATTAGTTTCACTGAACTTTGACCTGACATCTTCAAAATTGCCATTTTTAAGGAATCTCATGAATGGAGGCTGAAGAACTGAATAGCTAGGTACACAGTATTTGTGTGTGTGTGTGTGTGTGTGCATTGTGATTATAAATCATAGGATTCCTACAGGGTATTTCAGTCACAGTTTGGAATAGAATAGCAGAAAGAACAACTCTGGAAGGTACCATGAAGATTGAGTTTCAAATGTGTTATCATAGTGCTCTGTCGAGGAGAGAGAAATATCCTTAAAAATTTGCCCAAAGCTTTTCTACAGGAAAAGACTACATTTGGGTCTGGCTTTCCTGGTTCCAGGAGACTCTGTAGTTCATAGATAGGGAAGTCTGCCCTCAAGTGCATGAAGCTCCTCATCTTGCCCCGACAGCAAGGAGGATCAGGACTGAGTAATCTAAGCTTCAGGCAGTGCTCCTGAGGCATCCAGCCCAGGCACTGAGCCTTCTCCTCCACCAGCTATGCAGGGCTGCGGGGAACATGTCCACAGACAGGTTAGTGGCTAGTGAGATGAAGGAAATGGAGAGACCTGGGGAGATCTTGGAGCCTGATGGTGAGGTGATTATCTAGGAAAGGCTAGTTCATTTCAGGGGCAACATGTTCACAATCATTCAGTAACAGTGAGCCCTTGAAGCTTGATAGCTTAATGCACGTCTTCCCTTCCTCTGCTTTGGTACTTTGCTCTGGGGATTATCTAGGAAAGGCTAGTTCATTCCAGGGGGAAACATGTTTATAATCACTCAGTGACAGTAAACCCTGGAAGCTCCATAGCTTAGTGCACGTGTTCCCTTCCTCTGCTTTGGTGCTTTGCTCTCATAGGGGTTCTAGGCTAGAATTCAAGCCTTCTTGTACAATGGAGAAGACTGAAGTAAGGCAGGGAAAAGAGACCTCAGAGAAGCCAACCATGTAGCTGAATAGAGCTGGAGCTGGGCTCTGCCCTTGTTGATTTCTTTGTGGCTTCTAATACTGTATTTTTTTCCTTCTTCTTGTACATATCAGTAGAAGCATGGAAAAAAGAGGTGTCCTTTCTGATATATAACTTTTGGTTTGGTTTTCAGAAGGAGCTTGTATTATGCTGGTATTTGGGGACAAGACAGTGAAGGTAATAAAATAATGCTGTGGCTGGAAAATGAAGCGTCCTATTAAGATGGGAAAAGCCGGGTAGGCCTGGTGTCGAAGGGTATCTTTCAGCTCTTGCTTCTTCTAAAACACAGAATGAAAAAAATATACCCAGATTCCCTCTAGGGTAATGGCATAGAGATCCTAAGAGTGCTTTGAAAAAAAAGGCCGGAAATTCTAATCAAAAGTAAGATACCCATGGAAGGACAAGAGTTCATGTTTGCTAGCAATTGATATAGACAAAAACACAAGAATCAACGTAGAGAACAGCAGCCCCCAGTACCTGTGGCAGCTCAGGAGTCACCTGTAGAGCTACCTCATACCCCCCTGAAAAAAATCCCCAAATAGCCAAGATAAATATAAATGAGCACAAACCCTTAGAATACCCAATTCATATGCCTGGGATTGGGATATGTAACTTTTTTTACAAAGCTCCTGAGATCCCTAGGAGCAGACCTGGAGAGAACCTATAAGGTCCAAAAAATAGGGAAGATGGTGTGATCTGTGAGCTCACCCACCTCCCCTCCCACCTGACCAGGGACCAGAGCAGGGCTGGTGTGACTAAGTAGCTGGCTCTACGTGGCCCTATTCACCTTTCATACATGCCAGCACAGGCAGGTCTCAGAGCAACGTAGATTTTTTTTGAGTTTGGTTTGTTTACTTATTTCTCAAGGGCATCTCAAAAAACTGTTTTAGAAATCGGGTTCTACTTGGCTGTGGTACAGGGGGAAAAAATCAAGGGACCAGAAGTGGGGAGATTTGAATCTGCCTAATAACTTGATTCTGAGACCTTAGGTGAAGTCACCTGTCTCTGGGCCTTGATCTTTGCATCAAGTGAGAGGATTTAGTGTCTGTGGACTTCATCCTAGGCATTCTTGGGGTCCTGAACGTGCTCTGGCCAGGGCTCCTCTAGGGTCTGTATTACCCCCACTTCCTTTGAATGGCCTCTACTTTTATCAGTGGGAAGTTTGGAATTCATTTGACTGCTGGTTCTCTTTGGGATCTGCAAGGGGTAACATATACTGTTTCCATGTTAGTGACCTGCCATGTTATTGAGATCTCCTGTTGTGTCAGGAAGATGACAGACTATTTACCGCTGAGGTCTCTGTCACTGTCTTATCCCCTGGTCCAGGATCCCTTCCCTTTGCCTCATCCAACCTGTTCTGAACATCACAATCCACTCACCTGACTGTGGTTGTTGTCTCCGTATCTTCCCATCAGGTTGACACGGTGACAGTTCTTATACCAGAAAGCTCCTTTGTAGGACAAGGCACAGTTGGTGATGGCAGAGTCTGTGTCCTTGTCAAAGGTCGAGAAGGATCTGCCATTGTGGTAGGCCATGGAGTCCCCTGAGAAGGGAAGAGAGCAGGGTCAGGAGGAAAGTAAGGGCCTGAGAAATCCCAGCTTCCATTGAGGCTGGGAAAGGCAGAACACAAAGGGGACAGCTGAAAAATTCCATTTTAGGGTGGGATGGCCTTGGACTTCAGACACAGAGTCACCATCGAAGTTGAGAATGGATGGGGCAATCTCACGGCAGCATTCAGGGCAGCGTAATTCGGTAGGAAGAAGGCTGGAGATGGCTCTGGAGGTCCCACTTAACGTCCTACCTCCTTCCCTCTCTGTGCCCTTGACCAATTCAAACCTCTTGCTGACCCTCAGGTTTCTCCTCTGTGAAATGGAGCAGCACACTACGTCTGTGTACCTCATAGGCTGTTGTGAGAGTGGACACAAAGGTGTACCCTAAGCAGGTAGAAGGGTATGTAAATCTTATTTATTATAGTTTTTAGTCTTTTCCACATTCTGAAAAGAGCCTTTTTAAAAAAATGTCTGTGTGTACAAAAATTTATCAGAACATAAGCTAAAGAATTTGTCTTTAAGCATGATTTATAAGTAGGAGGATCATGAGTTCCAGATCAACCCGAGCACATATCAAAACCAACAAACAAAATAAAAAAGTCATCAATCATATGTGCCTCCTCCATAAATGTTTATTGGCTTTCTTATAATTAAGTCTTTCAGATGTTAAGTGTCATCAGATAGTATAGTTATTTGTATAGTCTCACAATTATTTTAAAGTACAGTATCATGTAGTTCTTATAAAAGTATTTACTAGAAAAGTATTTGCTGACAAGACTATTTAGTATTTAGACAAGACTATTGTTTGCTGATAATGCTATTTGGGAATATCGTTTGTAATTTAGGATGATAGCTGTTGGAAGCCTTTTACTGTCATTTTTTAAAAAATTGTGAAAATACCATATAGAGGGATTAAAATTACATGGGCAAGGTAATGAGTACATTTGTTACCAAGCATTGTTGCCTCCTCCTTTGTTTCCCCTTCCCATCCCTTCCCATCCTCCCCCCATCCCCCCCCCCCCCGCTTGTACATCTCATGTACAGGCCCACCTGTATCCCTGTTTAAACAATTTGTTTTTTCCCTTCCCCTCCACAAATTATACCAACATCAAATACAGTGAAAACAGGGGTTATACTGTGGGGGAGGGACATACAAAGCAACAAAGAAAGATCTTATAAATATGTTAGAAACAATAGCAAGAAAGAAAAACCATTTGAATCCTTATCTTGGGGTTCATTTCGCCTAACATCACCTTATCTGAGCTTTTCTGCCTGTCCCAGACATATACTAGATATTGCAAATAAGGGAAACCATGGGACCTATGTTTCTTTGGGCCTGACTTACTTCACTTAATATAATTTTTTCCAAGTCTTTCCATTTCCTAACAAACAGGGCAATGTCATTTCTTTTTGTATTCCTACAGTCTCCACCCCCCCCCCCCCACGCTGGTCAGGTACTGTGCACAAATATTCAAAGAATCCCAGGTATTCCATACTGATATCTGGGAGCCAAGTTCTCAGAGAGACTCGGGAGTCTTTTTAGACTGATAAAGCTCCCCGGGCATGAGGTGGCAGTAGATACTGAGGAGACAGGACGCTCTCTTAGAGACTGGCACACAGTGCTGTTCCAGCTGACCACTGTTGTCTTAGTACTGGTGCATTCTCTCCCTGGAAATACAGAGTAGACAGGGGCCAAATTCCGTTCCAGCCACTTGGCGGATTTGTGTGCCACAAAACACTATCTTCCTGGAAGCCATTGCCACCAGACAGGTATTTATTGTCAAGTAATAAAATGTCAGAATGCACTGAAGCATGCAGGAACTAATTTCCACTCCTGGCTCTTTCTCTTCCATTGTCACCAGAACAACTCTGCCTCCCTAGACGGTGCCCTGATTTGGCCACCCATAGCTGGAGACTTTTTTCCTCTCTAGTTGTTTCCTTTTAGAGCTCCAAAGGGTTTGGGATTTGCTATGGAATCAGTCTTCCATGTTCATAAGAACAAACGAAGCCGCTCAAGGAGGGCATGGCTTGCATAGGCATGTATGCTCAGGTCTCACTTTTCCTCGTTACCAAGACATATAGATCATGCATGCATCATCTATAAGCCGTTTCTCTTTGGGCAAAGCATTGAGATGTCCTGTCCTGCCCTTTATACCAACATCTCACTGAAAGGTTTCAGTGACTATTACATGAGAGCAATACAAAGAGAATGCTTTCTTGTAGGCCTTAGTATATGTTGATCCTTGTTTTTCCTGTGATGTGGAGCCAGAAAACTGCACAAAAGCCATTTCAAGTCAGAGGAATCTTCAGCACTAGAATTAGCATTCTGATGCACATAGGGAATAAAAGGGCTACTTGAAAGGCAGTCCCCAGCAACATAAGCAACAACTGCACCTCCAGGGAACTTGAAAAAAGGTCAATACTTCTCTCAGCTCCACCCAGGCATCCTGTGTCAGCAGCAGCCCCACAAAGCAGGACCCCCAGGGGGCAGATGCCCATAGCAGAAAAGTACTGTGTTACATGAGGTTAAGGGTTTGGGAGACTTACTTTTTTCTTTCAGTGTATATAACTGACTTTTTTTTTTTTTAAGGGGATAAAGCACTTCTTTTTTTAAAGTGAGAGTAGTTATAATTCAGTCTTGATGGCTCTTTCCCATCACATTGTTTTAGTGACCAAAACAGTCATCTGATCTCTTTTGGTTTCAATTCTTCTGGCCTAACACCTAGGATATATTGAAGTTCTTGAGGGTTTGTTGACTGGATGGATTAGTGAAAGAAGGGAGGAAAGGAAGGAAAGGAAGGAAAAAAGAAAGAAGGAAGGGAAGAAAGGAAAGGAAAGAAGGAAGGAAAGGGAAGAAGGAAAGAAGGAAAAGAATAAAGGGAAGGAAGGGAGGGATCGAGGGAGAGAAGGAAGGAAGAAAGGAAGAAGGAAAGAAGGAAGGAAAGAAGGAAGGAAAAAAGCAAGGGAAGGAAGGAGGGAAGGAGTCATCCATGGTTTAGGAGGTGTGGCTGTGCCATTACCTGCTGTCCCGCTGTAGCCCTCCACTTTCAGCTTATAACGCGTCTTGGCATCTCCCACGCTGAACCTGTCATAGACGGCATAGGCTGTATCTCCATGGTCTTGCAGGTCCACACGCAGCTCGTATTGTCCTTGGGCTGTGATTTTACTCAGGTTATCCAGCCCTGTGGATGACAGGCAAGGGTTGCTTAAGGGGAAAAAGTGACTCATGCAATCATTTCTATTTTCTCCTGTAAGAGCTGCAGCTGGGTCACTGAACAGAGTGTCAGAAAGACTTGGCCTTGAAATGTGTTCTAGTCACTGGTAGCATACCAGGGAAAACACATGATGCTTCTTAAAACTTAGATAAAATTGGGTTGACATCTTTGCTCTTCCAATATCCTAATATATTGCAAAGGTCAAAGGCAGTAAGACAATGAATATATCTTTCTCCTTTTAAAGCACTTTACAAAGGGAAGACAATGGATGATGTTGGGATGTACTTCTCTAAGCTCCCACAGCAGTGCATAGACTAGAGTTCTGTGCAGATAGATTATGGAAAACTATGAGTGGTACAGATAGATGGATTGATGGATGGATGATGAGTGGACGATTGATGGATGGGTTGATGGATGATGGCTATGTGGACAGCACTGCAGTGCTGGCTTGGAAGATTTTAAACTGCTCATTGGCTAGACTACCATGAATAAGCCATTCCAGCTCTCTGAGGATCAGTTTCCTCATGTGTAAGAGGGAATTCTGCACTTTGTAAGGGAGTTGTAGATAAGAGGTTATGGCTGTAAGGTTATGGCTCCTAAGTGTCAGGTGCCTGACACGTAGAAGGAAGGCAGCCAAGTTACCAGTGAAGACAAGCTTATGAATGGTTAAGCTTCATTCATAAAGTTCCTTCTTGATTAAATTTTTATTTTTAATAACCCAGAGCACTTGGTCTTGGGAGTTTGAGGTTCTGTGATATCTGTGTCCCAGACTTCCTTCCTTTCTCCATAATCTTTTTCTCTCCTCTCTTGATCATATGAGCTAGGACAAATGAAATGGAGGGCAGAAATGGGTACTTTAGAAACAGACATGCAGGGCTGTATTACCAAGCCAGAATTCTTCTCTGCGGTCCCCAAATCCAGCAGCATATGCCTTCCAGTTTCGATAGAAGTCTTCCCGTCCATTTTTGCGTCTCAGAAATACCTACAAATACAGTTGATGAATCTGAGCATACTTAAGGTACTAAAGGAAAGAGAAGGAATTGTTTTGAGCAAATAGCATTGGGCTGTGAAAAGAATACCTATTCTGGGGCTGGGAAGGTGGCTCAGTGGTAGAGTGCTTGTCTTGCATGCATGAGGCCCTGGGTTCAATTCCTCAGCACCACATAAGCAGAAAAAGCCAGAAGTGGTGCTGTGACTCAAGTGGTAGAGCACTAGCTTTGAGGTGAAGAGCTGAGGGGCAGCGCCCAGGCCCAAAGTTCAGGCCTATGACCATCAAAAAAACAAAAACAACAACAAAAAACCTATTCGCAGATCTTTCCATCACTAATTTGCATATGACTTTGAGCAGGTCACCTGCCCTCTCTGAGTACATAATCTCTCTTGAAAAATAGGGACAGAAAATGCCCCCTCAGCTTTAGGGGCTCATGATATATCCAGGTAGTTTCATCCCTGCTAATCCCGAATTCCTCTGTGAAGGATACTGATAATGGTGGAGATGGTATGCTGGAGCAGGAAGTAGATGGAAACTGGACAGCAATTTTGCTGTGAACCTTTAAACTCTTAAAGTTTATTAGTTAAAAATGTATAACTCAGGGGCTGGGAAGGTGGCTCAGTGGTAGAGTGCTTGCCTTGCATGCATGAGGCCCTGGGTTCGATTCCTCAGCACCATATAAGCAAAAAGAAAAAAACCAGAAGTGGCGCTGTGGCTCAAGTGGTAGAGTGCTAGCCTTGAACTGAAGAGCTGAGGGACAGCGCCCAAGCCCAGAGTTCAGGCCCCACGACCGGACCCAAAACAAAACAAAAAATGTATAACTCAGCTCATACAATAAGGGGGTTGGAAGAATTCCGATCAAACTCTTAGCATAATGCCTAGTTGATAGTAAGTGATTGGTTGCTGCTAATTAATAAATTTAGTGGATTTTATGATCCCCCTCATTTATTTATCAGAATTTGAAGAGGCTCAGATGAGGTAAATTATAAAAAAATTTCTAGCATTATTGTGTTTTAATCCTCAGCTTCTTTTCATTCCTTTGCTTAAAGAGAAGATTTCCAAGTATGAGCCATAGTGTTATGAAAGGTTTTGCACAGAGGACATAGCCTACCCCTTTCCTTGTGTGCCCAGCCCCCTTTCCCATGGCTGAGGGCCCAGGAGTCCACCTTGAATACTCACAATCCATCCACCTCCATCAGAAGTCATGTCACAGTACACTTCCAGTGCCTGGGACTTGTTACCATTCAGATAAATGGTATAGAGGCCAGAGGTTGTGTCTCCATTCAGCATGGCTTGGGAGCAGTCCCTGGGGAACGGATACAGGAGTCCAACTGCAAAAGGAGGAGAAAAATAACTTTCAGAGCAGAAGGACTGGGGTAGATCTTGCCGATTGCAGCTTAAGTGTGTGTAAGCAAGCAACAGGAATGGTCTCTATTCCCTCATGTGCAAGATGAGGGGAAAGTCTGCCTTGTGGCGTAGGGGTTATAGATATGGTCTCATACTATTGCTGTGAGGGTTGTGGTGTGAAGTTAACCTGGTTCCACCTGCTACATCAAATAGTGCCCAGTGAATTCTCAGGTACTGGCTAGAGTGTGCATTCTAGCACTCCAAGGATGGCACACTGTGGACCAGGGCATCCTATTAAGGTGTAGGCTTCTTTGAGAGTCTCATGAAACCTTGAGAGCTTTGAGCTTTTCAGACAAATGTATATCTCTGTCCACACTAGGACTACATCATCAGCTTCTTCAGAGGATTCTGAGTCAAGGACCTGAGTTCTAAACTCTCCACTTGCTTTTTTGTATGTGTATGTCAGTGCTGGGGCTTGAACTCAGTGCCTTATAGTTTTTTTTGCTCAAGGCTAGTGCTCTACCACTTGAGCCACAGCTCCACTTCCCCTCCCTCCCTCCTTTCCTCCCTCTCTTCCTTCCTTCCTTGCTTCCTTCCTTTGCTTCCTTCCTTCCTCCCATTCTTCCTTCCCTCCCTCCCCCTTCCTCCTCTTTCTCCTTTTTCCTCCTCCTCCTTCCTCCTCTTCTTCCTTTTTCTTCTACCCCCCTTCTTTCTTCTTCTTTTTTCCTTTGGTAGTTACTTGGAGATAACAGGCCTCACAAGCTTTCCTGCCTAGGCTGGCTTTGAACTGTGATCCTCAGATTTCAGCCTCCTGTGTAGCTAAGATTACAGGTGTGAGCCACGGGTGCCTGGCTTCTTATTTGATACTAGAGAATCTTAGCCTAGAAATCCTACATATAGTAATGACACCTGGGGGATTTTCAAGTGAAATGATATTACACACACACACACACACACACACACACACACACACACACACACACACACACACACACACACACACACACACACACACACACACACACACACACACACACACACACACACACACACACACACACACACACACACACACACACACACACACACACACACACACACACGAAAGACGTGATAGACAGTCCTGGCACTCTGCTTAGCAGGCCACCAGAGAGTACTGGTCTTAGGAATTCTCACCAGCTCTCCTTGCTGTATTTACCATCACCTGGGATTGCAGCATAAATTGTGTTGTTGTGCATTTCACAGCCCTAGTCTGAGAGCACCCTGAGGGCACACAATATTCCTAGCACATGGCCTTGGATCTGGTGAAGAGGAAGAACCTTCCTCAGCACCACTGTAAGGGAGGAGTGAAAGGCAGGAGCTGCTCCACAGCCTTTGCTCAGTCACTGCACTCACCAGTGCACAGCTCAATAGCCTGCTTCTTGCGAAGATGACCAGTGCTAAGTGCAAGAGGAGGGTGGGAGCTCTGAGCCCAACGTTCACTCTAAGATAGTTGCCCTGGTCAGGTCAGGAAGTCTCTGGAAGCCTCCATTTCCCAACGAGGAAACTGAGGCATGACCTACTAGGCCAGCTTGATCATAAGACTATTTGAGATTTTGTGTATGGCCCAGGCCTTGTAAACATTGAAAGCTAAAGAAGAAGGGGACTTAAATTGGGCTTAGATTGAACTCGACTGAGCTAGGAATTCAAAGAGCTGATTCACTCCCACGGGTCCTTGTGCAGTGCCCTTGTTAATCCCATTCTACAGAGATGAGGTCAATGGAGAAGGAACCTCCTTCCCTGAGACATGCAGAGGAAGAGGAGCGGTGGCCCGTGAACCCAGAGCCACTCAGCCCATTCTTCCCTTCTCCCATGGACACCACAGCCTTTAGCATCCACGTTCCCTGGGCTTCCAGGCAGCAGCGGAAGATGGATACTTTTCAGAAACATGTTTGAAACGTTCAAAGCCGAAGCCAAAATGGAAGGTGGAGGCTTGGTTAAATGTCACAAAGTTAGACCTCAAGACCCAGTCAGGTCCTGCGGTTCTTACTTGTGGTAAAGATGGTCTCAATCAGCTTGCTCCTCAGAGATCCACTCAGTGCCTGGATCCGGGCTGTGTAGTGGGTAGATGGGCTCAGGTCTGCCAGGCTATAGGAGGTGGTGTCTGGCCCCACAATGACTTCCTGAGGACAGAAGAAGGAACAAGCACTTTGTTCACAGATATTCTCAGAGAATAGGCATAGCATTCTATACCTGTCCTGTTCTAGTCACTGCCCCCCACACAAGATCTGTGCCCAACTCTAAGTCCCTAACTGGATATCAGAGATAGGGAAACTGCTGCCTAAGCAAAGGTCCTGGGGCCGGAAGGAGCAGGGAAGTTAAAATAAGATGAGACAATAACTTATCTCAGTTGTTCTTGGTTTGGGTTTTTGTGGGCAAGAGAGGTGAAAAAGGTAAGGAATAACTAGATTACAGAGTCTTAAATGCCAGGCTATGGACTGGTACGGAAGGTCTCAATGGTGTGTCTAGGCAAATGAGTGTCATGAATACAGTTGTGCTTTAAAAAATTTAAAATTATGGCAAAATGAATTGCACTAGAGGCAAGAGGCTTGGAAGTGCATGAGGATGGCTATCTCTGTGTGTGAGCTGTAAAAAAGTACAATGTTCCATCCTAAACTCGACTAACTGATCAGAGAGAGAAGAACAAGGCCTGACTAGTATATATTTAGCAAGCTTTCTTCTTGAGTGGAAAGATGACCATAATAGCTCTGAAGGTGGGCCTGAGGGAGGCGTAAGCTGACCCAAAGCACTGGCTCCTCCAGAACAAAGATATCCAAAGATACCCACAGTGACTCATTGCCACTGTGCTTGCGGCTGGTCTCTGGGCTCTTGTCCAGATGGATGATCCTTTCCTTTTGGAGGAGAGGATCTTTGTTTTTAAATCCTCTCACTATTGTCTAATGCTTTGTCACAGGTGAATTTGGTGTCTGAGATTGGAACTGAAGTTATAGTCAGGTAAACCAAATACAACATTGCTCTGCACAACACTTAACCAAGGCCCACTGGATTTAGGCTGTAATGGGTTAGTGCAGAGGCACATGGAAATTCCTTCTGTATCCTGGGATACTGTGTTATCCTGAGTTTTCCCAGTGGGGAATTCAATTTCAAAGAACCTAAGGAACTCACTCCCACTTCATTGTTGGTGGTAGAAGATGAGCTTGTACCCAGGTTTCCTAACACTCTGGCTGATATTCTTTCTTTCTCCTATGCTAAGTTGATTCCTTTATCTATTTATTTTTGAGTGAGACATAGAAAGCTGAGGATCAAATATGTTGGAAAACAAGCCAGAGTGAGCACCCATTTAATACTAGTGACCTTTTTGTGGCCCTCAGAGAGCTATCAACTGTCAGGTATAAAACCAGGCTCATTGAATTACTTGGGGATAAAATTGCCTGTCATCTCTCTGGGCTGCTGGACAGAGTTGTCTTCTAAGCAATTAGGGTAGCTTGACGTGAGACTCAAAATTCAAGATAAACATAACCCTAAGAATTCCAGCTGGGAGGGGACCCTGGACATCATGAGTGCCATGTAGTCATTTCACAGATGTGGACACGGGCCCTTGGAAGAGATACGGGATTTGTTATGGCTCACACAGTGAGTTCGTTCTTTATGTACCAACTCCAGGAAGGTGATGAGAATAATTAGAAATGCATGTCTCCATGTAGTAACATGTGACAGATTGGAAATGGCTGTTTAACTGTATCTGCTTATGATATCCATTGAAATGAAAATAAAGAAATATAAAGTATAACTCCACACAGCTGAGGAGAATTGGAGAGGAGACAGCACCAGGTGTTATGGTAGATGGAAGGTGGTAAAGGAGAGACCCCTGAGAGAGCGGAATGCCAGAGCTGGGACTATAAGAAGAGTGGACAGAGTGCTGAGAGATGGCTTCAGTAATACACAGAATCCATCACAAGTGTGAACATGAACACACTGCCTCTAAGGGTGTTCCCAAACAAAGTTTGGTTTGTACTGAAATAGTTTAGCTCCTCAGATTTCCTCATCTCCTCCTATTCCAGGTGGAAGACTGGAGAGAATGAGCTAACACAGAAGCTCTGGATTCAAGTTTTCCAGAAGTAGTTGTTTTAATGTTGAGGTGCCAAGTTAGAAACGTGAGATAAAGTGAACCTTTACACACAGTGAGAGCCCAAAGTTTGCCCCAGACCAAAATAAAACATATTGCTGGATGCTTGTCCTCATACTCTGGTGAGCCAGCAGCTGGAGGTCCCAATTAACTCTTTCATTCTTGGCTCCAGGACAAAAGGATAAACCAGAGCAATAAACATTACATAGGAGCATCCTATATGAAAGGTGACCCCATGAAATGAAGCCAGAGGACAGCCAGAAAAGCAAGAAAAGAAAGTTGGGAGAAATGACCTACAGGTTACAGAATGAAATACTTGTCCCACGTATTTTAGCAATACAGATGATAACCTGAAACACCAAGAAGCTGATTAAAATAATACAAATGTACAGAAGTTAGTGAACTCTTAGACACAGTAGGGATAACTGACATTAAAAGAACAAGTTTGAAAGGAAAAGTTCAGAATACCCCTTTCATTGGTCTGAAGCTATAAAGTTACTGAAAATTGAAAAGTAACAGGAAGAAGTTCATGGGGTAAGAACAGACTTGCATTCACAACGAATGTGGATGCTATTAGTTGCTGTCTCAAGGGCATAGTGAAATATATTGCAATTTGTATGTGATGATACCATCTGTGGTATAATACCTAGGACAAAAATGCAGAAGAAACTGTCCACCTTTCTTCAAGAAAATATTCAGTGGCTAAGAATCTAGCTCCTAAAATGTCAAGGCTTATTAGTGGTGGCTCTGGATCTTGGCTGACTCTCAAAACTAGGGTCTGGTTAAAATGAGAGAGGCTGGAGAGTATGACTCAGAAGGTCCTGGCCCTACTAAGTTTTTTTTAAGCTCCTTAAATGTACTGGAGTAGAGAAATAGCATCAGTGAATTCTCCCTCACTTTTAAGAGTACATGTGGGGAATTATTTCACACGTGAAGCTACCTTGATGGTACCATCCACGGATTCGTAGACTAGGAGGTAGCCAGTGACAGATGCCCGAGGAGGTCGCCAGGTGAGGAGGGCAGTTTCTGACTGAATGTCAGTAGCAGTCAAGTCTCTTGGAGAATCGAGGTCTGGAGGAGATGATTAATGTTAAGCAAGGCAGCAAGTCTAAGGCACAGAATATCAAGAGGACGAACCAATGTGATCCTTGGCAAGAAACTTCTCACTTGCAGATGAAGAGGTTGTTGCCCAGGACTCCAAAGACAAATAGTCTAAGCCACAGCTCATTCTAAGAGTCAGGTCTCTGTGAGCTCAACAAGGTTCTGGTTGGCTTTGGTTCAACTTGGGAGAGCGATATAGCTGTACACATCATTACTGACACCCTTGTTTCTAAGTAAGAGGACACATAGTAGCTGATATCATATCAACCCTCACCAGGCAAAGAGGACAATTCTCCATTTCCCTGCTGGTGGATGTTCATTAAAAAAAAAGGCCAGGAGCTGGCGGCTTACACCTGTAATCCTAGCTACTCAGGAGGCTGAGATCTGAGGATTCATGCCAGCCCAGGCAGGAAAGTCTGTGAGACTCTTATCTCCAATTAACCACCAGAAAACCAGAAGTGGTATTGTAGCTCAAGGTATTAGCCTTGAGCAAAAGAACTTAGGGACAGTACCCAGGCCCAAGTTCAAGTCCCATGACTGACAAAAAATATTTTCAATGCGTATGGACAGCTAGGAAAGCTTGCCTGAAAAACCTCTCTTTAAATATATTTCTTTGCCTGGAACATGGATCATTAACTGCTGAGTTTAAGGCCAGTTGTGACTGTTTTTCTGCTTATAAACCCTCTTTTCAAAAATCTTTTCTTCATTCACTGGGAGAATGAGGTCATTTCAGTTCAAAAGGAAATGGTGTGTATCTCAGGTATCTACAGAATAGGCACTGGAGGATTGAACCTCTGCCTACTTCATCACATGACATGAGGCTGACTTAAGGAAGAGCTTGTAAGGGCTTGGTGTTTAAGATGTAGGCTGTGGGTAAGCATCCCATAAGCCAGAGCTTCTGTTCTTGGTAATTCTGTACCTGTGGTGAACTTGGTAGTGATGGTGAGGCTCTTCTGGGGCCCTTTTTCCGCAAAGATTCTCAGTGTATATTCTGTGGCAGGCTCAAGGTCAGCCAGAGCATACTCTACTGTGTTCCCGGACACCGTGCGCGTGATTTCTGGCACTGAACATGAAAAACACATAACCAGGTGGTTACTTCTCGGTCTGTGAGCCATCGACAGGGGTAATAACAGTGTACATTCCTTCTTCTACCCCAGAATCTTTCTGTGACCTGCTGAGAGTCTAGTTTGAGTTCTGACATACTCATCCCACCTCTCTTCTCATAGGAGAGGGGCTAGATGATATGGAGACCAGATCAGAAGGAAAGGAGCTGGAGTTCAGGGGCTATTTTCCACATGGTATATTGGTTGCAGCACTGCATTGCTGAAACACTGGATTGAGGTAGGGGGGAGTTCTGGATCTTTGGGTTATCCAAGTTGAATTTGTCCCCATGGCATTCTCTCTCTTCTGTTCCTCCACTCACACAATTTTTGTGCTACCAAATGTTGTCAAATCAAGAATCACAAAGCCCTGATGGTTGAGAAGTCACTTAACCCCTCAGACCCCTGAGTCACTCAGGTGTAATAGTGAAAAACAATTGGCCACTGTGTTTATCGTCTAATCATAGGGGACCTTATCACTTAGGCATGGACTAGGAGTTCCCAGGTGTGAAATGCTCAGTCCTACAGCTGGAAAGACATTGGTGAACTGGGATAACTTGATTGCTTCAACCCATCATCCAGGAACCCCACTCCCATTCTGCTCCTCTTTGTTAGCCCTGAATCCATGATTTCCATGAATCACATCAATAGCACCCTGGTTTATTTTATTTTTGTTTTTTTTTGTTTGTTTATTTTTTTGTGTCGGACATGGGGCCTGAACTCTGGGCCTGAGCACTGTCCCTCAGCTCTTCAGCTCAAGGCTAGTGCTCTACCACTTGAGCCAAAGCACCACTTCCAGCTTTTTCTGCTTATATAGTGCTGAGGAATCGAACCCAGGGCCTCATGCATGCAAGGCAAGTACTCTACCACTGAGCCATCTTCCCAGCCCCAACCCTGGTTTATTTTAGATGAAGCAACATCGTCTTCCCTTTCTCAGAAGAGTCTGCTCACAAGGAATCAGAATTAAAGAATAAAATGAGTAAACACAAATTCCTGCCCCTGCCTTTGTTCTATGCTCACAAGGGACTTCCTCAGGTTGTTGTCAGGACGGAATTAAAATTTTTAGAGTCTCCAGGCATGGGTTATGATTCTGTCTCATATTGTCACTGAAAGCAAAGCAATACTGAACCATATGGGCTTATTGAAAGAGACTCTCTTTCCCCTCTGTCTTATTTGCATTTGGCTTTTATTTTCAGCTGGCCATGTTGACTGTTATTATAACCAATGCTTTACTGTAAATTAGCACACATGCTTGCAGAAACACAATCATATTTGCTTCAATACTCTCTTTGGTGTCTTCTGAAAGCCCAGGAATCCCAGGATTCTGGACTTTTTCTTTGTAAAAGATAAGAGGTACTATCTGGAGTCTTGTACTAATAGGTAGGAGGATAGCAGGAGTGGAGGGATGGACTAGGAAATTATGTGGAGGCTGGAGATGTACTATTAGACTCTCTTAAGAAGGCTGCACTGAGAGCTACACAGACAATACTGGCCTTCCCCACCTACCAAATGTGGCACAGGACAGGAGAATGGGAAGAGTCTGCAGTAAGACATGTGTCAGGAGAGGAGAGTTTTGAACAAGACCTTACCTCTTTCCCCTGTGTAGGAGATGACATAGCTGTCCACGGTGGCAATGGCTGGCTGCCACATGGCCAAGGCTTCCGAGTCAGTGATGTTGGCTGTTACCAGGCCAGATGGGCCATCCAGAGCTGCAAAGAAAGGTGATGGGAAAGAGCTGGTCATGATGGGGAGGACCTCAGACCCAAGATGAGCTGTCCTCTACAAGATGAGCTGCTCTGACTCCTACCGTTAGGTCAGTGCCAGGAACATGGTGCGTGAGCCCGAAGCCAGGCTGACCTGGCTTTGAGTCATGATTCCTTTCCTTGTTGGCTGGGTATTTTCTCACTTGTTCACTGAGGATAAAATCATTCTGACTGGCATGGTTCATGTTGTAGTATGGGCGGGAGGGGTGCTAAGCACCAGACAAGCACCAGCATCAGAGCTTATATCCCTTTACCCAGGGGAGGAACTAACACAGAAAGGGAAGACCGGCTCTAAGCTGTGAAAGGTTTTCTGGGTGCTGGGTAATGTTTCTGGTTAGGAGAATGACAGGCTATGTGGAGCCAGGTTTTGGAGGCCACTGGTCTCTGGTTCTATTGTGGCAACTTGGAGTGTGTCTCTGTGCACATGGGAAGGTAATTTCCCTACCCCACACCTCCTTTCTTTCCTTATTTCCTTCCTTCCTCCTAATGTGAGGCCTGAGTAGATGAGGCATATAAAACATGCTAGAGGAATTGCAGTTGTTATCAGTATTTCTATGAATATTCATCATTCTCTAATCCTGGTGCTTGGGAAACTGAGGCAAGCCTGGCCATGTAGAGGGACCCTATCTCAAATAGAGGCTATTGTGCTTAAGTGACTTGTACCGAGAAAGGGTATTCAGAAGATATCCATCCCTGGCTCTTTTGTTTTGATTTTAGCGGTATTGGAGTTTGAACTCAGGTCTTCACACTTGTTAGGCAAGAACTCTACCACCGAAGCCACACTCTCAGTTTTGGCCTTTTTTTTTAAAACTATTTTTTTCTCCCCAGCATCTCTTCCTTGGAAGCCAACCTGAATGTGATTGTTTCCTGCCTGCTCTCTAACTTGCTACTCTGCTACCTCATGACCGCCCAGAGTGATGTGGGCCATTGTCTTCAGCTCATTTAACAGATGAACACCTAGGCCTCAAGAACTTAAAAGAAGTGGCTAGAGAATACGGGTGTGCAGAGAAAATTTGAGATCCCACATCAACCCCTCTTAGTCTCTTCTCATTTCATTGTGCATGCACAGAATCTCCATTAACTTCTGATAACAGTGGGGCCTCAGAAAGAAACACACCCAGCTTTTGTGGATCTACTATAGGGAGTCATGAGGGAAAACATTTCTTTGGAAAAACAGAGGCCCACGGAATAGGGTGGATGGGACTCTGGTTTCAGATGGGATGTTGCAATTGTATATTAACAACCTTTTCTCAGACATTAGGATATTTTTGAAATTTCCTATGAGGCCCATTCTTTGGATTTCTTAGTGGGCTGGACTGGATAATTGTTCCTATCTCAAAGGATAAATTGTTTATAGAGACAGAACTGTCTGAAAGAAATTTTCCACCTCATTCTTCCTCAATGTAATTCATTATCCCTCCAGTCATTTAGAGCAAACTGTACAAATCGGTCTTTTAATCGGAAAAGGCTCTTTTATTTTAGAAGAATGCAGGGCTTTCAGTCAGATTGACCTAGGTTCAAACTTGGTCCCAACATTTTACTGATTATATGGCCTTATAATTTCCCCGTGTCTCAGGTGTCTTCTCTGTGAGCTGGGGATGGAAACCTCTGTGGGAATTCATGTAAAGTGTTCAGCAGTGTCTGGAACGCAGGGACTGCCAAATAGACACTAGCTACTAGTGGCTATTAATCTAAACATTTCCATCACATTTCCTCATGAAGCACTTGTTCTAAGAGTCCTGACAACTATTGATAAGTAGATGGGGGAAGGGAGGAGGTGGGAGGGAAGCAGGATTCTGCCCATTTTCCAGAGGAATTGGAGCCCAGAGAAATTAACTGACAGGTACACGGAGCTAGCCAGTGGTATAATTAGGATTTCAACTGAAGTCAGTATGATTCCCAAACATGGGCTATTTCTTCCAGAATATTCCTGGAAGTGGAGGCCTGAGATGTCTAAGGATGCTCCAAAGGTTACCCAGCTCAGAAGCGATCAGAGTAGACACACAAATTAACTTCTTGGCACTCTGATTCTAGGGTTTCATAAATAACCCCTTTCCTCACCAGCTGGTGAGTCATAAGACATAACACTGGAGATGAGGAATAAGGATCCTATAAAAGTGAACTCAGGAAAACCAGAAGCAAAGGCCAACACACCTGTGGTGAGTGACCCTGAGACTGGGTCGCTTTCCTCGAAGCCCTTCATGGCGATGACACTGACGTGGTACTCCATCCCTGGTGTGAGTTTCACCAGCCGTGTCTCAGTTTTGCTTCCATCCACTGTCACAATGGAGGGGTCACCTGAGGTAGAACAGGAGCGAGACTAGCTCATGGACATCTATTCACTGCGGCCCCAAGAGCGGTGGACGAGGTTTGGCAACAGATTTGTTTCTTTATGCAATACCATTTTCTTGACTTCCTCTCACTTTCTCCCACCCTTTGGCTTAAGGGGAAAAAGGCCTTAACTTTGTGTATAATGCTTTTTCCGTTGGTGCAGATGCCAAAAACCAATCCAGGAAAGAAAAAGACATGAAGTCACAACCACCCAAAATTGTAAGTTTCCACTCAGTAGAGAGCTGGCATGGTGTATAAACTTTGTTTTTGACTTTTTTTTTTACCCCTACAAAGTATATGGAAAGCTCTAGTCAACCCATTGACTTGAGTTAGGATGATATAGATTCCCTTGTTAGCAGGAATTCAGAAAGGATGGATATAGTCAAATTTGAGCTCTAATACTTATTTCTGCAAATTTCAGGACCAATGAACAAACAGCTCAAATACCAGCTGATCACAATCCTATTATGGCATTCTTGTCACCAGCCATCCTCTCCACTTACTGTGAGCTTGCTAAATGACAGGAGGACTTTTGACAGATTTTTTTTTTACTCTACTTCATCCCCTTTATCCCCTGTGTTCTGAATTAGAACTCACAACTCCCTATGGTAAAGATGGATATCTGGCACTATGGGCAAAATCTCACTCATACCAAGACCATTTTTTCAGATGAACGTGCTCAGGAATAAAAAGTTCAGTGCATATAAAACTCTGTCATCATTGTATTATGCAATACCAGGGACCTATTTCTCATAGAATTTTAGAGTTCAACACTAGAAAGGATCTTAATAAAATGATCCTTTTCAACACAGTTCTTCCTACCCCTCACTCCAAAAGATCTTACAATACTTAATGAATAAACTCTGTAGATTGTCATTTCAATTTTGTAGCAAGTAGTTTTCAATGTCTGTGCATTTAGGTTAATGGGAGTTTCATATGCCACCCCAAACCTCCACATCCCTCCTGCCTCAGTGTTCTTTGAATCCCCTACCTCCTGTCATGGGCACATAGGTGATCCGGAAGTTTTCCACCTGGGCAGTGGGTGCCGTCCAGCTGACTGTGGCTGAATTTTCAGTGATGTCTGTGAATGTGATTTCCTTTGGAGGGCCCATGGCTGTCAAGAAGAAAGCAAAAATGTTTCCTATCTTTTCCATCGATGTTTTTTTTTCCTTGGAGTTTTTGTTTATTTATCCAGGACAACATAATGTTTAGAGCTGATGTCACTGCCAAGCCTTTAGGATGGAGAATCTGTGATCAGTGGTCAGGTTGTGATATTAACCATCTTTCACTGCAGGTAGAGGGTATAGAACTGACTATGCACCATCATTTGTCCTTTGGCTTCACTTGAGGAAAGTGTAGCACCTGAGCAGGCATTCAACAAGGTGAGGGAGAACAACTTCACAGATTAGAATATGTTTCCCCTTTTTTATTTCAAGTACTTTTCAAATTGTTGTTTCCTAGTTCCTTTTATTGCTCAAAGCTAAGACAGTATGAGTGTATAGTTCTTTGTACTTTATAATGCTTAATCTCCCCATATGGAAAACTGAGAATAAGTTATAGATGCCGGACAAAGGACTAAAGTACCTCCGCATTCTCCAGCTACCATTCTTTATAAATGGGATCTTTCTGGATCCCAAACCCAGCACAGCCCAGGATCCTGGAAATAATATTCCCTAGGAAGATGACCTTGACACGCCTGCTGTTAGAACTGGAAGGAGATCGGCAGCCAAGAGGGCAATATCAGGCCAAACACCCAGTGGATATGGGGGTCTATCTGCTGGGAAACCAAGGTCCACGGAGAGTTTCTGCTCCTTAGTCCTTCCTCCATTAACACATTTTCCTTTGGCTCTTCTTTGTGATTTTTGGCGTAGGTTTCTGCCTACACTAGATGACCATGAAATAATTTTCAGGCTCAAGGGACCTTACTTCCTCATCCTTTCCCCTCTCCAGCCCACGTTGATCATTAAGTTTGAAAACCCACAGAAATTTAGGGAGAGATTATTTTTCCTACCCATTTGATTTTCTTTTCTTTTTGATCTCATCCAAAAAAAAAAAAAAGAACCAACACACTAACTTTGTCATTTCTTGCTTCCTACAACTTTCTTCTGTGAGCTGGGAACCACTCCTAGGCTCTGTGACTGCCTAGTTTTTGTACTGTCTGTAGAACATTTCAGAAACCACAAGGTCTTAGGAACCAGTAAGGTCTTGATTGTCCAAATACCACCAGGAGGCTGGACTACCTGGGGCAAGTCTCTTCAGTTCTGTGAGTTTCAGTGCTCTATCTGTCTGTCCAGTGTGGAAAGGCATTCACCCACAGGAATGTCTCAAGGATTAGCAGAGACAATGCATATAAAATCCTAACACAGAATCTGATATGCAGTAAGCATCCAATAAATGTTATTGTCTCTGTTTCAGTTGCCATGTGACCTTTTTTTTCTTGTGAGCTACCTGGATGTTCAGGTTATTCCTCTGGAAGGATCTAGATGAATCCAGTTGAAAGAAGACCTAGGTGAGACTCAGGCATGGAAAATCTCCCACTGCTTGTCTGGTTCTGTCTTTGCCCTGAAAATCTCACTGGTTGGTATGGGTTATTTTAGGAAGCTGTATCTTAGAATCAAAATTTTCTTCTCTAGACCCCAGTTTTCTCATTATAAAATAACAGTAATATCTACTTTGTCTTAATAATGGTCTCATCTGTTGCAACTTTCAGGAGATTATAGGTATGGTTGAGGTAGGAAGATAGCCATGCATAACTTGAACGAATAGCACAATAGTGGTGGCATTCTGGGACAGTGGGCATGATCAGTTCCTGGGTATTGAAACCCCTTATTAATCCATCTCCTTCATGAATATAGCTAACAGCTCTTTAGCCCTATAGCAGATGGCTGTAGGATCAGTAAATGATGTCTATCAGTTGGGGAGATGCAGGAAATACTTCCTGTCTCTTTTTCCAAGGGTATTCAGTTTACCCTTTAGGGAAAAACAATCCCATTAGAGAAACATCTGCAGTTTTTAAAAGCTCTCAAGAAAGCTGGGAAGGGCTTCTTCTGCCTGCTCTCTGCATAAAAATATTGGCTTCCTCAAAGGTTCAACAAGTGTGACCATTGACAAAAATTAAAATTCCATACAAATACATTAGCTCCTAAGACTTGTTTGTTTTTTGGTAGGTTGAGAGTTTTGAATTCCAGGCTTGGGTTGTCTGGTGGTTAATTGGAGCTAAGAGTCTCATGGACTTGCCTGCCAGGGCTGGCTTTGAATCGTGGTCCTCAGATCTGTTACCTGAGTAGCTAGGATTATAGGCATGAGCCACCAGTGTCCAGTTAAGGTCTCAGTTTTCATATCTGTGAAATGGGCTGAGGATTTCCTGAATGTAGCTATATTTTGATCGTTTGTGTCTTGGAGGTTCCATGAGGCATTTGCCTGGGAGGACAAGAAAGTGGTGATATTGGAATATTGGTTGCTTCTAAATAGAGCCAGCAGGTAGAGGAACACAGTTGAATAGACTCTAATGTATATTTTTTCTAACTATTGATTGGCCCATTAAAAATAAAATTTAATCAGGTGGATGTGGTGGTACACACCTGTAATCTCAGCTCCCTCAGAAGCAAAAATAGATCATGGTCTGAGTCCAGCCTGGATGAAGGGAATGAGGTCCTATCTAAAAAGCTGAAGACCTGGCTCAAGTGGTAGAGTACCTGCCTAGCAAAATGTAAGGATTTTGACTTCCATCCTAAGTCCCACCCCAAACAAAAACATTAAACCATTGAACATCATACAAATTAATATTGTTACTATGTTACAGTGTTAATACAACTATAATTGTGTTAACACTCAACATTCATGATCTTCATTAAACTCTGTGTCTGATCCTGAGATAAGTTCTACTTTCCAAGGTGAGGCAATCGAGGCTTAGAGAGTAAAGAAACCCGCTGGAGGTCACATGATGGGAAGCCATGATTACACTCCAAGAATGTCCCTGGAGACTGACCACTGGCTAAGCACTGGGGTGCATTGCTTTTTCTGCGAGTCCACACACTCAGGATGGGCAGCTGATGCCCCATGGAGAGATGTCTGATGTCTGTAGGCAAGGAGGAGTCACAACAGCTCCTTATCAGGAGGAAAGGGACAGGACTTCACAGAGGAGGGTTCACAGTGGTGGGAGGTGGGGTGAGAGTTCAGAGGAGAGGCTGAACAAACAAAATGTAAATTTATATCTGCTCTGTTGGGCATACCCAGGGGCACCGACCTGCCCCCCCCTCCTCCCCACTTTTACTGTGAACTCCAAGACCTTCAGGCAGAGAGATCTGAGGGATTCTTCCCCAAGAATATGCTCTTCTTTTCTTTTGTTCTTAATGAAAATAAAAGGCAATATATGATTATTCATTTTCCTTTTTGTTTTAAAACTGCAAGACTTCCAAAACAAACAAACAAAAAAAAGGGCAGCAAAACAAAGTCAGAAGTAAACTTGGAAGAGCCATGTTTATAAAGCAAGGTCAGAATTAGGCTCTTGCTCCCATCCAAAGCCACTTCACTGGCCGCCATGGGAAGGAAGAGGGGACTGGGACCCACGTTTCCATCTGGGGCAGGGTGTCTGTCCCTGTACATGAAGAGTAGGGCTTTCTCTCTTGTTGAGTTCAAGCATTTACTCTCTGCCTACAAATCCTGGTTATGGTTTTTATGGGTAGATTCCTGATGCTTGTTAGGTCTGAAATTTGACATTAAAAGTAAAACTGGCTTTATATAAAAAGGAGCAAGTTCTAGTGAATGTCAGCCTTTCATGCCTGTTGGAGATGGCGAGAATGTATTTTCCTTGGTTATCTGTCATCCTATATGCTTGGAATAAACTAATTATTTGATTCTACTCCAGATCTTGCTATGTGATCTTATGAAAATCACTTTACTTTTCTAAGCTAATAACTGCTTACATCCCTATTGCTTATCCTGTGATTTTGTGATTCTTTTCTCTGCTTTCTTTGAAAAAGTTGTCTCTAGACAATGTTGTCTCTCAGTGCCCTGACAGAATTCACTCCACCTGTTTGAGGGCTTTCCTTTGCTTTGTAAAGAAAGTCTTAGCCATGTAAGTATTAGCATTATTACTCTGAGGAGTCCTGTTACTGAACATTTCTTTTCCCTCCTTGCCACAGTTTACATGGAGAGGGATTGCTTTTCTTCCTCTAGATGTCTTTTGGAGTTGTTATAAGTAGTGAGGTTTGTGAAGATGATCTGTTAGCCTTGTCATCTCCTTCCATCTTCCTTGATGATTAGTTTTTATGATTCACATGCAACATGTTATAAATAAACTTAGAAGTGGAAGTGTTATTTCTCCCTTGTCCCTACCTAGTGCAACTGGAGCATTGCACCCAAAAGCAAGAAACTGCAAATAGTATCGCTGGATAATATCTTATACACTGATAGGCAGAAGGAAGAGTTCCCCCTGGGATTTCAAAGTGTGGCCATTGCTAAGAGGAGAGTGCTGTGAAAGGCAACGGGACTGGTTCACCTTGTGCTGAGTTCTTGCCACAAGCCAGCCTCTCTGCAGAGGATTTTACATGAGTTATCTCACTGAATCCTTCCAACCCTATTAGGTAAATGGCACTCTTTGCATAGAGACTCAGGCACATTGTGGGGGGGGAGGGAGTTGGGGGAAGATAACACAGCCTGTAATTGAAGGAGCCAGTCTGAATGCCAGCCTGTCTGTGTCCAAAGCTCTTGTATTTGCCCAACCCTGTAGGAGAAAGTGCCCCAAGTCATGGCTTTTCTCTGTTCCCTCCTGTTTGTTTACAGTACCTGTTGTTGCTATGGCACTGACTGGTTGGGATTGCCTTCCTTTGCTTATTCCATAGAGTTCGATTTCGTATTCAGTGGCCTCTCTGAGCCCGGTCACATCCCTGGTACGTTCAGGGGAAGGGAGGGTTATTTCCAGTGGTTCAGACTGCTTTTTTGTATCTCTGATTTTGAGTACAAAACTGTCGAATATTCCTTCATCAGCTGTCCAAGACAGACGGAAACCGTCCGGGGTGGCATCTGAAACTAGAAGGTTGTCAACTTCCGGTTCTGCTTCTAGAGGGAGAAAAAAATGATGGAAGAAGGAGGAAAAAGATCATTATAGCAGTGGGTATATTCTTCTTTCTGGTGGTGGGGTATCAGTAGGCAGTGATGCCTGGCTTGCAAAGGCAGAGGTGTCCTGAGATAGTGAAAACAAAATCATTTGACATTAACGAGAATGGTAGAGCCAGGATGTGGAAAGGACAGAGTAGACACACTCAACACAAACCAACCATATGCTTGCAACTGTGAGCTTTGTCTAAAATCGATCTAGAAATCCACATCTGGATTCAGCCTCGACCCCTCCCATGCATTATTAAACAAGTTCAAAGCCAGTAACTTGTTTACATTTGCTCTCTGTCAGTGGCCGAGTGCCCATCTACTACAAGGCTTATTTCTTTCCTTTTGGAAAAGACAAATAAACCAGCGTTAATGATCTGTAGAGCTGCCTGTGAGGATTCTGCTGATTATATTTTTCTTGAGCCCAAGCAAAACGGCTTTGCAAAATGTTGTGGTCTTTTTGCTTTGTTCTCTGAGCTGATAGACTAAAGAAGGTTCCTATTTTTGCCTTTCTTGTTTGGTTTTCTTTCCTTGCTATTCTTACCACTAGATAAGCACTTAGATAAGGTAAATTTGAAATGGAATTTCCCAAAGTGTACCCAAAGTAACTATGCTTTTTGGATATTCTTTCTTAAAGGTGGTTCCTTGTCAGAGAAGTTTGGGAAATATCAGGAGGATGATCTGAAAAGTCTTGTAGTTAAGGATCCTGTTCCTAAACTTGTTTGAACATGGAACTTCTTTCTTCACTAAGCAATCGTCTAAGGAGCTAGTAGTCTTTAGGAAGACTTGGGGAAACAAAGGCTCATGTTGCTTTTCTCTAGGAACTCTTAGTTTTGAGAAAAAGATGGATTTTATCTGTGTCAAAGCATCTCTCTGATACTAGTGTTTGACAATTTAATTAGTTGCAGTGTAGCTTTCCAATCACAAGACCAATGAGTAAGTTTGTGAAGATCGTGGTATAGAGTTAAAGATGAAGACATTCACAAAATATACTCATTTGCATATTTCTTTTTAGAAAGTTGAAATGTAGCTGGGGGATCACCCAGGATGAAGACAAAGGGGAAGGGGAAGGGAGCAGGCATACAAGGACTATGGCTGAGATGTAGGCTAAGGAATTTGGGACACCAACAGAAAACATTCCACTTTCTCGCTTCTGGGATGGGAATAGGGAGTTGCTCATTAGACACACAAGTATGGAGAGCACAAGGAAGAACACCTCCTATCCACAGCGTAAGTGGGAAAGATGGACAATGATGTTAAAATCATGATGCTACTGTAGACAGACCACATGGAAGGGGAGAGACTACAGGAGGAAAGAATGGTTCACTTGAATTGAAATACCTGTAACAATCTCAGCCCTCAAGGGCTTGGTTTGGTGCCCCTGGGTGAAGCCAGAGACCATAACCTCATAGCCAATGCCAGTTATAAGGCCTCTAAGCTCCAGCTTCCTCTGGGTTCCTGAAAGTATGAATTCCTGGGGGTCCAGCAGCTGCCCAGAGTCCACCATGGTTACTAGAAAGCTGTCAAAGGCATTCTCCGATGCCATCCAGGAAACTGTAAACCCGTAGGGATTAATGTCGGAAATGGTTAGGTTTTCCAGAAGGGGCAAGGCCTCTGAAAGAAGGGAGGGGGTGAAAAGAACTCAGGTTAACAGCAATGATTCTGCCAGGACAGTGTACACTGCAAGAACACTCATAGATAACCAGTCAATCATCCCATTGTGTTACATGCTGGGAAAACGAATCTTAAGGATGAACAGGTGACAGATAGAATAATTCCCTTAAAATGATGAGGAAGTAGGTATTATTTCCACTTCCATGTGACCAAACTTAATTTCAACAAAGTCAATTGACTTGGCCTGATTCTAAAGTCTCTTATTTAGAAATAGGATGTCTTGTTTTGTGTTGGGTTTGGGCCTCATGCCTACTTCTGTCCTTGAAGCAAATCTGTTTTTGTTTTGCTTTTGTATACTTCACATGTTTCTATTCCACTTCTAGTTCATATTCTGAATTGGGTCAATTAGGCCAATTAGTGACGCATCTTCCTAGGCTAAGAGGAGGCAGAACGGTTATTTTTATCTAGACAGATTAACAATTTATGTTTACAGCTTAGGAAAGAATTCTAAGATTTGCCAGTTCTTTTGCTATTTATTTTTCTGGATAAATGTAGAAAATAAAGATATCTCTAGACCGTAAGAAAGTTCTGTTATTATTTCTTTGTTCATTCATTTACCTAATAGCGATGTGCCAGTCCCTCTTATTCCTTGGATGCCAAGGGGTTTTGTCACATACTGGGATTCCCAAAGAGGGAGCTTGGAACAGCTATATTTTGCTCAGTACTTAGCTGCAGAGGAGGTGTCATGTTTTCTTATTTAATTGTCACAGTGATGTTGAAAAGGGTGTCATGGCTACCTAGCCCCAACCTCTATGACATCTAAGGAAATAGAAACAAAAAACAAAAAAACACGAGCTATCCAAGATGACATATCTGTTTGGATGGCGAAGCTGGTGTCCAACAGTGTCTTCAATTCTCAAGTTTTATATTCTTTCCACATCCCCAGCCAACATCTAATTAGTAAGTGGTGCTGAGTCCTGAGGCATAGGCAGGTTGGGTGGAGAGGGCTCAGTAAGTCCCGCCTCTCCAGTAAAACAACACTCACTAGTGCTGAACATGTTTCTGTGTTATAAGAGGGAAAGGATGGGAATTCCTTGGCCAAGGCTCCTTAGCAGCCTCTAGTTCAGAACCTTCGTTCCCATTGCAGCTAAATAGGAATTTTCAAAGAGATAAGTGACCTTGCACTAATGCTTAGGGTCAAATCCATGGGATATGAAGGAAAATGTTTTAAAGGAATGAATAGCGAATGAATGCTCTCACCCCTAAGCAGACACTTAAATGTTGCAGCAGCTTACGTTTCCTGTGTTTATTGTGAAACAGTGAAGCTTATTTTTGAGGCTTTTTTTTTTTCATGTAAAGATTTCCAAAGAATCATCAACTCTATCAAAGATAACGATGAAATTCCATATACTGGGCAAGTAGTCCTATTGGTCTGTGAAACAAGGGTTCTTAAATTCTGTGGCTGGTTTTATTTAGATTAAGTGTCTTTTTGTCCTTCAAAGCATCCTGCTTTCAGGCTAATTAGTTGTCAAGAGTCCCCCCCCCCCCCACAGTCCTTTTTGTTTGTACTTTTTCTTTTTTTTGCCAGTCCCAGGGCTTGAACTCAGTTCCTAGGCACTGTCCCTGAGCTGCTTTTGCTTAAGGCTAGCTTTCTACCACTTGAGCCACAATACCACTTTTGGCTTTTTCTATTTATTTGGTACTGAGGAATTGCACCCAGGGTTTCATGTATGCTAGGCAAGCATTAAACCACTAAGCCACATTCTCAGCCCCCTTTTTTTTTCTTTTTTAAGCTGCTGCTTTTAAGATGCAGTCTTTTCATATCAAGGAGTAGTAGAGATAATACTGTAACTGGATCTAGAATTCCTGAGAAGCAGTACTTTGGGCCCTTTTTTTCTTCTCTATTCAGTGAGAAGTCCTGCAGGAGGCTAGAAACAAGGGCCTAATGGGATTAGATTTATAGCCTTCTCTCCTAGGGCAATGAGGCTCATTTCACACTGACTTCTCCTACCCCTCCCAAGTTCTTATTTCTATCCTACCTAAGTTAATCCACATTTGATAATTTGACAGAAAAAAGAGCCACTTTTTAATCTTACATAAAATATATATCTAATTGTCTCTTGCAAATACTAGGGAAGTTGTAACTATATAACTCTACTATTTTTATTTGGGTTTATTTATTATTTGCAATACTGGGGACCTAACCTGAGTATTCCTGAATGCTAGGCAAGCATTCTGCTACCCAGCTACATGCCCAACCCTGTCATGTCTCTTTTCCTTACATGTCCCTTCCTCTTCCCTTTTCTTGTATTGGGGTTTGAACCTTGGGCCTTGAGCTTGCTAGGCAAGTACTCTGCCTCTTTAGCCACATCTCCAATCCTAAACAGAGTCTAGATTCTTTCCTCCTTGAAGGCATTTATTTATTTTTTGTTATTATTTGTTTGGTTTCCATATGGCAAGGGATTGAACCAAGGGCCTTGTAGACATATATGCATCATAGGAAAATATATATCTTATCCTCATCTTTTAAGGCAGAGATGGTTTCCACTTCAAAATTCTTGGTAGGTGCAAAAGCTAAAGGAAAGCTTGAAGCTAAGCTCTGAATTTAAAGATTAAGGAATTTACTTGTTAGATAACTGGGAAAGATTGGTGATTCCACTGACGTTATCTTTCTCTTGTCCCTGACAATCTAGGCAGTTAATGATGAGAGGAATTCATTTGATGGAAGGGGCTGATATGGCTAGTTTTAACCTAGATATACATGGGGCTTGCTTCCTAAATGCTCATCTTTCAAATAATAAAAATAGTGCTGGGTGCTGGTGACTCACACCTATAGTCTTAGTTACTCAGGAGGCTTAGAGCTGAGAATGCTGATTTGAATCCAGCCTGTCCAAGAAAGTTCATGAAACTCTTCTTTCCAATTAGCCAGCAAAAAGCCAGAAGTGGAACTGAGGCTTAAGTAGTAGAATGCTATCCTGAACAAAGAGACAGCACCCAGGCTCTGAGGTCAAGCCCCAGTACTGGAAAACAATGAACAAAATACTGATACTAAAGTGAGCTCAATCTAGATTGTATTTTAGACAGAAGCAATTCTTCTGGCTGATTAAGATATTAGTAATAGAATTTAAGGTCAAGAAGAAAGAGTTTCCTGAAGGATTTTGGAAGTGGTTTGTTTTAGCTCTACTATCTAGAGAAAAGAAAGGGTTCATCTGGACAAACTTTAACTGCACTATTGTGCTGCTCTATAATCTTTGAGACTAAAGAATCTGATTGAGAAGCAGTATAGAGCCAAATGGTCAATTTGTTTGCGAAGTTAATGCTGTTGCAATGTTCAGTTATAACATTTGCAATAAAGCCTCCAAATGGAATTTGGTCCTTTTGCTATAATTAAGTGTGAAATCAGTCTGTTGATTAAGTATACATGCTGGGATTGTCCTCTCTCATGCAACCAAAGGAAAGCAGTATTGACATATTTACTGGGCAGAGTAAGACTTAGGTTCTTGATTAGTTTTACCTTCCCTTCTATCAGCTCACAGAATATACAAACAAGCTGCAATGATGAGATGCTGGGGAAAAAAACTCAGAAAGAAGATGCTAGTTAGGCTGTGCTTGAGAGGTCCATGCAAGCAAGGGACATTTTTCTTTCCTCACTCCTAACCCTTTGAAACAATTTCTTGATATGTTGCCAACTTCCAGAAAAGATAGATATGTTCAAAAGTGTAATGTTCTGAATATCCACCACATGCATCCAGATTTTCACAAAACAATGGATGGAAGGCACATGCTGACCCTTTGGAACAGCAATCAGTGGGTGACAACACATGTTTGCTGGAGTAAATGTGAAAAAGGGACTAGCTGTCTGTCTATAGGAAACCCAGACTAATGAAAAAAAAATAAGAACAAGATGTGACCACTAGGATTTCTCATGTGGCTCTTGGGCAGTGATTTGAGGTCTGGTCTCAGCATGCTGGGGTCACCATTATTTAAAAAATCCTAGTAGAAAGGAGACTGCAAACCATTTGGCATGCACACATTTCTTTGAATGTGACCCAGGAAAACTTTGATTAGAAATACCACAGAGAGATGATAATGGTTGGTACTGGAAAAGATTATTCCAGATCAGAGGAAAGGGGATGGTTTAGAAATTCAAACCAAGCAAGTCATGTTAACTCTAAACAAACAGAGTAATCCAGAGGGGAGTGGATGTTTAGGGGAGAAAAAAGATGTCAGACACTGAAGTTCCTTAATTTGGGGTGAGTGAAAGCTTTAAAATTCTGATGTTGTTGGCTCTATCAAATTCAAGAACTAGAAGGATGGAGAGTGGATAGTGGTAGATTTTTAGATGCCTATTCAGAGAAGTTCAATGGAGAGTGGAGTCCATTAGAAGAGACACTTGTGGGTGCTTGGACCATCAGGGTCTGAGCACACCCCCTGCCAATTAACCTGTGAAGGTGGGCAATGTAATTGGAAGAGGCTTTGTTGAGGTTGGTGGTGATGGAGCTTCGGCTTGCCCCAAAGTCCCCTGAGGTTGATCAGAATGACTGTCTTCTATAAGAAAGCTATCAAAGTCAGGTTCCTGAGCTTTCCATGAGCTGGAGACACTGCAGAATGACTAGCTTCTACAAGAAAGCTATTCAAGTCGGGCTTCTGAGCTTATCACGAGGTAGACACATTGCCCCAGGTCACAT
Source organism: Dipodomys merriami (assembly GCF_024711535.1). NCBI lineage: Eukaryota > Metazoa > Chordata > Mammalia > Rodentia > Heteromyidae > Dipodomys > Dipodomys merriami. The sequence continues at coordinate 30,453,202 of NW_027202382.1, forward strand.
GGGAGACAGTGAATTGACTAAGGAGAGGTTCAGTGACTAATGCAAGAAGAAAACGTATGAAAGCATTTCAAGTGACATCACCATTGCACTTCAATAATCACAACACATAACACTAACTCTGTAGTGCTTTAGACTCTACCTTCCTGGAAAAGAACTTGTCCTTTGTTGAAAACTAAACTGACTAATTTTCTCCCCTCAGTTTCTGGCTGAGCTGGGAACCAGATATTGCTGGCTCCCTTCCTTCTAGGAACCACCTTGAATACAACTTGCAGTCTCAACTTGCAGAAGGAAGGTAGACTCTCCCTCAGCCATGGTGACTTCAGTGATAATATTGATGCTAGAGTGTTGATCTTTTTCTTAGGTTCCTAAGGAACTGAGAATCTTGAAGGAAAATATTTGGTTTTCTTCTAGAGATGTGTATTGTTCAGTTTGTGATGTTAGTGTATCTATTAAGACACTGTGTGTAAGTGCTATTTTGACTTGTCAACTCATTCTTTCCTAAGTTCATTTGGGACTTTTCTTCAGTTGGATGGCAGAAATCATGTATAAATACCACAGACAGCACAGATTTCAAGTGAGAGTACTTTGCCACTGTATAAACCAAAATCCTTGTGTGAATAGGACTATTCTCTTTTAGCCATGTAGCATTCACTATTCCAAGGACAGACACCAGCTAGAGGTAGTGTTAAAGTTGAGGGTAGCTACCTTGTGCCTTCATCTGGTGAGTTACCCTTGTTCTTTCTCTTCACCTTCTCAGTTTGAAACAAAATTAAATGCTCTCAATGATTTCCTTCAGTCATTAGAATATCCTGGAATGAGGATACTCAAGACTTCAGGAAGACAAAGACACGAGGATTACACAAAAATAGAACCTTCAAGATCTCTTTGGTGACAAAACCTTTCCAAGCTAAGAACAACTGTCATTTTAGCTTTTCAGTAACCAAAAGGGAGAATTCTTTTCTCCAGACTCTATAATGGGAAGCTAGACCAAAGTACATTTTGTGAAGTAAATATTCTGCCCAGTGATAAACCCTGGCAGGAGGCTTTATTCAAATACTCCATTTGGGCTGCTGTTGGAAGAAAGTTATGTTAAATAGCCCTTCAGCCTCTTGTCATGAACGACTTAAGGAAACTATCATTTCCTTGGCTTATACTCCAATGGGCAAGGAGAAGGAGTAGCTTCTGCCTGCAAAGAAGCCTGTGGAGAGAAAGAAATGTCAGAAAGGAGAGAATGCTCATGTACCTGTAGTGGCCGTGGCACTGATGGTTTTGGTCCGGAGGCTGTGAGCAAGCCCAGAGAGGTAGATAATGAAATCAGTACTAGGGGGGAGCCCTGAGATGTGAGCAGTTCGTTCAGCACCAGATATATTATATTCCACCATCTGCAGCAACCTATTGGAATCAATAATTTCAATGGTAAAAGTCTCGAAGATTTCATCAGTAGCTGTCCAGGAGAGATTGAAGCTCTCAGGAGTTACGTCGGAAACATTTAAGTTTCCAATATCAGGCTCTTTGACTGAAAAAGAAGTGGGGAGGGTAGGAGAGAAGAAACAAATTCTTATTAATAATTTGTCTGTGTTTTATGACTGAGGTGGTTAATAGGACCATCTCTGGGGAGAAAGATGAGGTAGTTCAAGGTTAGGATGAAATGAAGCAATGCTACCATTCAGTGCCAATGAGAGAGAAAAGGGGTTTTGTTAAGGGAAACATTCAAAAAGTAAGCTATGGCAATTAGATTTCCTAGCTCTGCACTTGCCATGCATGGTCAGACTTAGCAAGATGCATTGAGAGAGAAGCCATGGTGGATGGCTTGAGTCGGAGCTGCTTTGTCCTAGCTGTACCTGACTCTCTGAGCCCTGCCTCAGGTTCACAGGTTGTGGGTCAAAAGATATGAGAGCTGACAGCTTTCAGTCTCTAGGAGATGGAGATTTCTTGGGTGCCTCCTCAGACGTCCTTTGCTTTGAATGAGCGCACCCATCTATTCAAATGAGAGCTAAATCATTCTGACACCATTGTGTTCTCAAAGTGGTACCTTTCGGCTTCTCATCTGGCCAATTTCTCAACGTAATTGTTATCATTTTTTCCATACTTCAGATCAGAGCTCACATTCTCACATTTCACTAGAATAGCTTGTCCCTCTTGTGTCTATGTGGGCCAAGAAGGCTAGCACTGTATTGCCAACCAAGGGAGGTAAGCCAAGACAAGGCAGTTCAGACAAACCTTTTGAGCCAAGAAATAATACTTTGTCTCTGAGATGTCCTGCCAGTGCTTTTCTGAGCAACAGGAATGAAACATGCATAGGCCAGGTTGGCAAAGGACTTAAAATCTAGTCCTATTTCTGTAGGAAAGAAGACCCTACAACTTGGAGACTATCCCAACTGATGGGTTGAGACATGGATCAGATGAAGTATGGGCCTGCCTTCCTCTTGATCAACTCATCAGAAGCAAGGCTGCTATCACTAAAAAGAAAAACACACACATAAAAATACTATTGACATCCAAGCCACAAGATCTGCAGGAAAGATCAGAAGTGGCAGGTGATGGCTCTGCCTTTTGGGGAAGGGATGGTATATGGATATTAGATTAAAAAACAAAAAGCCCAGGGCACATTCAGGGCAGCCTCAGCTACGATTTCTAGGCATTTTAAGCTTGCGCTTACTGCAATGAAACATCTCAGTGTTTAATGAAATATCTCAGTGAGACTTGTACTGAAATGACAGAGGCTAACTTGTTGAACTGTGCTTTTGGTTTACTGTGAGAGATTTGGTGAAATAATTATATATTATCATGCAAATCAAGGCAACACTGTATCTACTGAGCTTGCCAAGTGGGGCCTATCATAATGATAAGCAATGGAACACAGGAATGGAAAAGGGGAAGACTCTCACTTTAGCAGCTCCTTGGGAAGAACAGAATGCCTTGTCACCAGAATAGAGTGATGAGCAAAATATAATTCTTCCTCCCTGGGCTGAGGTTGGGGGTTTGCCAGCCAGTAGCCAACACTCCAGAGGACAACTCTTGATTCACACAGCTAAACAGGTGTAGGTGCATTCGTATTCATGGCCTGGACATTTGTCACTCAAAAGGCTTCTGTGTGTGTGTGTGTGTGTGTGTGTGTGTGTGTGTGTGTGTGTGTGTGTGTGTGTGTTTCCTTTTTGGTCTAAAACTATTTCTTCTTCTCAGTGCATTAAAAGAAACATGTATTAAATGCAAAATTCACAGGACTGATACCCCTGAGTGATGGGAAGCTTGTAAATCATCATTTCAAGAGCCAAAAGACTCTAAAGTGAATAAACGGTGTTCCACTGGAATTCATGTATCATAAAGGTATGCTTTGGTTATATGTCAATAATGGAGGAAGGAATTTAAATCTTCAGGCTGATGTCTAAAACAAAAAAAACATCATTCCAAGGAAATGCCATTTGGCCATTTGTCCAGGTAAACTATGACAGAGAGAGAGAGAGAGACAGAGACAGAGACAGAGACAGAGATGGAGAGACAGACAGAGAGACAGAGAGACTGAGAAGGACAGAAGCAGAGTCAGAGACAGAGACAGAGAGAGGGGAGGTGGAGACTGGAAAGGACGATCTCTGCATAGTTCATCTTTCTCATGACCAGGACATCTGGAGGAAGACAGTCTACATGGAGGGCTCTGAGCATGCATGGCCAGCAGCCACAGGGCACACGAAAAGGATTCAGCCATGGAGAGAAGCAGTTTCCTGCCATTCCTTGGAGAGGGAACAGGAACAGGGACCTTGGGAAAAGAGCATGACAGTGAACAAGGAGGTACCTGTGGAGGCCTCAGTAGAGAGCACGGGTGTCCTGTGGCCCCCGGTCACCCCATAGATGGACACTCTGTAAGGAGTGGAAGCCTTGAGGCCTGGGATGTCCACAGCCCGGAGGCTGCCAGCCACCGTGAGGTTCTGAGTGGCCTCCACCTTGTTGGCCTCCTGCACCTGAATGACAAAGTGCTCATAGGCCTGGTCAGCTGCGGTCCAGTTGAGTGTGAGGCCATCCCAGCCAACCTCAGTCACAGCTAAGTCTCCCAGTTGGGGGAGATCCTCTAAAGAAGGACAGAGAAGTGTTTGTCAGTGCTGCAAACCAGAAACCAAGGAAATCAAATGTCCCACAGCCCAGCTCCAGGGAAGAGTTCCTTCCTTCCTTCCTTCCTTCCTTCCTTCCTTCCTTCCTTCCTTCCCTCTATTCAATCCTCCCTCCCTCCCTCACTTTCTTCCATATATTATATATGGGTAATTACTGGTCTTTGGGTATTAGTGAGGGAGCATGGAAACTTTCAAAATGAGTTCAAATTTGGTACTCTGGCCACAGCTTTCTTTAGGAATTGAGAATGGTCAGGTCATTGTTTATCCTTAAATGGAAAGGAAATGTATTGGGTCAGCTCACAACCTAGGGGGAAGTCTGGGAATGTGTGCTAAAGGCCACAGGGAGATAGGAGGAGTGTGGGTCCTGTTAAGGAACATGGTTTAAAAGTGCACACTCTGATCTGGGTACTGGTAGCTCATGCCTGTAATCCTCACTACTCAGGAAGGTGAGATCTGAGAATCTTGGTTTGAAGCCAACCCTGGCAGGAAAGTCCATGAAATTATCTCCAATGAACTATCAAAAAACCTGGAAGTGCAGCTGTGGCTCAAGTGGTAGAGCCTTAGCTTTGAACAAAAAAAATCTCAGGGACAGCACCCAGGCCTTGAGTTTAAGACCCAGGACTAGCACACATACACATACACAAAGTGCAGACTCTGGAGGTAGATTGTTGTCGGTCATGATTCCGACACTGCTGTCTGCCATCTGTGTATCTGCTGACTTCTGCCTGTTTCTTTCTCCACCTTTTAGTGGAGTTGACAGTACCATTTCATTGGCTTATGTGATGAGATTTTATCGGCTTTGTCATTTAGTCTAATGCATAGTGAGTGCTTGTTAAGTGGTAGCTTAGAAAACCTCATTCTGTAGGTTTCCCCTTGGAGTTTAGTCATGTGAAAGCAATTGACCTCATCTCACTGCTGACCATGTGCAACCCACTTGGTTTTCTAAAACATACACTGTTTCAAGTTTGGACAAGCATGATGTTTTATCTCTGGGCTTTTCTTGGCTTTCAGGGATCCAAGGTTATGTATTTGATTCTTGGCATGCATTTTGCCTTCCCACCATCATTGACTGGTACTTTAAGAAACACTATTCATGAACAGTAAGGCTGTGTGTGCATGTGTGCTGTTTTGCTGAGAAAATGGTGCAGAGCAGGGGCCATGTATTGTTTTCTACTATGTGGGGAGGAAACTATTATAGCTATTACAGCTATTATAGTTGCTATTGCTGAATTTGGACAATGGAAAAACCCTTGGCATTGAGAGATGCTTCTCAAGATTAAATGCAATCTCCCAGCCTTTTTCCTTCAAGCTGCAGTGGTTATGGATTAGAAGCTAGAGAAGTATGTATGTTTAGCGAGTCCAACCCCCACAAAAGGTGGGGGGATTTTTATTTCCAGTTACCCCAGTGAGCTAAGAAAGCTTGAGTGACTTCTTCATTTTAACGGTCTGTTTTCCAACTATGTCCCACATAGATGTGGTGCTTTTCTGGAAGACATACATTAGACATATCAATGCAGAATTCCCACCTCCTTCTCAGCTCACTAAGAATAGCAGTTTATCGGTCATATAAAGGGGCTCTCTGGGAGATTTTATTGCTAAAGAAGTTATCATGCTGCAGACAACACTTTGCACAATAAAAAGGTTGATCATCAGCACCCTATAGATCTCACAAGTCTTAAAGGTCCCTTTCTGCTCTTCTTTGACCTGAAGATATCTCAAGGAACATGACACACTAATAATTTGGCTACATAGTACATGATTACATCATGCTTCTTAATTTTGGAATTTATGTGTTATCAAAGAATGGCCAGGTTTATGTGGTACATTTGAAATAGATACTTCGGTAACTTTATCCAAATACAAAGTATGTGGGAAGGGGCATGAGCTTAGGGCCAAGCATAAAAACCTTTGCACCACAAATCTGGCCCATAGGCCCCTTTGGAAGCTATTTCTAGACAACTCAGTTCTCCATGATCAATGAAACACCATATTTTCAGTCGACAAATTGAGATGAATTGTTTTATCTCCCTAAGACAAGTGTGAAACATTGTACTCATATGTGCTGTCCTTTCTGCAAATGTCCTAGCCTTGATATCTGGTAAGGAAAAGGACTTAGGCAATTTTAGAAGAAGATTGACCATATCATTTCCCAGATTTACTTCTTAGACATCTGACTAGGAGTTTTGTGTGAGTTAGTGACTTCAAGACCAGTAATGCTATGGTTTCTCTAGAGCTTACCCACCCTTTTGTGTTATTTTCTAAAACCATGATGGTAGCTCTACATTTAGCTGTTTACTATTCATGGTTATTCCTTACATGATGGGCACTTTGTGAAACAGTTCCATCATTAGTTCATGTATTTCTCACAACAGTGTCCTAAACTAGGGATAGTATCTCTGATTTGAACATGAGAGGGCCTGAGATATAGTGATAGACCCAACATTATTCAGCCACCAAGATGTAATTTCAACCCAGGGCTTCCTGAGCTAGAGAACTTGTGTTATCTGCCAATCACATTGAGGTAGGACCTCCTGACACATGGGGATTTTTTTCCATTCCAGAGACAGACTGGCTGCTATCACATCTCTGGGGTGGAAGGTGAGACATGTACCTGTGATGACCTCCAAGACAAGAGGTTGAGTGCTGTGGCCCCTGATCACTCCATGCAGAGTGATTGTGTAGGGACTGCCAGCCCTGAGGCCTGGGATTTCCACTGAGCGCAGGCTGCCAGGAACGGTGAGATTGTGAGCCTCCTCCACCTGGTCAGCGCCCTGGACCTGAACGATAAACTGGTCATAGGTCTCATCTGGTGTGGTCCAGTCCAGCCTGAGGGCGCTCCAGCCCCGCTTGGTCACTGTGAGGTTTCCCAGACCTGGAACCTCCTCTGCAGAAGGACATAGAGTGGCTGAGTTACTAAAAAAAAAAAAAGCCCATTGCATGCTGGGGTTCAGGTGAGACGGTGTTTTGGCTAAGGCTAAGATGGGATGTCTGGTCAGTGTTGACAACGAATGAATGATTGAGGGTGATGTTGAAACACAGTCTGATTGTTGGCACTAAAGCTGGGTTTTTCTGCTCAGCCTGTGGGAGTGAAATGTGGTTTTAGGAATTGTTCACAACTTCCATTCTTGACACACAAATAGGGCTTTGGGGAATCCTTTAGTGTTTTTTAAATGAGCTCAGCGTTATTTTTCTTTTTTCTATTTCACTTACAGATTGGGCTTTCCAACTCCTTAGGTATTATGGCTGGAATTCACTTTGCAAGAAAAATCACCTCTCACTTTTGTGAAGAAAGAGGAGGTGGAATTTTCCATGGAACTGGCTACTAGATTATGACCAGGGCTTGGCCAAATAAGGGGTATGACATTTGGGAAGAAGAGGCAGAGATGATTCATCGGCATTTTCCCGATATAGCAGGTGCTAAACCCAGTTTAGAGCTTTGGTCCCTCTAGCAGAGAAAAGGAAGACGAAGTAGAGGTGTGCACTTGTCTAGAATACCTGTCAAGACCTCAACAGAGAGAGGGGCTGTGCTGAAGTCCTGAGTGACCCCGCGGATGGAGACTCTATAGCGAGTCGTAGCTTTGAGCCCAGGCAGGTCTGTGGACCTCAGTCCTCCGGGAACTGTGAGGTTCTGGGCTACCTCTAACACATCAGCCTCTTGCACCTGAATGAGAAAATGCTCATAGATCCCTTCTGCAGCTGTCCAGTTGAGTGTTAGGGCATCCCAGCCCAACTTGGCCACCATGACCTCTCCCAATGTGGGAGTTTCCCCTGGAGAAGGAGAAAGAACTCATTGAAATCACATACGAGATCCAGGGCATCTTAAATACAAGAATGTCACTTAAAAAGCGTGGCTGCCTTTAGAGGAGCATGCATCATGCAACTTTCCATTTTAAAACCAGGGGAGGGAAAAATCTTTGTTTTCTTAGCTTAGTAAGGAATTGCTGTAAACCACAGCGGATGAGCAGACATTTTGTGAGGCTTTTTCCCTTCTTTCTGCTCTTTAAATGTAGTGTTCACAGAAAGTTGCCTGTTTTTATAGTTAGCAGTCCTCCCCATGGGGCTCTGTGGCTCTGTAGATCTTTCCACATGCAAAGAGTGTTGCTCATATGGTGTGAAATGTTAAGATTGCTTTGGCACTGGCCTGGCTGTGGATCATCAGACCCCATGGCTCTATGGCTCATGGTAGAGCAAGGCCCTTCCAAAGCTCTTGTGTCTGATTATCCTTGGGCAGTGACCTGTTGGAAGAAACAGAAGCTTTAGGTAGAAAGGTAGGAAGTACCTGTGGAGGCCTCAACAGAGAGGATGGGTGTCCTATGGCCCCGGGTCACCCCATAGATGGACACTCTGTAAGGAGTGGAAGCCTTGAGGCCTGGGATGTCCACAGCCCGGAGGCTGCCAGGCACTGTGAGGTTCTGAGTGGCCTCCACCTTGTTGGCCTCCTGCACCTGAATGACAAAGTGCTCATAGGCCTGGTCAGCTCCGGTCCAGTTGAGTGTGAGGCCATCCCAGCCAACCTCAGTCACGGTGAGATTTTCCAGCTCAGGGATTTGCTCTGAATAATGACAGAGATGGCGTCAGTGAAACTATTCCCCCAGATACTTTCCTTCCTATAATCCAGCAAAGGCAACCCTACTGCCAGTGCTGGAAGGCTCTGGGAGTCTGTGTACTCACTGCAACGCCCCCCCCCCCACCCCCCGCCCGCACATTCCCATAAGTACTGCCATCCTCATTCAACCACTAACAGAAAAATCAAAACCACGTTCAATTTGCACTCCTGTGCTTTTTAGTCAGTCTTTGGAAAATTCATTTTCCTATTGACCAGGTTTGGAATAAACCACACATCTAAGCTGGGGTGCTTCATGGCTGAGTTTCTATTTTGGAAAGTGTCCCTCACCAAAGAGGGTGCCTCTCAATGGTTCTGGAGGCCTGAGCAGTGTCCTTAGATTAGCTTTTTTTTAAATTGTGGTGTCTCAGTCTTTCCTAGTTGGGTTCTTATAGTAGATATAGAGAGTTTTGTCAGTTCAGGAGTTCAAATCAGTTCACGCCAACTACTTCAATAAAGATCAGAACCAAGACTAACATAATGTAAGAGAGGTGACAGTCTTTTGAAAAACTGTCCCCTTTTGGATAGAAAATAAAGACCATAAAGTCCTGGGAGAAACAGCTTACTAATAAGATCAATTTGAAAATAGCTGAACTATTTTATATACACATATGAAAATGGAACTACGATGCTTGTTGAAATTAGTTTGGCCAATGGAGTAGGAGAAAGGAGAAAGTGATGGGTGAGTTGGATCAAGTAGACATATATGGGCATGTCACAAGGAAATCCCCTTGTTCAAATGAGTGATGCTAATAAAACAAAATGTGAAAAATAACCCAGAATGTCTCATCCTTTTCTATCTCTTGAACATAGACATGAAGCAGAATCTCACTTGTCTGAATCTTAATTATAAGAGTTCATTGGCCCAGGGCTGAGTTAAGTGGACTTTGTGTGACCTCAGAACAAAGGATTTCTCTGGAAATGGATCCTATAAACAAGAGGGAGACTAGGAACTGCCTTTGTTTATTTGAAAGATCAAGTCTTCTTTCTATTTATGCCTCGTCTTTGTTGCTAATTTCCAGGGAGCCCTATATGTCCATGAATGCAGCCTTTGAACTCCAAAAATGTTAACTTGCAATCTGATTGAAGACCCCTATCAGCAGGGTAAAGTTTCTCTGTTGGAGTCTATTTAATTTTGACTTTTCTAGATTCTCGAGAATATTCTTTCTGTTACTTCATACTGGAAAAGCTTATAGTCCTTAAAATTTCTTTAGCTTTACTTTGATGTAGGACATAGATATAGATACATGAACTATAACCTAAAGACCATATCTGACCTTCTGACTAGTTTGTAGCTAGCATGGTGACATCAGCTTTTACATTTTTAAATGGTGACTTTTTTTAAATGCAAAGAAGAATGATATTTCATGATACATGAAAATCAAGTGAAATTTGAATTTTGGGTGTCATAAACTTAAGTTTTATTGGATTAGAGCCACAATTGCTCACTTAGACATCACTGATGGCTACTTTTGTGTTACAGTGGCACAGCTAGCTGTATATTCATGAGAGGGATTGGCCTGCAAAGTCTAAATATTTATCATCTTGCCCTGTAAAGAAGATGTTTGTGATGCCTGAGCTTGAACTACATGCTATGGACTCTTCATTTTATCCCATTTTATCCCTTACGCTCATATCCAAGTCTTTAGAGCAGTTCTTAGCCATCTTCACATGGCCTCTATGAGAAGGAGAGGCCCTGAACTCAAGGTGTTATGTATCTAGATTTAAGGAAAAGAAAGGAGGGCCAAGATACTCTGAAACAATGGAACTATGTGAAGCTAGGAAAAAGGGTCTCCAAATACAACAATTATGTCCTTGACCTTGGGGCTTAAGCATAAGTAAACTCAGGAGCATGTGTTCATATGTTCCAGCAGCCCCCATACATAAAGAGAAATAAGGCAAAACCAAAACGAAGCAAAAATAATTGTTTTGATCTTTAGGGTTCTCAAACTCTCTTTTCTTTTCCTCTTATTTCTGTTCTAGGTATCTTTGTTTTAGGCTTATCCTTAAGTATGACATTGAAGTATAACATTCTGTCTGTCTGTCTGTCTGTCTGTCTGTCTGTCTGTCTATCCATCCATCTATCTACCACTTTGCAAATGATGTGGGAGAGTTACCTAACTGTTGTTATAGTAATGATGGATAGAAAGGAGATTCAAAATTCTTTCTGGGGATAATAATTCAAGCTCTGTGAATCAGCTTTTGAATATGTCATTGATGCTTTTAAGCAATGACCCTCCCAGGTTATTTCATTTGTTCATGTTGTACCAGTTCAGTCACTAAGCAGGAAGAATCATATCAACAGTTTTGGCTGTTCCTCCACTTTTTTGTTTTTTGGTAAGTAAATCAGGAAAGGACACTGACCACCATGTGGTCAGGTTTACATGGGATACAGTTGGCATCTGGTCAACTCTTCCACTTAACAGATGTTCAGAGTGGTAAAAGATACAACTTCCTTTGTGAATAAAATCAATACATAACAAAGAGACTGGAATTAGAATTGTGAAAAGAAAATGATCAATAGAAACACAGCATATAGGAGTAGAGCTAGAGACTTAAGAAGCTTCCCATAAGTGCTGGCTCTACATTTCCATAGCAAATGACACACTGTGGCCTTCCTGCCCCAGAAGCCAAGGGTTCTCATTGTACACTTCCACACTGACTCTCTTGGCATTTCTTGATGAAAAGGCTGTTGTCTTTTTCTTACAGCTGTGCATTGGAATCTACCCTCTGAACAATGTCAGTAGGCCTGGGAAATCAGAATTTTGAAATTTGATGTCGGTGCTTATAGTGGGTTGAGCAGCTGGCCTGGAGGAATTTCTGGCAGTACCAATGTCCAATGTTTAGATTCCCACCCTGTCAATGGTAATTACCAAAACAGGCACAATGAAAAAACTCTTTCTCATGGGAGAAAGATGGATTCTTCCTCCACTGAGGGGTGATCAAATCCAAGCCTGAAGACCCCCAAAGGTAGATGAAATGGAGTTAAGCTCTCGTAGAGATAAAATAATTAAAACATAAAATCTCAACTGCCTTAAAACTTTCTAGTGCCTCCTTGTAACTATCAGCAATGAAAACCAAGGCCTTGAGCATCACATTAGAGGTCATTTGCAAATGTTTCTAGCCCTGAGCTCCACTTTCTCTGTTAGGTAGACTGCATGCTTATCTTGCACAAAAATTAACTTCCTGTGTCTTTGAGCCTTTCAGATGTGGTCCTTCCTGTTGGAAATGCCATGGCTTTCTTTCCGTTTTCCTTTACAAGGGCTTATCCAAGCACCATTTCTTCCATTACTTCTCTGAGATTTTCCTTCCCTTTGCCAGATATGTGATAGGGACCTGCCTCTAGTCTCCTGTGGCTTCTAGCTGCCCCTGTAAGACATTGCTGTAGTTCTTAATATAATTCTTTCTACCTCATTGAAGCCTCCACCATTTCGTCTGTTGTGTTGTTCCCTACACCTAAGAGCATTTCCTAACCCAAATAAATATTTCTTGGAAAGATACATATTTAGTAAGTTTTAGCCTGCTCCATGAGACACACTGGCAAATCAGAGGACAAGGTCTTCTAATGCCTGTTGCTGTAAAAAAAAGGAGATTTCACTTTTCTGCCTTCTAAATTCATGCCAATTTCTGGAATATCACTCTTGAATCCTACAGTGCTGTGGAAAAGGTGTTCCATTGTCCTTGTATTCAAGCTATGGTCTGTGATTCATGTTTCTATGGCTCCCAGAGGCCTTGTCCTTAAGCAGAGTTTAAGTGGATTTTCAGAATTTAAATGCAAAGAGAAGGAAAAAAGGGGATAAAGGGAAGAGATGAAAGAAGATAAGAAAAAGAAGGAAAAGAGGTGGGAAGGTCAGGGAGGAAGTGAAAGAGAGAAAGGAGAAATAACGAGGCAGAAATAGAAAGGGAGAGCCTGGCACATACTAATTTCCTTCATCACTAACAGGGACAGTATCTTTTACCTCTTCCTCCCTTCCCTTCTTTTCTGTACTTTACTCTTTTCCTTTCTTCTGCTTTTTCTTGTATTAAGCTGAATTAAAAACTTTTCAGTGATATGTTTTCTCTTCCTTTTCCCTTAGTTCTTGAGGAAGATAATACAGAGGTAGAAACAAAGGACCAGAGGGCTCAATGGAAACAACGCTGGCCCTGGAATACTGCATTCGAGATTCTTCCCATCTTCAGCCGTTTCTGGCTTTCTGCTGGTAGATTCCATTCCCCCAGCCACACCCTGATCATTCAGAGCACAGTGCTGTGGACTAGAGCTCTCGGGAATCACATGTCTTCTTTGCTCTAGAAGCTTTAGAATTTAACATAAAGTTTGGTTATAGTGTGGTATTGGCTTGGGAAATACAGAAGACTTGGGTTTTTGAGAAAGACAGAACTCAAGAGATGGAAAGAAATATCTACCATACTTTTAATAAACTGTTCTGGAGAGAACACTATGGTGGCATATTCTGGAGATAATGAGGAAGAGCCATTACAAATGACTTTGCCCATTTTTTTTTCCTGTAGTGAGCAATCTTCGAATATAGAATATGGTCTCTTTGAAATACCATTAAGGAGGTGTGGTGTGGGAGATGCTGTACCAAGGCTTTGCAATGCCAGTCCTGATGCCTAGACAGAGATAGGAACTCCAGCCTGTGGTCCAACAGGAAGCTTCTCCTTTCCTGAGCCACTGAGGCCTTGCCTTCCCCACTGGAGAAAAGAGGGAGGATGGCTGTTGCTTGAAGTTCTGATTGTTGAGAGTCTCTCTGATGTAGCATTTGTTAAATGCAGAAGGCAGAGGGAGGACACAAGAAAGGATAACAGGAGAGGAAAAGATAAGAAAGGAGAGGGATTTCTTTTTTCTGTCGAGTATTTTTAATTGTTATTATAAAGGTGATATACAGAGGGGTTACAGTTATATAAGGCAGATGAAGGGTACATTGCTTTTTGAACAATGTTACCCCTTCCCTGACCTGATAACCCGTGTTTATAGCCCTGAAAGACTCAAATCTTTGCTTTAGAATTTGATTCTCTTTGGCCTCTGCCCACCTTTGATTAAATGCTCTCCTCTCCTGAGCAACCTTAGCAATCATCTCACGGCTAAGTGGGAAGCTGTCCCTGCATGATCAGCAAAACAGATCATCTAGGTTCACTTCAAACACTCTGGCAGAGACGGATCTTTGCCCACCAAATTTCTCTTTTCCTTAAAAGCAACTATGATAGTATGTGTTAACAGCATGTTCAGACATAAGATTACTCCACTTAGTCTCACTTAAAGCTAAGAAAGGCCAGTGATGCAAGGAGAGACATGATTACTGGTTTCCAGGAAGGTTCATCTAGAAGGTAGCCCTATTTTCCCCCTGCCTAGAACACAGAAGGAATGACAATTTTATAGTAGCTATATTGTGACACTGAGGTGACTTTGGGAATCGAAGCCAAGGTCTGAGGATGGTAAAACAAAAAGCCAGAAGTAGCTCAGGTCTCTGATTATTTGAAACTACTGTGCTGTCCCCAAACCACTGGGATTCTTTTTATAACAGAGGAAAATAACTTCTATCTTACATAAGTGGTTATGAATGACTGGAAAATTCTATTTGGCTAAAGATATTTGTGAAGGGCATTTTTATATACATCTCTTGCAATCCCTTTTTGAATCATCAAGGCTCAGCTGAGGTGGCATCTCTGTCAGGTAGGATGCCTTTGCCAGATGCTCCTGACTTTTGATCCCCTGATCATTTTTTGTGATTGGGCTCTGCCTCACACCGTAGGTATCTGGTCTGTCCCAGGGACCATGAGCAGGGGCATTCTACTGTACCTAACTGTACAATCTGCGTGACACCTTCCCCTCAAACATCAGCCTGTCAGCAGGTGCTCAGTTCATGACAACTATTTAAATTGGAAGTTAAGACCATCTCTTGCCAAACCCTGAAGAAGTACTATTTCACATCCACACTTTTTCAGTGCTCAGTGGCAAACTCTGAATGGGTTGCTTTACAAAATAAAAACAAAAAAAATCTCTTTTTTGATTTTGTTTGTTTTTCTGATTCTCTTCCACTCAGCTCCTGAGGAAACATGGTAGCAAATCCAGTGTGGAGGGTTCAAGAGACACTGGAAGGCAGGGTGAACCAGGATAGACCAGGTGAACCTCTGCAGGACTAAGAGGAAGAAGAGCATGAGAAGGGCAGGAGGCTCGGGGGACCACGTGTGAGTCATCAGGGTCACCTTCTAAGAAAGCAAGGGACCTGAAATAAAAACCCAGTTTCCTGGAAAAATAACCAGAGGATGATTACTAGCATCCCACTCTTGTCTAAGAAAAGAAAGTAACTCATGGTTAGGTGTAAAAGAAGAAAGAAACAATTTAAAAGTAACTGTGAAACAAGAATTAACGACAAAAAAGGACGAATGAACCTGATGCCATAAGCTGTTCTAGGAAGAAAGAGTTAAAAACCACTTTGTCTTGCCAGGGAACTTGGCTCCCTCCGTTGCCAAGAGGACAAGTTAATCAGGAGGAAAGACAAGGAAGCAGCTGTTTCAAAGTGGCATTTAAGGACTTCCTGGGTAGAGAAAGCCGTACATTTACCATCTGGGTCTCTCAGCCTGACTGCAGTACTCTGCAAATCAGAGTCACCAAAGGGCTTAAGAAGGTGGTTAGGTGGTTCAGGGCAACTCACCAGTGGACGCCTTCACATGTGCCGGCTTGCTCTTGTGCCTGCCCTTCTCGGCTGTGAGGACAATGGTGTATTCCTGTCCTGGTTCCAACCCCGTTAAGACATAGGATGTGGTGTCCTTCGGCAGCTGGGCCTCTCCTGACTGGCCTGTAGATAGGCTGTAGTTGAGGCGGTAACGGTCGAACTTGGCCAGTGGTGCCCTCCAGAGCAGGGTCAGGCTGTTCTCTGTTGTTTCAGAAACCTGGAGGTCCTTGGGTGCATCCATGTCTGGGAGAAAAACAAAAGAGGAAGACTTATAAGGCTGTGAGGTACAGGTGCTGGTAGGGCGGAAGGTCACCAGATTCTGGGCTGGACTCCTAGACTGCTGATGAGAGGCTGTGTGCCTTCAAGACAGTCACTTCTCTGACCCTTAGTTTCTACCTCAGCCTACTTTGCTCTATACTACTCTAACTACTGGTTGGATTTTGGAAGCTTAAAAATAATGTAGTAGCATATCCATACTACAAAATGTTTCCTGGTAGCTCATACCTGTAATCCTATCTACTCAGGAGGCTGAGATCTGAAGATCATGGTTCAGAGATAGCTGAGGCAGACAAATCTGTGAGACTATTTCTAGTTAGCAAAACCCAAAACAAAAAAATTACAAAACAAAAAGAAAAGAAAAGAAGCCAGAAGCAGCGGTATGGCTCACATACTAGAGCTTCAGCCTTGAGCATAAAGCAAAGGGATCAGAATGAGTCTTGGAGTTCGAGCCCCAGTACCAGCATAAAAACAAACAACACACACACACACACACACACACACCCCATACATTTAAAAGGACACACACACACACACACACACACACACACACACACACACACACACACACACACACACACACACACACACACACACACACACACACACACACACACACACACACACACACACACACACACACACACACACACACACACACACACACACACCATACATTTAAAAGGACCAAGCTATATACAAGAAACAATTGATACGAATCTCGAAAGATTTATGGCAGAAGAAAAAAGGTAGTTTCAAAAGGTGATAGACCATTTTGTATGGATGATATATTTGTGTCTCCCTAAAATCTGTATTTTGAAACTGAATCCCCAAACTGATAGTATTTGGATGTGGGAATCTTTTGAGCGGCCTTGTGAATGGAACTAGTGGCTTCATAAGGAAAGACCCCGGAGGAGATCCTGGTCCCTTTCTGACATGGAAGGACATGGCACAAAGACAGACATTTCCCTGAACCTGCAGGAAGGTCCTCACCGAATTTGTTAGCAACTTGACCTGGTGCTTTCCAGCCTCCACCCTATGAGAAATAAATTACCTCAGTTTATAAGGCACTTAATGCAGGGTACTTTTGTTGTAGTACAGAATGGACCAATACAAATAGGATTCCATTTATGCAGAATTCATGAAATAGCAGAAGTGGATGAACAGGATTAGGCAGAGAGGGATGGAGGGAAGTGGCTGTGGAAGCATCCGTGTGGATGAGTTTGCATCTCCACCGCAGGGCTGGCCTCACAGCCCTACAGGTGTGATAAAAACCAGTGTGGTCATCATGGGAATTCCAGGTGTGCCTCACCTGTAGCTGCATTGATGGTTGCTGGATTGCTCTCCTTGTCCTCCTTCACAGCAGAAACGCCAATCCCATATTCAGTTCCTGGCCTCAGACCTATGAGAGGATGTGCAGGGTGAGAGGAGGCTGGAAGTAGAAAGGCTTTTAGATGATCCCTAATGGCAGCTCTGGACTGGTCTCTGCACACTGTGATTTCTCAGTGTCCAGAATGTGGTGTTATAATGCTTGTGGTCCAAGTGAGAGAAATTCCTAGGAACTAGAATTACTTCCCTGTGGGTCACTGTAAAATGGGGGACATGTAGGAGCAGATCCCTGTCCTCTGAGGGCCCCTAGGAACACCTGACTGTGCAAATAGGGCTCACCCGTGAGTGTGGTTTTGGTTGTGGCTTGTTGACTCTTTGGGACATCAACTTCTGCATGGTCACCTCCAGAGATGGGTGCATACTTAATTCTGTAGTTGTCAATGGCTGCCTTGACATTCCTCCATTCCAAGGTGATACTGTTGTCTGTCTGGGAGACACGTCGGAGATTCCGGGGAGCATCCAGGCCTGTGTATAAGAAGAAGGAACATGTGAACTGACTTTGGCAGATACTAGAAGAACAGGAGCCTTTGACAGTTCAAGCTGAGATATAGAAGGCACCTGCCATTGGAAAGGAATGACAAGACCTGTGTCTGTGGCTGACCACAGATCTCAACGAATACTATACATTTGGGAGTTCTCCAATTACTGATGTGTGTGACATTTGAATCACTTGTATTTTTCTCAGTTTTACTTAAGAGACAATTTAAATAAGGTCAGGAGTGTAAGACCTAGTATCTGTGCTTCATCACTGTATTTCTAATAACTTATACGGAACTCACAGAAATCTTGCAAAGTATTTCTTGGATAAACAATTGCTACTTTCATACTTTTAAAAGTAATGCCATGGGCCAAGAGGCTGGGAGCTTTGTCACCATGTATATTATATTATTTGGTGGTATTGAGATTTGAACTCAGGGTTTTGAGTTTGTGTGGCTAGTATTCTACCATTGTAGCTATGCCTCCGGCCAAGCTTTTTGTTGTTTATTTTGAAGAGTCTCCTAGACTTCTCTGCCTAGGCTGGTTTTGTGTCACAGTGTTCTGGATCTCAGCCTTCTCCTGTGTAGCCAAGATCACAGGCATAAGCCATAAGGAACTTGGTTTTTAAAACATTTAATGTTTAATTGAATTGGATTTTAACCAGAACACTGATCTAAGACTATCCTTCCAGTATCTTCCATACACATAAAAACTAAAAAGGTATTTTGGAAGGCAATAGGGATTTTTTTCTTTTATTTGAAAAGACAATCAATTGCAATAGTTTTTTAAAAAAATAAATGGAAAGGAAGGGAAATACTGTCTTCAATGAAAATGAGTCCAGAAAACATCTGACTTGGTGTGGGGTAGAAATCTTGCCATCTTCCTTTCCCATCCCTGTTAACAGGGAAAGGACTGTTACCTGTTGTGAAGGTCTCTTTGGCTGGGTTGCTGGACATGTCCACCCTGCGGGAGACGAGGGACACCTCGTATTCTGTGTCAGGCTTTAGGTTTCCGATGGAATACTGGTTCTCGTCATGTGTAAGGTCGATGGTAGTGCGGTCACCAGGCATATCTTTGGCACCATAGGAGAGCTCGATGCTGTCTATCTCAGCCAGGGGCTTGAACCAGGTGACTAGAGCTGTGGTGTCTGTGATGTCTTTCACCTCAAGCTGGCTGGGAGCATCTAGGCCTGGATGGGACAGAGGACAGAGCAGATTCAGAGATCAAGGCCAGAGCCAGTGACTGAGCAGACCCATGAATGAATGAATAAGATACATACTGACTTCTTATTTTATCTTTTGGAACCTCAATTTCCTAGTTGATAAGCTATAGGTAGGGATTATGATATGTCATGAGTGTATATTTTTTCTAAGTAGGAAAGGAGATAATGCTCACAAAGAAACCATCTAGCATAGAGCCTGGGACATGGGCTATTATATAATAAAAGATTTTGTTGTTATTATCACCATTAATACTCTGATTAGTTAAGGGAACATAGAGGATATCTCCTCTGAACAAAATTGATCTAGTTGCTCTCTTCCTTTTAAAAATTAGGCCAAACTTTCCTGGGTGCTTACTAACTTTTCCATTTGAACAATGGAGCAGAGATTTGAGGCAGTGGTCTATTGCTATAGGGTGTGGAAGTTCCTTTTGATGAAAAGAATTCTTTGTTCTTTCAGTCCTTTCTTGTCTTCATATCTGCATCTTGACTTGTCCTGTTGTACTGTTAAACTCAATTCTTGCTCTAGCCACTCGTATTTAGTGCTCTGGCAGCAGGCTGCTCAGACTTATGGGAGCACACTTCCAGGGAGTTTGTCACTTTCTAGTCTCTTTCCCTTTCCCTTTTTCCCTTTCCCCTTTTTCCTGAGCTCATCCTACCCAGTCCAAAATGTTCCCATCCATCCCTGGAAATCTCTCTTACAGTTTATCTCCCAGCCCGAAGCCTCCTTTAGCCATGTGCAATCACCTAAACCCATTCTCTCTCCCTAAGGCTGCTCCTGTCCTGAAAGAGCTGGCTAACAGTCTGCTTTCCTCCCTATCCTGTAACAGATTTCTCCACAGTTTGACGTGATTCAGATAGGGTCACTCATTGATTCATTTACTCACTTATTCATTCATTACTCAGAGAATGAATCTTTGTCCCTTCTTGATCCCTAGCATAGAGACAGGAATGTGATAACATGCCACTACTTGGTATTTGGAAGATGTTTCTTCTTTCTAAAATAAGTCTGTGTCTTCAGCTTTGGTCAAAAAAATGTCTGATAAAAGGTTGTAAGCTTTGTGCAAGGAGCAAGAAGAGAACTAATTCACCATGCATCGTGATGATGCTTGTAGTGTCTTAATTTTTGAAGTCTAGGTATTGGTCTCAGCTTGCAGATGATAGCTTATAATGAGAAGGATGTTACAAATGAGTCATGATCCTCCTGCTTGGTGTTTAAGAAGTCAGACCATTCTTCCTCCCTTTCTGGGAACTTTTTCATTACAGAGTTCGGGGTTCATCTAAGGTCACTGATATCCTCCTAGCTTAGGGTCCTTTGAATGTTGCATACTAACAGGACAGGCCTTTTAAAAAAATCATTTTATACTTTTTAAAATTGTAGATACTGTACAGAGGGGTTACAGTTATATGAGCAAGGTAATGAGTCCATTTCCTGTTGAGCATTGTTACCCTCTCCTTTGTTTTTCCCCTACCATCCCTTTCCTCCCCAGAACAGGCTTTTTTTGTGTCATGTATGTTTCTATTTGTAGAACCACCTCACAAGGAAAATACTGTAAATGCATGTTGGATCTGGGGTTTAAATAATCAAGACTTTTCCACCAGGCTAGTGAATAGTGAAAATAGAAGTTAAACTGAAGAGTGATGAGATCCAGACCTTTGTTGTTTCTCTTTTCTATGGCAATGCCTTTCATCGATTTCTACATATCAAAAAGAGCTACAATACGATCTTAGGAAGGTACCAGAGAGAAAGAACAAACATGTTTTATACTAAAAATTTAAGGCCATTCAGAACTGGACAAACTTCCAGTATGTCACTAAAAAGAATAGGTTAGTATACGTCTTTTAAGTTGCTATTTGCGTAACTCTGAAAATTCAAACATTGGAGGTGTTTGTTCTTCCATAAGAAGAAAATAGCCATTCCTTACATTTGGAATAAAAAGAAAAGGGCAGGCAAAAGAATTGTCCTTTGTGTTTTGGGTGTGTTTTCTGTTCGGTGAATAAGCATTTGCTTGATCCTTTCTATGCTTTTCTGGTGATCTAATGATTTTTTTTCCTGCCTGTACCTGCTTTCGACCTACCACAGAGAGATTTTGTCATGATGATGGAAAACACTTACTATGAAAGAGCCAGTCTTATGCATTGGCCCTGAGCTAGGCAAAAATGTGCAAATGTCTTAGTGCAAGCTGTTCTTTCTTGTCATTAGTCAACAGATTTAACTTTTCCAGCAACCTCCTGCCAAGAAGATTCAACTCCTTAGAGAACTAGCACATATGCAATCTTGAAAAAAAAAAAAGGTTTTCCTAAATGGCAATGCAAGATTAGGTTCTTTCTCTTTTTTTTGACAAATATTTCTTCCTAGAAAAGCAACTCCAAATTCATATTTTTTTTCTTATCAAATGTTCTAGTTAGGGGCTGGGAAGGTGGCTCAGTGGTAGAGCACTTGCCTTGCATGCATGAGGCCCTGGGTTCCACTCCTCAGCACCACATAAGCAAAAAGAAAAAAGCCGGAAGTGGCGCTGTGGCTCAAGTGGTAGAGCGCTAGCCTTGAGCTGAAGAGCTGAGGGACAGCGCCCAGGCCCAGAGTTCAGGCCCCACAACCAGACCCAAAATAAATAAATAAATAAATAAAAATGTTCTAGTTATGCTAAAGCTTATTCTACTCTAAGAAGTTTTGATAACAGTCATTTTGAGTGAAATCTTGTTTAGATTTCTGTTGATACATGAAATCAACTTTCTGAAAACAACAAGAACAACCAAGTAGCCTGTTGAGTGCTGGTGATAATGGAGGTAAGGTTCTAATAGTTGTCCTGACTAAGGTTCTAATAGTTGTAGCACTGACTGTACAAACTATGAGGTATTAAGATGATTTTGCTTCTTAATGATCCAAGGGATAGCACTGACCAAGAGGCAGTATACTAATAAAATGACACGTTAAATCAAAAACTCTTTGTACAACTACTTAAAGATAATTTTTTTTAAAACGTAAAAGCAAAATGACTCTTAATTTTCTCAGGCTTATTTTCTACGTTTTAAATATAATAACAAGAATATTTGCCCTGTTTCTTACCTTAGCACTGGGTGTTAGATTTAAATGAGATGATGGGGTATATAGTTTACATCATAGTGGTTTAAATCATATCCTTCTTCATCTCTACCTCCTGAGAATGTGTCTTTTGAGTTCCTATTATCAAAGATGGACCTGTTTCCCTAACCCTTAGACTTGGGCTCATCTTGGTGTTTGTGTGACAGCAGTGTGGGACTGCCGGTTTGAGGCCTGCTCAATAGTCCAGTGCACAGGTCCCAGTTAGTCTCGTGAAGATGAGACCATCTGGCTGAGGTCATACCAGACCCGCAAGCCTTCCCTCTCCCCTTCTTCCCTGGAAGGAGATGCATGATGCATCAATGAGCCCATCTAGTACAGCCCATCAATCCAAAATCATGAACCCGTAGAAATGTGTTGTGTGAGCTATAACATGGAGCCTTCTTGATAATGAACAGAAGCTCATTGACACAGATGCACCAGAAGGTACCTGAGGCACAATTGGTTCCATCATTGTAATACTCACGGGTTGTCGTCACCCTCCTCAAGCCAGGACCCCTGGTGTTGTTCTTCACAATGTGCAAAGATATCTCATACTCTTGCCCAGGGGCAAGACCAGTTTGCCGGTAAGAAGTCTCTGGCCTTCGTAGGCTTTTGGTGATCTCTCCCTCGTCTTCTTTATTCTGCAAGATAGAAGGAAGCAGTAGGGTTAGACTTAGAGAGGTGGTACCGCTTTCATTTGTGGGCTTCATTCTTTGTTGCATCAATTTCATTCACTAGGTAGTTCACTGTGAATTGGATTGGCATTTGGAGTGCTGAGGATACAGAATTGATAGACATTTTGTTTCTCAAGTTCATTTCTGTCTCTTGTAGATCTCTCTACCTACCCTCTTATACACAAGTCCAATGCCTGAAAGTGAGTGCCAAAGGAATTATGACCTGTAAATTCAACCTTTCTTTTGAGAGACCAGGAGGCTGGCATCTGAGAAGTTGAGTGATTTTCCTATAATCACATAACTAGTTGGTAGCAGAGCTTGGATTTATACCCAGAAACAATGTTGCCGGCCTCTCCCATGCTTTTGGGCTTGGGGGAACAGCTGCTCAGATCCAACATGTGTTTGCAGACATTTAGGAATGTACAAGGTGGGACTTGAGAGGACCTTGTTTGCCTACATTCTCAGTTCTAAACCCTGCACTTTCTAACTTACTAAAATCAGAGAAACACTCAACATCACTTAAAATGCACATGCAAAACTACAAGTTGCCGGAGCTTTGTCTTCCCGCCAAAGTTGAGGAAAGAGTTACTTGAGTCTGTAGAATCCTTTGACTCCCTTTCAGATCCTTGAGGTCAAATACATCTGTTCTCTGTATCTCACCATATTCCGGAAGATGATCTCCCATGTTTCAAAAGCAATGTCTAGAGGATCCCACTCAACTTCCACTGATGTCTCCTTGATGGACTTGAATTTTAGGCCTTCAGGTGCAGGCAAGTCTATAAGAAACAGCACAAACAATACTGTAAGGAAGGGGGCAGATCTGTGGTGGGAGCCACACAGCCCTGATTCTACTCATTATCAGCTCATGATGGATGCCTGTCATCCAGGGGCTGATAATCAGAACTGGCCTCTCTCTAGAAGTTGTTCTTCTGGGATTCTGTCTGCTATTTTGCTCCTTGAAAACTAGTAACTATTAAGACCAACCATGTAATAGGATACTGGCAATTTTACATAGTTAACTGTAATTAAGTCCAGATTTTGGAATCAGACTTGGGCCAAAATCTTAAGCTTCACCATTCTGTGTGTGTGTGTGTGTGTGTGTGTGTGTGTGTGTGTGTGTGTGTGTGTGTGTGTGTGTGTGTGTGTGTGTGTGTGTGTGTGTGTGTGTGTGTGTGTGTGTGTGTGTGTGTGTGTGTGTGTGTGTGTGTGTGTGTGTGTCTGTCTATCTGTCTGTGTGCCTGTGCCTGTGTCTGTTTGTTGGTCCTGGGGCTTGAACTCAGGGCTTGGGTGCTGTCTCTGGGCTTCATTTTGCTCAAGGCATGTGCTCTATCCCTTGAGTCACAGTGTGACTTCCAGCCTTTCTTGGTGGTTAATTGGCAATTAGAGTCTTACAGACTTTCCTACCCAGGGTGTCTTTAAACTGTGATTGACAGTTCTCAGCTTCCTGAGTAGCTAGGATTCCAAGCCTGAGCCACCCAGCAAGCTTCACCATCCTTAACATTGCGACCTTGAGAAAGTCCTGTAAATTGCCTGTAAATTGGAGAGAAGGAGGCGACTGCCGTGCCTGGGAATGCAAAGAGTTCCGAGTGATGTATTTTGTCATAGACAAGAGACTGGCTCCTGTCACGCAGCACAGATTTGGGAAGTGGCAGCCACTGTTGTAATTGCTAAGCAACTAAGGGCCATCTTCAAGCCATAACTTGCTTTTCAGATATGAAGGGAATTATACGGATACTGAGACTTAAAGGAACAATCTGAATCCTAAGTATTATCCGCTTAAAAAAATAGAACCAGCTAATGAGCTCTCTAGAACGTCACCTGGACTGCTCAAGCTCAAGTCCCATCTCTGCTGCTGATTAACTGTGGAATTTTGGTTGAGATGGTGTACTACAGAGTCTCAGTTTCCCCATCAGTTCATGCAGTTAACAGTGAGTTAATATTTGCAGAGTAGTGAAAACGAAGTCTGGTGCATGGCAGACACTTGGTTAAGTATTACCTGCCAATGTTAAAAGGGCACAAGGAAAGCAAAGAGGGAGATTAAGTAGAAAATTAGTTTCTTTAGGAAAATATTCAGTGGACTTAAGTCTGGTTCTAGGTTCTAAATTAAAATAACTACACATAGAACAATGGTAGGATTGAAGGAGTAAGGACTGGGGGGAGGCACACCGAAGGGGGGAGACAAAGCCAGATGAGCCCACCCAGAGGGGCTCTGCCCACTCACAAGTGGCCACCCTGGCACTGACAGGGATGCTCCTCTTGTTCTCCAGGATGGCAAACACACGGATGAAGTACTCCACACCGGGCTCCAGCTCCCGGATGGTGGTAGATGTCTGGTCCCCAGGCACACGGAACTGCATTTCCAGGCCATCGGCATGGGTAGGCGTGTACATGATAAGGTATTCGGTGACCCGCATCTCATTGTCCCAGGCCAGGTTTACAGTTTCCTCGGTCACTTCGGTCACTATAAGGTCTTTGGGAGGGGACACTGGCAGAAATAAAAAAGGACATCTGAGGTCAGCAGTGTGTCTTGTAGAATCTAGGTTTGCTTCCCTTGACCTGTCTTTTCACTGTCAGCATAGAGGTGTAAAGCTGTGTGCCCTGAAATCTTGTACCACTTTCTCTAAAATGCAGGCCGACTTCACTGAGGAGTCTGGCATAACCATCCATCCATTCATTCTTTCAATTCATTCATCCATTTACTTAATTCTGTGGGGGAGCTGGGGCTTGGATTCAAGACCTTACACTCTTGCATGGTTTCTAGTGTTCTACCTACTTGTACAACACCTCCCCTCTGGCTTTTTGCTGGTTCATGGGAGATTAGAATCTCAGAGTCTTTTTTTTTTTTTTTTTTGCCCTAGCTGGTTTGGAGCCATGATTCTCAGCTTTCAGCCTCCTGAGTAGCTAGGGTGACAGCAGTCAGCCACCATCAACAGGCTCTGATTCATCTTTCAGACCCATCAGTCCCTTGCTTTCAGGCCGGGGTTCCTGGGTCAGCAGTACGCCCTTCGTTCACCCTTTTCGGGCTCCACCCCCAGAGTTGTAACCCAGACGCAGGCCACCGCTACGGGGGGCACGTGCATCCTGACCCTGATTCCGTGTGTGGGCTGCGCCAGCCCGAAGTCTTCGCCCCGGGCCCGCGGGCCTCACATACTCACCCTCGGAGCAGTCCTCCCCGGCATAGCCCTCCTGGCAGATGCAGCGGCCGGACACACACTGCCCCAGGCCGTGACAGTCACTGGGGCAGGAGCGCTGCGCGCAGTCGGGGCCCGCGAAGCCCTCGTGGCAGGCGCACCGGCCGTCCACGCAGCGGCCCTGGCCGTGGCAGTCGCCGGGACACCTGCGCTCCTGGCAGTCTCGGCCCATGAAGCCCTCGTGGCAGACGCACTGGCCGTCCACGCAGCGGCCCTGGCCGTGGCAGTCGGCGGGGCAGGCGAGCTGCGCGCAGTCGGGGCCCGCGAAGCCCGGCTCGCACTCGCAGCGGCCGTCCACGCAGCGGCCGCGGAGGCTGCAGTCGCGCGGGCACCGGCGCTCCCGGCAGTCCTCGCCGGTGAAGCCGTCGTCGCAGACGCACATGCCGTTCACGCAGCGGCCGCGCCCGTGGCAGTCGCCGGGGCAGCTCATGTCGCCGCAGTCGAAGCCCTGGTAGCCCGGCTCGCACACGCAGCGGCCCTGGACGCAGCGGCCGCGGCCGTGGCAGTCGCCGGGGCAGCGCCGCTGGCCGCAGTCCTCGCCGGTGTAGCCCTCGTCGCACACGCACTGGCCGTCGGCGCAGCGGCCGCGCCCGCCGCAGCCCCGCGGGCACTGCCGCTCCCCGCAGTCGGGCCCCGCGAAGCCCGCGTCGCACTCGCAGCGCCCGGCCAGGCAGCGGCCGCGGTGGTGGCAGTCGGCCGGGCAGCGCCGCTCGGCGCAGTCCGGGCCCGCGAAGCCCTCGTCGCACACGCACTGGCCCTCGTGGCAGCGGCCCCGGCCGCGGCAGTCGTGGGGACAGGCGAGCTGGCCGCAGTCCTCGCCCGCGAAGCCCTCGTCGCAGTCGCAGGTGCCGTTGAGGCAGCGGCCGCGGTCGAAGCAGTCGTGCGGGCAGATGAGCTCGCCGCAGTCGTCGCCCGTGAAGCCCTCGTCGCACACGCACTCGTTCTCCACGCAGCGCCCGCGGCCGCGGCAGCCGTGGAGGCACAGGGGCTCGCGGCAGTCGGCGCCCGCGAAGCCCTCCCGGCACACGCACCGCCCGTCCACGCAGGTGCCGTGCTCCTCGCTGCAGGGCCCCGGGCAGACCTCCCGGCCGCAGTCGGGCCCCGTGTAGCCCTCGAAGCAGACGCAGGCGCCCTGCACGCAGCGGCCCTGGTCGTTGCAGTCGGAGGGACAGGCCGGCTCGCTGCAGTCGGCGCCCGCGAAGCCCGCGGCGCACACGCACTGCCCGTCCAGGCACTGGCCGCGCAGGCTGCAGTTGCCCGGGCACTCGGGCTCCGAGCAGTTGGGGCCTTTCCAGCCCGGTTCGCAAACACAGCCGCAGCCTTCCGTGCTGAAGTTGCCCCGGCCGCTGCAGAGAGGCCTGGAGTCCAGGCGGCCTGGCGGGCGGAAAGACAAGAGGAAGGGGAGCTGGCGTTAGACAGAGGGACTTCTCCAGACCGACCCACGGACGGACGGGAGCAGCCCCGAACTCAGATGGGATTCGTGTCCAGTGAGTGATACCAGGTGGGGAACCGAGAAACCCATCTTCCTCCGTGCACGTGTGTTTCCAGCCCTCCTAGGGGGTCTCAAGACTTCAGTGACTGAGTCGCTGACTTATGTAAGGCATTAAGTGAGGGCTGTTTGTCACTTTCCTGGTACCCAATCAGTTCCCACTAGGTGTCCAAGAAATAGGTGTGAGGTGGACTCAATTCTGTGTGTTGTCTCAATGGTACATTTGAGGTGGGATTTAGACTTAGGTCCTAAGTCAAGTAAGACTTGATAGCCTACTTCCTGGTGGGGGGGAGGGGAGGATTGGGGGGGAACACAGTGAGCAGGGTTAAATAAGGACATTGAGAGCTCACTTATAAGTTCCTTGTGATTTTAGCTGCTTTATCAAAGTTTTGTGTTTTGTTTTCTTTTTTTTGGGGGGGGGTGGTTAGCTCAGGTCAGTGTATGAATTTGGAAGATAACAGACTTTCTAATTTCCCATAGCTAAGGAATGGCTTTCTAATTCAGTCAGCTTTCACTCAGCCTCCAAAAACTTTTAAGCTTTTGTGTTTTCCCTTTTCACCTTCTGGAAGGCAGTAGTGGGGGGTCTGAGGAAGGCAGGTCAGGCCTGCATTTTGAATATGAGTAGTGGCTTAGTTCAAACATTCTTCTAACTGCCCTAGCTAATACTAAAGGCTCATATCTGCTTGGCTTGCTTGCTTGCCTGGTGATCTACCACTTGAGTCATTCCTCCAGCCTAAATTTTTGCTGGTTATTTATTTAGGAGATGAAGTTTTATGGATTTTTCTGCCCCTGCCCGCTCTGAACTGTGATCATCGAGATCTCAGCCGTTTGAGTAGCTAAGATGAAAGGCCTGAGCCACAGATACCCAGCAGCTTGGCTGAAGTTTTAAGAGTCACTGCTCTGAACTCAAGGAGAAAGATGTACAGTGACTTTCATATCTCTGCACCTAAACACATTTGTAGTGTGTGTTATCTCCTTCCTGACAGAGGGAAGGGATGACATATATATTCTTTTTAAGCTAATTTGAACAATGAGAATCTAAGAGGTGCTTTCCAATAATGTGGCTGCTGGACACACATGACTGATAAACATGGAAAATTGTGGCCCATCTGAGCTGAGATATTCTGTAAGCATAATATATGTGCATTATATATATATATATATATATATACTGTATATCAGATTTCAAAGATTTACCATGAAAATAAGCCACAAAACACTCTTTAACTAGTTTTATATTGATTCTAGTCTGAAAAAGAATGGATATTTTGGTTCTTGTGGGTTAAATACAATAGATGATCGAAATTAGTTTTACCTATTCCTTTTCACTTTTAAATGAGATTACTAGAAGATTTAAGATCACCTGTATGTTCACATCATATTTTAATCAGATAGTGCTTCTCTAAATAATTATTTCTGCCAACTCTGACATTTTGCCATGGAATTGGCAGAAAACTTTAAAACTTTTTCTTAGAAGCCCAGAACATGTCTTACACTTTTCTCCAGGTGGGGTAATTAGGTCTCAGAGTACTTTCTGGTAGTTTTGTTTTGTTTTGTTTTGTCCTGAGTGGTTGAACTAGGGATTTGAAGTTGTTGAAACAACGTCAGTTGTTTGTTATTTGAAATTGTTGTTGAAATTCCTGTAGGTCTATTGCCTTCTGCAATTGAAGATGAAGATAAAATTTTAGAGCAGCCACATTCTCTAATATGGGATACACATGGAGAGATGTGATTAAGAGTACAGGATAAGTTCTGAATGCATACAGGAGCATTCACTATCTCCATCTCTCCTTGTTTAGGTGTTGTCTTGTGCAATTTGGTTAACTTGTCTCAATTCTTAGCACTGTAGAGGGCTATCAAACATTATATTAAAGGGTAGTTGGAAAAATATAACAATATAGTAATACTTAGTAGACAAGAGGACTTAAGTCATGATGGTGGTTACCACCACCACCACCACCATCACCATCATCATTATTGCCACCACCTTTAGTGTTACGTTTGTTACATTAGAACATTTTTCAACTCCCACAGATTCAATACTACCCCAAGCAGCATTGTACATTTGTAAGACTAATGAGCATGGAACACTATGTTAAGACCTAAGTCAGCTCCTTACTATAGAACTGTGAAAAACATACCTTCCTTTCTGAGCCACAGTTTCCCCATTTGTGCAATGAGATGATGAGGCAATACCAGTGTCTTATTCAGAATGCCAATTTGGGACAGGAATTTTATGGTATGCTCATAGATACTGGGGTGGGGAACTAGTAGATCTTGTAGTAAATATGTTTTAGCAACATGGAATTGGAGTCAACTAGAATTTTATAAAGCAGATTTCTCAAAGGCCTAACAATTCTTCCAAGAAGCACTTGCCACCCTGACTCCTTTAGGAGTAAGAAAGAGATGGCTACATTCTCCACAGTTACATGACATTAAATATTTTTCTTTGTTTGATTTCCAATGAAGACCTTTCAAGAGGAGTCTGCCAAGAAACCACATTGGAAACAAGTGGGCTGATTGTATGGTGTCCATCATTTCTCCCATCTACCCAGGCTATGCCCAGGTCCTACCTTCTGCAGGCTGGAGACAACAGCCTGCTCCCATGGTGCACTGCTCTCTCAGGGAGGACACCAGGGCCTCTAGCTCCTCCAGTCTGCTCAGCAGATCCTTCACGTCTGGGGCAGCGGCGCAGCCGCAGGCCCGGCGGGGAATGTTGATGCGATGTGTGAACACGATTTGATTCTCTCCATCCACGGTGTGTTCTTGGAAACTTCCACTGGACTCTGAAGGTGCGAACAGGTCCTTTTCCCCACTGGCTGATTCCAGATCTACAGAACACTGTGACCCCACGGGTAGCTTGATGTTATAGACATGATTAAACACGACTGGCTGATTCTCCTCTGGCAAGGTGACATTCACCCCACTCTGTCGCTTGTGTCGGATGATTCTCTTCAGGACCCCACCTTCAGAAGGGAGGGCAAGCAATGCTAGCAAAATGCCTGACAGTAGCCGAGTCATGAATCCCATGATGGCAAAGGGATTGGCTAGGTGTGTGTCTCTGTGGTTCTAGGAGGTCTTACTCCCAGCAGAATTTGGGATTTCTAAGTCCTGAGTGGAATAGAAGCCAGTTGTCCTCAGTCTTCTTGTGAGAACAATTTTCTACAAGTAAACAAAGGAAAACAACAGACTTGTTAGTATCTACTACTATTGGAATTTGAATATTTACAATTCCAAGGGGAATTTGCCTTTATACTTCCTTTGTTTGAAACCTTTTGATGTTCCTTTATATATACTGCAACGAGGATACAAAATAGGTCTCTAAAAAAATTTTGTGAACTGAAAGGAATGATTTCATTCCCTGTGCAATTTCTATAAGGGGAAAAAGAAGGAGAAAAGTATAAAACATTGGAGTAAGATAGGCCTGCCTTCAAAAAAATTGTTAGTATGTGTTAATATATGTGATATACAGAAGGGTTATAGTGACGTAAGTCAGGTAATGAGTGCATTTCTTTTTGAACAATGTCAACCCTCACTCACTTTCTTCCAGTTTTTCCCTCCCAATGCTCCTCCAAGTTAAATAGTTCATTTTCAACATAGTATCTAGTGAGTAGCACTGCTGCATTTGTTCACCCTTTTTTCCACCATTTCTGTGCTCTCACTTTATCCTCCCCAAACAAAACTTACAAGAAAACTGTACAGAAAGCAAAAACAATGACAAAGGAGAGGGGGGAAAAAAGAGGGAGAAAAAAAGCAAACAAATAACAAAAACCTCTTGATTCAATTTCTTGGAGTTCATTTTATATGGTCATATGCATGTAGTAAGTGAGCCTTTGTTGTCCTCTCCTAAGAATAGCCTTCTTTGGTGTCACTGTGGGAATATCATGAATGTCCAAGTACATTTTTTTGTCTTTTACCATCTAATATGTTTACTTGTAGATTTATAGGCACATTTAGTTACAAGAAATGAGGGAAACAATGCAACCTATGTTTCTTTGGGTCTGGCTTACTATGCTTAATAGAATTTTCTTCAAGTCTTTCCATGTCCTTATGAATGGTACAATATCATTCTTTCTGATGGAAACATAGAATTCCATTGTGCATATATACCACATTTTCTTTATCCTTTCGTCCATTAAGGGGCATTTGGGTTGGATCCATATCTTGGTGGTTGTAAATAATGCTGCATGGAACATGGTTGTGCTAGTCGCTTCACTATGGGCCTGCCCTTTCATCTCAGGTCCAGTTCTGGGTCCATGGGCAAGTTATAGACCTCCTTTTTCTCACACCACATTTTACTTAGAGTGAAGATTATAATACTACTGCCAGGTTTTATCACTTATTTATGATTTCCTCCAATATTTACAACAGCCATGCCCTCTGAGTGAATTATATTGTTGTGAATTGTCTTGAGTAAATATTCTGTAAGTCCTAATATTTCTTATGACTGACTCTACCAAAAAAAATATTAACACTATCTGCTGCTTCTCTTCTGTTGTGAGAGGCAGAGAACAAGATAAAAGGCATCAAAAGCAAACTAGGTTTTCATCCTAGCTGAGCTTCTGTCTCTGCTCTTCATTTCCTTTCTCCTTGGTTCATATCTAGAACCTTCAAATGTCCAGGTTTACAAGAGCCTGGCAAAATGCTCCTGAACCTACTGTTTTAACCAAGATTCACTGCAACAGAGAGGGTGTCTATGGGCCTTCAGTTAAACAGTACTTCTAGAATTCCTACCAAGTTTTCCATTAGAGAGTTCTGTGGGTATTAGAAATAAGTAAGTGTTTACCCTTAGGGTCTTAACAATAGAATTCAAAAGAAAAATGGAATCATCTATTGAATATTTAGGGAACAGAGTTAGAAACAATGCAAAGGATCTGCATTATGGATATAGAATTGAACTGCTTATGGGGTTTGTAAAAAAAGGAATTGTCCTTATTGGAAAGGATAGAATTTCTGCTGAATCCACTAATCTCATGATGTCAGTGAGATAAATTAGATAAAAACAGTGCAGAGAACAAGAGTGGGTACCATGAAACAGTTCTGACTTTACAAAAGTGTCCTACTCACCTGTCTTGTGGTTATTCACCTATATGAGCAGAGGAAAGGTGAGATGTCAAAGGGACTTTGGAAACCATTGAGTGAGGATAGGAAGACATGGCTAAACTTGGTGGAGTTTTAATACTGAATAAAGTTGTGCTGTAGATGCATGGGTGAGTGATCTGTACACATCGTGACAAACTGGGATCCTTAGATTTCAGCTTTCTGAGTAACTACGAGGTATGAGCCATCAGTGTTCTCCTGACAAAGATCTTACAAAGCCATCCATTTGATCCCGAAGGATCACCACCTTGCCACATCTGGAGAGGGAATTGGCATGGAAAACTACAGGGCTCTGGAGACCTCTAGCTGTGCATTTAAGTAGGTTGTCTC
Source organism: Dipodomys merriami (assembly GCF_024711535.1). Classification (NCBI taxonomy): domain Eukaryota; kingdom Metazoa; phylum Chordata; class Mammalia; order Rodentia; family Heteromyidae; genus Dipodomys; species Dipodomys merriami. Next base: position 30,485,809 of record NW_027202382.1, read on the forward strand.
TATATACATATCCCTACTGTACTTATACTGAGAACTAACCAACTATCTAAGCAATATCTATATAGATCATCTGCTCTATAGTTTAGGGAAAACAAAGCAAAGCAACAAAAACCCCTCTTTTTAGAATGCTTTCTTATTCAAATTTATTTCCTTAATAACTATCCCATATATCTGTGATATAGCTAAAGCTACTGGATGAAGATTATTATGAAGGAGAGTTTGTACATTTTCTTCTTGAAAGCCAATGCCATTTATCTTACTTGTTTAGTGGACAACTATTTATCGATTGCATGCTCTATTAGAATGAATGTTTGCTTTAACTCTCTTTGCCTTCACAAAGTGCTTCTTTCCCCCTACCTTTTCTCATTCACTATTAGCTCTTAAAAAAAAAATCTTTGCTGAGGAAGGGCCATGGACCAAGCTTGGAAGGAATGCTCTAGGATGGACTTTTACCTAATACTTGTCTGTGTATGTTGCTAAATGACTTAGATTTCCATCTAAAAAGCCACTGGAGCTGTTTTCTGAGACGCCAGGACAAAACATGTAGTGTAATAATGAGAAGATAGTGGCAGAGTAGGGAGTTTTCAGTGTTTACTTAAGAAATGTATGCAGACACAGCCAAATACCCTATTGCTTAAAGGAAGGAAAGGCAAATCTGGAAAGCCCACTGGCACATACTGCTCGTGAGACCTGTCAGACCTTCAGTATTGTGGAAAAATGCCTAAACTTTACAATTAGACACATCTGGGTTCAAATGCCATTCCTTGGATCTGTACCTTTGGCAAACTACTACCTATCCTGATGCCATTTCTAAAGCCATTACCAATAGAATTGAGGAAGATCTGTGGATAGAGTACACAGACTGGTGTCAAACTCAGAGTAAGTACTAGGTAAACACTAGCTGCCATATTGTTGCACTCCTGAGAAAAGAACCTAGCAACAATCTGTGCTCATCTCCTTTTCCTTAAGCTGGAATTGGATTTCTCCTTTGGAATCCAGTCCACGGTTCAGCAGTATCTCGGACCTAGATCACAAGAGCTGCAGCAATCTCTGATGGATGACGAGGTAAACCTTGTGATGATCCATTTACGTGGAATAGAAATATTTATTCCAGAGAGGAGGGAGCAAATAATGACTTTTAAGAATGCAAAATAGTCTCCACATAGACAACTGGCTAACTTATATCTCCTGTGAGGTCAAACTGAAGGAAAAGTACTTGAGATTGTTGTTTGGGAGATTCCAGTGAGACACGAAGAATCAGGCTCCCTTGAAAGTACCTGATGATTCTTATCTTTCTAGGAAGTGATCAGTAAGGAAAGGTTTGGGGAGGAAAGCCTGTAGACCTGTGCTTGTGAGTCCTATAGCTGAGAAAGCCAACGTTGGGGAGGGGAGGGGGGCAAGGCCACTGGGTAGAATTCTTAAGGAAGTAGACTTTTGCTTGTCTCTGTAGCTTCCAAGTACAAAGTAAGGGCCACTGGATGGGTATATTGGGGAGATTTGTCACAGGATGGCAGTTTTTAGCACCCCAGGAGCAAGATCTTCCTACATGAGTGATTTGGTAGCTAACCTTTTGAAGTCAGCATGGAATACACTTATGGTTATTTTTAGACATCTCGCCACAGGACAAAGACCATCACTAGAAGCAGGAATCAACATGCTTAAATTTTTCCCTGGTCACAGCTGGAGAATAAACAATAAAGCTGTCATTTTTTTTTTAAATTTAGATAAAAGAAAACCCTCCCAACTGGCTAGAGAGGCACATTTCAGACTTAGTAATGACTTCATATTGAGCAGCTCACAGCGTATATTTATCTTGTTGACCTAGGTATAATGTGAAACATTCCAGGTTTGCAGAGGCAAGCGTGACCCCTTCAGCTTAGAATATGCAGATGACTTTGTTTCCACTTCATCTTGGTCACGTGTGAGGCAGCTTGCACCAAACTTTTCTCGCTGACAAACAAGAGAATTTTATTGTGCCCAGTCAGTCATGGGTGTTCTTAAATGTTCTAGAAATTCTTCACCCCTTGTCCTTCCCAACCTCCATAAATTCCTACTTGGAATGTGTCAGGAAGAACCAGGAGCCAGGAAACAGCCTGAAGTGTGGATTTTTTTTTTTTTCTGAGGACATCTGATCCCTACACTTGAATGAGTCCAGTACAACCTGGATCTTAAAAGAATGGAGAAAATTCAAACCAAAGATCCTCTGAGCCCTGAGGGTTTGAATGACAACACCAAAAAACAGTTAACCATTTAGTTATTAGCAAGATGCCAAAACGGCACCCAGTTACCAAGGTTAGTGGATCCAGCAATTGTCCCTGCAGATTAAACTAACTTCTTTCCTTCCTTCCTTCTTTCCTTTCTTTGCTTTTTTTTTTTTTCCGTGTGATACATAGTTTCACTATGTAGCCTAGGGCTGGCCTTAAATTTTTGATCTTCCTGCTTCCACCTCCTGACTTCTGGGATTATAGGTAGGTATCACCACACCTGACTTTAATTCAGTTAAATGATTAATCCTTGAATTTCACAGAGATTAACTGAATGAGTAAATAGTCTATGGGGTATCCCCAGCAAGAGTGGAGGTGGTGGGGTGTTTCAGAGACCCATAATGGACAGGTCTGTTTTGTTCTCAATGAGTTCACTTTGCAGTAAATATGACAGATGTATAAACAGATCCTGATTGGAAAGAGTGATAAATGCCAAATTGGAAAAAAATATTTGCTCTAGAATCAGCTAAAGACTATTAAATCTTGGCTCTGCTACTTGCTTGTAATTCAGAGTATGCAGACTTGCAATTTCAGTTTATGCTAATTGTTTGGCATTTATGTTTCTTTTTTCAAATCTTATTGCTATTATAAAGTTGATCTACAGAGATGTTATAGTTACATAAGTCAGGTAAAGAGGACATTTCTTTTTGGACAATGTCATCCCTTTCTCTCCCAATGACATTTGCATTTCCTTACATTTATTTTCTGCTTATGTCTTTCTATTATTTATTTTATATTAACTTTTTAGTATCTTTAAGTAGTTGTACAAAGGGGTTTCAATTCCACATGCTAGCTTACCAGTACAATGCATCTTGATTAAAACATTAAACATAAATCTACCCTATGATCTATAATACCATTCTTGGGCAATTATGCAAAAGATTACATGTCAGGATACAGTAAAGGCACTTTGTACACTCATGTTTCTTACTGCACTATTCACCATAGCTAAGTTATGGATATGGTCCAGGTGCCCTACAATTGTTGAGTAGATCAAGAAAATGGTATAGCTGTACCAATATCTATCTATCTATCTATCTATCTATCTATCTATCTATCTATCTATCTATCTATCTATCTATCTATCTATCTATCTATCCATCTCCTTCTGTGTAACGTTATGTTTTTAGGGACTCTATGATGTTATCTAGTAGCTATGGTATTGGATGTATAACATTGCTTCAATCTCTCAATTTTCTTTTCTGTAAAGTGGCAATAGTAATATTAACTACACAATAAATATCTTTAAACTGCAAATGAGATACTGCATGCAAAATAGTGCTAACACAAGGAAGAAGGTCTTGGTACTAGTGTGCATAGTGTGCAGGATCTGAGTGTACCTTTGTCGGGGGGAAGTGAGTAACAGAAGACTGGTTTTTGGTAGATGAGAGATTCATAAGAGAACTTTTGAGTAGCTTCATCCTCACTAAATGTCCAATCATAAAGAAAAAAAGTGTTTCAGAGAGTTCAGGATGAGGGAATACTCTAAAATCCTTAGGAGAATAAAAGGCTAGAACTCCAGCCCTGAGTTTACTGTTACTCTGTCTTGTCTAACTCAGTAGCTGATGAATCACTGAATAAGCTGGGGTGGGGTTCTTTTCTGGGAGGTCAGGACCCTTGCCAAAGTTTCTCAAAGTCTTGCTGCTGTTGGGATGGCTGTCCATGCTGCTGAGCCAGGGCTTCCTCTACAACAGCCTGCCTGTGGTTTAGTCTTTCAAGACTGTGTTCCTAATGGGAAACACTTGGCTTTCCACATACATGGACAGAAATCAGATTATAGAATCAAACTTATGCTTGAGCAGTAGAGGATCACTGAGTCCAGCCATGATAAATGTCATCGACACATATCATTCTGGTGCAGATGGCAGACATTGCTAATCAATACCAACCCATTTCTGTGGAATGATACTGCTTTGGTCATTCTGGGAAGCCACCTCCAACTAGATAGATGCATTATATGAAAATGTACTAATATGAAAATTTAATAATATAAAAATTATTTCCCCATTGCCTCTACTTATTGGAGAGAAATTGAACTGAAATACCCCCTCAGACAGACTACCCAGAAAATGATTAGCAAAGCTGATGTTAAAGCACAGAGTTACTGCTTCCTGGTCAATTTGCATCTCTTTCTCTAGACTATTGGGAGATCTTTAAACGGAAGTACTTATGTCCAGCATTGTGACTGTAGTCAATATCATTCTATTGTATATTTGCAATTTGCTAAGAAATATACAATAGAACAAATGAAATTGGATATCATGCACAAGTGTAAAAGTAACTCTGAACTGATGGCTTTGTGAATTTTCTGTTTTACAGTGTATAAATTATCATGTCATATGTCTTTCTTCACTTGTACCTCAGGGAAACTGAAAAAATAAAAACAGAGTTCTTATGACATTTCCCTTAACCACATTCTGAAATCATTCTAAGGAAATAACAGCAGGGAGAATCTGAAGAGTATATGTGATATGAGATTTCTGGACTTTATGGTTCTATAGACTTTTTTCACCTATGCATTTATCCACCCCCACCCCAGCATCCTTCATCCCATTCATCCATCCATCCATCCAACATCCCATCTTTTCAGTACCTATGGATCAAAGACCTACTACGTGCTGTGCCATGAGTTAAGCCAAGACAAAAGAGACAAACACATTCTCTATAATAATAAGGCTTACGGAACTCCTCCTGAAGGGTCACAAAATGCAATTGCTTTTCATTCATGTATTGTGGATTCGACATTTGTGGCACCCTAAAGTGCCACTACAGACTGGAAACATGGTATATACTTCTGAGCTAACAGCCAGAGTGCATCTGTTAATATTCTTTATCTGAGACATTATATTTGGATACCTAATATCAAATACTATCTATAACATAGTAAACCCCAATTTTAGGATATCTTTGGTTCTTGTGATTTGGCAACATTTCTCTTGAAATTAATTTTGTATTTCACTTGAGACCCAAGGCAACTAGCCAACATTAAGCACAAAACTTCCCAAATATGTAATGTGTCTTTTGTAAGTTGTTTAGTGCAAACATTGCTAGTGTACTGTGTGTTCCTCCCTTTCTTTGGACAGAAGTTTAATTAGCACCCAAATTAAATCCACACATCTTAATACATAAAATATTTTCATCTAGACACAATAATGAGATTCATATTTGTGGCTTAGTATACCTAAGGAATGTTCAGATGAAATATGACTAGGTCTATTGATACATTCAGGCCACAAACTACTCTGGTATGGTCTGGTTTCAATTTTTTAAATAAAACTTCAACAGAGCACTTGCTTTCAGTCTTCTATTTCTTGCCTAGACAGAAAAGAAAACAAAAAATGTGGCTCTAACAGGTAACACTATAGATTCCTGTAAAATTCTGGAAAATTATTTCAAAAATAGATTTAAATCCACTCCCCAGTGGAACAATTACCTCCTCTATTTTGTCCTTCATCCAAACTTTTAAGAAATACACTTGGCTGTTTCACAGGCATTGGAAATTGGGTTGTCAAATTTTGGAGCCCATGTTAAGAAATTAAAAAAGATTTATCTAGGAAGGACAGGTTACAGACCCAACTGAGCAGATGAACAGGGGCTTGTGACTCTAGGCAGAAGTATTTGGCATAGCACGACTAGAAAGGTTTGGTAATCTCCTCTGACCCAATGTGTTGATATTTAAATGAATGGAATTTTGCTTAACTGAGGTTTGTGTCAGTGAGCCAGATGGAACCTTTGACCATCCTCAAAGTCTGTAAAAAAACAAGATCAATCAAGTTCTATATGCCTTGATAGAAGATGACTCTTAAGTGAAAAAAGTTCTCAAGCACTCTCAATAGGAAACTGGATTCTCAAGGAAATTTAAGCCCACTCCAGCAATGAATTTGTGTGGCCCAAGGCAAGGCAAATGTTTTAGTGTCTACTTTCCCTTCCTCTAAATGGAACCATTTCAAGGCTACAAGAACTTAACACAATTGAACATATCTGTGCTTGGTGTATCTCACATGGATTACTTTTTTTTAAATGTTATTGTTATGTAGTTCTACAAAGGAGTTTCTATATCCTCAACACACCTTTGAAGTATCTACCTTTTGTTTTTTAACTTGCAGACAAGATAACAGGCTCACATATACCAGGTCACACAGCCATGGGGGGGGGGGGCGAGATGGGAATTGAATTCTGACTTAGGAGTCCCAGGCAGTGTTTTTAGCTATCAGTTTTGAGCCAGTGTTTTAATGATGTCCATGGGTTGGTGTGACTATGTTCAAAGGACTAACTTCAAAAGGACCCAGTGTTTGGGGACCCCAATAACTGAGGGCGGTGGAAAATCTTCAGGAATCTGAACGAGTGCCTGAAAAATAGAGCTATGTCTAACTTTTGATTTGGGCTCAAGTAACTATAAGCAGCTTTTCCTAAAGTAGAATTTATAGCATGTTGAGAGGTATTAGTACAGAGCAAAAGAGATTTCCCAATTAAACATGTTTGGAAAATACTATTTTTAAATCAAATGTTATTTTAAGCCAAATTACCCAGCTTATTATTGTTAGTATTTTTTAACTTCAGGATTTTCCAGAGTCTTTTATGTGTTCATGGGACTCTTCCAGAATGGGAAAGTTTACAGAGTGTTTCCCAAACGTTCTTGGTTCTTCTCTTTGAAGTACGTCAGAGGATGAGATTTCATGACACATAATGGGGACAAATGGGGGGACAGAGCAAATACTAGAACATTTTCTCCTCCCTCAGTCATATATTAATAGAGATGATGATAATACTGACTCTGACCCTTCTGTGAAAACATGTAAAGCTCCAGAATGGAAGACCGACCTCAAGCAGTTTAAATCAAGAGGGAAACAAACATGTTAATATTTATTGTGTGCCTGGTGTTTTCCAGGCACCATTTAATCTTGAATTCAGTGTCTTGAACTTTTACTTGACTCTCTACCACTTGAGACACACTTCCACTTGCACTGGAGATAGTGTGTCATGGACTGTTCTGCCTGGGCTGGCTTCTAACTGTGATCCTCAGCCTTCTGAATAGGTATGATTACAAGCATGAGCCAGCAGCTCCCTGTCTCATGTGACCTTTTGAAGAATGATTCATTGTTCAATTTTTTAAAAATTAACATTTAGGAAGTAGCACTGTGGCTCAAGTGGTAGAGCCCTTGCATTGAGCTAAAAAAGCTCAGGGACAGCACCCAGGCCCAAAGTTCAAGCTCCATGACCATTAACATTTATATAATAAATCTGAGAAGGAAATTCTAATTCATTAATATAGATAGAGGTATTGGATTCCTAAAACAAAAAAATGGAGGTGTGCCTGGGGAACTGGGGTGCATACACTAATAGCATGTACTAACAGTTCAAAGGGAGGATATCCTTTGTGTGTGTGTGTTTGTGTGTGTGTATGGAATGTAATATACATTATTATATAAGGAGGTGCATATATTTTGAACATGTTCACCTGTCAGTTTTTAACTGAAGGGGTGGGCACAAAACCAGTTGAACTATAATATCTGAGTTCAGGTTATTTCTTAAAAGCCTGTACAGAAAATCCTGCACTCTTTCAGTCTGGCCTGGAGAGAACATTAGTAAGTGAGAGGGAGAAAAAGTGAGAAGTAGCAGACAGGAGAGTTTAAAAACCTATCATTGCTGGAAAATTGGACCTAACACTATATATTAACTAAAAATAAGTATGGCTTCTAAGAAATTATTCAAGGCCTGAGAGTATTTCAGAAGGAAGAAAATGATGATTTTCACTTCTGAAAGTGTAGACTTACAGGTTAAAAACAACTGAAGTAAGGAAAAGGGAGAAGCTCCTTCTAGACAGGATTACTTAATCTGGTATAATGGCAGGGAATTAAGAAATGTAGTTTGAGAGAGATAAAAATCAAGGAAACATGAGGCAAATAGAGGATGAGTCAGACAATTGACTCCCTGTTAGCACTCTTCCAAGCTGCCTTCAGGTAAGGAGTTTGGTGTGTGTTTGGAGGAAAGACTTAGAAGAAGAACCTTTATTTCTGTCTCAATCTCTTGATGTATGTATGGATAATACACATGTTACAAAGTTATGGCTACTAGAAGATTTGTATAAAAATGTAATGTGATCATTGACAAGGGTCAGTCAGCATTTCCCCAGATATGTTAAATACTAAATTATAGTCAGATACCTCATCCCAATAATTCAACTCTACTATTGCGGAGAAAGCAGCTATAGAAAAATGTGAAAATGAATGAGCCATAACTGTGTTTGGATAAAACTTTATGTATAAAAATAGGTTGCCACCTCATAGTTTGCAGACTGTTGCTGGGGTAGAGTAATAACTCAATGAATGATAGCTACTATGATAAACCAAAAAACAGATCGAACTGGACAGGAATGAATATCATTTTGTTGAGTGCCAAATATACATTTGTGTTATGCCAGAATTCATACTAAATGCTTGTAATACTGGTTGTTATGAGAACCTAGTGAAATCAGTATGTCTGTTTGGAAATGAAATTGAGACTCAGACTGGCTTCACAGACATGATCTGTTTTTGAACCCTGACTTGTTGCTCTCAGATTTGAGGTTTCAACTGCATTGAGCAACACTGGGCTGACTCCTCAAGCAACTTGTTTTAGTCCATAAAGGCAGAGTTCACAGTCCAAGGGTATTCCTTCACCTTCCACTTAGACCTTCAGCAACTCTTTGGTGGCAGTCCACAAGTAAGCATCAAAATATTTGACCTTTGTCTTTCTCCTAGAGTTTCTGGCTAGATCTGCTGGATCTTCAGCTTTCTCATTTCCTCTTGGAAGAACACTTAAGCCAAGGTGTACTGTTTTGCAAATGCTTATTAGCTGCTGGGCACATGTTGCCAAGTTCCCTTTGGCCTAGAAGAGGTTCCAGAATCTGCTGAGGCCTGGCTGTGCTCATAGGTTATGTTAGCCAACAAGAATTGCTAATTAGGATGACACTCTACATGTCTCTACCTCTCGAGTTAAGGCTCCTGCCCTGGGCATGTCTGTTTTAGCCCAAGTAGCTTGGTTTGTTTGGCTTTTTACTGTGGATTTAGATGAATGAGTACAAATTTTACAGTTCCTGTAAATGTGTGAAGCCTGGTACTCCAGGCAGTTTCTCAAAATATGGCCTGAGATGTTTTGAGGGTCGATCTTGTCTGGAAATGTGCAATTGTGATCAAATCAGTTTGGGGATACTGGGTTCACCAAAGTTGGAATTATTAATTGTCACAGGATTTCTCCAATCATGCATTCTGCTGCCCCCCATTAGCTTTTCTTTTCTTCTTTCTTTCTTTCTTTTGTGAGCGAGTGTGTGTGTGTGTATGTGTGTGTGAGTGTGCGCGTGCACACACGCTCATGCAGGTTCTGGGGCTTAAACTCAGAGCCTTGAGTTATCCCTGATCTTTTTCAGCCAAGGGTAGTGCTCTACCACTTGAGCCAGACCTCCATTTGTGGCTTTTTGCTGGCTAATTGGAGATAAGAGTCCCATAGACTTTTTTTTTGCCTGTGATGACTTTGAACCTGGATCCTCAGATCTCAGCCTTCTAAGTAATTAGGATTACAGGTGTGAGCCACAGGTAATAAAACTCTAGTCACTTCCTACAGAGCTTGTACTCTCCACAGTTGATTCAGTTGTCTGCTCAGAAAACCCCTCCCCCATTCTACCCTGTCTGTAAAAGCACCTCTTTCGCCAGTCTTCGGATGTTCTCTTGTATTTCGTTTTAGCCAATATCCCCATATCACACTGTACTATAAGGTTTTGCTCCATTTTCTTGTCTATTTTTACCTTATGCTATGGTCCCAATATTTGTGTACATCTCCAAATTCCTGTGCTGCAGTCTAATTACTCGCATGAAAATACTAGATTGTAGGCCTCTTGGAATCAGTGGGTAATGGGAACAAAGACCTCTGTGAATGGATTCAGTGTATTAAGAGGCTCTCTGGGAGAGGTACCAGGGAACTCCCTTGTTGTCCCCCTCCCCTGCTGGAGAAGATGCAGTTCAGTGAACCCAGAAGTAGGGCTTCTCCAGATACCAAATAGGCTGGTACTTTATGACTAGACTTCCAGCACTCAGACTATGAGATATGGGGTTCTAAGCTGTCCAGTGTATATTTTGTTATAGCAGCACATATAGCACATTTCAAGTACATTTCAACATAATATAAACTCTATATTAAAGAACCTTGCCTATCTTGTGTTCTACTGTATGATCAGCTACCCACTGGATTAACACTTGAACTGTGACTTTGTAAGAACATCAGCATTGTCAAGTGGAAATAGAACACCAATCCTGAATGTCAGGATCCATGTTAAACAAAGTACTTGGCACCAGGTCATTTAATCATCATTGTGACCTTTGGAAGTAGGTGCTATTGTTTTTTTGAGATGGATGAAGAAAATGAAACTTAGAGGAGGTGACTAATTTGATCAGGATCACTTACACAAACACATCTGTTTGGAACCCAGAGCTTTCTGATGCCAGAGCCATAAATCTTAGCTAATATTCATTCCTTCCCCTGGGCTGTAAATTTCTCCATGTCTGAAGATACAGAGTTCTTTGTTTCCATCTCTTTCCTTGTGCTCATCCATTACTCCCACTAGCTCTTGATTAATCCTTGGTTATAACCTCCAGATTTCCAACCATTTCTTGTGACTCAGCCTCACATCCCCAGACAGACCTTCTCTGTCCTTGGTACTGGATTTTTGTGTTTTTTTTATTTTTAATTCCAAGCAAAGTGTGCTATTATTTGGGGGCACCTCTGAAAGCAAGCCCATTGTGTAGTCTGTGCCCTGGTACAGTTTCCTGTCCTCAGGAGGCAATAACTTCTTCCTGACAATGTTGCACCACCATTTCATATTGCTTTCCAAGTTCAGAAAGTGCTTTCTAAACAAGCACTGGTGAGAAAGGAGATGTCTAAATCTGGATCATAGACACCCTTTTCAGTTATTGAAGATTAAATGTGTTCAAGTTGTGCTGAGTATCAGATAAAGTGGAGAAAATTTTCCTTTTAAGAAGTAGGAAGGGGAATGAGAGTGATGAAGGGCTGTGTCTGATGAAGGTACATTATATCCAAACGTGGATCTGTCAAATGTAACTCCCTTGCACAACTAATTGATGCTAAGAAAAATTGTGAAAAGAATAAGAATTGGATTGACCTGTGAGTGGACAGCTGATTCCAGGATAATAAGGGAAGATGATAGAGAGGATCATGTGGTACTACGGGATGATGGGAGAGGAGCAGCTAATATACTCGAAGGGGATGGTCCCTAGACTGAAATGTGAAGGGCAAATATGAGTAGATGAAAAACGCAAGGGAAGATACTCTATGGAAGAATTTTTTACGCATAAAAAAAACTAAAGGAAACATGATTGTAGTTGAAGTGCAGGCTCTGTTCGGATGCAAGCAGCCAGATTATGAAACTCGTTGAAAGCTAGCTAGGGGATACAAACTAAAAACCCAGAGGAAATCTTCAGGCTTAGGAATACTGACACTTATCACCCAAGTGTGAGTGATGTATTGAATAAGAAATTAGTATGATGGGCCCAAAGATGTCGCTGTTAAGAGCATGCCAAGGAGTGAACGTGGAGGTTACTAGTGAAGCTGGTAGAAAAGTAGCAAACTGCTTTCCTTATCAAGGCAAGGTATTATCTATGTTATGGAGAATGGAAAAGGAAAAAGAATCACAGGCTTTTGTCTTCATTTGTTTGTGGGAAGGAATAAGTTGGCAAGAAGGCTAGTAGATGAGTTTCAATTTGGTCATCTTCAATGACTTGTGTTTAAATGAAATACAAAGTCGTCCGAGCCATTGCCTTGGACGATGCTGTCCTAGGGTGATAGTCAGAAGAATGTAGGGCTGTCCAGTGAACTCTGACATCCAAGATAAATCACTTGGCTCTCTTTTATATTCAGATAGGGAGGTTAAATGAGAAAGAGTCTATCTTGGTTGCTGCCCTAATAGAATTGGTTACATGTCCAAGAAAAGCATGTCAATGTAGGAGTTGCCAAGAAAAAGTACCGCTGGGGTGTTGGAGGCTGTGACAGGAAGACTCAGGGACTCCTATTGAAACTGCAACCCCCAGACTAGGGTACTTACCTTCCCTTGATTGTAATATGGGCCTATTGACTTCCCTCTAGCCAACAACCTGTGACTAAAATAGTAGATACCCATGATTAGCTGTAAAATGTGGTGATGTCCCTTTCTCTCTTGTTAGCTTTGATGAAATGAATGTTCTTGATGAAAAGGTCAGGTTACAAGGGACTGAAGGTAGCTCTAGAACAACAGCCAGTAAGGAACTAAGACTCTCATTCCTACATTCTCTGAGAAACTGAGTCCAGCCATCATTCAACCACCAACCACATATATAAAGTTGACCATTCTCAAGGCTGACCATTCCCTAGTACCTGAGCTCAGTGCAACACTATGACAATAGCCTAAAGCAGCCAATTCTGTTCACTGTGACTCAGTTCTTGACCTGTAAATGCATGCATCTTAAGTCACTTTTATGATAATTGGTTATGCACTAAAACATACTTTATTTAAACATTACTTGTTATTTTAGAGAATAAGAATATGCATTCATTTCCTTTTGCTTTCCCTTCTCCCCTTTTCTCCCCGTATCACTTGCCTTACCCGATTCCTCTTTCCCTTCCCTTCTGTGGGCTTTGAATCAGGATTCTCCAGATTGCTGCCTCCTGAGTAGCTAGGATTATAGGCATGAGCCACCAATGCCCAGTCTTTTGTTTTTATTTTTTAGGAGAACATATTAATTTTTCAGTTTTTATATTATCCCTGGATTCCCAAAGCAAGAGTCAGAAGACCTAGAATTCCATCCTCATCCTGCTGCCAACTGGCAAGAGATCTTAAGGAAAAAATCTTTCCCTTCTTCACATCTCAGTTTCACCTTCTTTAAAATGAGGATGTCAAACTAGGCCAGCAACTTGTACGGTTGTTGTTTTTCTTTATTAACCACAAAATCTGTTCACCAAATCAAGTGAAACCTCATATGGAAGTTCCATTAGAAAACATAGTAGTGGATGGGCTTTGGTTGCACTAGCTTGAATGGAACCCCAGCTTAATTTCTCCATCTCTCCATGGCAGCCTTTAACTCACCTCTATAGGCTTTTACAACTCCAGTCTGAAACCTTCTTGCCTGGAGGCTGCTTATGAACCCTTCTGGCTTCAGACTTCTAGAAGTTGTAAGGAATGACTTGTTTCCTTCCTTCCTCCTTCTTTCTTTCCTTTCTCTTTCCTTCCTTCCTTCCTTCCTTCCTTTTTTCCTTCCTTCTTTTTCTCTTCTTTTCCTCTGATTATCTCTCTCCTTCCCTCTCTCTCTCTCTTTTAAATAAGTTTTTTATTGTGAAAATATTGTACAGAGAGGTTACAGTTACATGAACAAGGTAATGAGTACATTTCTTATCTAGGGTTGTTGCCTCCTCCTTTGTTTTTCCCCTACCATCCTGTCCCTCCCATCTCTTCAACATCTCTCAGTAAGCAGGAGCACTCTTCTGTCATGTCTCTTCATCAAACTGCCAATGCATGATCATCCACAGTCCAGGATATGTCAGAGACTGGCGATCAAGCTGATGGTGCACCTGTCCTCTGCTAGGCATAGTTTTAGTTGGCCAAGCTTTTTAGCAGATGGGCTTCCTCCATTTCCCCAAACTCCTTAGACATTTGCCTCTACTATTTATTTTCTGTTTTCATCTCCCTAGTGGAAAATCATGGCCTCATTATCTGAACATGCTCATCTCTGCTTAAAAAGTATCTTTACTATTATTCTTCATCTTGGTGCTCACACTATGCAGAATATTTATGAGAGACTTTAGCTGGCAGGGGGTCTAGTGGGGCTTTAGGCTGTCTTATTTGGCAATGGTATATCTGCTTCTGCAGGTGAAGTGGTATGTATTTCATTTCATACCTGACAAATCTCCCACGCATTGTGTTACATCAGTGTATATGCATTGGAAACCAGTGGTGGAAACCAGTGTTTCCTTGCATTGTATCTCAAGGCTTAAGAGTTTTGAGTAAGCTATTCAATATCTTTCACTCAGTGTTCAGTCTCTGCCATCTTTCTAACCTGCTAGATATGATTTTATCCCTCTATACAATTGATGGGTGATGACATTTGAACTCTTCAGCTCCTCCAAAGTATTTGTCTCACACCCCCCCCCATTGGTAATTAATTCCTTACTGATTTAAGCCTTCCCTCTCTCTGTACCTGTTAATCTTTTAAATTACAGATTCTTCTTTAGCAAATAGCCTATGGTCTCTAACCTGTTTTTTTAGAAAAAGAATTAAAAAATGATCATTGAAAATGGTAATAATTCCTTAGCATTAATATGGCACAATGAGAAAAACACAGTTCTGGGTATCAAGCTTGGGGAAGAACCCTAGGGCCACTTTCTATGTTGTGCAAGTGACCACCTTTCTAGGCCTTTGTTTCCTTACCTGTAAACTAGCTATATACTTGCTGACAGCACTTGAGAGTGATGCTCAGAAAAGTTACTCTCTGAATGTATAAATCTCTGAGTCTCCTACATGTTAAAAATGTATCCTGCCTGGGAAGATCTGCATAGATCATCAAACAGAGTCACAAAGAGGTGCAAATAGTAATTTTAGAAGAGCGCCATCTTGTGTTGCTGTTCCATCACCCTTGAGGACAGCAGGGTCTCTCATCTACAGTAAATTCTGAGGGTCTGATACCCACCAGCAGGTTGCTAGGCTTTGGGGAGAGGCAGCTCCACAGACATGAGGAGGAGACTATGGACTCTATCAGCCCAGGTTTTGTGTATTTCAGCAGGGAGGGGCATAGATATTGGAAATTGTGTGTGGATGAAATACAGTATAAGGCCTGTGGAGTACTCAGGGAATGCTGGCTTTAGCATCATCCTCTGTTTCTCCTACAAAAATACTTTGAACCTGGTCATATACAAGCTAGTAGAAGCCACTTCACCTCTTTTAGAGCAAGAGGTGATCAGTGGTTAATTGCGAAGCAAAGCTGCCTACTTGCTGAGCTTATGAAACACTTCTGGCTTTTGGCATAAGGTGTTTGAGAAGGATCAACCAAAGTTATTTGAGTTACAAATGCTACAAAATAAGGACTGTGAACCTGAGGAAATTTCAAAAACCTGCCAAGACTTGACATGAAATATGTGTGTCTATGTATATATATATATATATGTATATGTATGCATGCATACATACATATACATATTTCCACTCACAGGTAAAATTTGCATTTTCAACCTGCATTCAACACGAACTTGATGATGTTGTTTTTTTTTTTTTCTGTGATGGAGGGTCAGAGAGAGCAGTGGTAGTATTGAACAGTAGGCTGTTGTGGAGGAAACATGAAATGAAGGGGAGGAAATGAAAAAAGCCTTCCTAGGTGAAGGCATACTGAACAACTGTGATCACCAGAATTAGATTCAGATATATATGTAGATTTTTCTCCTCTATAAAGAAGTCACAAGCTATATATGGCCCCTTACAAGTCTATACCGGCTTGTGTTTTGTCTTGCCACACTTTGAGGGGATTTTCCTTCTTGGATGGAATCCTCCATCTAAAATTTCCCACATGTTGAAGGTGTTCACACTGGCCCAGGATGAAATTCAAGGGGATTCCCAATGATCTTCTCAGAGTGAGAGATGTTTGAATCACATCCTTGCCCTCTGAGGCTTTGAATAAGTCCTCAGCTATAGCCTGTAGCAACTGATTTCCTGACTGTCATGGCATTTCCCTTTATCCACTCCTCTTTAGGTTCCAGTCAGCCCCTTTGAAATGAGATGCTCAGCTCACCCTGACTTCAGAGAGGTAAAGGTACTGCTCTGGTTTACCACCTGTGGAGCATACCGGAGTCTGTGTCTACTTTTCTAAGATGAAAATCAGCAGGAATGACCTGATTGCTATCTATCCTAATTTCATTCAGGGCTGAAATTTGAACTCTTATAAAGACAGAGAGTTGCATCACCATGTGCTGATCTTTGTTGTGTACCTCAATAAAGGATTCCTGTAGGCTACTCTGTGAATCATTAAGAAATCAATGCCAGCGAGGGGTTTCTCTACCATCTTGGCTATTCATAGAAAGGCAACATTTCAAGTTCTGTACTTGATGAGCCTAACCTAACTTCCAGAAGCAATATAGAACAGAAGCAAGAGTGCTAGGGTTTCCGTTAAGAAAGCTTGGGGGTCACAGCCAACTCTCTCTCTCTCACTTAGGCAAATGCTGCAGCCAAGTCACTGAACCTTGAGCCATGATTTCTCTACTCATAAAGTGGAGATATTAATTCCTAACTAGAAAATTAGAGAATGAGATGAGACACCACAGGCAACCTCCCAGCACACGTGACACGTCACGAGCCGTGACTGCTCACTATTTTTGTGAGTCTTATGTTTTACCACCACCAAGGGATTGCATATTTATAACCAACTAAACATTTGTAACCTAAGTTGTACTTTTTGACCTTCAGTGGCTTCCGTACAAAGGGGCTTCTGCTCTGTGCCAGCTGGGCATTTCTTTTTCCTATAAGAAAGCATGACTGTAATGCCCATAGAAATTCAGAGAGAAGAGACAGAGAGGTGTTCTTAGTTCCTTTCAAGCATTCAAAAGGGTAGGATTAAGGGGAAGATGTTTTTCATTCTGTCAGTTTGAATTCCCTTTCCAAATTCCATTCTGGTTATATGATCAGGCTACTGCTGTATTTATGGGTGGCCACAGTCTGCCTGGAGGGGCATATTTTAGTCCAAAAGGAAGTTTTTTTCTTTCTTTCTTTTTTTTTTCCCTGAAGGCTGTGCAAGAAGCACAAATATTCAAAAGGCAACATGTGTTTTCCTGACTGATGACCATGGCAACCTGTCTGAAACCCCAGCCCTATCACTCCAAGTTTTAAGACCTTGGAAGAAAGACTCAGTCTCTCTGCTTTCCAAGCACTCTTTTTTTTTTTTTTTTTTGGTCAGTTGTGAGGCCTGAACTCTGGGCCTGGGCGCTGTCCCTCAGCTCTTCAGCACAAGGCTAACGCTCTACCACTTAAGCCACAGCGCCACTTCCGGCTTTTTCTGCTTGTGTGGTCCTGAGGAATAGAACCCCAGGCCTCATGCATGCAAGGCAAGCACTCTACCACTGAGCCACCTTCCCAGCCCCTAAGCCAGAAAGCACTCTTGTCCCATCAGGACTCATCAGTCATGTGCTGTAAAGATATGCTGTGGAATTACACTATGGTGAGGAAGGAGGTGCTAGAGTGTAGAGCGCAGGCTCATTTATGTATGTTGATGATGACAGGCATTACAATTCTTAAGTTTTAAAAACCTCCCACACTTACTCAAGTCTACTGTCCCACTGGGGAATTGGTCCTATTCCCCTTCTGACAAGTGACTCAGTGGGACAAAACCCCTCTTGAAATGCAGAATATAACCTGTAGGTACCCTGCCTGTGGAGGGATTTGTACCTATTGTTTCCCCTTCTGTAGGATCTGCTGCAAACATCCCAAGAAATGGAGGCAATAGGGTGAGATTTAGAACCTCTAACATTCCAACCAAAGCAGCCTCACCTTTATCTGCTAACACACTGTTGGGTTTTGGTTGTTTTTTGTTTTTGACAAGACCATTTAATTCATTAATTCATCTAATTCGTTCATTTAATAAATGTTTCCACCGTTAAAAAGGAACTCAAAAGGCCATCATTTTAGAACATGAATCATGAACACATTTGTGTAAACTGATAATCAGGAAAATCATGGAAGACTCCACTCTACACACCCTTCTGATGGTATTTGTTTAAGAATTTGCCATGTAGTATCCTAGGTTAAAAAGGCAGAGTCCTGGGAGATGGATGATAAAATACCAGGGCTGAAAGTTAGTAACCTCTTGAGCAGGGGTAGAGAGGGATTAGCATAGAGAGTAGAATGGGATAGGGAAGCTAGGCTTTTAAACAAAGAAGAAATGATTGGAGAGGTAGGCAGGACCCCTTTAATTCTTCATCCAGTGCACACCATGTGATCAAGTCAGAGAATCTATGGTAACATTCTTGGAATGCATGGGCCCAAGCCATGATACCTTGTACATCTTCAAAGGGCTCAGATGCATACGATGCCAGGCAACTTTCCACTGGCTTATTTAACTTAAACAAACCTCTCCCCAGCCCTGAACTTGCATTGGACAAGATGGAAAACCAGCTGGGTTGGGCAGCAGTTTTCATTTCTAAAGCACATATGGAAAACCTCTATAAAACAAGGGAGGGGGAAGTCCACAAAAACATGCAAAAAGGTACTCATTCTTAAAGAGGGCCCTCTGTCCAGCTCTCCCCTTGAACAGAAAACATTTACAGAGCTTTCCACACCACATGGTCCTTTATAACCCCCTTGCTTTAGAATCCATAAATGCCGAAATTCAAAACCTCATGACATTCTAGAACCAGAACTCGACATTTATGTCCAGCCCTTGGCTGCTACCTTTACTCCGCACCCTGTGTGCCAACATCGCCTCTAGCTTGTGAACCTCAGCCAGGTCAGAGACCTGACCTGCCAGCCCGGAGGGCACCCTCAGATGAGGCTAGATGAAAAGGTGGGAGAAGGGAGCAGAAGGAGGGAGGGATACACAAGAAATAATCCCAGATGGGCTGAGCACCCCTTTTAACTTTAGGGGGATAGCAGCATTGGGCAATGGCAGCAATTATCATGCAAACCGCCAGTTACTGAGCACTCAATATCCATCTCTTGAAACCTCTTCCTCTCTTCATTTACATAGGAAGTTAATTACCCCCCTCCCATTTCATAGAAGAGGGGGGAAAAAGACACACGGAGGTTACATAGTTTTCTAGGACAAATATGTGCTTAGCTCTGGTGTCAAAACATGAGCTCTAAATCCCCTTGTGACACTGATGGCCCCAGGAAGAGTACCCCCCCCTTCTCCCCATGTGTTTTTCCTAAGTCCACCTGGAAGAGGTGGCTGGGCATGGTGTATCTGGAGGCAGTTGTTCCTTGGGGCTTTCCTGTGATGTAATGAGGAGTGAGCTTGATGCTAGACAGATACATAGAAGGGCCTGGCTCTAAGGCAGCCCATGTAGGCATAGGCCCCTCCCTGCTGAGATCAGTGAATGAAGAGGTGTCCAGGAGAACAGAGTGCGGACCCTGGCGGCTCACAGATGTGTCCCACCCGTACCCCTTATCTGGCATCAGCCCACCCCTCCTTTCTCCTGTCAGAATCTAAGGAAGGTAGGGGTACAAATCTTTCTGTGTGGAAACTTGAGCCACAGTTCACTTTGGGAGTTTTTACTGGTTAATTGGAGATCAGTCTTAAGGATTTGTCTGCCTGGGGTAACTATGAACCTTAGGTCCTTAGGTCTCAAGCCCCCCTGAGTAGCTACAATTAGAGGTATGAGCCACTGGCACCCAGCTTAGATGCAAAATTTTATTCTTCCCTCAGTCCTCTATTAAGCTCCCCCAATCCATCTGGGTGTCTGCACACACACAAAAAACTTTGGAACTTTGTTTCCCTCAGCCTTCCAGGAAAACAACAACAAATATCCACAGGTGAATCAGCCAGGTGAGGGGTTAAGAGAAAATTCGTACTTTTCCTCTGAAAGGAAGCAGAGGGGGGAAAAAATCCAAAAAGTTTTTCAGAGTGCAACTCTTCATACACCTACATCAGACAGAGAAGCCCGGAAGAAGCCAGCAGAGCCCAGCCCAGGTACACCAGATCACAAACAACAACGGTGAAAATAAAGCAGAAGTTTCAGAAAACCACAACCCACTGGGTACCCAGAGTGCCCCATAGCACATCCTAAATTGCGGTGCTGGAGGGAGGCCAGGCTTACCTGGGTTGGGAGGCTCTAGATCCGTGGGTGCACCGGCTCCATGGGCAGAGTACCTGGCCTTGAGCAGCAGCGGGGTCCCACGTGCGCCACCCCTCCCGGGGTCCCCCACCACCACCAACTGGAGCAGCAGCAGTCTGCGCAGACGGGAGCCCGTGTCTTCGCAGGAGGAGGAGGAGGAGGCGGGCCGGCGTGCAGGTCCGTGGCCGCACAGCCAGCTTGGGCTGGCTTATATAGGGAGCTCCTTCCCTGTAACGGGACGCCTCGCCTCCAGACATCCTTTCCCACTTTTTCAGTTGGTGAATTAAAGGAACAGCCCTCCCCACGGAACAGGGGGCGTGGGGGCGGGGGAGGGGGTTAGCTCATGAGAGACGCGGGCGCCAGGCTCGCAGCCAGCCCCGGAATCTATTTGCATACAATTTATGGCAAAAGTCGGAATTCCCGCTTCCTCCACCCCCACAGACTGGCTGTTAGGGAAGTGTGGTTCTGGCTCGGCTTTCGCAAGGAGTTTTCTAATTGTGAAACAGAAGCAGACGCACACACACATACACACACACACACATGAGCACACACACGCGCGCACACACACACATGAACACACACACACACACACACACACACACACACACACACGCCTGGGGAGCCTGAGGCAGAGAGGGATTCTGGCTCTGCTCTCCCTGCGCTCCTGGCAGGCTGGAAGCCGGGACCTGGGCTCGCCAGGGCTCTGGGTAGCAGCTGCCTGGTAGCACCTTGGGGACCGAGCCGAGTTCCTGGAAAGTGGAGATAAAGCCCTTCACTAGCACTGGGAGATTCAGGTTTCTCTGGGTCAGCAGGCAGTGAAACCTAGGATTAGTTCTCAGCAGGTGGCCACCGTGTTGGGAGCTCCGCGAGTCAGCCAGCCCTGCCCAGCTGCCCGGACCAGTCCCCGTCCCAGCCCCAGGGTCTCCTCCAGGAATGGCTCTATTTTTTTTCCTTGACATCGTTCCTGCCCCTGGGGAAGTTCCTTCTCTACTGGATCTCCCAGGGAAGGGTCTTTGGGCTTTCCTCTCTGTATTAAACCTTGTCCACTGCTGCCTGTTCTGGAAAGAAAAACAATTTTAAAAGGTAGCAACTTAATCTTTGAGCCCAGCCAGCGTCTTCTCTCCAGTCTGCTGCTGGTTGCTTCCAAGCTCTGAGTCATTAGTGGTTAGATGGTGAGCATGCACAAGTATCCCCAGGGCTCACGGGAGAGCTGCAGTAAGGCGGTGGAAGGGTAGCGGTCACCCCATGCTGGAGGGACTTTTGGGGCTTGCTATAGCACGTTTGGGGAGTAGTGCAAGGAAAAAAGAAGTGGCAGGTAGTAGGCAGCCTGTGATTTTCACTGAGCAAGCACTCTGTTAGGTGCTGTGCAGAGGACTTCATGAACATGATTTCACTGTATCCTGGTAACCATTAAGGACAATATGAGCGAGTACCTCATTTTTATTTGTTTGTTTGTTTTACAGATAATGAATCCCAAGCTCAGAGAAGTAATACAATTTCACTGAGGAAAACCCTTGGAAAATATTTAGATTGTAACATTGGTTGCCAAAGTTCTTTGTGCATGTGTATATGTGTGTGCGTAACACATGTCTTTTCAGGAATAGTGACTGGTGATGTTTAAGTGATGTGTTATGCCCTATTAGGTTCTTTTAGCATCTGTATAGATGTTAATGCCATATTGAAATATGGAAAATATATTTCTTTGTTGTGTAGACTTATTTAGGAGAGATCTCTGATTTTTTAATTAGTCACTTACTAATGGCTAATCCACTTGTTTTCAAAACCGAATGATAGAATTCTCTAGTATTTACTATGGCTGTTGGCCTCAGTTTCTACATCTGATGAAAGCAAGACAGGATTAGATCATCTCTATTGGCTCTGGCATTCTAGAATTCTCCCATCACGTGACCTTCTCAGATAACAAGAAAGCCCATAAATAGTCATGTCAGAAAACAGCTCATTTGGACTTTTCAACCATTTTTGCTGGATTCCCATGTTGGTCGATTTGGAAGTTTTTAATTTTGTGTTTTAGCCAAAGCATAGTTCAGTAGCATGAGATTGTGTCTTTCAGTTAGTACTGAATGCATCCATGCTTCTTGGCTTTCCTAAGTCTACCAAGCTTATCTCTTGGGTCAGCAAATAAAATGTTAAAAGAGTATGTATGTCATATGGCCAACAAACTATATTTGCATTACAAGAGTGTATATGCCGTGTGGCCAATGAATTATATTTACATGTACTTTTCAATATACAGAGACTTCACTTATTCGTGGTTTTGACCAAATGCAGTCAAAAAATAAATTAGAAAGTCAAAAGAAGTTTCAAAGAGAAAATAAGTTTAATTTCTTCTCATGCCAGGTGGCTCAGTCGATGTAGAACAGCTCTCTGTCATTTTCAAGTTATCATCAGTTGTGTTTGAATCCCTGCCTTTCATTTTGTGAAAACCTGCCTCTGTCAAAGCAAATGGTGCCTACAGAAAAAGGTAAAAGTGAATGTGCTTAATCTGAGTGTGAAATTGAAGTTTTGAGATGTGTTGAAAAGTAGAACGCCATTAGTAGAAGCTAAGATGGGAAAAAAATGAGTCAAGCATCTCCATCACAGAACTGAACCCCATGCATCTGGAACATTACTGCTTTTTCTTCATGGTAGTCTCCTTAGAACCCAAGATCTACTGTTTATATTTGAAATCATAGGTTTGCATTTGATAAGACAAAGAAGCATGTCAGTCAACTCAATATTAAGTATGGTTTCTTCTGGCGATGTCCCAAGCCTTGCTGCCTTACTCCCCATCTCAGTATTCTACATTCATTGAGTTGTGTGTGTTAGGAAAATGGAGGAGAATGGAAAAGGAATGGGGCAGACTCGATCGTCAACAGGAAAGGACTGTTTATTGCCAGAGAAGGCACAGACCTTCCCACAGGTTTAGAGGCGGTGTGAGGGGCTGGATTATGGGGTGGGCTTCTATATGTCTTAACAAGGAAGCAGAAAATAAAAACTGGGCTATGGTCTCTTGGGGGTGGTGTCCTTGGCCAGGCCCAGAGTGGAATGTTCAGCCTGGGGTGAGAGGACTTTCAGCTAGGCCTAGGTTGGAATAACCTGCCTGTAGATAGGCATGTAGTCAAGCCTGCTTATGTGCACCTGGTGTCTTGCTTGACCTGGGGGAATAAGGCGGGAGTCAATCCTTCAGTGTGTACTGCAAGAGAATGAACAAAGCCAAATATGATCAGGCTACTGGCTCTGATGAATGAATAATTGATGTGTTAATGGCTCTCATACTGTAGAGAAGAGCTGATTTGCTTTCTTTAGGCATCTTTAGTAAAGAATGCCTTCTCTATAAAGCTATGAGGCACCAGGCACCAGTGGCTGATGCCTGTAATCCTAGCAAAGCTGAGATCTGAGTATCAAAGCCAGCCTGGGCAGGAAAGTTTAGGAGACTTACCAGAAAACTGGAAGTGGTGCTGTGGCTCAAGTGGCAGAGCGCTTCTTTGAGTCGAAGAGCCCAAGGACAATGCCCAAGCCCTACAACCCACCAAAATAAATAAATAGATAAATAAATAAATAAGCAAGCAATGAAGCATCTTAACTCTGCCTTGACAATTGAATGAAGGCCCCTCAAACTAGAACTTGTTTTCTGTCTCTGGATCTTTCGCAGGCTCTGTTCCAGAATGATGGGTCTGCATTTGCCATATTGGTCTTCCATACCCAAGGCTTTGCTTACGTTTTGTGTTCTCTAGACTCCTTATTTCCAGCACCTGTCATCCATTTTTCACGTTCTTATCCAGCTCTCATGGAATCTCTTAGATTTATTCCCCCAAGAAATGCTTCCATGCATATTTTCAAAACCTGTAGAACACTTACTATGCCTGTATGATATAATTATGCATGTGTGTGTCTTGTTTTATTTCCTAGACTATCGGCTTCAAGTGGTCAGAAATCCTAGCCGCATTTTGTTTTGTTTTGCGTAAGGCTTAGATATTGTAGAAATATTTGCTGAATGAAGGAAGCAATGGAAGAACCAATGAATGTCTAACATCCTATGCTTTATAATTCTTCCTTTTCACCATAGAACCTGAGGGGGAAACAGGACAACTGTGTCCATTTCATTCCTTGCACAGATGAGGAAAGGGAGTCCAGAGAGGAGAGATGGCTAATCAGAGATTCCTAAGGTGGCTGTCCATGCAAATGGTCATCACAGTCAGAACTGAGCAACCAGATCCCCCACCAGCATTACAGTAGAGGATGTCTGTGGGAATTCACACCAATTCATCCTCCTGTTTGGCAAAGGACTGCACACCTCTTGGCATATGATCTCACACAGTCATATCCTTAAGTACAGTAAGCACTTTTTTTTCTATGTAAAGGAGAAGATTGAATGCTTGTAAACACCACCTCTGCACAGACCTCTCACCGAAGACTGATTTGGTTGTTCCTTGCTGGCAGTTCTCATTCAGGAGTTGCTAGTGGAGGCTGTAGTTTGGAGGCCTGAAGGAATGTTGAGGTTTGCCTCAGATGAGATCATTCTCATTTTGTTAAAGATTCTTTAAATGTAAGACTCCATCCGCCCCTGCCACCCCCCAGACAGACCAGACAGAGTGATTGGAATATTGGCTAGGACTAGCTTATCGGAGGAAGTCAAATGTCTGCTTTTCTGTGAGATCACTGGCTGGCTTTTCCACTGTCATGATGTGTTCTTTTGCAGCCCCCGACCTCCTCCTCTTCTTTCTGAAACTCATCTACTGTGCTAATACCCATTCAAAAGTTTCACATAATTCTATAATTGTTAACAATCTCTCCCCAAGCAATGAAGGAACTCTTGTCCAACTTAGTGCATTGGTCATTCAATTCAATTACTAGTTTTTCCTTCTAGATTCTATGCTTTGTTTTCCAAGTTATCTAAGTATCTTTGTTGAGGTCCCTTCTTTTTCATCATTTAAGAACAAATAACCCCAAAAGTCTTCACTGAAGGAGAGGTGAGGTATTTAGAAACTTCCTTGAGTGACAGAAGAGGGCATGTTAGCTACATAATCAACCAGTTGTTCATTGGTTGGCACAGAAGAGTAGAAAGAACTTTGGTAGTGAGTTGTGAGTTTAAGTCCTGGTGCTACACCAAATTAGATCCCTGGCCCTCAGTGTCTTGGTTATAAAATGGGCTGTGTGTGTGTGTGTGTGTGTGTGTGTGTGTGTGTGTGTGTGTGTGTGTGTGTGTGTGTGTGTGTGTGTGTGTGTGTGTGTGTGTGTGTGTGTGTGTGTGTGTGTGTGTGTGTGTGTGTGTGTGTATATGCTGGTCCTGGGGCTTGATACTCAGGCCTTGGGTGCTGTCCTTGAGCTTTCTGTGCTCAAGGCTAGTGCCTCTTTCACTTGAGCCACATTTCTGTGGTTAATTGAATGGAAATAAGAGTCTGTCAGATTTTCCTGTACAGCTGGCTTTAATCATGATCCTCAGATCTCAGCCTCTTGAGTAGCTAGGATTACAGGTGTGAGCCATGTGCCCAGCTGAAATGGACATTTCTTAAGGGTCTTAGAAACTCAAAAAGTTTACATTCAAATTCAAAGTAATAATTTAGATGCTTGTGAGCATTGCACATTCTCTTCTCTAGAATATTACATGCTCTTATACACATTATAAATTATTATTTTTTCAAGATTTATTCCATATTACTTATTTTTCAGGAGAACTTATTTTTTTCAGCAAGAACTCTACCACTTGAGCCATGTTCCCTGCACTTCTATTTTGTTTAGTTTTCTTCTTAGCTCCACCTTCCAAGTAGTTGGGATTACAGGCTTGAGCCATGTGCCTGGCTCACCACATAGTTTTTCTGGGACGTTTTCATGACACTCATACCCAGAGAGAAGAACCCCTCCTCTGTGCTCACATTAATACGTTTCATTGTTAGCAGATTATATACTGTGTATTCATTCTTTGGCTTGTCTGTCCTACCAG
This sequence comes from Dipodomys merriami, assembly GCF_024711535.1. Taxonomy (NCBI): domain Eukaryota; kingdom Metazoa; phylum Chordata; class Mammalia; order Rodentia; family Heteromyidae; genus Dipodomys; species Dipodomys merriami. The sequence goes on from NW_027202382.1 coordinate 30,511,840, forward strand.
TGGACTTCTGAGGGTAGGCACTGTGCCTTGTTAGCTGCTTATTGTCAGAGGTGTTTATGTATGTAGCATCTATTTTACGCTTGATGCTGACGCTATATCATTTGTTAAGTATTTTGTATATCAGAACTTTTAGAAGAGAGTATGACCTATTGTGAAATTTGGAGATGAATAACAAAAACCTTCTTGAAATCATTTGTCAGATGATTAGAGGCTTTAGTATTCATCATTGGTTTCCTCACCAGGTCCTAACCAGTCTGAGAGTGATCCTTAAGGGTGCAAACTATATTTTCCATTTGTACATGTCCAAAGTCAATTAAGGCTCCCCGACATCACTAGCCGAACAACTGTATTGGAAAAAGTGGGAGAAGTATAAGGTTGGCATTAGGAGTCCTGGGTTCCATTCAGCCCTACCACTTACACGATGCATTATTTTGAGGAAAAAGCCCCCTTTATGAGGCTCTGTTTCATCTTTTGGGAGAGTGGGATAAGAATCCATACCTCAAGAAACTTCAAGAGTTGGGATAGTGATTTCATAAAGGAGTGGAAGACAATATTCACCACAAACAAATGTCCTATATAGGGTTTCTTGGTGCTGAATGAGGTACCTCCCTTGCCGTCTTGTTGTAAGGTGAAAATCAGAGAAGTTGCATTTTGAATCTTGGAGCCTTTATTAAAAAGCTGGCAACTGCATGTTGGACTCCTGCCTCAAAGACCAGCAGCCAGCAAATACACTTAACACCATGAGGAAACTGTGCCATGAAGGCCAGAGAGGAAAGAAAGAACAAAATATGAACAAACCAATTCAGCTTTTCAAAGGAGAGCTTAATTGGGATGCCATGTTGAACGGAAAGAGCCAGGAAACCAGAGACAGGACAGAACATGGAGACTTATGGCAGGGCATAATGGTGCCTCTGCTGGTCCAGGCCTATATAGGGTCAGGGCAGGGGGCAAGGTCACAGGAAATTCCCAGTCTCAGGCACTGGACTAACAGGTTCAGTAACCTATCAGCCAAGTGCCGGCCCTTGCCTCCAGGGACTCAGCCCATCACCTGGAAGGCAGGGACTTTGCCTTCCCCTCCCATGAAGACAAGATGCCAGACCCTACCATCCACATGTGGCCAAGATGGTGGCAGCCAGACTCAAACTCCCAATTTCAATCTCAGCACTGTTGTATTGTGCTTAGGAAAGCATGAGCTCCAGCTCCTACCGGAAATACGTCTGGGATCTGCTCGCATTCCCAGAGGAGAGCAGGGAGTGGAAACCACCTGGTGCTGTCTTGTTAACACTTTAAGGCAGCCTTTTAGTTGCACACTGAAGAGACAGGAGAGAGTTTAAAAGACCAGCATAGACCAAAGCCAAATGAGAACGGATTTATGTGTTCCCTGAGTGGGCTGGGGAGATGATTTGGTCATGTTATTGCTTCAAGCCCAGGCTGTGATGATGACTGCAACTGAGTCAAGCCATTTTGGGCTTAATCCAGGTCACAGAGGGAATGCACAGCTTTGAATTCAGTACAGACTGAATTCCTTTGCGTGATTTCCCCCAGCTGGGTTAGATATTTCTGAGGAAGTATAATTTGTCATTTTCCCTTGTTTCTCTCCTGGGTTTTTCTTAGGTTTCTTTTGTGGGAAACAATGGATGATACTAACATTTATGGAACAGTTCCTGTGATCCAAACATGATTTAAATCGTTTGCATGTATTAACTTCTGTAATCAAGTTTAATGAATTTATAATGAGTGTTTGTGCCAGTTCTATCATTATATTCTGTGTTGCAAATGAGGGCTATGAAATAGAGGGAGGTATAAAAAATATTCATGGAAATAGCAGTGAGAGGCTTCAAAGCCACCAAAATGAACTTTCTGTCTGTGGAAAGGTATTTTCTTATGCACTCAGATGGAGCTTGCTGAGTGATTATGGATGTTGGACATAGGTATGTGATGAGTCAAGAAGGTCTTTGGTTCTATTGATTTGACTCTGGAGCAGCAGGGTTTGGTGAAAAGCTGTGGCTGTGTTAATTCTAGGGTTGTGCTTTTTCAAGAAGTGCATGGTCTTGATTCCAATCTTACTGCAACCACTACCTGTGAAAAGAGTGGTAAAACTCCTTATCTGTGTCTGGGGACAAAAATTGTTGTAAGGTGAATCATCCCAGAAGCCACAATTTGAAATATGAAATATTGGAGTATTTATTATACAGGTAGCAGGTTGCAGGCTGCAGCATGCAAATATACATAGCACAGCTAGGAAACATGCTAAAGAGGAAAGAAATAACAAAAACAATACCAACAAGCCAATTCAGCTTCAATGGAGAGCTGAATTGGGACACCATGATGACCGAAGACAAGCCAGGAGACAGGACACGATCACAGAGACACATGGCATAGCATTCTTGCAGCTAGGCTCGTCTGGGCCTAAATAGGTTGGCCCAGGGGGCAGACCCACAGGAAATTCCCAGTCCTAGGCACTGGACTGACAGATTCAGTAACCTATCAGCCAAGTGCCCACCCCTGCCTCTAGGGATACAGGCACGCCCATCACCTAGGAGACAGGTGATGGGTGGAGGTGTTTTCTTCCCCCAGCATACAGACAAGATGCCAAACCCTACAATCCACCATGTGGCCAATATGGTGCCAGCCAGGCCTAAAACTACTGCTTGATGGCATTCATAATATCAAAGGGACAACAGTTAAAGGTTTTTGCTCTTTCTTGCTTCAATCTATGTAATCTCAAGATGGTGGCATTTGGCTGTTATAAACAATGCACTTATTCTACTCTGAGCTTTCATTTACTTATCTGAAAAAGATAATGGAAAAGATAATCTTGTCCATGTGTTCACTAAAATAAGAAGGGCAAACAAAAAGAGGTACATGCAAATAAAAACTACATATCTCATTTTGGTGATGGATCATTAAGTCAGTCCAAGGTTGGCCAAAATGTAGCAGTCATCTTGTTTGTACATTCTTCATAAATTTTCCCTCCTTCCAAATACACATATGTAGTCAGCACACACATACACACACACACATTACAGGAATGCATTTAAATGAATGAATGATTCTCTGATGGCATATTTTAGCATTCTGAGAGATTATTTGTCTTGGAGTAGTATTAACTTTCTTTGAAAATAGGAACTGTATTTGATCATCCATTTAATAGCAGATTTTGAAGAGCACTCTAGTCTTTGATTGTGCCCCACACATTTGCACATTCGCTTTCTTAGGTAGGAAGATTTCCACTGGTAAGAATCAGCTGGGAGCTATCACTTGCTTCAGAGCTAGAAGGTTCTTTTGCCTGGAGTTTGGGGGACTGGCATCCTAGAGTACTTGGATTGCCCTCCCCCTTGGGAGCACTCAGAACTGGCCCTTTGTCCTGACTGGACATCCTTAACTTTACAACTTCCCCACTTGCTATGGCTTATCCCCTCCGATTCCTGTTTACTTAGAGAATGCAACAGCACTGGAGGTGGTGCCTACAGAGGGAGGTATCTGGGTCCTGTATGGGAGTGAATGGATTGAGGCCTATCTCATAGCTGTAGTTGCTATTTGGAGAGATCACTGCCCCCCCTTCTATATGCACCTGGCTGCCCCTTTGCTTGTGAGCAAAACTGCAATCAGCATAAGGCTCTGACCAGATGCTCAAAAATGCCATTGCTCTTGGACATCATAGACACCCAAATCACAAGCCAAAAGCAAACCTTTCTTTTCTTTATAAACTACCCAGAATTTCATATTCTTTTATAGCAGCAGAAAATGGGAAATGGGTTGAGATACCACCCCACGGCAGGAGTTGTGGCAAATATACTCACATTTGTAGAGAATACAGACTTTCTGCAACCTCAGACCTCGCACCAGGATACCTCTATATCACAAGTGAAGACTGGGAGGTGAAGAGTAGTGAAGAGACTTGCTTAAAGCTGCACAGCCACTGTGTGGTTTGATAGAGAGCTCCTCACACAAGCACCAGGGAGCTTTGCTTTCCACTTCAGGAACCTTCAGTAGAGTGTTGCTTTATGAACAGTTTTACTGGGGCCAGTGTATAAAAGAAGCAGCTGATAATCTGAAACGAGATGGACTTGACTTTAATCCTGTCACTTGTTGCTGTATGGCCTTTTTAAAATTCCCTCATGTATGTGAGCCTTAGTTCATGCCCTGTATTGATAAAACTGGAGTGCGAGTATGTACTTCATAGCATTTGAAGAGGGTTGAACAGTTCCCATGGGCTGGATATATATATATATATATATATATATAGTTATAGTTATAGTTATAGATATATAGTTATATATCTTGTATAGCAAGATCTTGAGATTGGGAAATTATTTTGGGTGTAACTGTACATTTCCTTCTTAGAGGAATCCAGATAGAGATTTGACTACAGAGGAAAAGCCAGTATGACGAGGGAACAGAGAGTGGAGTAAAGTAGTCCTAACCTAAGGAGTGCTAGTGCTCATAAGAAGGTAAAAAAGATGAATGAATTCTCCCTTAGAACCTTTAGAAAGACTAGCCCTGCTGGCACTGTGATGGTTACACATTGAAGTGCACTTCATACGTCCCGAGTCCAGAACTACATGAGAATACATGTCTGTTGTTTTAAGCCACTAACTTTGGGGGATACTCATTCAAATAGCAGCAGGAAGAAACAGAATCTAGGGATATATTATACATTATATATTATAATATATAATGTTTCTGTATTCTGTATAGCAAGACTTTGAAAATGACTTACTGGTAAGGTTTGCTGAAAGGAGACTTGGTTTAGGCAGAAAAGAGTTTATTGGGGAGAGAGCAAACAGCCGGCCCCCATGAGATGGAGGTATGTGGAGAGAGAAGAGAAAAAGGGGAGGGGCTTATGGGTGAGTGAGCTGACATGGGGAAAGGCGGAGGTGTGACCACATCGATGTGGAAGTGATCTCAGCTCCTGGGGAACATTTCACTGTCTGAAGGAGGTGTGACTGGGGCGGTTCAGGAGGTGATCTCCGCAGAGTCTAGAGTCTTTTGCGGACTCACAGTCAGGTGATTTACAGTCAGGTGATTACTGGTTTCAGGTGGGTGAAGAAGGGGGGAGGGGCTGTTGTCCAAACAGGGGCGGACCTAACAGTTATGTTTTGTGCTGTTCTGAGAGATAATTTGTCTGGGAGAAATGTTTTTTATTTCTTTTGAAAATTGGAACAACATTTTCATAGGCAGATATTTGCATGGTATACGTATCTTGAGACTTCCAAATATACTTTTGTTGCAGGTCCTTTAAGATGATTGTTCGGGTGGGCTGGAGAGCAGGGAATAAAAGGGAGACTGGAGGGAGTTAATCTTCACCTTTAGTCTGGTCCTTTGGAAGCAGCCTGTTGATGTGGAAGTCGCAGTGCTGACCGATTTAGTTCACCACGAGGAGAAAATTGGAACATACACATTTCATTCTTATCATCCCAGGGTCAGCTTGACCCCAGCAAGTGTCAAGATTATCTGGGTAGCTGCTCATTTATAATTCTGAGGATTCACCCATAACCCATTTTGTCAAGTTAAAAAGAGCTAAGAGATGATTATGTTCACACTAGAGATAAGAAGTGAAGCTCAGAGTGCTGCTTGCTTTTCCCACATACTGGTAAAGCCAGGGCTCCTTACCCATGATGCAGTGCTGTACATGGGAGAGGGCACATGGCGTCTGGATCACTGCACAAAACCCACACAACTGAATTTATTACTTAAAAAATCCTGCACACTGACTGGGCTGCTTCTGTTTCCACAGAGAAGACACAAAAAGGGATCTGTGAAGAATAAGTGGATATACTCCAGATTCCTCACTTCCTCAGTGTTTCAGTAAACATCCCACAAGGTCTGGTCTGGACTCTCTCTCTCTCTCTTTCTCTGTCTCTCTCTCTCTGCCATCTTTCTGGTTTCTGTGATTCTCAGTGTTCTTAAATGTGCTTTTGGTATCTGGGGATTGTGTGAGACAACACACAAGTTTTTGTCAGACACAATCTTGTAGAGTAGGCTGTGCAGGGAGAAGTTCAAAGGCTTTCTGAATTCTTCAGAACACCTGTCCAGGCCATGATTGGACTCGACTTGCCTCTGCTGCCGACGAATGGTACACAGGGAATGCTCTAAAGGGAGCACAGATAGATGACTCATCATTAGAGGCTGATCTTAGAGGATTCCACCAGTGGAAATACTTTATAAGGAAATCATGGTAAAGCCTTGATAATCTCCACAGGGAGGCCGGAATGGGGGCCAGGATGAATCAGTGAGACAGCTGCATAGTAGGAAACGAACTGAAGGGGGCTGCCTTTGAAGTAGACTCCGGCAGGGGCTCAGCTAAGCAATATAGCATTGCAAGGGGAGATCTTCTGAGAGCCTGGCTTAAAGAGATGGAGTCAGTAGTTAATGGTTGCTTTTGAAGGAACCATTGGTTCTTTAGTGACTTGCAGTCTTCTTTGATACTTAATCTAATAATAAACTCATGAAACTGTCCTGATTCAAACATATTTGACCTCCTTTCATATGGCTAAACTTAATGCATTCCAAGCTTTATCACTAAATCTGTGACAAAGACAAATTGCACATTTAGAATTTGGCTCAAGACTGTGCCCCTTCTTGCTCTTGGCAGTGGAATGGGAAGTTGGTGTGGGGGAGGTTTGAAAGGCAATGAGGTTAGCCCAGTCCTCATGGTTCCACAAGCTATGGCTGGCTGATGGTTTCTTTTCCCTCATCTGTGTGTCTTCTGCAGATATCAAAGCTATGTGTACAATCAGCTAGGGGAGAGAGACACCTGTTTCAGTTTGGATCGGTGTCTCCCTAAGGTTTGGTTCCCATAGTGACAGTATTGGCAGGTTCTATGGATCTTTAAGGAGTGGAACCTTATGGGAGGGATTTCCATCACTGAAGGCTGTGTCCCCCAGAAAGGGGACTGTGGGACCCAAGTGTATCACTTTGTATGCGTTCTGGATGGAGAGATGAACATTGACCCTGTGGGGTCATGGCTTACCACTCTTAGCAGAGACTCAAACCAATGAAGTTGCCTTGTCTTGGATTTGAACTTTCAGAATAGTGAAGCAAAGTCAATTTTTGTTTACTTCCTAGGTTTCCTGTGTCAGGTATTTTGCTACAGTGAAGGGAAGCTAACTAATAACACAGCTGATCAAGAAGACATCACAAGCTGGGGCTGCGTCTGACCATGCAGACTCCAGCCCTTAGAGAGTGATGGAGGTGAAGAGGGCGCATGGGTGAAAGGCGTGGTTTGGGGACTCACACTGGGAGAAGCAAGTGGGTACATGGTTACTTGGTGAAGGTCTTCTGACAGTTTTATTCTATCACTTCTGTTACTGGAGATCTCCTAAAATTGTGATAGCTAATTTTTAATGAGTACCTACTAGATGTGGGATTCCATTTTAGAAAGTAACCTCATTTAGTCTTCATAACAAATCTATGAATAGATATCTGAAATGGAGTCATGAGGAAAAGAAGTTACTTGATCAAAGAAAACTATCTGGTGTCAGAGGTGGGATTAAGACCTAAAACTCTTTCCATCATGTGGAATTCTTTTTACCAGGGTATTTCAAAACTTTGCTGGCTCTATTGAGAGGCAAATAAAAGCAGGAGGGGTTGGGGCACAGTGATGCTTTAATTAACTAATTCTTTCACTCAGCCCTTTCTTCACTCTGCATATCAATGGGATACAAAGGCATTAAGATAGCAGACATTAGAACACAGTGGGGAACACCATAGATTCAGCCTCTCCCCTCTCCAACTTACTTTCAAGGGTGAGGTTTCCCAGCCAGGAGTGTTTGTAGATATCTGGAGATACTACAGTGTCACAGTTTGGGGTTGCTTCTGGCATCAAGTGCTAAAAATCTACAACAAGATGGTGTTCACAATAAAGAACCTAAATAAAGAACCTAAATGTTTTGACCTAAAATGTCAATAGAATTCAATGTGAGTAATGGAATAATGCTAATCCAGTACCTGTGTATGAATGTGAGATTCGGGACAAATATGTAACATGGGAAATTGGAAAGACCTGAATTTAACCTTAAATATTACATTGTAATGTTCATGACCATTGATAGAACTAACCCATCAGACTCCTAATGGCATAGTGGGTATGGGTATGGGTGTGTGTGTGTGTGTGTGTGTGTGTGTGTGTGTGTGATTGGTGGTTTTGTGAAAATGGGGACAAATATAGATTTTTCCAAAACAGGGTCCTGATTCGGGGGGGGGGGTCAAGATACCTTAGTTGGTCAGCCATAGGGGTTGTGGGGGGGCAGGGGTACATCTAGAAACTGCTTTAAGTAGGCCCTAAGCCTGGCCCAAATCCAAGCATCATAGTTGGGTCTGTCAGCATCAAAGCAACTTAATTCCAGGGGTTTAAGCCCTGAGACTGAAGATACCTGTCTTGGCCAAGTATGCAACTGTTTTCTAAATGTCATAGACTTTTGAAAGACTGCTTAGGTTCCTGAATCAACCAACATGCAAGGGGAACAAATCACAACACAGTTGAGACTGAACCTTCTACTCATCACTTAGGGGAGAAATGAGGAGGAAATGTTTGTGCTTGAGAGGATAATAAAATCAAAACAAAACGGAACTGTCTTACTCTCCCATACTCTGATGTGCCCATTACAGGGCTACATAGATAAAGTTTCCAGCTTATGGCCAGCTGGGAAAAATGATCATTTCGTTCTTCCTTCCTGTAGAGAACAATTACAGATGAAATAAGTGTTTCCTGTTTTCAAGATGTTTCATGATGGTTGTGGAGATGAGACCTGCAGGTATACTACACTTCCAGTGCCCAAGCACTATGTTTTGGATGCTAATCTCTTAACTAGGAAGTGCATGTGGCTAAATTCAGTGACTTTTTCTTAGTGAATTGCAAGATGCAGAGATTGTCTTTAAGGTTCTTGAGCCCTTTACAGCTATTGTTTCTTTTTACTACAAATAATGCCCAATGCCCAAAGCATTCTTTAAGTCTTGAAAACACAACAAGATTTAACTAGCACTTTGGGTAGTGTCTGATTCACAATAAGCAAACTGTAAGATAATCTGTTTTATTTATTTGTTTTGTCTGTCATCTTTCTATCATCTATCTATCAATCTGATAGATATGAGAATGATATGCTTGTCTGAAATGATATGTTTGTCTGAGTTTTTTTTTCTGATCCTGAGGCTTGAACTCTAGGCCTGAACTCTGTCTGAGTTTTTTTGTTTGTTTTTTTGTTTTTTTCTGATCCTGGGGCTTGAACTCTAGGCCTGAACTCTGTCTGAGTTTTTTTGTTTTTGTGTTTGTTTGTTTGTTTTTTTCTGATCCTGGGGCTTGAACTCTAGTCTTGTGCTCAAGACCATCACTCTCTACAGTTGAGTCACAGCTCCACTTCCAGCTTTTTTGAAGTGAATTGGAGCTGGGTCTGCAGATTTTCCTGCCTGGGGTGGCTTCAAACTTCAATCTTCAGAGCTCAGCCTCCTGAGCAGCTAGGATTATAGGAGTGATCTACCTAGGTGCATGGCTCTTTGTCTGAGTTTTAATTCAGTGGACAAATCCTGCCAATAGCATCAATGTCTTTTGTTTTACAAATATTTCTTGGACTCAGACTCAGATCATACCTTGAATATAGACATCAGGACTGTATTACAGAAGTTGACTGGTGATTTATTTAGTCCTGAAGGAGTTTGTAAGGATAGAAGGAGTACTTGATAAACAGATGTGTGTTGTAGTACAAACCACCATAAGAAGCTATGATAGGAACACAGAGGATAGACACTATTATTTTCCCATTGCTTGGCTATTTTCAGTGTCTGGAATTTGTCATGATAAGTGAAAATACAGGGAGTTTTTAGTGTGTGTTAGAAATTGAAGTTAGGGCCTTACATAGGCAAGGCAAGTGCTCTGTTGATGAGCTGCCTCTCCAGCCCTTAGGTGAACAGTGAGTATCAAACATATGAAGTGTTGGAATCCCTGTTTACACTCATAGATGAGACATCATGGAGTGTATACATGGGCAAATACACATATAAATACAAAGGTGGAGGAGCTCAGTTGCAGAAAAGCCTACTACTAGGAGGCAGTCAGATTAGTTTTCCCTATCAAGCTTTAGCTAATCCTAATATATGTTTTAATCTATATTTTGGTGAGGAGTTAACTCCAAGATGGTTAGTGCTTTCTCCAGTCAAACAGCTGCTGAGTGTTAGATCTGGGATTAGAACTCAGAACCATAAAACGATCTGTTTTCAACCTCAAGTCTTTAGTGATGAGTCTCCTACATAGGGACAGTGTTGTTTAGTGGAAGTACATTCATTAAAACATATTCTCTGTAGGCAGTCTATTATTTACTCTTACTCTGGCAATATGTGTCTCAAACTGAGGAGTTCATTTCATTTTATTTCACATTGACTATAAACATGTGTTAGTCTGGCTTAGTCCATCCACTTATTTTTGGCTGATATTTAAATGTAGATGTTCCTACTAAATACCCATTGTTTTGTTTTGTTTTTTCTTTTGCCAGTCGTAGGGCCTGAACTCTGGGCCTGGGCACTATCCCTCAGCTCTTCAGCTCAAGGCTAGCGCTCTACCACTTGAGCCACAGCACCACTTCTGGCTTTTTTCTTTTTGCTTATGTGATGCTGAGGAATCGAACCCAGGGCCTCCTGCATGCAAGGCAAGCATTCTACCACTGAGCCACCTTCCCAGCCCCTCCCCACTGGTTTAAATCACAGACATTGAGGTTTTTTTTTTTTTTTTTTTGGTTAGTACTTTTGGCTACAGACTCCAGAGTAATGAACAAAAGGCCAAATGGTTCTGAGTTGAGACATGAAATCATGGAGATCTGGGTTCAAATCCAAGCTCAAGTACTTCCCAGCTGCATGTTCCTGCATGAGCCTGTCACCACCTGTGCTCAGTTGTCATCTATGAAATAGAGACAAGCAGGTGACTCGGCTTGATGGTTTAAATGACAGCTGTTAAATAAACAGGAAAATGTAGAAGAAATAATACTTACCAACTGTTTAGCTCTTTCTGTGTCCTGAGTACTGTAGTGTTTTAGCCACTCATTTCACTGCCCCAGATGGCTGGGACAACTCTGCTGAACAAAGAATTTGGACACATGTGCACATGCATGCACACAGGCATGGATGTGCACTGAGATGACATCACACATGTAGACATGCATGCACAATGCACATACCCTCAGTCCTCTGCCTCAAGGCAGGAGCAGCACATAAAAAGCAGAGCAGCGGGAGTGGGCGCCAGGATGACGTCATGTTTTGGGGAGACCCATGTGGTGGCTGTGGTGAGACACGCTTCGCGTGGGGAACTCACCATTTCCGTGCAGACCCCTCGCCTTTCCACTGCCTCAGACACTTCATATCCTGCTCAGGTCCCTGGGGGAACCCCAGGAAACCTCCCCGCATATGGGGTTTCACTTAGTCACATTCTCTGCAGCCAGATCCAATTACATGGACAACAGCTCTGGCTCTGAGAGACAGTCACCTGGTGCTCTGTGGTCTGGCCCTTCACCTCCAGGCCCCAAACTTACCCCAAAAGTAGCAAGGAGGGGGGCGGTTTTGCTGTTTAATCTATCAGAAAGAAGGCTGAGAAATACAGAAAGCCAAAAGGATGTGGATGACCCCTCTTGAGAACAGGGGTTGGCTACTTCTGTCTGTGTATTGCAGTCCAGAGATGTGATAAGTATTCAGTCAGTTTTTTAAAGGGTCCTAATACCATTGATGAGAGAGCCACCAACAAGACTGATTAGATCTCTCTCAAATGCCCAGCCTCTGAATACCAGAGTAGTGAGCTTTCAACATAAGAACTTTAAGGAACACAACTTTTTTTGGTGTCAGTCCTGGGGCTTGAACTCAGGGCCTGAGCACTGTCCCTGAGCTTTTCTTGCTCAAAGCTAATGTTCAACCATTTGAACTACAACTCCATTTCTGGCTTTTTTGGTGGTTAATTGGAGATGAGTGGACTTTCCTGCCTGGGCTGGATTTGAACCCAGATCCTCAGATCTCATCCTCCTGAGTAGCTAGGATTCCTGATGGGAGCCTCCAACAACCAATGACACAAACATTTGATCTGCAGTAATTTGTAAAGTCTAAGAAGTGTTCTAATCATGGCACCATTCTAATGGTCCTTGTGTTATGTGTGTAGTATATATAGACCAGCATCTCCCCTTGAGAGCTGAAATAGTGAAGCATCATGAAAGCAGGCTTTCCCTGGTCCCCAGTGGAAAGGCTAGGATTCTGATCAGGCCTCGGTCTTAACTACTAAGTTAGATGCGTTTTAGTGGGTGGTTATTTTGATTCTAGTTAGGAGAGGGCTGCTGTCTTCCAGAAAGCAGAACTAACTAACCTATGAATTCCCAATCATTGAATGGTAGAAATACCTTTGCCTCTTTGATCTTCAGCAAGCAGTCCAAACAAGCGAATTTAGTTTTGAATGCCTACTATCTTTTACCTCAAGTTTAATCCCATGCCTTCTCCTATGAATGCCCCTTGTGATCACTTTCTGGCTCAATTCCAGGTGTGCTTTGTATATTATATAGAATGTTAAATATCAGTAATTGAAGCCTTCAGTACTTGCTTATGAAGAGCTTATAGTCAAATGGGAAAAGAAAAGAGACAGGGAACCAGACCATAATAGTCCAGCAGGATGAGGATCACTAACCCAAGCCATAGGGAAAAATAGCGTATTTAATCTCTGCACCAAGTTTTAAAACATAATTAGAGAAAAGCCATTTGGGAAGGTATTTCTAGGGGAAGACAGAATGTGCAAAGGTCCTGGAGGCATGGGAGATAATTTTCTTTGTGGTTTCAGAGAGATAGACACAGAATCCATAGGGGAGAGGAAGTTAGTGCTGGAATAGATCATGATGAGTATAAGGTAGTAAAGAACTATCCCCAAATTGCAATGGACATAGCATGTCAGACCACAGGGACCTGATTCCATCTGGCCCTCAACTTGTTGCTTTCCCACAGTGATTTGGGCACCACCAGTGACCCCTGGACCTGCCTCTAGACGCTGTTGTCCATACACGATTTCTGCTCCCCATTATAACCTCTCACAGCTGTCTTGTGGGTCACAATGGACAGAGATGATCTATTTCATAACCATTCTTTGTCAAAGACTTTTCAGTAAATGCTGTCCTTTTCCCCTGTATCCTTAGGGGACCAATGGATCTTCCCATTTTCCAGAAAAGTTTGAATCATGGTATGGTCATCAACCTATTAAGACTTACTGTTCTCAGTATTTGTGGAAGAGACAAAGGATGAAGATGCACTGGGAACTAACATCTCACTTGTTCCTCTGTAATCTATTTTTGGATAGGAAGCAGAGCCACATGGAAGAGATTTGATAATGTTAACAAATGACACAATAACAACTTAGCTGAGCCAGGAAGTGTTTCTTTTCATGATCAAATGATGCACTGTTGTTACACACACTTCTGAGAAGGAAACTTTCTCATTCGGTCTAAAATGCCATTTGATTTTCCAATGCCTGACCGAAATGCCACCTGTGCTGTAAATCATTCCTCAACCTTTAATTCAGAGTGTCTTGCAGTATCTTACTTGTATCTCTGTTCCTTGATTATTCCACCTTGCTTGTATCTTCTGTAATTGCTTCCATATGTGTCTGTTTCAAGAGATTATAAAATAAGGAGAGTAATGTTTATTATGAGCTTTTATGTGTCAGGTACTGAGATAATTGTTTAACGAATTGTATTTCATGGAATCTTCTCAAATTGACTATAGGCAAACGTTAATGGCACCATACTAAAAGCGAATCAACAGAAGTGCCCAGATTTTCAGCACCTGGAATTCTCAAACATTTATGCATTTATCATATCTGCACATTCTACTAGCATGGCTTAAGAGCTCCCTGTTTATGGCAGAGTAAATTTTATTAATATCCTTGGCAATCCTTCTTTGCCCAGATTAAGTAATGTAATATTCGTCAAAGGCTCATTAAAAAAAGGTAGGAAAACTCAGTAGTGATGTATTCAAATAGTCAGGAGATTAAGTACCACAAGGTTGTTGTAGGCACTTACCACAAGGTAAAGGGCATGCACTGTTCTGGGCTTCCTTATGATAGATAGAATGTTTAGTGACATCATGATGTATTTCAGGACCAGATTTCCAGCACTTGAGATTCCAAGCAGCTGTGTGCCATAGTAGGGGAATGGCTTGGGCATCTTGGGCCACCTCAAGTTTTTCCTCTTCTCCTCTTCTCTCTTAACACTTAGGAAACCAATGTCTCCCTCAATAAAACAGGTTATAAGGCACAGTCCTTCTGTAGGTACAGCCATAATTTCAGAAAGTCTTCAAATATCTGTTTCTAAGTGTAGTGTATTTAGGAGGAAGAAAAAGGGAAGAGTGAGAAATAGTTTTCATTCAATAATCAGAAGCCCAATCTATTGGAATACCCCATTTTTTTTTCATGAGAAAACACTTTAGAAGCCCTTCTCTTGTAGAGATTGGAGTAGATTCCTTTCTATTTTGGAGAAGCAGGTGGGAAGAATTCATCCTGTTCTCATCCACAATCAGAAGGCCTTCCCAGACTCACAGGAGTAGTTGTTAGTGATGATGAGCTAGAGACACTAGATTTTCTCCTGAAAGGAATGCAAATCCTTGGGGATAATGAAGCCATCTTTGCCATTCTTGAGAGAGAGTGGTTGGGTGGTCACCTAGCTCATTGAGTTAATGATAATGCTGAAATTCACTTAACTTTGTAATCATCTTTTTTTTTCGTAAGCACAAAAGATCTATTAGAAAAGCATATAGTGTTCTTTCTGAAATGGCAATGAGAATTAGAATAGTTACTCATTTATCTAATAAATATTCCCCTACCACTTGCTGTGTGTTAAGCATTGTGCTGAGATGTGAGGGATTTAGATGGACCAATGGATAGTAGCAAAAGATATAACACAAAGCAACTAAAATATAGTTATTTAAAAATAAAACTTTTGTCACTTTCTGAAATAGATTTTGTGGAATCTAAACTCCATAGTGCTCTGATGTACTATACATTCATTGACAAACATAAGATTAAGATCTTTCTTAACAGATGAAAGCTTAGTTTCTTATTTCCTTAAATATGTATGTCCATTCCATTTCTTCCACAGACGCATGTCCTAATATAATATATTTTAATAGATCTTTCTCTCATCATGTTATTATATTCTTGTGGAACAAAATGTGCATAAAATTGATACTAAAAACTCTTCAATGTTTCATAAGCATTTTGTTGTGGCAGAAAATAGACTAAACTAGAATAATTTTTTTTGTTGTATCCAGTTGATTGTTTTTCTAAGCTTTTATTAACATTTTGGTAAATATGTCACAAACATAAACTTTTATTGGAAGCACTTCTCTGAATAATGAGATGAATTGTTAAAAATTTCAACTATCTGCTCGGAAATGTTCATTATCATACCAGGAGATGATATTGGGTGAGTCTTATTCATAGTTTTACTTTTTGTTTTTAAGCACTGAGGAAATTATCATGGAAATAAATACATAGGAGAAGAAGAACTATCATTAAAATCTCCCTGCCAAGTTGTGTGCCAAAAATCAGATGGATTGAATCATTGAAAAGTATTTTTAAGTTTATTTTTCTGTATTTAAATGCAATGTTAAGTTTTATTTCCAAGAGAAAACTGCTTTACTCTTGTGAGTTTTAATAAAAAAATAATCAGAACCATATCAGAGGGATAGTACACAAAAATTTCATAGATGTATAGTTGTAGAATAATTGTATCAGGGTAATTTGTACTGCTATTTCCTCAAATATTTATCATTTTTAATATGTTATTTCCTGACTCGTAACAGATACTAAAATATAATTAGATAAAATATAAGTAGCCAAGAGGAATTCGTTCCACCATTTTATAGTCTACAACAATTTATATTTCAAAAATCATTTTGATGCCTTCTCCACTGTTATTTTCATTAAGTTCCCTTAGCTTTTTTAAATAACTAAATCATCAAAAATGATTATCTGAGTTGCAAAATAGCCTGTTATCAGGTCATTAGAATGTATTCCCTTTCTTGATGCTTACAACAGAAGGCTGAATTATACCTTTTGAATTTTTTTAAATCCCAGGACAACTGAAGATAAATGAGAAGCATGACTTTGTTCTGTAAAGGGAGAAAGCCATGTGTAGATAGGGGTTCTAGTCTCAGATTCCCAAAAGGTCCAAAAGGAAGATGAGTGTCTGAAATTTTCTTAAAACTCTTTGCCAACTACATCCTTTGGAAAAATCTTTACATATCTGTTAGGGTACAGTGTGACACAATTTGCAAATTGCTACATGATGTAGCTTTACTGTGATTAATTTGGTTTTACGGGTCACAATGCAAAGATGCTAAAGTCAAGTTCACATGGGCTTATATGGACCAGTCTCCAAAACTCAGAAGCAAGAAAACCTTACTTACATTTTAACTATCTAAGTTGCTTTCATGATCAGGCTAAGATTCAAATAAAATTTTCAATTATAGAAACAGAATACTAAATCAGGAATGAACTACAGATACTCCTCAGTTTGGAGAAGACAATGACATGTTGCTTTGTATATCCACATGGATTATTAGTGATTACTTAGATTTCTATTCCAAAAAGGATTTGGAGAAATCATTTCAGATCTGTCGAAAATACTCTTATTGATTAGTTATGCCTGTTGGGAGAAGCAGGGAGGAAGGAACCCAGTGATCTGATTCAACATTCCTGAATTGGTCCAAAGACATAGACATAGTCCATATCCTTTGGACCAGAGGATAAGCAGGCCTAGTGAGAGCAGGGAGATTGACCAGAATCCTAACTAATTAGTGATGGGATGAGTGAAATTACATATGTTTTTCTTCAACATTTGGTACTCGTTGTGAACTTGCTGGTAACATTTGCAAATGGAACATTTGAAGATGTTTTAGAGCTGAAAGGGAGCAAGTTCTCTTTGTGCAAATATCAACTGCGCTTTCTTTTATGGGGCTTTTTAGCTTCTTTCCCACTTGTCCTCTATACTATTGATAAAAGGAGGAAATGGTTCACCTATTATGAAAAGAGTGAAATATGAATAAGACTGAGTGCAGCCATAGTTGCCAGTTCACATGTAGCTCAGGAGAACTCCTATAAGCAACTCAGTATGCATCTAGTGATTATTATTGTGCCAGAACTTGATTGACAAGATACAGAGAAGCCACATTTTGAAAGGCCGAATTGGGAGTCTTTATTAGAAAGCCAGTTTCTTCAGGTGGACTCTTGTCTCAAAGATCTGCAGCCCTTCAAATACACTTAATGCTATTAGAAATCCGAGTAGTTAAGCAAAGAAAGAGATGAAAAACAATACTAACAAACCAGATCAACTCTAATGGAGAGCTGAAGTGGGATGCCTTAGTGACTGGAAGAGAGCCAGGAGACAAGACAGGAGACATGAGACATGGTACAATAGCACCTGAGCTGGTCTGGGCCTAAATAGGGCCAGGGGCAGGGGGCAGGGTCATGGGAAACTCAGGAGTCTTGCAAGTTCAAAGCACAGGACTGACAAGTCCAGTGACCAATCATCCAAGTCCCTGCCCCTGACTTTAGGAATTCAGGCATGCCCATCACCTGTGGGTGGAATTTCCCTGCCTCTTCCATGAAGACAAGATCGTGCCAGATAGACCCAATCCCCTATCATCCACCATGTGGCCAGGATGGCACTGGTTAGATCCAGTAGCCTTATTTCATTATGTTTACCTCCTCATAGCTCAAGAGCACAAGTCTACAGAGGAGAGTTAATAGAGGTATGTGGGTTTCATCCTTTTATGTCTACCTATGATATTTTTCCTTAGCATCTTGTACATCCATAAGGCCTACATAGTCCTCTTGCTATGTGAGTATTAACAAATCTCAGGATTACAATGGGGGTAGAAGTATGAACAGAATTACAATAGGTCATATACATAGATGGAGGGGTAATGTTACATACATATTTTTGAATTATGCATACAAAATTCAATGTTGTATTTATCATTCTTTTAGTCTCATTTGTATGTGTATATGTTCTATATTTTGTTTTGTTTTTTTATCTACCTAAAATGCTTAGTAGATTCTAGGCTTGGATTATCATAAACAATACTACAATAAACATCTTTCAGGTGCATTTATCTCTGTGCCCTTCTAAGAATTTATCTTAAGGATAAATTCCTAGAAGTGAATTGGCTGTAAGAAAGGATCTATGTGCTCTCAATTTCCGTAGATACTGCCAAGTGCATGTGTGAAGAGGTCATACCAATTTACACTCCCAACTCTGATAATATGGGAGTGTCTGCTTTCCTACATCTGGCCCACACTAGGGTTGATCAACCATGAATAAGCAAGGGTTTGAATAGTAGTTCTGAATCGATATCAGACTAGAAGCATCTCTCTCAGCTGTCCCAACCTGTGTCTCCCCAAAACACTAGAGGTAGGGAGATAGTGTGTGTGATCGACTCCACTCAGAAGGCTGAATGCTCCTGCTTCAGTGGGAACAGGGGGTGTTTCTTTAGACTATGCCCTACTTGGCATCCCTCCCTGACAGACCCAGTCACTGTGGGGAGCCAGCCTCTCTGACCATAAGAAAGAGTAGATTGGAAACAAATTGATCTTTTCACAGCTGGCCATTCTTTTCTTTCCCTTCAGCTTGGACCCAGCTCAGAACAAGGTCTCCGAAGTTCTGCTGCAACAAAGATGGCATTATTGAGGCCTGCCTCCTTTTGGGGGAAGCCTCACTCCCTAAAAACTGCCTCTGTAATTCAGCTATGACAAGGCTGGAGACAGAGCATAGCTGTGTGTTTCCAAGGGTCTCCAAAGCGACACCCAACTACGCCTGTCCTGTTGATGACCATATACTATTCTATTGGTGTCCACAGCTTTATTTAAAGGGTGTGAGATCACTCAGTTCAACAGACCTCCTTCCTGGAGACCTGTGTTCAGGGACAGAGAGATCTGGGTGAGCACAGAGAAGGAGATTCCTGTGCATGCTGTTATTCTGAGTTAATTCCCTTCGTAGCACTCATAGAAATCTCTCTGTTTATTGCTTATCTCTTCCTAAAGGATTCACAAAGGCAGGGCTATTGGGTAGTTACTGACATAATATGTCTTTAGATTCTAGAATATCTCCTGGGTACTTTGGAGGTGGTCCCTGCCTACCTGTTGAATAAATGAATGAATGAATTTAATGAGTATCTCAAGTACTGGGCAACTTCATGCACATGATGCCAATGACTACGTAAACTATGAGATAGAGATTTTATTTTCATTCATAGGTAAGGAAGTTGAGATTAGGTGTTAGTTCCAGAATTCCACAACTGGCAATTGGTAGAACTGAGATTTGCACTTAGGCCTTATTGGTCCTAAATCTAACCTCTAAACCAGGAGGGTTCTGATTTGTCAGAGCCTGATTAGTCATGAGGGTCAGGTGAGTGTTGAACGTTCAGCTGATGCATATCTGTTCCTCTAGCCCCCACCAAAGTAAGCCATTCCCTCATTGCTGAGTTATCTTCATTTGGGAGTCAGGTAGTACAGCTAGTTTACATGCATTTGCCTGAATTTCTGGGCCTTTTAAAAGACCCTTGTATTGATAATAAATGAAGGCAGGCACAGGCACTAAAACTTAATGAGGTTATATTGTATGCCAAGAACTGTTTTAATGTATAATTTTAGGTTATCCACTGTACCTTTTTCATTTCTTCTCTAGAACAATTTCAATCAATAATTTTGAAATTTAGTTTGGTTGAGAAAGTTAGTTTGATAGGCATTATGGTATGACCGGCATTTGAATCTACATAGACAGGACTGGAGAACCACCTCTCTTTCTGCCCTCTCTGCCATTGTGTGTAGGTCAAGTCTTTAATCTTAGGTAAGGGGAAGAGGGCAATGGGAATATGGAGGGGGTGAACTTGCTCATAGTACTCTATATGTGTATATGGAACTATCATAATGAGACCTCTTTGTGCCACTGATGTATATTAATTCAGAAAAAAAAGACTGCAGTCTTGACCACATGTTGTCCTAGGCTTAAAGGGTACTGCATCATGACTGATTGGCAGGGTGCTGACAGCCTGCTCCTTAACTGTATCCCTAAGGGCTATGTGGGGATTGGCCCCCTACCTGGCACGACTCTACCCTTTACTTGTTTCTTTCTTTTGTTAGCCAGCCCGTAAGGGAGCCCTGTCTTGTAACTCAACTGGAATGAGAAGTGTCTACAAGGCTTCTGGAAGCCCGCACTTCCATGCTGTGGTTTTGCCTGAGAACTGGCTGCAAGGTAACACTCTGACGTCAATCCTTCCAGCTCCCAACTCGGAATGCCTCACACAGCAGGCTCCCGTGGGTCTTGAGCTGTTATGGAGAAATATTAGTGGAGAAGTAAACGATTTCTATTTTGGGCTTCTAATTGGGACAGCATGGTTAGAGGATGATTCATGTACTTTGAGTATTTTCAAAAAGTTTCTTTCAATGCAGTTCTTGCTCTAGGCATTTATTTCTCTTATCACTTGGGCTCAGTCTGATATTATTCTGGAATCTGCTCTCTCTCTCTCTCTCTCTCTCTCTCTCTCTCTCTCTTTCTCTCTCTCTCTTATCTCTAAAACACCAAACACCTATCTTCAGTCCAGATTCATGAAACTGAAAAGCTATGGGCTATTTCTTGAGATAATACCCTCTTAGGTTGTTTTTCTGACATAGGGGTAAATAAAGAGTTGATGTTTGCAGTATCTGGGGATGAAATTATTCTATTGAAAGAGCTGACTCTTCCCTCCTGCACTGCATGAAAGCAAGCAAGTAAGGGAGCTTCTCCAAAGCATTTGTGTCCTGTATTCTTTGTTTGTTCATTTATGCAGTCATTTGCTGAGTGTTTACTCTGCATTGGACATTGTGCTGGGCGTGAAGAAGTGAGTAGTTAGCCAGATAAAACCCCATCCTCAAGGAGCTTAAAGTAGATCACACTAGCCAGCTGAGTGATGGGGCCTGCAGAGCATGCTCTATTGACGGTTCCTCCCTTTCTGGGAGCATCTTTGGTTGTTCCTCTGTCCTGGCACTTCTGTCCTCCTCATGCTGTCCTCCCAACTTTTCATACCTGTGGTCTTCTTCTGCCTTTGATCCAGCACTTCTCTCCAGCCTAGAATATTTGAGTAATGGGGTCAGAACTTGAGGCCAGACTCAGACACTGACCCTTGAGGTACTCTTGAGGTCACTTCAGTTTTAATGACCTTAGTGACTCCATGTGGGCCAGAAGTTAGATGATCTTTGAAGCTACCTGCTACCTTAGGCAGTCAGGAATCTGGGATAGAGTAGGAGCTCCTTGAAAACAAAGGGAGGGACCAGTGTCTGGCAAGTATTTCTGCTATTACTACTATGATTACTTTTCTCGTATGCTGAGGTTATTTCAAGTGTGGTACTAGCATGATACCTTGACTACTATTGCTACTACATAACCCTGGCATTCTCACTGCTATTAGCACTGTTGCATTATTATGTGTTATACCACTACTGCCCATGTGCGACAACCAGCTATTACTATCACCGCTACTGTATGACTCTGATGTTAGCAATAACACACTAGTACTATTACCCTACTAGTAACACGAGTGCCCTATTACTATCCCATGAGAGCTGTCATTCCTGCTATACATTGTCCAGGAATGACGGCTAATATTATTGAGGCACTACTTCAGTATGCTGACTCTGAATCCTCCCAACAACCAGGACATAGTTTTGTCATTACTGTCATAGCTTTAGAGTCCATACTTTTCCTAGAGCCTCTATACAGTCTTGTTGAATAAATAAGTCAAAATGGATTGATCAGATGAAATGGAGATTCTCTGGTGCTACTTCTGAAATGTTAGTATTTTAAGTAAGAAATCATAAGGAAATAATCTACCGGAGATGGAAAGTGGAGCAGTTTTTTTTTGTTTTTGTTTTTGTTTTTTTTGGGGTCCGGTTGTGGGGCCTGAACTCTGGGCCTGGGTGCTGTCCCTCAGCTCTTCAGCTCAAGGCTAGTGCTCTACCACTTGAGCCACAGCGCCACTTCCAGCTTTTTCTGCTTATGTGGTGCTGAGGAATTGAACCCAGGGCCTCAGGCATGCAAGGCAAGCGCTCTACCACTGAGCCACCTTCCCAGCCCAGTGGATCGTTTTTCTAAGTTAGGGTTGACTAAGAGTCTTTTGTTCATCTATAAACTCTTATTTCTACTACCTTCATGGGCTGGACTTTAGCTCTAGGAGATGAAAGATAGAGCATTCTTTATTCATAGTTTAGCAATATGAGACCAGGAAGGTGAGCCAATGCCTGTATACTGTTCTGAGATATATGGTCCTCCTGAGAATAGTATGAGGTGCTCCCATGAGGGCCTCTGCTGGTGCTTCCACATGGCTGGGGAGAAGGAGTTGCCACTACCATTCCATTAGATCTCTGTGTTCTTTAAGGCCCTCTACATTTGGGAAGCATAGTGAGAAGAAATATCATTCTGTCATCATGGGGCCATTGAAGGAAATTTATCAAATAGTAATCACCTTTGTATATTATCAATTTCCAGACCTTTTAGAAACAGGTTTGACGTCTTCTTTCATTTAACTCTACTCTATGAGATCTATCAACTTTGGATCTCCCCCACTGGCCCTATGGTTGGATTTGGAATCTGTGCTTCGTCTTGATGATTCCCCTGGGCTCTGTCCTAGACCGCTGGAATATTTTGCTCTCACAGCTGTTGGAAGTGATCCATTGACGTAACTAGAAGCAGTTGCTCAGCATCTGAACAGCAAGACCAAAAGGGGTGAAAAAAAATGGAAGTCATGGTTTGTATAAGCGACTGACCTCATTCTGCAGGAATTCTTTCTGGAAAGAGAGCAACAGAGAGTTGTGGCAGGCTGTAAGTCATCTTTAAGAATGTTTACCATGGAATTCGAGCAAAAGAAATGGTCCAAGAGACTTCCTGGGTAACACAAATAAAATCTGTTCAGAATGGAGAGTGGTGGAAAAGTTTAGGGAGAAGCTGTCCACTTCTAAGTTGGAGTTTTAGCTGAAGTTGCTAACTACAGCACTTGAGATATCTAGACTGCTAGGATGGTGTTTATAGAAGAGTCTTCTTATTTTGCAGTCGGCTTGGCTTAAAAGGCCATCTGTACTGTAGATGAAGAAGAAGTGCAGAGCAAAGTCATCATTTTCTGAGCATGTAGGTAGGGATTACTATTTCCATTTTATGGAAACTTAGATTAAGGGATTTTTCCTATGTTCCTAGTATTTGTTAAGCTCTGGATACCCAAGTGTATCTGACTCTAAGTCTCTTATGGTGCTTCTCTGGGGAGCTGGACTATATTTTTCCTCTTCCACTATCTATTTTTAATCTATCCTAGGTCTATAGAATCAGGGATGCCAAGGATAAGTCAGATTTTCCCCCTGTACTATTGGGAATGGACCAAGGGCAGGGAAAAGCCTTGCTCAGACTTACACAGAGGCCAGGTCCAGAGCAACCAACAGGTTGAGTGATCCAGAATGCTTCCTCTGAATGAATACTTAATCTGTTTTGTTGATTGACTAAAAAAAATGTAATGTATTACAAGGGCTTGTGCTAAGTCCAGGAGTCTGCCTTTGGTCCCAGGGCTGTTTTTCTAGCTGGTGGTTATCAGCCTTTGGTCTGCCAAGCCTTTTCCCTTCAGTTCAGTGGACAATAGCTTGTGAGTTATTAGCACTTAGGTTCATGAGCTTCAGGAAGTTGGAGAGTCACAAATGAGAATAGCTTTTTGTAAAATACATTATAAAATCACATTTGCATAGACCTGGAAGATATAGATTCACCTACCCCAGTCAGGGAAATCATAGGATCCTTTCTGGAGGAGTAATTAGGTAACTAATGATTTCACCCACACAACTAATATTGAATAGGTGCTTCTACACTGTCAGATAGGTATTAAATGAGGTAGTACTTAGAAAGTGAAAGCCTTCATCAGTCTGGTGAGAGAGATGTATATCACATACAGATAAATAGAATCTTATTCAATGTAGAAATAGTGAAGAAGAGTATATAATATATATATATATATATATATATATATATATATATATATATATATAAGCTTGGGGATTTAGTTTTTTAAAGGGTATTCAGGGAGGGTACTTTTAAAAGGACATATTTGAGCTGGGAGCTGGTGGCTTACGCCTGTAATTCTAGATACTCTGGAGGCTGAGATCTGAGGATCGCAATTCAAAGCCAGCCCAGGCAGGAAAGTCCTTAAGACTTTTACCTCCAATAAACCACTCAGGAAACTGAAGGGGTGCTGTGGCTCAAGTGGTAGAACACTGGCCTTGAGCTGAAGAGCTGAGGTACGACAGTGTTTAGACCCAGAGTTCAAGCCCCATGACCAAAAAAAAAAAAAGCAGACATATTTGATCAGAAAATGAAAGGAGAAGACCATGAACTTTACAAATACCTGTAATGAGAGCTTACCAGACAAAGGAAAAGACAAGACAATATCTTGAGTCAGGATCCAATGTGGTAAATTTACGTAAGAGGAAAATCCAGTATGAGTAGAAAGGAGTTAGCAAAGGTTGTTGTGGGAAGAGATAAAGATGTGTAGAGCAGGACCAGATCATATGATATATAGGTTAAAGGTGAGTAGATGACAGAATGGAGAAGGGCTTTCTCATTGCTTCCTACTCGGTCAGCATTATCAGTAACACCATGACTTCAATGAATAGGGGAGGAGAAAGCTAGAAACAAATGACTCATTCTAATTGCACATCTTGAGATGTTGCTATGGGTTGCCATAAATGCATTCCTGCTTGTAAACAAGATTCCACCCGTGCATCTCTGGAAAATGCAGTCCACAGAACTTCAGGACCCAACTCTTACCATTACAAAACATCCTCTGTTCATGTACTCTCTGTCTCTCTGTCTCTCTGTCTCTCTGTCTCTGTCTCTGTCTCTGTCTCTGTCTGTCTCTCTCTCTCTGTTTCTCTGGCTTTTTGTCTTATTGCATTCATCTTTTTATCAAGGAGAGAGTGTAACTCCAAGTAAAGCTGTCTCCATAAATATTTAGACTGAATAGAAAATGTGCCAAAGATGCAAAGAATCTTTCCAGAGGGAGAAGAGACCTCCCTTTTTCTTGTTGCCTCAGGCTTGTAATTTAATTCATGGATACATGGATACATGTCTTTGAATAATACATAACTTAATTTACCTAAGAGAGCCCCCTGGAAACCTGAGCCTCTTCATCTGCTGCGCCCATGTGACATTTTATTCTCATCTTTAATTTTCCTTTACCCCATTCTTTTCTTTTACTTTTCTCCCCGCCTATGTTTGGGATCACATATTCTGTGACAGGCTCTGCTAACTTGTCTCTACAGAGTCAATATTCCCTGCCTGTTCTCATCTCAGTCACTTGTCAACTCATTTTAATCATCCTATTCCTCTCCACTTCTTCCCCGAGTCTGTTCCCACTGAGGTCAATCCAGTCTTCACCTTACTAAACCCAGTGGCCTTTATCCTGGTTCTTATTTTACCAGAATCATTTACTGAAATGCATATGGTTAATTGGTCCTAGTTCAAATCCAAGTCTCCTTGATAGATATTTGTACCATTCTCCTACTTGTACAATTCTGATTATTCTAATGTCCCTTCTTGTTTGCTGTTATGTGTGAAACTCCTTTCTGTCTTGAGGTCCATTCCCCCCCCCAGACCCCCCTCCCCTGCTGCCATACTCGCATTCATGCCTGGACTTGAACTCAAATAGATTCTGACTCTCTACTCCTGCCTGGACTCAGTAGCTAGTTCCCAGTTGTGGGCACTGAATACTAAGTATCAGCCAACTCCCTCTTCTAGCTGGTTTTGAACCTTGATGCATTTTATTTCTATTCCAGTCCCATCTACTGTTTCCTTCCTATCTGGTCTTCCTACTACATTCTTCCTCAAGAAGGCAGAGAAACTGTGCTCTCCTAATAATTGCATGATGGAAATTGTGGCTCTTGAATATTTGATAGTGATATACATTAACTCAATTTAGCCTTGTCAACTTGAGAGAAATCTTAAAGCAGAGGCAAGTTTAAACTTCTACTTGCTTGTTTAGCATAAAGAGTTCTCTAGACCTGCAGGCAATAGAGACTCTCATCTTCTCCTTTAATCAAATCAATTGGGGTTGAAAAGCAGGACAAGTTGACAGCTTTCATTTGACTAGCATAACTCCTAAATCTCGATGATTATTTTTCCTCTCTGCTTTATTTCATGAGATGCATTGCTTGATTTTAAGGGCCCTTCATCAATAGGCACCAAGTGATTTCACAGCCTGCAAAAAAAATAGAAAGTGCTTAAGGCTGTTCAGAGAAAGATACAGGGTTACAGATTTTTCTGTTGCCTACAGATATTATCATTAACGAGTTTTCTCTTTTTATATATCTACATATATATGGAGGATTCATATATATGCTGCCTCCAAGATGAACTACAATGCTGACCTGTTCATCTGTAGCGTATAGTACAATGACTTTTTCAAGCACTCAATAAGTCAAAATCTAAGTCCTTCCAGGATTCTTTAATGATGATTGCAAAGGGTTTGAATTGATAGCAAGTGTAAGGTCCATGGAAATCTAATTCAGCATGGCTGGAATTACAAAGATAATTCTCCATTTTATCTCTTCTGCTGTCTCATTATAGACTAACACATTGAAAATTATACTAGTTTTCAAATGATTGATCAATTCCTGCAGTCGAGATAATTCACAATCATAAGAGCAGTTTAAAAGATTTTTTTTTAACAAACCACTAAGCATTATATGAACAAGTCCGGAAAGACGCTAGTGGTTGGTGGTGGGGGGGGGGGAGGGAGGGGATGTCCTCCTTCCCTCTACATGGAGGTACATGACTAGAGACTCTGAAGTTGCTGAATCTCTTTACTCTTCTCCTCTGTTCCCCAAATTCCCATAGGGAAGAAGGGACTTACTGAGACTGAGGGTTTCGGAAGCTGCTGGCCAGTTTCCTTAGCTCAGAATTTCTCCTTCTGTTTCCAGCACTAGGAGTATCAATATCACTAGGAAATATGTGAAAAATTCAGATTCCCAGACTTTAGCTAAGGCAGTTTGTTGAATAAGACACTCTAGGTTCAATAATGGTAATGACCCAGCTGATTCTGACTCTGGTTCTGGTTGGAGAAATACTGGCTGTTGGGTTTCTTCATTCTCTGCAGATTCTCCTTTGGAAGGGCTGTGTTCTAATGTGCTTCCTACTGCATGATTGAGAAGGGAATTAGGAGAGGACTTGGCGACCAGGTGTTTTATAAGCTAAGCTCAGGTTAGGGGTTGGGATGAAAACTCATGATTTCACAAATTTAACCCATATCCCCCAACCAAAATCTAATGAAGTGGACATGCTTTTTATCTTCATTCTGGATAAAACTCTAATTTTGAATTTTGCAGTTGGTTTTGAGTTTGAGGGTGGGAAGAAAACAGAGTCTCATTTATGGGAAGTACTCAAAGAAGCACTGACAGTCAAATTATATTCTTATGGTCAGGTGTCATATACATCTCAAGTTGTAGGGAGCCTGTACAGGGCCCTACTCATTCATATTAGAGTTGGTGGCAACCCAGAGAAAGCAAGGCATTTACTCATCAAGTCACTCATCAAGTTGGCTGGAGATAGCAGGCTCCCAACCCTGGCTCAGAGATCTACACATCTAAACAGCGCATCGACCCTGGGTGCACCTTGACCACTTCCAAGTTGACACAGAGAAAAATGCACATTTGGAGCAATTTATTTCACCACATTGAGGATTTCCTAATTTACATTTCAGCCTGGGAATCATGAATGCCTCTGAATCTACCTCATTTCCACCCCCCCCCATAGTGAATATGGCATCTCTCAATGTCACATCCTTGCATTCCTGCCCAACTTCTCTCATCCAACTTCCTTGACAGGAATGGAAAATGAATAGCAGCTGTTCAGCTTCTCTGTGGAGGCGACCAAATTTTTAATCTGAGATCATCCCCAGAAAACATGAACCACAGTGAGGAAGTGCTCTTAACTCTAACAGTGAGCTACCCCTGGTTTCCTTTGAGTCATTTTTGCTTCCAGTCTGCCATCTAATTATTTACCCAAACCAAATGACTTGACCACCTTCCAGAGATACTTCCTATAAGTTCACAAATCCAGCTTCTAGAATTGTATTTTGACCGAATCTAGTGTCATTGAAATTATGTTTTTATGTTCCCTGTCCTCGTCTAGGCTGCCCGATTGCATGCATTTTTCACTTTCAAAATTTCATAGATGTTCCTGGCTCTGATGTTAGGGACCATCCAGTTTAGCTCTATTTTTATGACTTAGGAGCATTAGTGGCTCTTTACTGAGCAAACAATGTGCTAATTATTTTATATGTGTTAGTTGATCCTCACTGCAACCTATGAACTATGTATTCTTTTAGTCACCACTTTTTAGGTGAGGGGCATGTTGAAGTTATATAACATCTCTAAGATCACATAGCCAGTAAGTTCTGAGCCAATACTTAGGCTTTGGTTTTCTGAGTCCATTGATGAGCCTGTAGTATTCGATTATATATCATGATCTCCATGAACAGGGGTCTAGAAGATTTCTTCATACTTACCTTCCTGAAGGATCACTTCTTTCCTTGTTCAGTATATACTATGATTGGGGTTGTACTCAGGTCTGGGGTCCCCAAGACACCTTTACTCAATGAGACATGCAGATATTTTCTGGATGTCCTAGATACTGTGGAGAAAGGGAGCTTGCTGGGTTAGAGGACAGTGTAAGATTGTCAAATCTTCATAGAAGTCAAACAAGGTACATATTTGCTCAAGTTCAGTGTCAATGGGAAGAACTGGAGATGGAAGAATGCTTCTTGGAGAAACTTTTAGAAATTTCCAGGTACTATGCAACTAAACACATGTCTAGAGATCACTCTTGGGTCTGAAGATAGCCATCAATATGGAGTATATACTATATCCTCCACGCCCTATATTTTGCCCACTGTCCCAAGGTGGAAACAGTTTACATCCAGGCCCATGGTAGTATACAGAAAAGATTCTCAAGTTTAGGTGTGTGTGTGTGTGTGTGTGTGTGTGTGTGTGTGTGTGTGTGTGTGTGTGTGTGTGTGTGTGTGTGTGTGTGTGTGTGTGTGTGTGTGTGTGTGTGTGTGTGTCTGTGTCTGTGTGTGTCTGTGTGTGTCTGTGTGTGTCTGTGTGTGTCTGTGTGTCTGTGTGTCTGTGTGTCTGTGCCTGTGTCTGTGTCTGTCTGTTGGGGGAAGGAGGAACTTAAAACACATGCAGTTCAGAAAGAATGGGTTAGGTGGAGTCTATAGAAATTAAATATCTAGACAGAACTTGCCCTTAGGATTTAGGAAACATAGGGATAAAATAATCAGATCTATTTAAAAATAATGAAGACTTTTTGATCAATCTGGGCAGAATGGTTCTAGGGTTTGTTCCCTGACATACAAAACAGGCTTTATGGGAGATCAAGTTGCATCTGGAAGGGTCAGTAGGAGTGAGATAAAGGAAAATGGTGAAAGTTAGTATTCCAAAATTAAACAGCTCATCCTGGTATTGGTGAGGATGTGTTTGGTTGTCAGTGACAGAAAATCTGACTAACAATGAGAAGCACAAATAGGCTAATGTTTTTCAACCTATCAAGAAGTTTGGTCTCAATAATGTCAAAGGTTGGCATTTTTATTTAACTCTTTTCTCATATTTTTCCCATTGGCAGTCACACTTCATTTTAAGGAAGAAAGGATTGGGTGACCTTATCTACATTCAATCTTTTTTTTTCACCAGAAAGGTAGTTTGACTGGAATAACTAGTAAATTTCCTTGTCTAGAACCAAATGGTGTTATTATCTGTGGTTGGGGTTCCAGCTTCTGTGGAGGGAGTAGGTGAAAGAGATTCCTGAGCATTTTCCACATCCATCAGACTCTCGTGAGAACCAGATAAAGGCCACATTTGTATTTGCTTCATTTCTTACAAGTATGGAGTATAGAGACATGACCAAGGAAAGGATAATACAAGCTATGCATTGCAAAAAAACCCTGAATTTTGTTCATCCCACACACATTTATTTATTGTTATCCACAAATTATAAATTGTGTAGGTACAGATCATGGAATATATAGACAGAAAATCCAAAGTATAATAATACATGTGATATAGCAACACAGAGGGGGAGGTGTGTGGCTCACTGAGGGATCTAGAAAGAGATAGAACACATGGTCGGCCTTATGGGGTAGAGAAAGGCAACAGAGAGAATAGTTTAGATTATGCTTGATAACAAATCACCCCAAGATTCCAACGTGCTACCACAAGATTTGTTTCTCTGTCATGCTGTGGCTCTGTTCCAACTTCCACCTAGCCTGGTACCAAGGTGAGTGAACAGCCTTGAATTAGAATATGGGCAGAGGAAATAGCACACCGAGAGTGCACCCTAGCTATTAGAATCTTCTTCTCAGGAGTGGCATACATTTCTTCTGATACTGCTTCTATGGCCACAACAGGTCACTTGACAGAGTGAGCAGTGTTCACCTCCTTAGGGTAGGTAAACAGTAATGACATCTTCCGTAAGGAGTCAGAGCAGAATGCAACTGACCATCTTCTGTGCTGCTTCTAGTCCCTTCTTCCCCTTTCCCCTTCCTCTAGTTTCTAGTCATTCACCTCATTTGATATGGGAGAACTGTGGGCTGAGCTGAATATCCAAGGATAAGTTGGAAGAGCCAGGAGGCTGACTTCATCACCACCTGGCCCAAGAAGGGAGTCTGCAGGAAGGGTCCTGGATCCAGAGCCAAGATTATCCTGGCAGGATGTGGCTTTTCAGGCTATAGACAGACAGATTTCAGCATCTGTGTCTTTCCTGACCTGTTTATAAGGGGGTGATTGCAGAATATAGAAACTGGTCGGTCAGAGTCCTTGGAAATCCTCATTGTCCGCCAGCTCTGTCTCAGCACATCCCAGCCGCCAGGACTCCCTCCAGGCAGATGGAGGGCTTGGCATATACAGGGTCATGGGAGAATGATCTGAGGACAGGGACAATGAGCAGAAACGTCGCCTGTCAGTAGTAATAAACATGCATAGATGTCAACTTAGCACAGTAAGAGCCAGTGGAATCTGAATGTTCAGAGCTTTGAGTGAAAGACCTTAGCTTTTTAAAATCCCCTTACAGCATTTTAAACTCCATCTCCTTCCTTCGGCCTTCTCTCTGTGTTTGTATACCCCACAGTCAGATCCTCACTTAAAGGACTCTTTGAAAAATAATTTTTAAGTCCCCTTACAGCATTTTAAACTCCATCTCCTTCCTTCGGCCTTCTCTCTGTGTTTGTATACCCCACAGTCAGATCCTCACTTAAAGGACTCTTTGAAAAATAATTTTTAAGTCCCCTTACAGCATTTTAAACTCCATCTCCTTCCTTCGGCCTTCTCTCTGTGTTTGTATACCCCACAGTCAGATCCTCACTTAAAGGACTCTTTGAAAAATAATTTTTAAGTCCCCTTACAGCATTTTAAACTCCATCTCCTTCCTTCGGCCTTCTCTCTGTGTTTGTATACCCCACAGTCAGATCCTCACTTAAAGGACTCTTTGAAAAATAAATTTTAAGATCAACTGTTCTTAAAAAAAATACTCATCAACTCCTATTTCTGACTGTCAGTGTCAAGAATCTTGTCCTT
Organism: Dipodomys merriami; assembly: GCF_024711535.1. Lineage (NCBI taxonomy): Eukaryota > Metazoa > Chordata > Mammalia > Rodentia > Heteromyidae > Dipodomys > Dipodomys merriami. Next base: position 30,543,479 of record NW_027202382.1, read on the forward strand.
AGCTTCCAGCATGACAGTAAGTAGAATAGCCACCTAAGGACACATAAAACTTGGTTTCATTCCTTGCTCAAGGATTTTCTTGGACCCTTGGATATTCAGCTTCTTTTGGTCCTCAATTTCCCCATCTGAGATTAATAGGCTGTATTAAAATACAGTAGATCTCTGTGTGACATACTATAGTGAAACTGCTTTGAACAATTAATATGCACTTCAAAAATGAACAAGAGCAATGTAAAACAAGTCCTGTCAGCGGGGAATCAGTGGGAGGGGATGAGGGTCGATGAGGGGGAATAAGGTCGAAGTATTTTCCATTTAAGTATAGAAACAGAAGGGTGAAGCCTGCTGAAATTGTTTCAATTTCAGGAAGACTGAGAGAGTGATGGAAGGGTAGATATACTGTAGGCATATATGGAAATGTCACGATGAATATCCCCATGCAACTAATATAGCTAATAAAATATTTTTTATTGTGAAAATACCATACAGAGGGGTTACACTTACATGGGCATGATAATGAATACATTTCTTATTAACATTGTTGCCTCCTCCTTTGTTTCCCCTTCTTATCCCTTCCCATCTCCCTTTTGTAAACGTTTTCCCCATCTGGCAAATGGAGATACTGATCCATAGCTCTCCTGTCTATCCTAAAGGACTATTGGGAAACCCACATGAGGGCTTTATTTACTGAATGCCTATTGGATAGCAGGAATTGGGTTTAAGAAAAATGGGAGCACACTGTCACTGACAACATTTATGTCACTAGAGGAAATTCTTATTATTGTAGTTACTCTATTTGGAAACATTACATTTGGACCCACAAATATACACAATATGGAGGCTATACCATGACTTGTGGTGTCACTGTTTGAACTTAAGGCTTCACACTGTTCTTGCCAATTTCCATGTTAGGTGCAGTGGTTCGTGCCAGTGATCCTAGCTACCTGAGATTGGGAAGGTTAGAATTCGAGGGCAGCCCATGCATAAAACTTTGCAAGACCTCATTGCAACCAATAAGAAGCTGGGTACATTGTCATACATTTGTCATCCCTGCAACTCGGCACATGTCAATAAAAGGACCAGTGATCAATCATGCTAGTCTAGCAAAAAGTGAGATCCTGTTAAAAAAATTACAGAAGTAAAATGGGCTGAAGTAAAAACATAGCAAAAACAAAAGAGGCTGGAAAGCATGGCTCAAATGGTAGAGTGCCTGTCGAGCAAAGTGTAAAATCTTGAATTCAAATTTCCAGTACTACCACAAAACAAAAAACAAAACAAAACAAAACAAAACAAAAACAAAACCCTCCAGCTGTCAGATATGGGCCATGACACTTCTGACAGGGACTAAATGTCATTCATTTGTTTTCTCTATTCTTCATTTGCCTTCTTCCACAAGTGATACTCAAGTTCCTAATTTGTAGTGGACACTATATTGTTAAGTTCCTGTCTTTGGGCCCAACATGTCACCTTATACAATGCAAAGCAAGCAATAAATATGAGTAATGAAGTGAGTCAATCTACAAAACATAGGTTCAGCTCAAAGAAGTCTTGTAGATTCTTTTTCATCTAAACCTATTTGGAAGTTCAGGAAGATCAGAATCTTTTTCTTCCCAAGAATGCATACATATTCATATTAAAAAGTTTATTTATATCCATATGTGTGTATGTAAACACACACATACTTTGAAAACCATATTTATTAGGTTTATTTTTTTCTTTTACCCTCTGAGAGAGAGACCACCTTAGTGGAAATAGACTGCCACATATTTGTAGGATATATCATCCAATTTGTGAATCATCCAGAAATACTTGACTCAGCTTATTGTTTGACATTTTCCCTTATCTTCTTGTTAACTTGCTCTCCTAAGTGGTAGAAGAATCCTGGTCATGAGATTTAAGACCTCAGACAATCATACTCAAAAAATATATTCTCTAAGTAAAGCAATTAAACTAGTAAACTAAACTGTTTCTATCTGCAAAAAGAAGATGACAATATCTAGTCTTGTGAGAATCATTTAGAAGATGTGAAATAAGTCCCTGACATAGTTTTAGTAAAGAATGGATTATTTAAAAATGGAGCTTCCTCTTTCTTTTATAGCTATCCTCCCATGGTAAGATTCTAAAGAGAGGAAGGAGGGAGATAGTAAAAAACAGCAAAAGGATATTATCCACTAAGATAAGAGAGAGTGAGACAGAGAGAGACAGAGTGAGTATTAGAAATTCTGGGCAAATTTTCAAGAGCTGGGATATAGCTTGGTGGTAGAGCTGGGTTCAATAGTCAGTACTTCAAGAGAAGGAAAGCTTTCATATTATCCTTAGAATTATGGGGAAAATGACTAGATCCACCATCTTTATATGTAAAATTGATATGATCGTATGATATTAATAGATTCTCTTGTCCATGGGAGTGTTATGCTTATTGAATGTGAGTATGCCACACAGGGAAGCTTTAGTATACTTTGGCGATAATAATCTTCTGTTGCCCATCTTCATTCCATCATTTGTCAGCTAAACTTCACTCTAGCTCTGACAGCGTGTTTAGACTGGCATAGATATTGTGTATGTGGGGGGCGGGGTAGTGACCACGCCCAGATGTTCCCATGGGTATCGCCTGCAAATTCTGGTTTGGGGGAGCGATGACAGAGTCCAGATGCCCTCGTGGGTGTGACTTGCAAACTCTGTCCTTTGACAGAGTATGGTGAGGACAGGAGCCAGACCATGCAGTACTTTATTCTCCCTCCAACTAGAGAAGCCAAGTATGTCTTCTGCCACCTGCAAACTATGTGGGTGTGGGTGCTCTTCCCTGGTGGCTGGTGGTGGGACAGGCTGCAATTTGTTGCTCTCCTTTCCTTGTGAGTCTAAAGGAAAAGCTCAGTCATTAGCAGCTGAGAAATAGTAGTATTGAACATTATTGAAACGTTGCTGATATTCTTTTTTTTAATTATTATTATTTTATTTTTTTTTGTGAACACACTGTACAGAGGGGTTACAATTACATGGGTAGGATAATGCGTACATTTCTTATCAAGCATTGCAGCCTCCTCCTTTGTTTACCCTTCACATCCCTTCCCAGCCTCCCCACCCCCACCCAATCCTCCCCCCCTCCCCCCCGCACCAACGTTGTGAAGCTTGTTTTCAACATGACAACTTGTACTTCTCATTGTTGCAACAGGTCTACCTGTATCCTTCGTTGCTGATATTCTTATAAATCACTTCCAGGAGATGTCGAGGGTTCTGTTGCTTAATTGTGGTGAGAAGGTCCTTTTACCATAATTCAGAGCCTGGGGGTTAGCAATCAGTGGTGCAATCTTGGGGAAATCACATAAACTTTTCCTGGTCCTCATGTGTCTCACTTAGGGCAAAGCTGGAGACCATATGTGAGAAGCAAGGTCATGATTAGAGCTCAGGCTCTGGTGTGGGCTGAGACCGTGGCTCAGCTTCAGACCAATGCATGACATTAGACATGTTGCTTGAACTCTTGGTGCTTCTGTGTTCTCTCTTAGTAAGTTGGAATGATAGTTGGTTCAGGCGGTGGATGGTTGGTAAAGCCTGTGTGAGTATTAAAAGAGAGGAAAAAAAAAACCTATGTAAACTTCTTTAGCCAATTGCCTGACACACACTAAGGGGTTGGCCCATTTCTGCTACCACTACCATTAGGAGCTAATACTTTCCTCAGAACTTACCATGTTCACTATCATCTGAACATGGCAGGTTCAATATCATTTGATCCTCACAGTAATCTTGAGGAGATGCTGCAATGTCCATGTGAGGAAAACACACCTTTGCAGGTCTAAGTAGCATTCCGAAAGTCACAGGAATATAAGTGAAAGAACTGTAATTGAATATGCATTCTTTACTGCTGGTGTCTACAGATGGCCTTATACTTAAAAGATACTGACCAGATCATGCCTAGCTTCTCCTATCAGTGCTGATTAATCAAATGAGTCAATGGGTTCTAGATCCATGCATACTTAAGGTCCCAAGGTATGTGCCTATTGTAATGAGTCATGAAAAATAGAGCTCCCAGCCTTCCACTGCTAGCGTTGATTGTTCACTTGAGGATGTAAGATAGAAAAAGTATTGGGATACATGGGTACTCTGGACCTCAGATGATACCAGGATGACAGGCAATCATTCCAAGCTTGTATAGTTGGAATACCTTCTAAATAGGGACTGAAGCTTATTGAAGATGTGGGGAGGGGCAGGAGAGTTGCTGTGGACTGAAGGCTGTCTTCCCACATTTCACTCTCATGGTGACACTGGAAGGCCTCTAGGAACCAGCTCAGGTGACCCTTCTTGAGAATCAAGTCTCATTCTTCTCCACTCACTGTTCTGTCACTAGCAGTATATTGGACTGTTGTTTGTACTGACTCAGAGCTTTCGTGCAACTTTCTCCATAGGTCGTGGCCTGGTACCCACCAAATAACAGGATCTGATTGACAGGCTGATAGGGAGGGTTGTAAGGGCTACTGATGCTAGAGGGGTGTTTCTCAGCTTTCTGGCAGATGGGCAACAAGTGCTGGGTTCCTAAGGAAAGATGCATTACAAAACCTGAGCTTGCTGCAGCCTGACGTTGTCAGTTTCTTTTGCTTCTCCAGCAAGGATCTTGGAGAAACACTGTGAGCAGGTCAGGCTTCCTGATCATAAGTTTCCCTCTGTAACCAGTCAACCCCTTGGTTGTCCCAGGCCTACTTGTGTGTTGAAACCTTATGTTCTAATGTAGTGTTACTAGCAAGTGAAGTCTTTGGGAGTTAATTAGGATTGGATGTGGTTATGAGACTGGAGTTCTCACAAGTGGAATTATTGCCCTTACAGAAATCACAAGAGAGTTTGTTTGCTTCTCTATTTATAACATGTGTGGGCACAGAGAAAGCCGCTCTATGTGAACCAGGAAGGAACCATCACCAGGCTCTTGGTGAGCCCGTCTCAGTCGTCCCAGCCAACTAGACCGTGTGAAATAAATATCTGCTGTTTAAGTCACTCAAACAAAAGCAGATTGGATGGACTAAAGCACGGAAGAAGCACTGTGGCCTCCTGGCAGGCCCCTGGCAGCCCACAACCTGTTTGGGAATGTGAGCTATCCAGAATTTAATGTGGCTCAGAACTAGTGGGTGTAAGGCCATGTTAGTATCCACTCTTTTGCTTTTCAGGATATTCCTTATGTTTTCTCTCTCTGAAGGATCCTCATATACTTCCACAATTCCAACTGCTACTCGGGGCTCAGTCTGGATCCCCTGCTGACTGGGAGCCTCTGTACTCCCAGCTTCTCCTCCTTTGGGCCTCCCTCATCATAGCCCCCATTGTACTATGATGGATTGTTCAGTTATCTGTCTTTCTACATTGTCAGTCAACTTGAGCCTTAATTAGTTTCCCAGAAACATCTTATCAGGCAGGAATTCAGAAGACTTTAAAATTTGGAGACTACAGGGAAACTGTCCTTAGGACTGGGAATTTTTCACAGAAGACAATAAGAAGTAAGAGAGAAATGTCTGTATAATCATTTTGTGCCCCAGTGGGGGTCTCTGAGACTAACTGCATTGAGACGCTTTATGAGTAAGACCCAGGAGGGAGGCTGGAGGAGCACAATGGTGGAAAACTTGACTCACTTGAACACTTGCCCATGAACCACTCTTTGAAGGGAGAAATAAAATATGACCTCATCAAAGCTTTCCTCCTCAACCACAGCCATGTATCCCTTGTACATGTGTTTGCACGTGTGTGTGTGTGTGTGTGTGTCTGTCTGTCTGTGGTACTTTTCACACCTAAATCATTATCTAGCCTTGTGTATTAAGCCAAGAACAGTTTCTCCATTCACAAATGAGGAGTCTGTGACTTGCAGAGATCCTATAGCAACAACATGTGGCCTGGGTTTCCTGACTCTGGTGGTAGTTTCTTTATTCTCTTATCATATCTTGACTATGGAAGGTCTTCAGATGTTTTACCCTAAGAATGCATGTCTATCCTTTCTTCAAATAACTTAACTACAACTTCTGTCATGAGTACCCTTGTGCAGGTTTTCAGTGATAGCTGTGGTGGTGTCACACGTCTTGATGAAGGAGGGAGGTGGCAAAAGCCCATGCTGAGACAATGCAACTAGGAATATAAAAATCAAGACCAAGGACAGAGAAAATACAATTATGCAAACCCATCTGCCTACATGATGGAGGCATGTGTGTGTCTTACATGTGGCTTTGTTTTCCAGGATCCAAAGAAACAACGAAACAGATTTAATCATTTGTTCTTTGAGTTTGCTCTTAGTAATTCTAAGCCTAAAGTATTATGCAGTGTTTAGATCTCTTTTCAAGTGGCTTTAGTGTTTGTTCCACTATTATCTGGTTACTAGTTACTATGTACAAGGTAGGATGCTAAGACATGGATATGGAAAGTGAGCAATCATTAACCTTGTTCTTGTGAAGCCTGGCTTAGTGTGTGTATGTTGGGGGAGATGCTAGAAATCATTCTCTTTTTTTCTCATGATAATGACAGTGACTATAGAAAATTAGATGATGGAAGAAGTCATGGGGAGACTTGATATGTTTTAGGAACAAGGCAGATGGTCTGGAGGAAAGGATGTTTCAGCTGAGAATGGCAAGGTGATTGAGTTTCAACATTATGGGTTGCTGGGAAGCCCAGAGAAAAAAATGTGTTCATCAAGAAGAGCAGAGCAAACGATCCCAAGGCCAGCCAGAGCCTGATGCATTAAGGAAACCTGTGGAGGGAATCATCCAGGCCCAGATCTCCTGACTCTGTGGCAACTTACCAATTGATTCACTTAGCAAAGATCAAATAGGAAAGGTCACCAGACACCAAGTGCCAGTGAAGAGTAGCCTGAGTTGCCCTGAGATCCCAGGGGGAAGATTTTCCTTTCCCGCCAACCATGGTAAGGCATAGTCTATCATGGGAGGGCTGCTGGAACTGCTAGAAGGACTTAAGGGCTGTTGTGATTTGCAGTTAAAGCAGAGCTGGGCAGGGATATGAGAGCCAGTCTGGAGATGACGTAGCCTGAAAATACAGGGAGAGATGGACTCACTCAGAGAACGTCATTCTATAGTTAATAACCCTATAAGTCCATGACAAACGTCTTGCACTGTAAATTGGTGAACAGTGCCTCTCAAATCTCCAATTCAGAAACCAGGACCTGTGAAATAAAAGGTGCTATATATAATATATTTATATATATTATATGTAAACATAATATATAATATGTAAAAATTTTATATATTATATAATATACATAATGGAATTTTTACTCATTTATTAGAAAGGATGATATTGTACTATTCATAAGGAAATGGAAAGACTTGGAAAAAATTATATTATGTAAAGTAAGCCAGACCCATAGAAACAAAAGTTGGCACGGTTTACTTCATTTGGGGTAGAGCGAGTCTCTAAGCAAACATGTTGGGTGGCATGCAAGTGATAACAAATGAATTAACTGAAATATAATAAGCTCTATGGAGAGCTGAAATAGTATAATCTTCTAGAAAAACTAGGTGAAAGCCTCTAACAAAATCAACACCAGGAAGTAGATACATGCAAGAGGAGGGGTGGGGCCCAGGAGAGAGGGGTAAACAAATGAAGGGGGGGGAGAGGGGGTTCAGTCAAGACTTCATTGTATATGCCATACCATTAAGAAGAATAAAGGAAGGAGTAAGTTGAAGGTAGGTAAGAATGTTGGAGGGGGCGACACTGATCAAGCTACAACTGTCTTCAGAAACTGCCTTGTTATATGGCACCTCCTATGCACAACTACTTAAAGGTATTACTATTAAAGATAAAAAAACAAAACAAAACAATGAGTGGGTCTGCCTTCGAGATGACTAACAAAAGTCCTCCCGGCCTCAGTTTGCAGGGCAGTGGGAGACAATTAGAGAAAATATCCCCCTACTCAGAATAGAAATGTGTGCCACGACAGCTCGCATCTGGGAGTTTTCAGCAAGTAATTGTAAAAAGGCTATTTCCAGGTCCTTTTTTGGTCATAAGTTGGTGGGAGTTGGGGGGGGGGGAGGAGAGGCGGTGTTCTGCTCCACAGTTGCCATGGTGAGAAGGAGGATGTGACGGCTGCTGGCCTGGCCGAGAAAAGCACAAGTATTTCCCACTATTTTCCAAGCACTGTGTCTCCTTCCATGGGCAGATGCTGGAGCTCCTCCATGACTCACTCACTTGCCAGTGGTTCAGCTCAGCATGGGTTTGGAGAAGGGCAGCTTGGCTCCAGGCCCAGGCCTGGTGACATGACATAGTGGCTTCTCTATTGCTTTTCTTCTGCAGTTGCCCCAGCCGGCACATATGTGCCCAGAATTTGTCAGCTGTGTCAAAAGACAATGAGGGTTTGTCCCCTGTATCCGAAATGATGACCTCATAGTTCTTTTATGGCAGAATAAGAGTTGGCGGGAGGGATGGGAAGGGTGTAGAGAATTAATGGAGTTTCAGAGGCACATTGCAAACCTAAGTTTCACATTGGATAAAAATCTGGAACACTTCCTATCTGGGAAACTATAAAGTCCAATGTATTAACAACGTTGGCACCAACATTCCCATTTCCTCCCATGTAGCTAATTTACAAAGGGATTTGAGTCTCCCAGCTGTTGGAGCAACCTGTGTAGCCTCATTTTTCCCTCTTATGTTGAAAACATGATTTAGAATGGTGACTTACCATTTCCTGACAATGACCCATGGACAAAAGGACAATTGGTCAACTTTGAACACAAACACATATGCAATAACAATGATTTCACAAAAATACCATTATGATATGTAACACACATACTGGTAAGCATACTAGTTTCAATAGAATTTTCTCTGGTGTTTCAGATGAGTCCAATAAGTGAAAAACTGCAGTCTTATATAGACCACTGTGCCTTCCTTCTTTTAGTCCTCTCATGAACACTGTGAGTTCTACATTGTGAGTATATTTTATAAATGAGGCATTGGAGTCTCAAAAAGATTATCTGCAAATGAGGTAGATAATTTGTGGGACCTAGAGAAAAATTAAAATGTAGAGCCTCTTATTTAATTGCAAGACGGTGACAACAGCAGTATCCAAGCACTAGTCCCTTTGGAGCACTGGGCCTTGTGCTATTGCATGGGCCACATGCCAATGCTCAGGTCACATGACTTGCCCAGGTTCACACAGCAAGAGCTGTGAACTAAGATAGCACGTGGCTAGATTTGAGGCTCCTGAAGCATGGATCATCCAGTCACAAGAACTGGGCTCCCAGTTAGCAGGAGTGTAAGATAAACTTTTGCTGGCTTAAGCTACCTAAACAATTGGGGGTGTTTGCTATTGAAGCATATCCTCAACCATGTTAACTCAAACTCAGGAAGTCTCACATAACATGCAAGTTGGAGGGGATTTCCAAGACCTATGGCCTCTTCTCAATATCTTAGGTTTTGCAATTGCATGTGGGTCATGAAATCAAAGTACTGGGTCGCAAGAAGATTTTTGCAAGTGAGGACCTTTAAGAAAGTATCAGCACAACTATGTGTATGCTTACTTTTAAAAGGTGTCTTTTCTCACCTTTTTTTCACCTTTGATTAGATTCTGTTCATTGGTCACGACTCTACATGACCACCTTCCAAGGCTGCCTAAATTGCTTGTAGCATCCCTACGTCATCAATTGTGTAACACCTTCAGTCTCTCTTTTTTTGTTTGTTTGTTTGTTTTTCTCCTTTGACTCCCCCAACCCTCGGCTAGGACACTATATACTTCAGTGCCCCATCCTCAGTTGACTTTTTGATCCCACACTCTATACTACCAGCACCATCTTCCTAGATTATCCTAAATTGCCTTCCCTATCATGTTTCTTCCATTGTTAGAAACCATCATGGCTCCTGGCAACTGAGACATAGATATGAATTTAGGATTGGTTCTGAGGTCCTCTTCACCAACACCTACTTTCCTGATATATATATATATATATATATATATATATATATATATATATGCATGTATATATATATATATATATATGCATGTATATATAATCTCTCAAATAGAACTGCTCCCAGTTCTGGGCACATTCCTTTTCTTCTTTTGAAATGACCTGTTGTCCAGCCCTCTCCTGGATGAATCCAACCAACTTTTCCCTTCTAGGTTGGAACCTTTATTCTGAATGCTAGTATTTCTCCTAAGTTGACATGTTTTCTGTATTGTATATATTGGTGAGTCATCTAAAGTCTTGGTTGCCATTGCTAGATCTGTGTTCCAGAGAACAAGAGCTGTAACAAGATGTATCTGGTCTGTCAGTGGCACTTTGTGGGAGCCCTCTGGAGTGAAGAAGAACCCCTACAGAGATTGCCTGGAGCTTTTCCAGTCCCCTCAGCTGGGGTCTGAATCATCCTTCTTCCTCTGGGCCCTCTTCATTCTTTGTACATTCTTCTAAAACAGCACTCATTCCTATTGAAGTCATTTCTTGAGATGACTCACTCCCCCATGCATGTCTTACTCATTACTGATCACCATGGGAGCCTTAACCAAATCCATAGGCAGTGAATGGATGGATCGATGGAGGAAACAAGACCTAGACGGAAAAAAGGAGTAGCTGCCTGTTGTGGATGGCTCTGTGTGGGAAGGGTCTCCATATAGCTTTAAGCGTAGGATGAGGGAGGTCTGTGTGGGAAGGGTCTCCATATAGCTTTAAGCGTAGGATGAAGGAGGTATGTCCTAGTTTTTGTTGGTTCTAGACAATATGTATTTCTCACTTAAATTAACATCTGCTATGTGTCAACCACAGTTTCACTTTACTTCTTCATTCTTAAATCAATGCTGGTGGAGAAGCTTTGATGGGCAACATTCCAGTCTCTGGTAGTAGCAAAAAATAAAAGAAAAAACATAATGGAAATATACAGTGTTGCTCAGAGCACCTGTGGAGACATGGCTCTTGTCATTCAACTCACATCTTGTTGACCAAAACGAATCAAGTAGCACACAGGAAAGGTAATACTCTTTGAGGGTTGGGCCCAGGACCAAGGGACAGTGGGTGTTCTGATAAGAATGATTCATGTGGAGAGAAAAATCATGCTCATAGCATGATCTTCTTGGTCTCTGTGTATCTCCAAGGAGAGGTCAGGGGACTCATTCTGAGCATGGGAGACAGAGGATTTCATCCTCCTGGTAAATTTGGCTATAGGAACTGCATCTGTCTCGTTCTTTCTTATGGGATTGAGCTGCCTCCAAGAAACATATTCTCCACCTGCTCTGAGATCAAGAGAGAGGCTCTCTGGGTTTAGGATGGCCTACAACTTTGGGAGATAGGGCTGTCTAATCCCCGTTTTATTTGTTCATTGATGTAGTCACCAATTTAAGATATACCAGTAACTAAGGTGATATTTTGACCTTCTCTTGCCTTTATTCCTTTATCTTTCTCTATTGGTTTTGAACTTGGATAAGGAAGATACACACACACACACACACACACACACACACACACACACACACACACACACACAAATATATGTATATATGGAGTTTTAATGTTCTAATTCCAGGAAGGTTACTGAAATGTCCTATTACTGATCCTTCTCACTGGCAGGAAAACAGACTTATGTTGGTGATGTCAGTATTGTTTTACTTCAAGGATGTCCCTAGGTGTCAAGGGAAGAATGATGTTCTGAAACATGTTTCTTGGCACTTGGAGCATCAACTAGTGAAGAGCCTGTATTCATTCTGGGTCAACTTGTTTTCTGTACAGCCAGATACTAGAGAATAATAAGGAAAAGACATGGTACCTGTCTCAGTGAGCACTGCTATTCAAAATGCATATTGTGCAGCTGCACTGTTCCTACTCATCTTGGCCAGTGCATTATAAAACCCAGAGGAACTTTGGGGGGGTGTAATCAAACATAGAACATGTCTATCTTTAGTTTTACAGGCATAGGAACAGAGATTTGTATGTTTTTGGAAAGAGGAGTTAGCTGTATTCCTTCCTACCAAGTTTCAGGTTGTTATACATGAATGGGAATTCAGTTTTAACTGGAAGAATCTTCTTGGTCTCTGATATGTAGTATAAGGTGGGCCCCAGGCAAACGTATGAGACCCTATCAGAAAAAAACAATGAAGGCCAAAAAATGGACTGGAAGTGAGACTCAAAATAAGAGTGACTGTCTAGCAAGTGCAAGGCCCTGGCTTCAAACTCTAGGATGAGGTCAGGAGTCAGAAATCATTCTCGCAGGGATAAAATCAAGACACCTACAGGTTGTGTTCATTCTGGAGCCTTTGGAGCAGAGTCTGTTTTCCTGTGTTTTCTAGATTCTTGTGCCTGCCTGAATCCATTGGCTTATTGGATTCCTTGTATCATCATTGACAAGAGCAGCACTGATCAATCACTCTATCACATTAGAAGATTCTTTATGCACACAAGATAGAGCATCTTACATTCTACTTATCCCCCATATCTTCCAAATAGTTTTCACTAGCTTTGATTTATCTTTGTCAAGAGGAGTCAAACACAATCTTTATTAAACAATCTATTGAAATATATTTTCCTTGCTAGAAACTTTGTGAATTATTTTGGTCACTCCCTTACCAAACTCTGACAGGCAGGTATGATTATTATTATTATTTATGATGATGATGATGATTTCCATTCTATGAATGAGCAAACTGAGAGGTATGTCAGCTAAAATATTCATTCAGCTTGTGAGAGACAGCAAAAGAGATTTGAGTACAAATTGGTCTGGCTTAAGAACTCAGCCTTCTCCTATAACTTCAAACATTCCACTCCCAAGTGATGTCTTTTGTCCACCATTGAAATTATTGTATGAGAAATAACTTTAAATTTCATATGTGTCAGGGGCCCTTGGACACTTTTTGATAGATAGCCACTTCATCTGATTCTGCTTCCTTTTCCATTTCTCCTGAGACCTTGTCCAGGATACCCTGGCTTTGGGGAAGAGACTTACTCAAATGCCATGAGTCATAGACTCTGCCCAGAGCTAAAGTGTGTGGAGGAAGGAAGTCTTTTGCTGCTCCAGCTTGTGAAATGGTTTCCATTACAGTATTTCTGCCGAGAGCAGCAATTCTGGCCTTTGATCCCTTGTGCCCCAACTACAGAGCTGTAGGCATCTGACTGCATTAGTGAAAGACTAATGGGGTCCTGGACAGCCATGAGTTGGAGTTGAAGTGACCCAAAGGCTGGTGTCATTATTGCTTCTGACTGGTCCTTTGACCTTGGGCTCCAGTGTCTCTGGTCCTATCTGGACTAAACATTTGAGGCCCTCTCTGCTCTTACTATTTAAAGGATCTCTGATTTAGCCAAAGAGTAAAATCATAAGTGGCACAAAGGTGTCAGAAAGACTCAGAAAAACATGCATGTGAAGGTGACTTTGTGTAGCATCTGCATTCAGGTTCCTGCTCTGTCCCCTGCTACCTGGATTTGTAAGCTCCCGTGCCTCTATGCTGAACGTTCTTTATTATCTATATTGTAAGGATGAAGATAATAGGGTGCTACTGTGCCAGGACCATGTGACTGGACAGCAATCAGAACAGCACTGGAGACTGTTCATGCCTAGGGAAATGCTTGTCCCATGTTCTCTCATGGTTTTTGAGTCACCAATGGAGAAGAGAACTTCAGGGCTTGAATCAGAACCACTGGCTGTGTTCCCTGAAGCTCTGTGACCTTAGGCAATTCCAAACAAGTCTCTGATCCCTAGGACTTTTCATCTTGCAAATGAGGATATACTAAAAAGTAGTTTTATGGTAAAGGGGGGAATGAAGATGAAGAGAACAGGAAGTGGTGCTGTGGCTCAAGTGGTAGAGCGCTCGCCTTGAGCTGAAGAGTACAGGGACAGCGCCCAGGCCCAGAGTTCAAGCCCCATGACCGACAAAAAAAAAAAAAGAAGGAGAAGATGAAGAGAACAATACATGTAAAGTTCTCAGAGATTCTGCCATATGGAAAATTTTGACTCCTTCTGATAGTCATCTTCTTGTGCGATGGTCTTCATTAACATTTCAAGTCTGCTTTGCATTTAATTCCATTTTCTAAGGTGTCAGAAAATGTTCTTTGATAGTCTGGACAAAGTTAAGCTTTTACATTGAGCTCATACTCTTGTAAATGTGTGTGTGAAACTCTGTTCTGATGCAGAACAAGGGATCTGGATTTTTCTGGCACCTTCCACCCTCCAACTCATAGCCTTGACATCTGCAAATAATTAATGCCAAGAGGGACTTTAAGTCACACAATGCATATTAAGCACTAAACAAAAAACTAGGAGGATGAGCTCAGTAAATTGTTGTTATTATTATTATTTGCTGGTCCTGGATTTGGGGCTTGGGCTCTGTCCCCGCACCTTTGTGTGCTCAAGGCTAGCACTCTACCACTTGAGCCATAGTACCACCTCTGAGTAGTTTATTAGAGATAAGAGTCTCATGGACTTTAATGCCTGGTCTGGCTTTGAACTGCAATCCTCAGATCTCAGCCTACTGAGTAGCTAGGATTATAGGCATGAATGACCAGTGGCTGGCAGAGCTCAGTAAATTTATATAAACTTCAAAAGATATATTAAGAACTTGAGACATCTGATGTTAAAATTCATGTCTAGGATGTAGGTCGCTGGTCCTATTAAACCCATTGTGAAGGAAAGATTGATATGTATATGTCAGAGAAGGGATCTCAGAGGTAAACTTTGTGTTCTGGGTGGGCCTGGACTGACTCAGAGCAGAATTAGCTGGCAGTGGACATCTTTCAACTCTTTGTCCCTCTAGATATAAGCAAAAATTTATTAGACAGACAGAAGACAAGAAACAGGATCTACTTTTGACTAGTCCCTTTAGACCTGGAACATAGGAAATAATAATAGTAGTATTAGTAGTTGTAACTTTTATTGAGCAAATGCAATGTGCTAGTTTATTCATCATGACAAAGTATAAGCAGGGTACTAGCATTATTCCCGTTGTATAGATAAGAAGATGAGGCTCAGGGTTTTTCAAAAAGTTGTCCAGCCATATGGACCACAAATATAAAGTGAGAGCTTGTATGCATATCTATGTGAACAGTACTTAAGTAAAATACATGCCTTATTTATAAGATAAGTGATTCAGCTATTGATCTGATTAAAGGTAAGCAATAGATCAAATGACAGTCTGGAGATCACTATCTGGGAAGTCTTAGACTCCCTTCTGCTTCCTCCTTTTGCTCTAAAACAGTGTTTCATATGGAAATCCTACTGTCTTTGTGATGATTATTTAATAGCCCATGTCTTCTCTATGTGTACAATGGCATCTTTGATAATTACAAATTCCCATGGGTCTGTTTCAGGATGCCATTATTGGCTCTATGGATCGATCTATATTTCTCTCTTTAAATCAATGACACTGACTTACATATTCAACTGTTAGAATAAGACTTGCTATATGGTCTCATTATGCTTTATAGTCTTTATTCAAGGCTTTTTACTTACTTTCTTTAGCCTATATGACAAGCAAGGCTTCTGGATGGGCAGTTTCAATGAAGACTGTATTGAGATTTTCACTGAAATGACAAAAACAAAAACAGTTTATATAGATGGGAAAACAGGGATCTCTTTAACATTACAGAGTCTTTAATGTCTGTAAAATACTTAAAACATTTTCCTTAAAAGTTTGCTAGACCTATTCACAGGAATCCTAGAGCTTTTCTGTTACTGTGAAAATAGAAAAATACTGTGTAGTTTTAATTTTCATTGTGTTTTATGACTGTTACAGATACTATCTGTAAACACTAATAAATTTATCTTTTATTCAAATAATTTGCTGATTTTTATCTTTTTTAATATCTGTAAACTTTCTATTGTTTACTTTTAAGATAAAGGCATTTTCTCTCTTACTTATTTTTTAAACAGGGCGGTGTTGACTGGTGGACTTCCTTGGCTTCTTCTAGATTCTAGTGGACCATCAGAGAGACCTTATGATATAGTGCCTAAAGATGAAAGTTCAGTGTGTGAATCTCAAAAGCTGTGTGATTTGGACAAGATTGCTGTGCCCATGTTTTATTAAATGATAATAGAATATGGTGATCATTTAATATGTATATGTATTTATGCATATATGTATATACAAATATGTAAGTGTGTGTGTGTGTGTGTGTGTATGTGTGTGTGTGTGTGTGTGTGAGTATATGTGTGGTAGTTGTGTGTGGTAGTTAGAACAGTGCCAAGTTAAATTCTGAAAAAATGCTTGATAGTGATAAAGAAAATAATGGTACTTAGTGTGAATTTTTGATAAAGACTATATGCTTGAGGACACAGGGGTGGGTTTAGATGAGATTCCTCTTCTACAAGAAGGTGCACACGTTTGATCACTGGGTGCTCTCTGAGATTCAGACGGCTCTGGAGTCACTGGGAGTCTGAAAGTCTCTTGCCAGCATCACCCCTGCCACACTTGTCATCATCTGTTCATGCGCGGACTTTAATGATTGATATCCCACCACCTTTGACCTTTCTTAGGAGGTGGTATGGTATCAGAGCTTGAACTTAGGACCTTGGGCTTACAAGATAGGTGCTATACCATTGGTCCATGCCTCCAGACTTCTTTATTTCCCCCTTACTGGTTATTTTTGAGGAAGAGTTTTGTGTCCTTTTCAAGCATACACCTGGAACCCTATCATCTTGTTTTTCATTTCCTGCTGTAGTCACCATATGCTACTGCTGCTGCTGAGATATGCTCTTGTAGATATTTTTAAATCAACTGGCCTAGAACCACGATCCATCCCGTCTCAGCCTCCAACATAGCTTAGGATGATAGGCATGAGCCACTGTACTCAACTACTGGTTGAGAAGAAGTTTTATGAACTTTTTGCATAAATTGGCCTCAAACTGTAATCCTCCCATTCTCAGCCTCCCAAGTACCTCCCAAGTACCAAGTAGACATGAGCCATCAGCACCTGGCACACACAATTTCCTATTGAAAGGCCTTACTTAGCTGAGAGCATTTCCTTTTGCTTGTAGTTGATTTATGTCACGAATATTATTTTAATCTTGATTGTTACATGAGTTTTATTTCCCTTTTGATTCTTATTTGAGTGTTGCTGTTTGGATATTTGGCTTCCTTCCTTAAGATCAGGTTTTTCATGTGTTTTGCAGGAATAGTTT
The DNA here is from genome assembly GCF_024711535.1 of Dipodomys merriami. Taxonomy (NCBI): domain Eukaryota; kingdom Metazoa; phylum Chordata; class Mammalia; order Rodentia; family Heteromyidae; genus Dipodomys; species Dipodomys merriami. Next base: position 30,560,540 of record NW_027202382.1, read on the forward strand.
ATGTGGAAGGAATTTCCTTTTGGGCTGACATATTTCCTCTGTAGAAGATTTGTGGTGTTTTCCTCCAATGGTCCAGAGTTATGTTTTATGTCAACTGTTTGGGACTTGTGCTCTATGGACTCAGTGAAACTATTCTGACCCTGTACTCACAGAGAGCATATGGCTTCATTCAGCCTCGCTCCTGGCGGCAAGGCCGATTTTGCTCACACTGGTCTTTTGTGTCAGGTGACTACAGCCCTACAAAGTGGATCTTTGAATTTGCAGCCTCTTCTTCACTGGACATCTCAATCCATTATCCTGGTTTTCGCAGCAGGGAGCTGGGCTCCAGCCTTCACATTCTTGTGTCACATTCTCTGCCTTTTCTCTAAGAGCTCAAACCCTGCGATCAGCCAGGAGTCTACCAGCCCTGTAGCTTCAGCCCATTCCATACTAGATATTTTTTCCATTTCTCACTTTTTCCCTCTCAGAGATATTTGTCATGTGTTTGAAACCAGCTATGTTTTGCATGTCCTCTTTGCATCTTTATTATTGTGTCATTGTTATAAGTTGCAGTGATGCCATCTGTCTGGATTTCTCCCTTTGTTTCCTATCTTACAAGTTTAATGATAATCCCTAAATTCCAATTCCTTGCATGTCAGCCTTCTTTTTGGAAAGCTTTGTTAGCTCTCTGATGAATGTAAAACAAGAACAAATGTACTACTGGACTTTTATTTGCCAGGCCCAGCCTCCCATTTCTCCTAGGGTTGATTTTGAATTCCTGACTACCTATGTTTTTCCCACCACCAAGCTGTCCCAAAGGCTCTTTCTCCATCTAACACATTCATACCTGTCTGCTTTATCTGTATTTAACCCTTTTGATCATCTCTTTCAAAGTAATTTACATGCATATAGTAACTGCAAAGTATTATGGGTCTTGTTTTGGCATTTTCATATGTTTTTACCATGTACTTTGTTCTTATTCCTCCCGCTTGTCTCCTTCTGCTTCTCAGATTGTCTTCCTTCTATCATCTCCTCTTACGTCATTTCCTCCCCTATTTCTTACTCTATGAACTGTCATTCCCTCATCCCTATTCTCATTATGATAACACTTGTCTTTTTTCCTCCCTCCCTCCCTCCCTCCTTTCCTTCCTTCCTTCCTTCCTTCCTATCCCTGGACTTGAACTCAGTGCCTGGATGCTGTCCCTGTGCTATTTTACTCAAGGTGAGGGCTTTACCAGTTGAGCTACAGTTCCACTTCTGGCTTCTTGGTAGTTACTTGGAGATAAGAGTCTCATAGACTTTCCTGCCCCCATTGGCTTTGACCTCAATCCTCACATCTCAGCCTTCTGAGTAGCTAGAATTACAGGCATGAGCTGCCAGTGCCTGGCCGATCGCTACATTTTAATCATTAGTTTTCATATTTAGTTAAAGTTCTCTGGGATAAGAGAGCATATCTAGATCATAGACACCTCATAAGTATTAGGAGACAGATGTGGGAATGGAGATGTCATTTGTGTGTTTGTCTTATTTCTTCCTTGCTGTCCGTAGGGAATCTTGACCTGCTGTTAGAAATAGCTAGAAACTGTTCTAACTGTATCGCCAACGTGCTGAGGATGCACCAAGGATCAGGTCTGGGACATTTTGAGCTGCTTACAGGAGAGGAATAGAGAAGGAGGTGATGGGGTTCTTGTATGGATCTGGTTGGTACAAAGCAGGTGAGCCAGAATATCCAGGTTCCTGTGACAAAGGCATCTTTTCACCACCCCTTTATGTTTCTTTATGTGTCTTTACAGATCTGGGTGGCTGGGGCTCTGTGTGGTCACTAGCACGATCCTTGTGGTTACTAGCTGATCCTTGCAGACTAGTAGTTGGGAAATGGATCTGAGTTCAGCAGCCCTGAGAAGTAAACCCACTCCTTCCCATTCTCAGACAGACATGATTCAGTGCATTTGGACATAGGTTATGACCTTGGCTACAGTCCCTTGGGGCTGGGGAATCTGAGTTCTATTCTACTTATTGATCACCAGAGCAGCTGTTTAGCATGGCTTTCAAGATCATTCCTCATGGGGAGCTTTTGCTGTGCCAAAGATTTCTTTCTCTCTCCCTTCCTCCCTTTCCTCCACCACTTTTATATTACAATTTAGTATAAACATTTTCCTTTCATGTGTGGGCCAAGATGGTGACTTCATAAAGGTCAGGAAATGGGGGAGCAAACAACTTCCTTGAAATATTTTAAAATAAATTATTTTTGCAATAATAAATGATAAATTGAAAGATGAGGAGTCGTGGTAGTTGGATGAACTGAAATGCATGAGGTTTAGGATGGTTACTAATCTTCCTAGGACTGAGAACTGTTTATTACTTGCCCTTTCTCTACCTACTTCCTTTAGAAGGGAGACAGATTATATGTAAGCATTTACATGTTGTTGTTTTTTTTGGCTATGGGGTTAACGGATTCATGTTGAGCTATGTGGTTTCTTTTCCTGCTGATTTCCCCCCACAGTTCCTAGGGCTTTAACTCAGGGACTGTAGGCTTTCCCTGAGTTTCTTTGTGCTCTACCACTTGAGCCACAGCACCACTTCCAGCTTTTTCTGCATAGTTTACTGAAGATATGAGTCTCATGGACTTTCCTGCCAGGCTGGCTTCAAACCTTGATCCTCAAATTTCAGCTTCTTACCTCAGTAGCTAGGATTACAGATGTGAGCCACTGGTGCCTGGCTTCCTATTAATTTTTGAAATGAGTCATGAGACATCTCTTTAGTTTAAAAGTGCAGTGATGGGCAGGGTGGCATATTAGTTGAACTCTTTAGAATGTTCTGTGGGTATACTATTTGTCAATAGAAGAAAGAAGTATTTTGGGAGTGTCAACTTAGATTGGAAAGAAACCTGCTGTGATGGTTGCATTACTGTTTACCTGTCAGGTGGCCACAAGAAAATTACTGGGTAGATGTAAACCCACAAAGCTCAAGACTGCTCTTTATTCACCTATAAATGAGAGGGTCAGACGAAGTTTGACTAAGTTGTTCAGTGGCTTGTGGAGAGTACAGCTTGAGAGGACTTTGGTGAGGGAGATGTCACATGTAGCTTGAACACAACTCCAGTGGATGGTCACTAGGCAGAAAGGAAAAACTAGCACTGGTTATCACCTCCAGTTATTTTAAGAGAAGCCCATATCTGGGTTTTGAAAATAATTAAAAGCAAAAAAAAAAAGTGTAATGGAAGCATTGTGCAAATAATAGATCACCTGATTAGCAAGTGTGAGTCTCTGAGTTCAAACCTCAGTACTGCCCTGCATTTATTGTTGCTGTTTTTAGAGGGCCCAAGGGGAAGTGATGTACCCTCACTATATATATATACCTGGGCTGCCCTCAAACTCCTGGGTTCAAATGATCCTCCTTCCTCATTTCCTGGTTGGCTGGGACTACAGATATATGCTACCACACCTGGCTAGGAAATAATGTCTTCATAATGAAATTTGATGTTAAAACGGCTTCTCTATCTATGCTCTTGAAGCATCACATGGGCCTTCAGAGGGATGTGATTCTTTTCATTGCTTTTGGGAGTGAATTCAAATTAATTCTATGTGGTCTTTTTTTTTCTTTTTAAAGTTTTGAAGGATTATGATGCAACACACACACACACACACACACACACACACACACACACACACACACACACACACACACACACACACACACACACACACACACACACACACACACACACACACACACACACACACACACACACCTCTCAGTGTCTAGGGGGGATTGTTTTTGGAAAACCCTGAGGATAAAATATTGTGTAGGTGCTCAAGTACCTTGTGTGAGATGATGGATTATTTCACATGGCCTGTGTCCATGCTTCTATGTATTTTAGACACATAGCTTACTTGAAATACTTAACACACTATGAATGTTATAGCCATAGTTGTTAAAACTGCAATGTTTAGGGAATAATGACAAGAGTAATATATATATATAGTTAAGTACAGGATCCGTTTTATTTTTAAAACACTGGATCTGAGATTGTCTGAATCCTAAAATGAGAAACCCATTGATATGAGGTGAGGAGTGACTAACTTCTATTTGCATAAAGTCACATCACTCATAATAAAGTTCAGAAGTAGCCCACTTTTGTTTTTAAGTACTGCTATTAATATAATGCCTTGTGAGCAGTAAAAGATGTACAGTTTCTAAAGCCCTATATCAGTCTTTGGGTACCTATCGTCCAACCCATGAATTATCATCCATAAGGTTACAGATCAGGAAGTTGAGGTCTGGAGAGAGGAAATACTCACAATTACTCAGCTGATGATGAGCAGAGCTGGGTTAGTAGTGGGGCATCCTGGCAAGGAACACTCTGGGATTCCATCCTTTGGTTCTGCCTATAAGAGTTCCCAAGCTTCTACACATGTAGACTTTACACCCAGCTGTGTTCCCAAGTAGGCATAGTGTACTAGAGTGTTAAGAAATGATAAGGGGAAAGCCTGATGTGGGGTTATCAGGAATGGATCTCTGAGGAATCTGAGAAGCTGAGAAAAGAGTAGTATCCAGCTCATCAAACAGCTGTGGCCAGTGGGAAGCTGTCTCATTTAGTCCTGGATCCACCTCAACTCAAATTTGCTGCTTCACAAAAGAAAGAGCACATGCAAGTACACACACACACTCTCTCTCTCTATCTCCCTCTCTCTCTCCCCCTCTCTCCCTCTCCCTCTCCCTCTCTCTCTCCTCCTCTTTCCCTCTCTCTCTCCCTCTCCTTCTTTGTCTCTTTCTCCTTTCCCTCTTCCTCTCCCTCTCTCTCCCTCTTTCTCTCTCTCTCTCTCTCTCCCCCTCTCTTTCTCTCTCCCTCTCTCTCTCTCTTCCTCTCTCTCTCTCTCTCTCTCTCTCTCTCTCTCTCTCTCTCTCTCTCTCTCTCTCACACACACACACACACACACACACACACACATAAACACACACATTATATGAAATCCACCCCAGACAGTGCTCCAGCTCCACAGGGAGGCTAAAATGTGGTGTTCAAATGAACCATCATATTATAATCTCTCCAAGAAGTCAGCTAACTTTCCGACCCCTACCTCTCAACTTGGCCATATGACATTTTAAAGTGCCTATTAAAATACTTCTAAGTCTTCATACATCTTGAATTTGTCCGGGACTAAATAGAAGTCTATTTGATGCACAGGAATGTATAGAGCCTTGTGACTCTCTGCCCAAGCAGAGAATTTTTATGAGTATTGAATGGCAAAACATTGAGACCAGATGGAAAACAAACATGTCAAAGCATTTTGTAGAAAGACTTCAGTGGTTATTCCAAGATGCAAAAAAAAAAAAAAAATACTCCCATTTCTCAGTTGTATTCTGTCTTCTCTTTAAATACTGATCCTCAGGGCTAGAAAGTGACCACATTGTCTTACGAACTTTTATATCTCTTGTAAAATAAAGAAATTGGTTGCCTTGGAAGGTGAGATTTTCTTTATTATATCAGAAGAGAGGCTGAGACACAGAAGGGATCAAGGCACAACTCAAGATCTGTTAGTACGTCACTAGCAGACAGGAGACGAGTCAACCTTTTAAATGAAATCATCCTTTGCCTGCAACAGAGAAAGCACAAATGGCTAGTCTTGATTTCTTCCTGTTCTTTTATTAGCTTTAAACTGTAGAATGGACCAATCTCCTCCTACTTATCCCACTCTATTTCCTTTCAGGTTGAAAATCAACTACTTTCTGGGGAGAGACAGATCTGGTGATAAAGGTTTCATACTCAAATATAGTTTTACAGCTCGCTTGTAAAATTGTGAAAGCTCTGAATGGTGGGAAGGTTGACGTGGTCAATGGCTACATGATGCAATTTAAAGACATTCAGATGTTCTTTCCAAGCTTCCTCTCCTCTGGCCATGAGAAGGCACAGGTCTTCCTGGAGGCAGTACAGGCTCTTTGTCAATCTGTGGTCCACATAGGAGTTTACTCTATTCTCCCAGATGTCAGCCCCAGTGAATCAGGAAGCTAAATATCTGATGCTCCTGAGTGGGCAGCTGCTGAGCAGAGGCAGGTCCCGTGCACCAGCAGTGGAAGCCATGGAGCATCCACATGGAAGTGAAGGAACCAGAGCCATCATTTTATAGGAGCTTTTTGATATTTTTTTCTTTTCTCTCTTTTAAAAATTTTATCTTATTGTAAAGATGCTATACAGAGAGGCTACAGCTACATGAGTAAGGCAATGAGTGCATTACTTGTCAAGCATTGTTACCCCTGCCCTTATTGTTCCCTCCCCCACCTCCTTCACTCCTCACCCCTCCAAGTTGTAGAGTTCATTTCTAGTATACTGTCTTGTGGGTATCATTGTTGCAATGGGTCATCCTGTGTCCTTGTTTTAGCATTTTGTTATTCCCCTTCCACTCCCCAAATTAGACAACTGTATTACAAGATTCCAGGATACCAAAATCAAGTACAGTTATGACAGGGGCTATACCATAGGGAAGAATGTACAAAGGAAACAAAAAATCACTAGTATGTTAAAAACAACAACAACAAAGAAAGACCTCGGCATTTACTCAAATGATCACAAACAAAGCCATACTAAAGCTATCAGCACAACTATGCTTATCACAGCATTATCCACCATAGTTAAGATATGGAACCAACCCAGATGCCCCTCAAAAGATGAATGGATCGAGAAATGTGATATACACACACATACACACACACACACACACACACACACACACACACACACACACAATGGAATTCTATGCTTCCATCAGAAAGAATGACATAGCCCCATTTGTTAGGAAATGGGAAGATTTGGAAAAAATCATATTAAGTGAAGTAAGCCAGACCCAAAGAAATATAGGTCCCAAGGTTTCCCTCATTTGCAATAATTAGTATATGTCTAGCATAATTTTATTAGATGAGCAGAAAAGCTCAAAAGCTATGTACATATGACCATATAAGATGATCCTAGGGCTGGGAGGTGGCTCAGTGGTAGATGCTTGCCTTGCATGCATGAGGCCCTGGGTTCGATTCCTCAGCACCACATAAACAGAAAAGGCCAGAAGTGGCGCTGTGACTCAAGTGGTAGAGTGCTCGCCTTGAGCTGAAGAGCTGAGGGACAGTGCTCAGGCCCAGAGTTCAGATCCACGACCGGCAAAAAAAAAAAAAAAAAAAAAAGATGATCCTAGGTGAAATGAGCCCCAAGATATGGACACAAGAGATCTTTCTTTTTTTTTTTTCCTGTTCAGCCTGCTGCTTAGTCCTCTAAGGGCTGAAGAGGGGAGGAGTGAGAAGCAGCATACTCTGTGTGATGTTTCTGATCAATTTGAAATACAAAAACAATTCAGACTAGGATTCTTTTGTATGATGTAAATTTATTTCAACATGGGTCAGACTATAGGGTTAAGTTATTAAATACAAGCCAAATTATTAAAAAGGAGTCTCATTTAACTACTGAACATTATACTCCGCATCAAGAGAAATAGCTTTTATCAATAGCTAGTTCAAAATTAGCAACATTTTCAGAACCTTATTTTAAGGCAGTATTTAAAATTTTAATTAGCTGAGCCAAGGAGTTGAATGTAACCAGAAACACCAAATGACAAGAACAAAGATAATGTATTTACAATAGGTAATACTATTAAACATATATACCATATATATATATATATATATATGTATGTTTAATAGTATTAAACGTATTGCTGAGAAACTTACTATTCTTGGATACTGTCTTGGAAGTTCTCCAAACTCTCAAAGAATTTGGTTTAATCCTTCCAAAAACCCTACAAAGGAGATATGACTATCATACATGCTTACTCATTCCAAAGATATCTATTTTCTATTATGTGCCAGAAATTGTTCTGTGTTTTGGGGATTCAAAAGAGCTGGATAAGACAAACATTTCTACTGATCAGTGTTTACCATCTAGTAGGGAGGAAACAGACAATAAAATGATGCTTTAGGATGGAAAGAAAGTGATGACGGGGGGAGAGGCTAACATGGAAGACCGGGATCTTCACATAGGATACTGCCCACAACTTTCCACATAAAAAAAGCAATGATGGCAGTCCTTGCTGCAGCTGGAACAGTGGGCCTGCTCCCCAGACTGACAGAGCCTTGTGTGAGTAGTCATGGTAGGGAGTGATAAGGGATGAGGCTGATGAGGTCAGCAGGGGCTAGGGAGGAAAACTAAGTTATGGAGTTCTTAACTCTCTTTTCTAAGGCTGCAAAGAAGTAAAGCACAGCTAGGCCAGATGATAATCAATATCTATCTATCTATCTTTCATCATCATCATCATCATCATCATCATCATCATCATCATCATCATCATCATCATCATCATCATCATCTTTGTCTCTAACCCAGCTACTGTGTGATTCTAAGCAGATGGGATGTGATATTTTACACAGCTGATCAAGTTTTCACTTTTGTGAGTTTCCAATATTGAAATAACACAAACTAGGACCAACTAGATAAGACTGAAAGGGGGCCTGTTTTAGAAAAGTCAGGAAATACCATCAGCTCTGGACTCTGGAGCAAAGACGTATGCCATTCACATCTTCTAACCACAGGAAAACAGAATTGTCCTCATGGGGTCGTTGGAAACATATGTATGGTGTATATGTGTGTATAAGAAAGAGACGGGAAGAATTGCTCAGTCTAGACTGTGTAAGCAAGAAGGGTCTAGAGCCTTCAGGTTAACAAGCTTTTGTGGGTTCGGAGAGTCATGGAGTCAGTGTTTTAATGAAAAGAAATGGAAGTTCATGAGACATGAGCCTCTTGTGTCAACCTAGCAGGAAACCAGCTACAGCTGGAGAGACTATTACGATATTTCAGTAGAGACTTCTTTAGCTTGGTTAAGAGCACAAAAGACTGAGGGAATCTAGTGAGATGAACAGCATCCATTAAGAATTCAGGGGGAAACATAGAGCTGAGATTCCCTAGTTAAAAAATTCTAGCAAAACGAACTTTAGTAGAGCTTATGTGGTCAGTCAATATTCTTAGTACTCTTACTACCTTAGCAGTAAGGTTCAGTTTGATGAGACTAAACTTATTTTGCAAGAAAATCATTCTTATTTTGATTACCTTTGGTAAAATGAAGGTGACTGAGAAAACAAAAGATTTGTTCCTTGAGAAAATCTTTTAGCAATTCTGTTAACACATTGTAGTCTTGTTCATTGTTTTTAATTTTTAAAACTAGACTAGATTGGGTCCCAAGTTTTTCTACTTTTCTCTAATATCTAGCTTAATTTGTTCAATTCAGCTTGCCAGAACATTATCCTATCTTATAAGATGTTGATGGACTCCAGAATTGTAAATAAAAATTTGATGAAGACATTTAAAAAATTCATAGGAAAAATTGAGTGCAAGAACTTAATTGCCATTGAGTCTCTACCAATCAAAGAGGATGGTTATGTTATTGCCTATTCTTTGCATTATAGTCTCTCTCCCTTTTGCCCACTCTTTCCTATCTTTCTAATATAAGTTCTGTTGCTTGAATTCAACTAATGTAGGGTAGAAGTGAGAAGGGACTCATTGTCATGTGAAGTATCTGGCATTACCTAGACATAAATAAATGAATAATAAATAAAATAAGGTGTAATTGACTTTCAGAATGGCTATCAAGTAGGGTAAGATGTAGGAGAATATTTGGAAATTTACCCATCACTGCTAACCTTTTTGGATGTATTAATGACATGGGTGCTAGATGACTTATTGAATCCTGAGAAAGATTCTGTATCTATGTCTTATGGTCTTCAAAAATTGTTCCTGGCTCTGTTGATGTGTGCTTTTGTTTATTCAACCAGGGGGCATTTGGGAAGCATGAGGAATAACACAAACAAGACTAAGGCACAGCTTCTGGTTTCACACACCTCCAAGTCTAATGGCAGACAAAGAAATAAGGATTACAAGGATTACAAGTCAGGTGAATTCAGTCTGGTATAAGGACCAGATGTTTTGGAACAGAGGCAGATGGTCTAAACTCAGCTAAGGATTCCTGAGGACAGTTGCTCATAAATACTGAATATTATTCTCATCCAGAGGAAAGGTATGGGAAAGTTCTAGAAGCAAGAACGTGGGAAGAGGAAGCTCTATGTGTCTTTGTGTAGGCAAAGTATGGGAAGAGAAAGGATCCCTCAGGCAACTGTGGACAGAAGGTACAACGGGAGCCCAGGCACAGCATTCTATCAGTAGGAGTGGGTATGGTGTGGGGCAAGGATGGCCACCAACCAACGAGACTCATCAGTGTTGAGGAACAAGGCTATGAAAGAATTGGGACTCACTGTAATGGACTTGGATTTGGCTCTGGGGAATGTGAACAAATTTTAAATTTGAAGCGTCTGGCTAAGACATTAGAAGTTTCATTGAGCCTCTATGGGACTTGAGTAAATGGTCAAAGGTTATGAAGTGTGGGAAAGCCACTTTATTCTGTACACTTTGGTCCTAAGGTGTGAGCAGCCATGACACGAACCTTTTCTAGAGTAAGCAAAGAGTCTCAATAGTAAGCCTTGTAAATACCATGAAAAATAAAGGAGGGGTAGGGGAAAGCCTTCAAAATCTAAGAAGGTTTTCATTGCACTCTCAGATTTCTGTCACATATTAGTTAACTCTGAAAACACGTTCACTTTCTGACATTGTTTCTCATTCTCTTGAGCTCTTTGGTTTAGGATTGAATATATAAATTCAATGATCAATATCTGAATAAATTCAAACAGAGTTGAATGATCCAACCAGGCTGTGAATGATTCGCCTAGCTCTGTGTGGGTCCATGTGAATGTGTGTTGAACTGTGTGTGAGTCATATGAACAATATCAGCAGGAACAACAAAAGTAAGCCATTAGCAGCAATATAGCCAGAGTTTAAGTGAGTGGCTATTGTGTCCAGAAGACTTGCTCTCCCTGCGGCTCAGTCTCTGGCTCTGTGTACATCATCTCTGCCCTAATTTCAGTCTTCTCATTAACTCCTTTACATTGCAATTGGCAGAATTTACCCAACAGGGTCAGGTTGCATAGATTAGAGAGTACAAAAACAGGATTACCTGGCATCAAAGTCCATGTCTTTTCGTTTCCCTTGCTATTCCAAATATTTGCATATGCTTCCTCTATAAGAGGAAACAGATTTGTTCAGAGGAGAGAAAGAAAACAAATGGGACAGTTTTTGGTGATGGAGAGAAGAGAGATCTGGCAGGATTTCAAGGCCACCGAGTCCCCTGAGCACAGGACTAATTTTTCTCTGAGGCTATGACCACCTATGCCTGCAGACTTAGAGGTTGAGGTGGAACATAGACAACCACTCCTTGGAAACTGTGGACAATAATTTCTACCCCAATTGGTAGAACTAAGTACATTCATTTCAATCTCTGTGATCTTCAGATTGTCTGAATAGTAGCAATGGCTCCTGACATCTGGATACTATTTTACATTAGACAAAACACTTGCTTAGAACACTTTATTTGGCCCTAAAAATACAGAATGATTTTTTGTGTGTGTCCAAGAATACTGAATGAATAGAAGATTGGGGAGGCATGGCTTGCTTTTGTTTATTAATATTAAGACACAAGGGCTCCTTTCCCATAGTCATGTTGTCTACTGCAATGGAGCGAAACTCCTGATCAGTAGGGCAATCTCATGTAGGCCAGGAGTTCTCCAAATGAGCAAGGACCACACACCGAGGCTTTTGAGACAGTCAGCCCTTTCTTTGTAGGTCAATATTCCTGAGGCTCCTGGGCACAAAGCATCTTTCAAAACCTTTCTCGATCATTCTCATCAGTGTAGTATATCTTATCCTATGGGACACTGCCCTATTTCCATAGGCAATTGTTCTACATCTAGATATAACAGAATATGATTCTTAGTACAAATGTTCATGTCTGAGATATTCTTCTTGACATGTGAATTCAGGGCAAAAAGTCTATATCTCTCTCTCCTTCAGCCCAGAGGGGCCAAACTCTGTTCAGTTTTGAGTACATTGACTTCTGACTGTGGAAAGTTTGGCTGTGTGATAAGCATAGGCAGATGGCTACCCAAAAATGAGCCATCTGAAAACAGTCATATGCTTTACACAAACATGCATCGTCAGGTCACAATCTTAAGGTGCAACTAAGTCATCCTGCTTCCCATAACACAATAGGTGAGGAGGGTGTGAGGATGCAGGAAGGTTGGTCAGAATAGCCTACCACAGGTCCATCTTTGTGTAGCCGATGGGATTAACATGGCCAAGTTGAGTCAGAAGAGCTTTTCAGAGTTACGATGACACTCAAAGCAGGTCCTTTCAACTCTGCACATGAGACAAGATCTGGGGTAGAGTTGGCTTCGTTGTGATCTCAGTACCCCTAATGGCTGAGTCAGGGTTCTATCAACCATCGAATACCTCCTCTAGTACTAAGTCTGTTATGTATGGCTTCCTGCACTCTTGTTTTTCTGGTGTGATTCTTACATTTTCTATGTCTTGAATTCTGAAGGTGGTTTTTGAAATCCATGTGCACTTTCCTAGAGAATAATGCTGATTGATCCCATGTATTCAGGGTTAATGCTAGACCAGTCTATATGTTTTATATGTTAAAACCTCTAGTCTATATGTTAATGTTAGATCAGTCTATATGTTCTGCTTTATCACATAAGATGATCCCCGAAGGCCACAAAGCAGTTATTTTCCACTTTTCTTTTAAAGGAGAAGAAAATTGATATTTAGAAATAGTAGTTTCCCAAGGGCATACAACTTAAATGTAGCACAGCTTGGATTGACATGAAGACAAATGCCAAAGGCTTGTTTTGAAAGATCAGTGAATGTATGGGAAGGAATTTCATTGATCAACAGTGGAAGAGGGCTGAGCAATTGGCATTTATTTACTTGAAAGAATTTGTTGGGCATCTGCTATGTGCATGGAAGTAGATGTGGCTTCAAAGGTAAATGTGACACTATTCCATGGAAAGTAAGTTACTGAGAGCCCAATATGCAAAGATTCTGAAATGCAAAAATTCTGAAATTAAACTGGTCTGAATTTATATCTTTCCTTCACAACTATTAAGTCTGGACATTGGAAAAGTCATGTAGCTTTTCCAAATTGCTTCATCTGAAAGATGGAGGATAATAAAAATGTGTATCTTACATGTTTTTGTTAGGATTAAATATATATGTACATATATACATAAACAGCATGACATCATAGGTTACTACTTTATAGCGAAGAGGCCAGATTTTGACACAAAGAATGAGGGACTTCATCTGAAAGAGTATGAGTTTTCTATTGCAACAGATTTAGTGATTTCAAACAATATAGACTTATGATTTTTTTTTTTTTACTTCTGGAGGGCTAAAATGGAGTAATCAGAGTTGTGGTACTTTTTCTAGCTTCTAGAGGTTACGTGTACCTCTTGGCTTCTGGTTTTCCTTTCACATCAAATCTCCTGTGACTGACCATAACCTTTCTCCTTGGCAAGGACCATTGTGACTACCGTGAGCGGACCCAGGTGGTGATGGAGGGAAGTTTCCCCGTCTCAAGGTGCTTAATGTAGTTGCATGTGAAAAGTCCTTTCTTCTATGTCAGATAACATATTCCTGGGTTTTGAGGATCAGGATAGGGATGTTTTGGGGACCAGGAAATGTTATTTAGCCTACCACAGAGAGTAGCATGGTTATTTTGGAAGTTTCCATGATTGTCAGAGAGAGCTTGGAAGGCCAGTTAAGATGCTGTTGGGAGACGAGGGAAATGAGGTGCAAAGGGCTGCTGAGGAGAGCCAAGGGATCGGGGGCTTGGCTATGAGAATAGGACAGGGGCTGTTTTCTAGACTTTTTAGCTGCAGGATGGAGAGGATTATGGAGTAATGAGGAACTGGCAAACTCTGCAGAAATGACCCACATATCAATGTAGGTTTTCTGGGACCTCCTACTACTTTTAGCCTGCAGCCATTCATTATAAAGCAGAAGGTAGCCTGGCTCAGAACCATGTTTCTCACACTTCACTCAGCTTTTTCCATATCTATGTTTCAAATATTTCAAATTCTTTGAATGGTTTTCCTTAAACAGACATTGGTGAAGGTAGCCTCGTCCCACACGATACGTGGTTGTTTTGATACATCTACAACATATGTACACTTATCAACATGGAAATACTTTTTCTATGCATATCTTGAAATCATCTCCCAAACGACTAATGCTAAATACTACAGGCAGATAAATATTGGTGTGGTAACAAGAACACAGACTGAGAAACTTGAGTTATTATATCTTTCTGGCTTTCCTTTCATCATGGTTTAGACAGAGATAATAATTTGTTATAAGAATTAAGTTGGATAGTATATGAAAAGTGTCCAGCACTGTGTTTAATACCAAAAATGTAACTTACTTGTATATATTTTATGATGAATTTCCCTTTCCATGAAGTCTACAAGTTATTTTTGACAAACATAAAATAATTCTTAGTCTTTTCAGTCAGGTGTCTGAGAGGTTTCACTTAACATTATTTTTGATCTCATGAGCCTTTTAACTCCAGGGCACTGAAAGGACTGAAAGGTATAAAGAAGTAGCCCATCTCAGTGGATTGTGCTGAGTCTTGAGATCATAGCCTCTCAGGGAAGAAAAACCTTACTTGCATCCAAGAAGTTCCACTGTTTTCTGGGCTACGCTAGAACCTCTGCTCATGGTTCTGGGGAATATTGTTTAGAAACACTGCCCTGATGACCCATTTGAGTTCATTTGGAGTCTGCAAGATAGGACCAAATGAGTTTTTAGAATACACTGCAGGATCTCCATGACCCTTTATAAAATTTGACTCAAAACAGCATTTGCTGGAAATACCACTGTTTTCATGAACTTTCCATTGATACATCTGGTTTCCCTTTTGAAGAAAAGACTCTCAAACCTCATAAAATTGAAGTCTTTTGAGTCGAACCACAAATTCCTTATAACTAACCCCAGCAGAACTCCCTGCACACTAAGTGCTTATTCCTTCCCACCCTTGCTTCAACTTTCTCCTCCATGTTCATTAAGAAAACAGGAGCCAAGTTTGCAAGAATAAATCACGGGGGTTTTTCAGTTCACTTCATATTAATAAAAATTGCAGGTCATTTTCCTGTCTCAGACCCTTGATTTAGAATGGCTACCACTTATTGAGCTCTAACTAGGTGCCAAGTACATTTACATAGTATCCCATTCAAACCCACAATAATCTTGCAAGGTAGGTGGCATTTCCCAGCCTTTCCAATGAGGAAAGAGAAGCCATTATTTCCTTGTCCTGCTATGGCTGAGTGGTAAATCTAGGAACTGAAGTATAGAAACTGTGTACTCTAATGTCTTCCCTTCCCATCTGTGTCTCTCTACCTGCTAGATTCCTAAGAATTAATTTTCAAACATAATTTGGTATTTAAACAGTTTATTATTTGCCCTAGACAGTCATCATCCTTATGATTGCATGATGATGGCAGTTATTACTTGTAATAACAACTGTTGTTCTCTGAGTGTTCAGCAAACATTTATACACTTGCATTCTTGCAGTAATAAAAGGTAGAGATGATTAATTTCATTTTTATAGATTTACTAGCTGAGTTGGCAATCATCATGTTCACCTCTTCATAATCACATAGCAATCCACTAATGGGGACTTCAAATAGAAATGAAAAGCAAAACTTTGTAGTTCATCAGGACCTTTGAAATGTCTTTAAGTTATTCAATCCCCATAACAGTCTAGAAAAGTGGATAGTTTTATCATCTGAGGTGTGATGGTGAATCTTCATTGTCCACTTTGTTGAAAAGTGCCTCAGAGGTTCGTAAAGCACATCTGTGCTTGTGTCTGGGAGACATTTTCAGAGAGGATGAACGAAAATAGGAAAGCACCTTCCCATACACTGGGTGGAGGAGAGGAGGGGAGGGGGGCACCAATAGGATGAAGAAGGAAAAAGGAGGACGTCTGATAGCACAGGGACTGTCTTGCTATTTCCTGGCTGCCATTATGTGACTACCTTCTCCCTACCATAATGGATCAGCACCTCTGAAACAATGAGCCTAAATAAATAATTCCTCCTCTTTAAGTTGTTTTTCTCAGGCACTTGCTACAGGAATGAAAAGTCAGGAGAACACTGAGGAATAGAGAAAGGAGCTAATTGCTGGAGGCCTTACAGATGGTCTGTGGGATAGCCCTGGGTTCTGACTTAAAGCTTGTAACCACAGCTCCATGTGGCCTATATGATCACAAGGTCTCTTTGCCCTGGACAGGTGTCTAGGAGAATGGATTTAAAAACTATACTACTCATTCTAGTTCTTTCTTTTTTTCTTTTATAATAAATATTTTTTCTTATTATTGAGTTTTTTTATTGTGAAAATACTATTCAGAGGAGTTACAATTACATGAGCAAGGTAATGAGTGCATTTCTTTCATTTTCTTTATTTGGTCGGTCGTGGAGCTTGAACTCTGGGCTTGGGCGCTGTCCCTGCATTCTTCAGTTCAAGGCACATGCTCTACCGCTTGAGCCACAGTGCCACTCTTGGTTTTCTAGTGGTTTTTATTGGAGATAAGAGTCTCACGGACTTTCCTGCCTAGGCTGGCTTTGAACTGTGATCCTCAGATCTCAGCCTCCCGAGTAGCTAGGATTATAGGCGTGAGCCACCAGTGCCCAGCCAATGAGTACATTTCTTATCAAGCATTGTTGCCTCCTCCTTTGTTTTCCCTTCCCATCCCCTCCTCCTCTACCCCACCAAAGTTATAAAGTTCCTTTTTGGACATAGCATCTTGTATATTTCATTGTTGTAATGGGTCTACCTGTATCCCTATTTAAACAATTTCTTTTTTTCCCTTCCCCTCCCCAAATTATACCAGCATCAAATACAGTGAAAACAGGGGTTATACCTTTGGGGAGGGACATACAAAGCAACGGAAAAAAATCACCTTACAAATATGTTAGAGGGCTGGGAAGGTGGCTCAGTGGTAGAGCACTTGCTTTGCATGCTTGAGGCCCTGAGTTCGATTCCTCAGCACCACATAAGCAAAAAGAAAAAAGCCAGAAGTGACGCCATGGCTCAAGTGGTAGAGTGCTAGCCTTGAGCTGAAGAGCTGAGGGACAGCACCCAGGCCCAGAGTTCAGGCCCCACAACTGGACACCCCCACCGCCAAAAAAAGTTAGAAACAATAGCAAGAAAGAAAAACCATTTGATCCCTTATCTGGGGGTTCATTTCTGACCTTTTCTGCTTGACTCAGACATATACTAGTTATTGCAAATAAGGAGAACATTGGACCTATGTTTCTTTGGGCCTGGCTTACTTCACTTAATATAATTTTTTCCAAGTCTTTCCATTTCCTAACAAATGGGGCAAAGTCATTCTTTCTTATGGAGGCATAGAATTCCATTGTGTATATATACTACATTTTCTTGATTCATTAATGTACTGAAGAGCATCTGGGTTGGTTCCATATCTTAGCTGTGGTAAATAATGCTGCAATAAACATAGTTGTGCTGGCAGCTTTAGTATGGTCTTGTTTGTGATCATTCGGATAAATGCCCAAAAGTGGGATTGCTGGGTTATAGGGGAGCTCTATATGGAGTCTTTTGAGGAACCTCCATACTGCTTTCCAAAGTGGTTGAACAAGTTTACACTCCCACTAACAATGCAGTAGGGTTCCCTTCTGTCCACATCCCCTCCAGCATCTGTTGTTAGAATTCTTGATTATAGCCATTCCAACTGGGGTGAGGTTATTGTAAAGATACTGTACAGAGGGCTACAGTTAAATGAGCAAGGTAATGAGTTCATTTCCGATAGAGCATTGTTACCCCCTCCTTTGTTTTCTCATACTATCCCTTCCCTCCCTACCTCCCCAACTCCTCCCTTCCCCAACAAAAGTTGTAAAGTTCATTTTCAACATAGTGTCTTGTACATCTCATTGTTACAATGGGTCATCCTGTTGTATTCTTATTTCAGCATTTTTTTTATTTGCCTTCCCCTCCCCAAATTAGAAAAATGTATACAAGAAGCAGGACAAGGGAATCAAATACAGTGAAAACAGGGGTTATATCATGGGGGAAGAGCAAAGAAAAAAATATCACATAGTACATTATAAGTACATTAAAAAGAACAGCAAGAAAAATAAAATCTCGTGTCCCTATCTTGGGGTTCATTTCACTTAGCATCAGCTTATATGGTCATATGTACATAGCTTTTTGATCTCTTCTGCTTGTCCTAGACATATACTACTTATTTCAGAGAAGGGAAACCATGGGACCTATGTTTCTTTGGATCTGGCTTACTTCATTTAATATAATTTTTCCAAGTCTTTCCATTTCCTAACAAATGGGGCAGTGTCATTCTTTCTGATGGAGGCATAGAATTCATATATATATATATATATATATATATATATATATATATGTATATATATATAGCCAATAGACATATGAGGAAAGAAATGCAAATCAAGACAATGTTGAGATTGCAGCTCACTCCAGTTAGAATGTTACTCTAGTAACAACAGATGCTGGAGGGGATATGGCCAAAAGGGAACCTTCCTAAATTGTTGGTGGGAGTGTAAACTTGTTCAACCACTCTGGAAAGCAGTATGGAGGTTCTTCAAAAGACTCCACATACAACTCCCTTATGACCCAGCAATCCCACTTTTGGGCATTTACCCAAATGATCACAAACAAGGTCATACCAAAACTACCAGCACAACTATGTTTATTGCAGCATTATTTACCATAGTTAAGTGAAGTAAGCCAGGCCCACAGAAACATAGGAACCATGGTTTCCCTTGTTTGCAATAACTAGTACATATCTAGGACAAGCAGAGAAGGTCAAAAGCTATGTACATGTATGACCACATGAGGTAATATTAAGCAAAATGTACCCCAAGATAGGGACACAAGTGTTTTTTTTCTTTCTTGTTAGCATTTTTATTGTACTTACAATGCACTATGTGATTCTTCTTTTTTCTTGTGTATGCTCTACCCCCCATGGTATAACCCCTGTTTTCACTAGATTTGATGCTGGTGTTCTGCACCTTGTATATTCATTTTTGTAATTTGGGGAGGGGAAGGGAGATTGGGAAACACTTAATTGGGGATGCAGGCTGACCCATTGTGACAACGAGATGTACAGGACACTATGTTGAAAATGTCAGGGTAGGGGGGCAGGAGGAATCGGGGTGGTGGGGAGGGAAGTGATGGTAGGGGGAAAACAAAGGAGGTAACAATGCTCGCTATGAAATGTACTATTACCCTACTCATGTAACTATAACCCCTCTATACAACATTTTTAATATATATATATATATATATATATCTCAAGAGAGAAAGAGCGAGAGAGGGAGAGAGAGAGAGAGAGAGAAAGAGAGAGAGAGAGAGAGAGAATCTGGAAATGGAAAACAATATGTAAACAACAATGAAGCATAAAAATCTAAGCTCAGAAGAAAAAGGAGAATAAAAGGAAATGCATTAGTAGTTCTTTTATTTTCTAGTGACCTCATTTGGTATAAAGGACAGGACTTGGAGCTTGCTGTGGAAGTGGTGATCATATTTATTGAGATAGATCTGCATTGATGCCCAGGAGCTTAGACTGAATGTTAATGATACACAAAGATGACCTATGAGAAATATACAGCTCCATAAGAAAGCTAGAGTTTTCCTCCTTGGGAGGAAGAATTGTACAGGACTGTGGTAGAGTCCCCATTTGTATGAACTTATCTAAAGGATAAAAAGATTGTATTGGAATCTTCTGGGATGTTGGAAGTTGGGGAAAGTAAGCATTGGGGAGGAATAGGGATGTGAAGGAGACTCAGCTAGAAGATGGAGTATCAAATACAACAGTTAAAACTGATGCCTACATGTTTTCTTTTCAAGAATGAAGAGCTAGCAGGGAAATAAAAAGAGAGAATTTTTTCTCTAATTGCAAAATAGAAATCAACATGTATAGGAACCCTAAGTAGCACACTGGGCTCTCAGGTTGAATTCCATCTATTTCTCCTTCTGTGTCTCTGCAGCTCTAGGGACAGATATATAACATGGGCTGCAGTGGACATTGGAAATCTCTTTGAAGTTACCTGTCTTATTAATAAGGTGCCAAATACAAAGTCATACTTCAGTTTGTCTTGATATGAATTGCATATTCAAGCTGATGTCTGGTTAAATGTCTTAACTTATGCAAACATTTGAGCAAAAAGGATGCCCAATGCTTATTATTCCAACAACTCCCTGTAGTGATGTTTAAGATGGACCTTCCTACCCCAGATTTATGGTAAGTTGTGATGAGGAAAGATGTTTTATTGCCATCTCTGTTGTATTAGGCATGGAACTGTTTGTTATGTATTCAGGATCTCATTCAATACAAGCCTGAGACATGAACAGTTGTTTTCATTAATCCATATTTTACACAATTAATTTTATGTCATGAATCCATATTTTATAGATGATGAAACAAATCTAGAATATCCAAGAGCTAGAATTTGAAAACCGACCACTTTGACTTTAAAACACATGCTCTTTTACCAAACCAAACAACATTGCCTCTCACAGAGAAGTGGAAGTGGTCAATTCATGAAGATAATTGAGTCAGGTGATCAAAAGATTCTTTTTCCTCCAAGGTAAAAAATACCAAACTCTGGCATTCAACCACCCTTTAGTGTCCATTAGAATTCTGGCCTTTTTTGAAAGAGAATATGAGCCATTTCATGCTCTAAGATGGTTGGCCATCTTTTTTTTAAATATCAAGGTGATGTACAGAGGGGTTATAGTTAACTAAGTAAGGTAATAAGTACATTCCTTGTCAAACTTGTTACCCCTTCCCTCATTTTTCTTCCTTTCCATCCCCCTAACCCTTCACATTGTACAGACCATTTCCAACATATTGTCCTTGTCCTGTGTCTCACCATTCTACTGTTCCCCTTTTCTTCCCTAATTCAAATAAATGTATATACAATAAGAGGGTACCAAAATCAAATACAGTGACAACAGAGAATATACCATAGGGGGAAGAACATAAAAAGAAACAAGAAATCACATAGCATATTAAAAAAAACAACAACAAAGAAAAACCTCTTGTGTTCATGTCTTGGAATTCATTTCTCTTAGCATCATCTTATATGGTCATATGTACATAGCTATTGAGCTATTCTGTTCATCTGTTAAGATTACTCTAGATGTATGCTAATTATTGCAAATAAGGGAAACCATGGGACCTATGTTTCTTTGGGTCTGGCTTACTTCCCTTAATATGACTTTTTCCAATTCCTTACAAATGGGGCATTGTCATTCTTTCTGATGGAAGCATAGAATTCCATCACACACATATGCATATATGTGTATGTGTATATATATAACATTTTCTTGATCCTTTCATCTACTGAGGGGCATCTGGCATCTGGGTTGGTTCTATATCTTAGCTATGGTGAATGCTGGGATAAACATAGTTGTGCTGGTACCTTTAGTCTTGTTTATTATCATTTGGGTAAATGCCCAGAATTGGGATTGCTGGGTGATAGGGGAGCTCTATGTCTAATCTTTCAAGGGATGTCCATACTGCTTTCCAGAATGGTTGAACAAGTTTACACTCCCACTAACAGTGCAATAGCGTTCCCTTCAGGCCACATCCCTCTAGCATCTGTTGTAATTACATTTCTTGATTATAGCCATTCTAACTGGGGTGAAGTGGAATCTCAATGTTGTTTTGATTTGCATTTCTTTTATGGCCAGAGAAGTTGAGCAGTTCTTCATGTGTCTATTGGCCATTCTTATTTCCTCTTCAGTGTAGTCTCTCTTTAAGTCTTTAGCCCATTTATTAACGGGTCAGTTGTTTCTTTGTGTTGGGGGGATTTAATTTTTTGAGATCTAAGTATATTTTAGATATGGCTAGTGAAGATCTCCCAATCCATGGGCTTTCTATTAATCTTGCTAGTTTGCTAGCTATGTCCTTTTCTATGCATAAGCTCTGCACTTTAATGGACTCCCATTTGTTTAGCTTTTCTTTGATTTGTTCTGTTTATTAAGAAAATTTCAGCCTTTGCCAAGAAGCCCTTAGAGTTTTTCCTATTCCTTCCTGTAATGTTTTCTAGGTGTCTGCTTTGGCTTTGAGGTCTTTGATCCATCTGGAGTTGATTCTGGTGCAGAGTGATATTTTAGTATCTAACTGTAGTTTTCTGCAGGTGTTTAACCAATTTTGCCAATACCATTTACTGAAGAGGTTGTCTTTCTTCCATCCTAATTTTTGGCCTCCT
The DNA here is from genome assembly GCF_024711535.1 of Dipodomys merriami. Classification (NCBI taxonomy): domain Eukaryota; kingdom Metazoa; phylum Chordata; class Mammalia; order Rodentia; family Heteromyidae; genus Dipodomys; species Dipodomys merriami. The sequence continues at coordinate 30,582,710 of NW_027202382.1, forward strand.
TATCAAATATTAGGTGTCTATAGGTCTGTGGGTTCATTTCTGAGTCTTCAGTTCTATTCCATTGGTCCTCAGGTCTGTTCTTGTGCCAGTACCAAGCTGTTTTGATTACTATGGCTTTGTAATGGAGCTTTAAGTTTGATATTGATATTCTTTCAGCACTGTTCTTTCTGCTAAGGATTACTTTTGCTATTCGGGGTTTTTTATTGTTCCATATGAAATTTTGGATTGCTCTTCTATTTCATTAAAGAGTGAGGTTGGGATATTGATGGCATTGCATAGACTTTGTAGATAGCCTTTGGCAATATTGCTATTTTCACAATGTTAATCCTCCCAGCCCAGGAGCATGGAAGGTTTTTCCCATTTCCTTAGTTCTGCTTTACTTTCCTTTTTCAAGTTTTTCAAGTTTTCATCACAGAAGTCCTTCGCTTCTTTAGTTAATTCCTAGGTATTTGGGGGGGGGAGTATTACAAAAGGAGTTGTTTTCGAGTTCAGCCTCATTCTTCTCATTATTGGCATACAGAAAAGCCATTGATTTTTGAGGTTTAATTTTATACCCTGCTACTTTGGGTTGGCATCTTTTATTTCCTCTTCTCCATTTACTTTAGAAAGAAAGCTATTTGTAAAGGGGACTACCTTCAGTGAGAAAATATATCACATGTCATAACTTAATATGTTATATGTCATGCATTTATTTATTCCATATTTTTGTATCCTTTGAAAGAAACATGGCTCAGATGCTCTACCCCCACTGCCATATAACACTATAGCTCTTTCTTCCATCAAGAAGTTGGTCTGTTTCACCAAGGGGAAAAGCAGGGCTGACCTGAGATTTGATTTGTCCATCAGAATATGCTAGCAGTGACAGAAAGCTGCATGCCTTTATTTCTCTCACCTGCTTTAGCATCCCTGTCATGCCACAGACACCAACGCAGGCTAGAGTAGCAGAGAAGGAGAGAAACCCACGTGGGCAGCCACTCACAGCAGCAGGCAGAACATACCTGATTTCATTCTCATGAGATTCCCCCAGAAAAACCAGAAGAGCTTCCCCGCTAAGCCTGATTCTGAAATTACTAGCCCACAGAATTGGGAACTCCATAAATGGTTATGACTTTAAGCCACTAAGTTTTGGCATTCTTTTTTTTCTATCTGAAAATGGATGCCTGTTTAAAATATGACTGGGTGCCGATGTTATGGCATGTTATAGGAACACAGAGGTAATGACACCGCAGTTCTGGTTGTAAAGGAGCCACCTGAGGAATAAAGCATCTGAATAAGTAATCAGAGCAAAATAACTACAACATGGAGAGGTATCTGAGTCAGTATGTAGTGAAATGCTTTTGGTAGAAACAAATCTGCTTCCTCTGTGAAGAAACCAGTGTTAGAGGGAGCACATTACTGGCTATTTGGAACAATTCATGTGATAGTATTCTGCAGATCTGCTCAGGAAGAGCCACAAGGTTACCTAATGCTATTTTCTATCTATTATAGGATCCCTGCTAAGGAGCTTTAAAAAAGGAGCCAAAAACTCAAAACCAAAACTCTTTGGAAAGATTTCTTTCAAAGGATTTCATTCTTTGTCTGAATTTGAAATATATAGATACTTGAGGATACCAAGCAAAAACAAATTCTTTGGACTTCTTGTGATTGAAAGACTTAATAGAGGCTAGGCTTGAGTACCCCTGCCTGTATAGAGAGAAAACCAAGGGACCTGGCATATAGGTTAGCCAGAGAAGCTACAGCCAGGGTGAAATCCCATTTGTGGCATTCCCTAGCTGTTTGGCTTTTAGGTGGCTCTAGAAACTCCATAAACTTCACATTGATAGATATCTACCTTAAAAGTTTATGAAGAAGATTAAGTACACTTGACGCTTAATTATGATTCACTCTTTCCTCATTTCCTTCATTTAAAATTCTCCTTTTCTTCTCCCATTTCCCGTTTTTTTCCCCAAAAGGGTACAAACTCCAGCCTCAATACAATTACCTTCACACACTTGGGGACTGATTATCAACAAAATGGATGAATTTGAAGATTTCCTCCTGGCATCTGTCTGTAAAAGCCTCCTTCATAGGGGCTTTGAGTGACTGCTTGAGTAATAAGAGCTATTCATGATCTTAAGAAGTCCAAACAAAAGTCGGAGACAAGTTTGTTTGAGGCAAACTCTGTATTGAATGTGAATGCACACGACAACACCAGAGCTGTCCATCAGTTTGGCCCACAGAAAGAATGGTGGCTTTATGACATCCTGGCACTGCAGTGCAATAACTCTCAACTGGTTGTAACTTTAAACATGACCAAGGACATGGCCAAACAGATTGCCTTAGAACTATTTTCTCCATGTGCAGCATATCCAGTGTACTTATGCAAACCAGAGAGGAAAGGGGAGAAATCTTTCTTCTTTCCTTTTCCTAATAACACCAGTTTTTTCTCTCTCTCTCTTTCTCTCTCTCTCTCTCACACACATATGTATATATATACACACACACATATGTATATATATATATATACATATGTATATATATACATATATATATACACATATATATACATATGTGTGTGTATATATACATATGTATACATATATATATGTGTGTGTGTGTGTGTGTGTGTGTGTGTGTGTGTGTGTGTGTGTGTGTGTGTGTAATTTTCCTCCATACTTTATGGAGAAGGCCTCAAAAAGGCAGATGTGAAAATCAGTAAACATACAGTGGAATGAAAGTTGAATCAATGACATGTATCAGGATGTGTTTACAGATGGTAAGGATCAACATTTTTTTGGATGGACAATGTTCTCATCTATATGATGGGAAGAATTGCTCTTGGCATCAGCATGTGACTTTCCAGATGCCCAAGGAAAATAGATATGAAAACCTATCATCTTTGACAAAAGCGTTTTCTAACCTGCACACCTTTCCACTTACTGACCCTCTGTCTGGAGATGCCTCTTATTCTGGAGCTTGATACCAAAGACTTCAATTCACTCTGGCCTCTGTCCAAGTGTTGCCTTGACACAGAACCCTTCTTGATTATCCTATTCAGAATTGCTCCCCCTATCCTTGTCTATCTCCTAATCATCCTTACATTTTATATCCAGTCTTCCATTTGATGATGTATCAGTGGCCATGCTGATTTGTCCATTGCCTCTCTCCTGCAGTTGAATAACTTCTGACTTCACAAAGTCAGAAACTTGTTTTGTCTGCCTCTGTACTAATAATGACACCTGCTGCATAGGCATCACTCAAAGTTAACATCACTAAGTGAAGGAATAAGTGAATGAACATGCAAGGCCATTTTGACATTAAAAAATCACAGGCAGGCATTTTATAGCTGTGGCAGACTGGATGCAAGTATGTACTCATGTGTGAGCAGAATCGAGGAATCACAACTTTCCGGCAAGCCAGTGTCTGCTTCACTTCACACCCTTGCAGATTGCATAAGAAATGTCCAGACACTTTTTCTTTCCAGCATGATGTAATGTGGAACAGAAGACCTCCAGAACACACTGCTCACAGACCAGACAGATGATCTAATCCCCATCCTGGGCATTCCCAGGCTTTGCTGTTACTGCTACATCACACACACACACACACACACACACACACACACACACACACACACACACACACACACACACACACACACACACACACACACACACACACACACACACACACACACACACACACACACACACACACACCCCAATGCTCAGCTTTACAGGTGGTTGTTTCATAGTCCTTGGCAAATTACTTTAAATCATCTTGAAGATCCCCAGGGACTGGAGGGAGGGCAGTCGATACTGTCTGACCTGTTTCAGACATTCAATGGAATGTCTAAGAAACTGGGACATAGAAAGAGAGAAGGGCATTTTCACCTCAGCCCATGGGATCGGCTGTGAGTAACTCACAAGGGGTGAGGGGGGGATTAAAAACAAAGTAAGCGAAGTGTTTCATGGATATCACAAGGCTGAGGTTGTTCTTGGGATTGTTTCAAAGACTTAGAGCCTAAAGCTTGAACATATCCAATTTCTCTCACATGCCTCATTTTTATTTAAAAATTCCTTTCATTTTGATATCTGTGCATTTATTAAAATGATGTACTGTGATTTACAGGTAATATGTTTTCATAGTTTGCAACACACTTGGCAAAATCTTCATAAAATACTTGAAAATGAGAAGTGCAGAATCATCCCCTCCCCCTTCATGGTTGAGGAGATGGAGGTCCAGAAAGAGAGGGGTGGGTGGGAAATGAGCATGATCACACAACTAGATAGTAATGGAGTTGGTGATGGAGCCCAAATCTCTCTCTCTCTCAATACATCTCCGTGACTGAACAGGCAACCTCTGTTAGTCAGCTCAATGTCTGTATTTATCAAGTTTCCTCAATACCTTGTCCAGATCTGGAGCAGGTCTAGGAAGATATCTGCACACAAACCAAATGGAAGTGGCTGCTCCTGAGCAATCACAATAAGTCAAGTACAACCATTAATCTTGAACTCAAGACTCATCCCTGCTTTTCCTTCCTCTGTATGATCACTTCCCTAAAAAACTATATTTTTTTGTGTGGGTAGAATTGGGGTCAAGTCCTAAATATAAAAGCCACTGCTCTTTTCATAACCGCTTTCTGAATCTGATCGTTGAGAAAAACCAGTGAATCTCATTTCCAATGCATGTCCTGGCTCTGTCTACTTTTCTCTAGTTTCCCTGTTACCATCTTGGTTTAGACCACCATTCTTAGATCTAGATTATAATAACAGCCCTCCTTCTTCTCCTGCCAACCCTCTTCCAGGGGTTTTCTATAATGAAAACAAGCCTGAATGTCTTGGCACATAGCCTTCTCTGTGTTTAACCCTAGGCTTCCCAATGCACTTATAAAATCCCCAGTCTTTAACATAACAGTGAGGTTCTGCTTAAGGTTCTCCTTTGGTTTCCTTATCAAACTTACCTGTGTCCACTTCATATGTCAAGAGGAAGAAAAAAGGAAGTAGTTTTGAAGCAATGAGTGACTGAATGATAGTGTTGTAGTTTGAGCCTCTTGTCCATTTGTGGTAAGAATTGCATAGAATTATTTAAGCAACACATCTTTCTCCTATTTTTAAAAAATTATTATTAAAATCAAGTTGAGGGCTGGGAAGGTGGCTCAGTGCTAGAGCACTTGCCTTGCATGCATGAGGCCCTGGGTTCGATTCCTCAGCACCACATAAGCAGAAAAAAAAAAAGCAGGAAGTGGCGCTGTGGCTCAAGTGGTAGAGTGGTAGCCTTGAGCTGAAGAGCTGAGGGACAGCGCCCAGGCCCAGAGTTCAGGCCCACGACCGGACCCCCCAGAAATAAAATAAAAACGTTGATTTGAGCATACTGGCACTTATACCCAGACATTTCTACATTTCCACATTTCCAGAATCTCATGGTCAGATGGAGAAGTGTCAACCTGTTATAATTCTGATAAGGGATGACTGGTGTAATATAGGTAGTCATTGGCCTGTGTGCACAGCAGTGGGGTTGGAACTACTTGTGGGAAACAACACTGCTCTGAAGTTTGAAGCTGGTATAATATGTGAGTGGACATATCTGCCCATCCAAAGGTGATAGTGAGGTCTTCCAGGGAGGGCTTCCTGAGTCAATGATGTCATGAAGCAGTATGGTAGTTTGGGGAACTACGATATGTCTGGCTTGAAAATAGTGTGGATGACGGAGGCCTGGTAAGACATGCTAGTGACCCAGGTGGAGGCCCGAGCTTGGAGTGGCTGGTAGGTTATCCTAACATGCTGAGATTATCCTGAATGTCTTGAGGAGACATTGGGAAATTAACCTTTCTATTTTCTTAAATACAATTGTATTTTTCTTACTGAAGTGCCGAACAGAGGGTTTATCGTTTCAAAAGTCAAGTGATGAGTGTCTTTCTTTTTGGATAATGTCATTCTTTCCTTTCCTTTCCCTCAATTTCCCCCTCCTGTCCCTGCCCACTAGTTTGCACAGTATATTTTTTACATCATGTCTACTGAGTACCATGACTACATTTGTCCGACTTTCCTCCCTCCATTTCTGCACCCCCATGCTGTTCTCATAAAAAAAAAAAACAAAAAACACTAAGCTGGCGCCGGTGGCTCATGCCTGTAATCCTAGCTACTCAGGAGGCTGAGATCTGAGGATCTCAGTTCAAAGCCATCCTTGGCATGAAAGTCCGTGAGACTCTTATTTCCAATAAACCACTCAGAAAACCGGAAGTGGCACTGTGGCTCAAGTGCTAGAGTGCTCACCTTGAGCTGAAGAGCTGAGGGACAGCACCCAGGCCCAGAGTTCAAGCCCCACGACTGACAAAAAGAAAAACCAAAAGCAAAAGCAAAACACCACCACCACCACCACTACTACTGCTGCCGCCACTACTACCATCAACAAAAACATATTTAACCTTTCTATTTTTAAAAGGGGCATCTTTTATAAATATAATATTTATACAATAATTTATATAATAATATTTGTAAATATAATATTTATATAATAAAAAGCTTGCTGAAGTGTTGCCCAGCAAGTATGAATTAGCTAAATATACAAAAGACAAATGGAAATTAGAATTGCTTGAGCTTGTGCTGTGTGTCAGGCCACAGTCCAGGGTAAAGGCTCAGGATAGATGGGGGAAGCTGAGGATGCATGGACAGCTCTGAGGAGACCCGTCAGTTTTTTGTCCTGCAGTAAAGACCTCTGTGGGGATACAGATTTGGGAGTTAGGAGATCTACCAGTGGTAAGAGGAGAAAATAGTGCTTAACCTGGTTTCATGGCTGTTCCACAATGGGATCTTTCCCTTCCTGCCCTGAGGCTCTTTCCCTGCATCCCAGCAGTAGGATAGAACCCAGGGTAGCTTTTCTGCTGCTTAAAGTTCCAACAACTGCAGCAGTTGGGAGCCTTTTTCTCAGAAATGTCTCCCACTTCCTTTTCTGTCTTGTATCCTGTGTATGTTAACTCTTTCTCCACCCAACCTGCTGCATCATTAGATAGCAGAGCAAAGCCAAGAAAATGCCACCAGTATTGTAGGCTTTATTTTTTTTAAACATAGGCAATGCCAGCTCCAGTGTGGGGGAGATGACTGAATTCTTGGTGGCTTTGTGGGCTGGATAGCAGGGTAGTAATTGACAATGCACCAGGGTAAGGGCTTGCTTGCTCTCCAGAATGTTTGTGAAACCAGGAACTTTTAAGCCATATTCTTGGCATCAGACTTCCTGGATCATTTACTTTGGCCACTAAGTGTTGGGCTGGCTGTAGACGAATTGCTTCTGCTATTTAGTGAGCTAGGATGATGAGCCTGGGCTGAGATGTTGCCATACAGGTCTGCACAAATAAAACTCCATGGAATTGTCAGCAAAAAATGAAACAAAGGCTTCTTTGGTTTAGGGGGTAACTTGGTCACATTTAAAATTTTAAAATATTCCTCTCCACTTCTCATTGCAGGGTGGAAAGTACGCTAGGCTAATATGAGATGCTTTGATGCCATATCAGTTCATTCATCCATTTAATCAATATTTATGGAGAATCTGTTATGCTAGAGCTTGCCTTCCATAAACATGACCCCCTTCCATGTGTTTTGTTTTTTTTTTCCCCCCTGGTCCTGGGGCTTGAGCTCAGCTGCTTTTGCTCAAGGCTACCACTCTACCACTTGAACCACAGCACCACTTCCAGCTTTTTCTGTTTATGTGGGACTGAGGAATCGAACACAGGGCTTCATGCATGCTAGGCAAGCACTCTACCCTACCATGTGTTTTGAGCAGAGGTTCTAATTCTCAGTAACAAGGCAGAAGGAATCCAGCTTTGCCACAAAGCTGTTATGCATACTGGCTAGTTGGGAAAGGGATGTTTTATTCACAAAAATTTTATCATGACAAACAAATGTGACCATCTTGTGGTCAAATCTATACACATTTTACAAATTTAATAGTAGTCTCTCCGTCACTTTGCTTTTAAGAACAAAAGATTTTTCTGAGAAGCCATCCCCCCACCCCTATGAAAATAGAGCTTACCTGGACAAAAGAGAAAAATAGGAGGCAAACAGAGTTGTTACATCTTGTAAATTATTCCTGATGGCCTATATTGTGGATTTTAGGAATTTACAAGTCACTGAATGGTTTATAAACCAACCAACCAGAGTTCTGTTGTCACTCAGATCTGTTCTTATAGCTTGTGAATAGGAAAAGAACAAGACCTCCAGCTAAATCAGATAAATGCAAACAACAGAAAGTTCTGGAAGAGTGTTGGGTGACCCAAGATGGCTTCATCCTAAAGTCAGAACATTTGTATGAAACAGATTCAGGGAAACTAGGAGTTGGAAAAAATGCAGAGATAACATACATTTTTCAACTTATTTTTTAAACCCAAACTAATTAGAGTTGGAAAACCTCATGAAATAAATACAGTTTTCTAAAACTTAACCTTCCTACCCCAGACAACTGGGAAAGTGAAAGGTGTTTCCTTTTACCAGTTGTATCAACTCAGGTTTCACAAGACAACTAAAGAGAAAGGAAGTCGCTACGTCTTTCGGAGAGTGCATCCTCTTTTCCTGGCTCCTTTTTCTTACTACCATTTAGAGGGACCAGGTGATAATGTATGAGGAGTGTAAGAACATTTAAGGACGTGGACACAAGAAGATATATTTTTGCAGCAAATAAAGGTTTGTAAAATCACTGCTCTTTCCCTGACTCTAATTCATCTACGACATTAGCTATTCCTACAGGATGCATCATCCTGAGATATTTTCAGTTAAGTGGCCCCTGCCACCTCTATGTTTATTTATTTTATCTTTGGAGTCTCCAAGAACAATTCAGTGCTATGTTGTTGAGCTCTGACACGCTATTACAATCTTCAGACAACTTGATTGGACGCATCTGTAGGAAAGGAACTGAGAATGGGAAAATGTTTTTGTTTAGCCTGATGAATGCAACATCTTGAGACTAGCATTAACATTTCTGGCTTCATGTTTGGCCCCTAGCTGCCACTCCTCTCTGGTGCAGAAGAAATCATGCTTAATAACTTTGTTTAAAGGATTTTCTTGTTCCAACCTTGCTTTTTTTTTTTTTTGTAACAATCTAACTCAATCTGTGTATATTTAAGAAAGAAAGGAGAACAGGCTGGGAGAAAAGTTGTATTCTGGACTCTACCCAAAACACTTTCACCCTCTACCCCCACCTCGGTTTTTTGTTTTTGTTTTTTGTTGTTGTTTTTTTGTAAGCCTTGAAAGTCTTTTAAAAGCTGCTTTGGTGAGTTTCCACCCCTCCCCCGCTCCAGGCACACAATGAGATACTAGTTTGTGGCCCAGTATGAGAGAAAGAGAGGAGCCAGGACTCTCACGGGACAGTTTGGCCACCAAAGTCTTCCAAACCCAAGAGGCTTTACATAAATTGGAGATGCTCTGGAAGGGGACCAGCAGCTTTTTTTGAGCTCCTTACCCATCACTAATTCTGGCTCCAGCTGGACTCCGGCTTGGTGATGAAAGGGACTGAAAGCAATGGGCCTCAGTGAGCATTTTGGACAGGATCTATTCAGGCTGCATTGACTCAGTCTGCATTAGGATGTTTCCATGGCAACAGGCACGTCTCAGCATGCTCCATGTAGGACTACTATACCTTACAAGAACATTTGATCATGGGCTTCTTCCTTCCTGATTATCTGAATATGCTCTACGATGAGTCTTTTGTTCATGCCATGTAATACGCATGGAGAAATGTCTCAGGTCAGCATCTGAGACCCTGAGACCACTATGGATTCCACTAGAGACATCACAGTTGGAATGGATGTAGAAGTTCAGAAAATGAGGCTGAGGCCCCTTTCCTGGTTACACTTGGCTCCTGGCTTTGGCTGAGGTTTGAGGACCCTGAGATGAAAAGACTGTCTGGCCATTGGCCATTGCGATTCTTACTCCAAGTGTGATTTGTGAGGCGGCTGGTATTAGGGAGAAGTAGAATGAACCTGGAATATTCATGTCCTGGGATAGATGTCTATTAATTGATTGACAAAACTGAGAGGTATTTGCAACCAATTATGAGACTACAGAGAAAGAGTCAAAGGAAATGGACTTTGATAGTTATATTTTTAAATTATTTTTATTATCTTTCAGTAGTTATAAAGGGGGTTTAATTGAACACATCAGCTTGTAAGTACAATATATCTTCATCAATATCACTCATTTCCTCATTCTTTTCCATCTCTCCCAACCCATCCATCCCTCCAATTTACCTTGTTCCATTTTCATATGCATATATTATTATGACTACATTTGTTCATCCTTCCTCTCTCCATTTGTCTATCATTGCTCCCTTGACAACACATGCTCTAGCTTCATTCTAGCTTTTCATTTTGTTAAACTGTAAGTTTGTTGTTCAAAGGAGTTACACCACTGGAATCCTCCCGTGTGTGTGTGTGTGTGTATGTGTGTGTGTGTGTGTGTGTGTGTGTGTGTGTGTGTGTGTGTGTGTGTACTTTAATGTGTTAGTGTGTATATATATATATATTGCTTTGTATATATTTTACTATATGTTTATAATTTAAATCTAACTTCCACATATGAGAGAAAACAAGTGTCCTTTGTCTCTGTGAATCCAAGTTACTTGTTACCATCTCTCTTTGTCCCTTTTCTTGTCTATCAGCATAGTACACAAAGCAGGGCTCTCCCCATCCCAGCCATATTAAAAGGAAACTTTTAGCTAAGTTTTGCTCTGTTCAATTATATATTCCCACAGAAGATACTTGAGGGCAACAAGGGTCATATTTGTCAAAAATTGTGCAACACAGGTTCATTCTTATTTTCCACACATTACACCCAAATTAGAAGTGAAGGGAGAAAGGTCTTCCTTGGGAAGATCAGAGAAAATGGCACTTGTGTTCTACAGAATGAATGGGATTTCACTAGGCTTCAGAGCCAAGTGAAGGAGGGTACCTCCAAAACACAAATCTGCCCAAGGTTACTTTTTAGTCACTTTGCAATTATAAAAGTAAAACCTGTCATATTCTCCTGTGGGGTCTGAGATGCTATAAACCAATCCCTTTAGATACTTGTCACCTAATCCTTGGAATGAACCTCCTTAGAACCTTCTCCACTCAGTACTATAAGCACTTGTGCTTCTTTGACCGTGGGGGTGTGTGGGGGGGAATCTCTCCAGAACACTGCAGATATTTAGTATCACCTCTGGCTCCACATGCTTAATATAATTCATGGATCACCTTCACTCTTGTTTTTAATGGTGAGCACTGTCTCTAGAAACTGCCAAGTGTAGACTAAATTTGCTCAGGGGAAAAACTGGCCCAGCTGTGAAGCACTTGACTAGAAAGAATCAGTGTTATCCATTTACTGTACAAACTCATAGGTCCTATTTCAACATTCAGCATAGATTAATTTACCAATATAACATTTTCTTTTCCATAGGTATATATTCATATATATATGTATATATGATAAATATGAATATTATACACATTTGTACATATATACATATGTAGAACTTGAGGTAGAGCTCAGGCTAGAACTCAGGGCCTCCTGATCTCCAGTGGCTTTTCTTCTTGAGGCTGACATTCTGTCACTTGAGCTATACCTCTACTTCGAGAATTTTGCTGGTTAATTGCAAATAAGAGACACCCAGATTTGTCTACTTAGGCTGGCTTTGAACTGTGATCTTCAGATCTTAGCCTCCTAAATAGCTAAAATTACAACATGAGCTATTGACACCTAGATGTATAATTTGAATTGGCTTATTTCATGAGCCTGTGTGTTTAAGATCTCTAAACACAATGACACACAGAAAGCTATTTGTCAGATTATTTTGTCTCTTTGGTCTGACAACATGGTCTAGTACTGTATAAAAGGCATGTATCACAATTTATACAAGTCTGTGTCAGTGGATCTTTTGCCTATTTGTTTTCTCTCCTCACTTGCAATGTCTTAACACATATTTGCTGTGATGTATACAGAGAAATTTGGACTAGGAACTTAAGGCTGCCTTGCTATTATTCATCTCCAGAATGACTGAACATTAACTAGATTCTTTGTGCTTCTTAGAAAAATGCTTCTTTCCTGTTGAAAACAACCCTAAATGGGGGAAGAAAAGGGGAAGAGAAGGGTAGAGGAGAGGGCTGAAGGGAAAGAAACAAAAAGGGATTTACCAGCCACTCCACTGATTGAGCTACAGTGTTGCTGAGCATTAATTCAGAAAAAAAAAAAAGTTGAATAGCGCAACAGGGAATTTCAGATGTCAAAGGACATATCCTGGCACGACAGGAGGGAGGAACAAGGATGAAGTTTCCCATTTGGCTTCCCAAGGCCACTCAAGACTTTGCCCCCCACTCTTATTTGACCCAAAGCCAAAGCCAACTGCTTGCAGCATCCCTTATCCGAAAGCAATGTGCCTCTTTATTTCTGCCTTAGTTATAGGAAGTATGTATTATGCCTGAAAAAATGTCATATACTTTCAATAGACTTTTTCTTTCATGATACCTCTGGACAGGTCTAGATTCCTCTATGGGCAAGCAGGAAATAACCTTGCCCTGGACAAGCTCCACTGCATCAGCGAGTATTCGCAGTTAGCTCTTTCTAATATATTCACAGGGAGGAGACCAGAGATTTTGGGATTAATCAGCTCTGCCTCCAGAAAAGTGTAAATTGCAGGAGCTTTTTTTGTATAGACGAAGGATGCTTGGTGTGTGATCTCCTACCCCACCTTCAAGATCTGGCTGCCTCAGGAAACGTTTTAATCCCTTGGCCTCTTGGCTTCCTAGATTCTCTCTAACCTCTCTTAATCTCCTGTGTATTTATTACCACCTTAGAGTCTTGGGTACTTCATTTCCTGTGTACTACTTGACTGTGATACCTTAAAGGAAAGATGAGGTCTAAGGCAGCTCCGTGTTTTTGTTTTATTTTTCCTGACTCTCCACAGTGCTATCTTCTCTTGATCAAAGACACAAATAGAGCAATCGCTGCAGTTCTAGCTATATAGTTCTACCTGTATCTCTCTCATTCATTCACAAAGCTGAGCTACAAGGAACCTGGACATAGGGAATTTTTGCTGCTATTTTGAAAAAGAAATAATCTACCTGAGGCAAATTTATCAAGTTAACAATCGATTTGCCTTGTGACTTAACAATTTCAGCTTTCTCTGAGAAAGCTGAGTGTGTGATATGGGTAAAGAATATGTGACAAGACATACAAACACCAAAACAACTGTGATAACACACCACCACTAATAAACTTGAAGACATAATAAATTAGATATGGATAAACTGATGATATCTAAGCTACATAATATGACACCATATCTTTTATATGATAGACTCTCATGTGCTCACCTGTTGAGAGTTTCTACATAAAATAATCAAATTATGAATTAAGATCTCTAATGCCACTCGTGTGAAAAATGAAGACTCTTGTGGTCTATTGGTAAGTATCTTCAGGCAAATGCATAGAAATGGGTCCACAAACTTCTGTAGCAAGTAGATAGTCTTAGCTTGCCTCAAGGTAGTGGATTTCAACTGGGAGCAACTGTAGCATCCAGCAACATTTGGTGATTTCTGGAGACAATTTTAGTTGACATAACCCAGGCTAGGGATATATGAACATCCTACAATCCACAGAACAGCTCTCCACTGCTAAATTAATAATCATGCCAAGATCAAGAAGGACTGAACTTGAGATACCAAATAAATACACCGCACACAATCTGTTATAAAGCAAACTTTTCATGACTACAACTTACCCCCATTCTGCATCCTTAAGTCTTATCAAGACTTGGCAACACACTCCTGGATGCCCACTTGTCTCACTTCCATCCACATCGACTCCATCATACCTGTCAGCTCTAACTGTGGCGTTTCTTACCATCTCCTGACACTTTCCTATCATTGAAGTCAGGCCACCTTTGTGTCTTCCCTAAGCCACACAAAGGGGAAAAGGAACATGAGAGATGCTAGCTGTCCCATGGCGTAGAAAGCATAGAGTTTGAGGAAGTGTCAGTGGGGACCAGAGGATAGAAATATACTCCTTCTGGGGGGGGGAGTAGGATAGAAGAAAATACTAAATTAGGCGGATAAGAAGCATAAGAAAGCAGCCAACTGGTTTTCATGAAGCCTGTCCAAACTTTGTTTGCATGCGGTAATCAGCCATTGTGAGCTGGATTTAGTTTGAGGGCACAAAAGCCCTTTGTTGGGTTAGCCACACAGTCTACAATTTGCCATGGCAACAGAGGGACCAGCCTGATGTTCTTACAGAAGAGAAGAGAGAGAATGGAGCTTCTCATTGAGTAGACTGAGGTGGTATTTAGGCTGCAGGCAAGAGTTACCATCTCAGCATTTGTGAAGTTGAAGGGAAGTACTGATCAAGTCTGATGAGCCCTAGAGGCTGAGGCAGAGGCCATTTTCAATGGTTGTTTTTATGTGAATTTACTAAACATTGGAAGGTCTCCATTTCTTTATTTGAAGAATGGGCTTAATAAGCCTGGCTTTTGGAGCTTCCTCCCATTGTAATACTGTAATTCTTCAGTCTGCTGAAGAGCATTCTTTAGCTCATATGCACTTGATAGGATTCAGGATCAAGAACCACTGTGGCAGAATTTCGAGACTGGCAGAATCTCATGCTGTAATTATAAGAGCTTGACCCTACCCTTAGCACCACCTGGATTCACATCACCTCAACAAGTAACCTAAGAGACCAAGAGCATGGTTAAGATGACAATTATCCATCTTTATGTGGAGGATCATGAGATCACCCGCTCATACCTTAGACTCCAGAGTCCCTAAATTGAATATCATCCAGTTTCCCCCTTATCTCTCAACTCTCTTTATTCTCTCACCATTGTACACACATCTTCAAGCTCTTCCCTTGATCTTCCCCTTCATTTTCTTTTCCCCTAAGTGTAAGATGGTAGAGGAGGAGTTCTAAAGCATACTATAGTTCTTTTCAAATGTATTTTTCTTCCACTCTGTTTCTTCCCTTCCTTTTCCATTCCTAATGGCCTGAGGATGTTCCCTTCTCATAAAGAAAAACATATTAAAGCTACTTTGTAAATTATGTATTTGTGTTGGTGATGGACACCCTTCACTTATTTCCCAGACTCATAGAAAAAAAAATAGCTTCTATACATTTCATTCTTTCAATACTCCTTCTGTCATTATGGTGTCTTCTCAAACATCTACTCAATGTAGTTAAACCCTGAAGCTGCTTTTGTTTACTTCTGAACTTGGGACCCATGTAGGATGCAATTATAATGCTACTGAATATCTCTCTTTCAATTTAAGGCTAAACTCTGAAATACATCCTCATCCTCATTAGGCAGTCATTCTACATTTTCCTCAAGTAATAGTTGCTCCAACTTTCTGCGTGACAGTGTCATATCTTCCTCTGTTTCACACTCAAATGCTTTCATTCCATCCTTTACGTTCATAGATGGCTTTTGTGGCAGCAAATTCAATGGCCATGTTTTCTCCTCACTTAACCTGCCAGGATATTAGATGCAGCGAATTATGAATTTCCTCGTAACACTCCTGCCACTTTGAATGATGGATACCACTCCTTCCTTACAGCACCTAGCATTCCAGTCTTTCCTTCTTGAAATGTGCAGTTCTTCTTCACCACGGAGTCATGGACTTTCCAAGGGGTTGATCCTTCTCTCCTTCCCTTTCCCATTCCTCTTCCTCTTTTCTTTCTTTTCTTCTGTCTAGTTTCTTAGTGCTACTTGCCCATCTCATAGAGTTCAGTGCCATCTATGAGACTCAAATTTTATCTGTAGCACAAGGCCCCTGGGAAACTTGCTGTCAGTGTCCATGAGACTATTTTGTTGCAGTAGAAAGTCTTGTCATGGGGAGTCAACCTGCAATACACTGAGGGACAAAAGCAGGTCATTTGTGGTGGGGACAGAGACAGTCATTGTAGGCAATATCTTTGGACTAAAAAAAAAAGTAAGTAAGCAGTCTTTGTGGCTGAGCTATGGCGACATTAACCTCAGAGCTAAATGGCTGATGGGAAGAAGGGGACTAATTTCATCTGTAAAATGATAGGCCTGGAGGAGAAAATAATTACCCTTGTCTCTCCTAGTTCTGACCACTCTGGCTTCTCCAAGAAACCCCACTGAGATGAATGTGCAGTAGCAGAGCAGGCATGGCCCAGGAGCGCTGCGGGGTGGGGGTGGGAGGCACGCTGCCCTTGGGGTCTGCTGGAGATTCCTGGCTGTCTCTGTGGCTGTCTGCCTCATGTTCCATCTCCTTACTGCGCAGAGCCCTCCTCTGCTTAGTCATGCATACCGTGTGCATACAGTACCAGGACTAACTTGTGCTGTACTTTCTGGAACCATCTCAATCACTGGTGAGTTTCTACAACAGAAATAGAATTTCCTCTGTAAGATCTTCATTAGTACTCATTGCTGTTGCATTAAAGTTCAAATTCTTGTTGTATCACTCACATTCAAGAAGCAGGCAGCTCCAGATGCCATCTTCAGTTCATCCCTAATATCGCTCCCTAAAAAATCAATTTCTAGTCATCTGGACTAAATGAATCTGTCCCATCTTCTCTTTCCTCTTCTCCATTCCCATCCCTGTGACCTTTTGCTCCTCTCCTCCCTCCCTCTTTCCTCTCTTCTTCCTTCCCTACTCCTTCCCTCCCTCCCTCCCTCCCTCCCTCCCTCCCTCCCTTCCTCCCTCCCTTCCTTCCTTCCTTCCTTCCTTCCTTCCTTCCTTCCTTCCTTCTTTCCTTCCTTCCTTCCTTCCTTCCTTCCCTCTTTCTCTTTTCTTTACACATACTATGTGATTTCTTATCTGAAGCCTTTGTATGTATTGTATTTTTATGCTTTTACAAGAATATCTCTTTATATAAGTAAAACAGATAACAATCCCCCACCCCATGAAAATCTCTGATGCCTTCCCTTCACACTTAATACGCTACACAAACTGCTCACCCTTCTCTACATGGCCTCCTAGGACCTGGCCCTGTCCTCCTTCCTATCTTATTGTTGCAACTTTGACCTACTCTATGCAGCTACATTGCCCTCTTTTTGTGTCATACACATGCCGTACATTTTCCCTGAATGTAAGTAAGAGCTGTTTTAGTAGTCCTTCTCTCTGCAGGCAAGTTGCTGGTCCCCAACATTGCCTGGCTGGCATCTTCCCTTGTCCAGATTATATATCTAAGTATTTATGATGCTGTAACCTTACTGCCTCTTAACTTCTTTCTCCCATTGACTATATTATTTTATAGACAATAGTTTTAACCTAGATATTTTCACTTTCCTACTACTTAGCTCTTTTGTATTTATATAATTTTGAAAACAGAGTAAATTGTTATTGTATCTTATTCAAAGTCTTGGGTCTATGGCTTTAGGACACCTTTATTTCTCATATTCTGGGTTCAGATCAAGTTTGTTTAAAACTTTAGTCAATGAAGAATCAGAACTTTACACATACACACACACACATACACACACATTTGCAGTACTGGGGTTTGAATTTAAGGCTTTATACTTGCTTGGCAGGTGATCTACCACATGAGCCACTTTGCTAGTCAAAAATAACAACTTTTATACCTATTGGACTAGTATATCTTAGTTGTTCTTGAAAAAAACTAATGACTTGATAGGGCCTTTTTGTCCTGTAGAATATAAAATTTTATTTCTATATTATTGTCCTTGCCAAAGAACTGACAAAACTGCAGTTAAGATATGAAAGTCCTCAATACCTATCAAGTTCCAGTTAATAAAATGAAAAGCTCTAATTTTAAATGAAGGAGATTTAATGCAGCGATTTGATTCTGTGTGTGTTGGAAGGCTGATGCAGCAAAGAGGAGCTATGGAGGTAATTCAACATTAGCAATGAAGGGAGCACGCTATCCAGGAACAGAGTCTGGTATGTGGTTTGGGGGCACTTTGGAATATGGAGAGGACTCAGCATGGCCATTTCTCATATTTCTGGAGGTGAGATGTCTTTGACTGTGAGGTGGGAACACAGAGTGAACGCACCACTGCTATTAGACTAGCAAGCGCTTGCCCCCTTTTGCCTGCGCTCAGAACTCTGAGAACATGAATTAAACCTGGTAGGCTAGTTCATGCTGGTGTCCAAGAGGCAGCTCACCATGTGTGCTGGGCAGACTGGAACTACAGCTATGTGTGCTGTCTGACAGGATCTAGACTGGAGAGGGAGTCCTCTTCATCTTGCCACCTTCTGTTCTCCTGTCAATTTCTCCTGTTGGAGGACTTGAATTGGGAGTGGACCAGGAGTCTGGGAAGTGTTTTCAGAACCTTAACATCAGCATCCCAGAGAACAGATAGTCATGAGGACCCCTCCCCTGATGCTGAAAGACACTGGGTAAATAACATGTATTCTTCTGATTGAGAAAGATTAAGGAGATGTAGCCTCCAAAGCAATGTGGTGAAATATGGTCCTTATTTCATAGCTTGGTTCCAATGTGAGTCCCAACATGTCTCAAGGAAGAAATTGCAGCCTGCGACAGAAGCTCTGTGGAAAAATCCTGTTGAGCTCCCAAGTCAAAGAATTCCTTTGAGCCCAAACACATGGAGCTCATGATTTATTTTAGCTTTTGCTTATTTTTTGCCTCCTTTAACAGCCCCTAGTTCCAAGAACATCTTCTGGGCCAGATGCCCCCGTGGCTCAGAGGCTTGGAAACAGTCATTTACTATAAAGCTTTCTCTTCAGGCCTCCCTGCCAAGCCCAGGCGGTGTGCAGCCCCACCCTGTTTCCCAGATTGCATGGTTCTGAATGTCACTCCAACACGTCTCATCTCCACAATCCCGTCTTTTTTTGTTTTTGTAAAAAATATTAAATCATTTCTTAATTTAAGTAGTGTACATTTAACAAAGAGGTTTATGAATATAATACATCTTGATCAATTTCTTTCAACATTTTTACCCATTCTTCTCCTACCCATTTGTTAATTTTGTAGGACATATGTTTGATTCTTGCCTCCATTTTCCCTCTCTTCTTTCTGTTTTCTACTGTGCTTATCTATTAATTCTATTTCATGGACTTTTGTGAAGTTCCTTCTAGTATATTCTTCTCCAGAGATCCTACAACACAATAGGGAGTATATTCTGATAATAGTGAGAGTGAATTTCTTGGCTTTACTCATTTGCTACCTCATTGATACTACCTCATTGATGCAGGGTTTTTTTTTTTGGGGAGGGGGCAGGTTTTGAGGACTCTATTCATCATATTTAACTCCTGACAAAGTTAAGTTGTGATAAGTAAAATCTAAGTTAACTCTAAAACCATAGCAATGTAACCCCTTTGAGTCTTACTGTTCTCTGCTTTAATAGAGGACTAATGTCTATACCTACAGACCATTAGATGACACAGGCTGTGTGATTTGTCTAGCATATAAGTGTAATTCTCAATTGCCTTTTTCCAAATGAGAGTGAGTCTTTTCATAGGACCCATATGAGGGAAAAAGCATGAATAAATCTAGCCTTGAGTCATATGATGGATTTCATAATAAGAATGGATATAAGAAAAAAAACCCTCCAATTTTCTCTTGAAGGACAATCCTCCTCCCTCTCCCCCCCAGGTTCTTATAGGAAACAACCGGAAGATAACAGCGGATGAGTTCTGACTATGGACTGATTTTCTTTCTTTACTTTTATCCCTAAGCATGGTATTGTTTGTGCCTAAGTAAGAGGGGAATTGAGAATAATGAGAGCAAAAGCACTGAGACCTTATGGGATGCTCCTATGCAGAAAGGGAATACAGAGTTTAGGACTTAACATATGGCCTAGTGTCAGGCCTTGCAGATCCTGGATGGCTTGCTCAGAGTTTGCATTGAATTTGCTAGGAAATCAAAACCAGAAAAGGAGGGAGGGAGGGAGAGAGAGGGGGAGGAAAGG
The DNA here is from genome assembly GCF_024711535.1 of Dipodomys merriami. Lineage (NCBI taxonomy): Eukaryota > Metazoa > Chordata > Mammalia > Rodentia > Heteromyidae > Dipodomys > Dipodomys merriami. The sequence goes on from NW_027202382.1 coordinate 30,602,555, forward strand.
ATTGGGGAGAAGAGGGAGGAGAGGAGAGGGGAGAAGAAGGGTAGGAGGGAGAGAGATAAATGAGGGAAGGGGGAGGGAGAAGAGAGGGGAGAGGAAAGAAGGAAGGAATGAAGGACATTGTGAAACGAATTTGACATTTTATGTATAAAAATCTCTTTAAAAAAAATGACAGACTCAGAAAAATGTAAGGTTCAGGGATATTTGTCTTTGATAGTTCTCCCTTGCGACCGCACCCCCCCCCCCATGCCTTCAGGAAAGATATACTTAAAATAAATGCTAGTGGCCCAAATGTTCCTGTTTTTCTATTCATGCAGAATACAAGTTGTCATTGTTCGCCTCAACACCAGGAAGCTTTTTCCAACTGGCCAAATGGCGATGCTCGTAAAAGAGATGACAGGGGATCTCGTGGAGGGGCTATTTTGGCGGAAAACACTTGGTCTGGAGCAACGCTTTTGGTCTACGGCCCCTAAAGGAGCCAGCATTGTGGTTGAGAAACAAGGGCGTAAAAAGACGAGAGGAATCAATGTAGTAAATGTAATTTTCAAAAGGCACTTGGTACAAGCACTTGGGGGAGAGGGTGAGTGGAACAAGAGAAGGTAATGGATGGCGAATATGACTAGCCTTCATTGTATACATAGATGAAAATACCATAGTGAAGTTCATTTTGTACAGTTAATGTACCCTACTTAAAAATCTAAAGCGAAGCACAGGCAAGCGTGGGATTTTTCAAGGTGGGGCTTCAAGAAAAGCTTTTAGGACAACATACAAAATAATAAGTCATCACCAAGTGGAGTCTTAAAGGATGAGCAAGAGTTGGGCACAGGAGGCTCATTAGGTATAGAAGTGCCCCCAAACAAACCCACAGAGTAGAAGAACATCAGAACCCCCAAGGGGAGACACAAGGCATTATGATTCTGGAGGATAACAAGGCAGAGAGAAAGCAGGAGTAGAGAGGTGCTGAAGGGGTAAAGCTGGACCTGAACAACTGGGTCTCTTTTGCTCATCCCAGAAGCTTACATTTTATCCTGCAGGAGATGGGGAGATGTTGAAAAGTAAGTGACACTGTAGAATGTATTATGTTTATGGGGGATGTATGGGGAGAGGCAACGAGATGATGGGAGAAAGACCAGTTGGTTCTCTTGACAACAAATTCCGATAGGCACTGAAGGCCAGAACTGTTGGGTGGATCGAGGAAAGGAAGGGATGAGGGCCTGTGACTGATGAATGGGAAGGCAGGGTACCTGAAATCTTGATATATAATAACTGGAAGTAAGGAGCACAAAAAAGGGGGTGCCATTTTGGGGGAGAGACTATGTTAGGCTTCAGAAACCCTGGATATGAGTTGATGCCTTGAGGTGTGGAAGACTCATCATCCTGACTGTAGCAATTACTCAAGTGACACTAGGAGTAAATGATTTAATCCTCCAAGCCCCAACATAATCATCTTGTTTTAGAGAGAAAAAAATTAATAGTTTTCTGTGAAAGATTAGTTTACACCAGGAACTTAGTATGGCTTTCACCTAAATCTTTCCATTAGCACTTTCTACATATTAATTATGAGGAAACAAGCCACCCAAATGACCTGTCTCTGAAGTTGACAAATTCAAAATGGCTTCTGTCGGACCTCTTAAACCTCAGAAATACTCTTAGCATCTAGAACTGGCTCCTGTGCTTGCTTTATGTCATGTATGATGTTCTTTTTGTTTAGTCTCAGAATCATCTCTCAGAGTAGAGGACATTTTCCCTGAGAATCCACATGAAAAAAAAAATCTAAAAAGTCTTTGAGAAGCAAAAAATATAATGATTTGGGGAGGATTTTGAAATTTGTGTCAGCTTTTGAGAAAGACTATTTTATGTTTTTCATATAAAATTTTTGAAGATTGAGAAATGAACTTTGCTTTCAAATATCTGTCTCTGCCAAAATAATAATAAAATAGTTTTCCCATCTCTGTAAAAACCATCTGGTCCAGACTTGAAGGTTACCCGTTGTTGTCATTTTTAGGGTTTTTTGTTTTCAGTAGCAGGACATAAGGAGGAATGAAGCAAAACTACCCGGTCCTCATTCACAACTAGGAAGTCATGAAATAAACAAGTCCTTGCCATTCTTGCTACGTGTGCTTTTGGCACAACAGCTGCTTGGGCATGACAGATCCAGTTTTCACTACAAACTGTGAACTAGCATATTTTTTAACTTGGCTTCTGAGGTATTTAATTGGGAGCTTACTTTTTTCCCCCTAATAATGTGCAGATGGTTCTCCTTCCCAAAGACCTCAATCAAACCCCTACCCAGTGTTGGAATAATATATCTTATTTTCTCTAAGGATAAGAATGGATTTATAATTGTCTCCATGAGCATCATCAACCCCATTCTTCATTCCAAACAGCTTCCTAAAACAGCATGTGTACAGTAAGGTTGTTAGAGCGACAGAATATGAGTGTGCTAGAATGTGAGGGTGAAGAGCTGGTGTTAATCCTGCCACTGCAACCTTCACCTAGAGCTAGAGGGAGTACCAGAGGGTCACTTTAGAATACAGACCTTCAAGTCAGGTCAAGATTACAATCCTGACGCTTCTCCTTCCAAGACATATTTGGGGTGCATTTAGGTCATGATACATAACTGCTTTGCATCTCCATCAGGGCTCTGAGTTTGAGCCCCAGTTCTGTGATTAGTTAAGAAGGCAACTTGAGTCCATTTCCTCAAATGTCTTTATTTTTTTGATATGTAAAATGAAGAAGATTATAGCATCTACTCTCTTAAGTCTGTGTCATAAGAAGAGAGTTTATGAATAAAAAATTGAGCAAAGCTTGGCAGATAGCACTCTAGGTGGTAACTATGATTCTATTTAAAAAAATCATATGGATCTTTGTAGTGCTATTGTAACTAAGAATTTCCTCTCCTTCCATCCTTCCTTCTTCCCTCCCTCCCTCCCTTCCTCCTTACTCCCCTTCCTCTCTTTCTTCCTCTCTTTCTTTCTCTCTTACCTTTCTCTCTTACCTTTCTTTCTTTCTTTCTTTCTTTCTTTTCTTTCTTTTCTTTCTTTCTTTCTTTCTTTCTTTCTTTCTTTCTTTCTTCTCTCTCTCTCTCTCTCCTTCTTTTCTTCCTTCTTTTTTTGTGTTAGTGCTGGGGCTACATTGTCCATTAGCTTTTCTTTCATGGCTAGCCTTCTACCACTTGAACCATACCTCTACTTCAGCTTTTTGGTAGTTAATTGGAGCTAAGAGTATCATGGATTGGGCTAACTTCCAACTTTGATCCTCAGATCTCAGCCTCCGGAGTAGCAAGGATTGTAACTGTGAGCTACCAGCGATGCAAAACAAGTTTTCTCTAGAGAGAGGTCTGTAGTTTCAGTTTTCAACACTCTGATAGATGTCAAAGTGATCATTCAAGCCTCAACCACTGGGAGATCATGGTCCCTTGTCCCTGCTAGATGGTTTTCTGGGAAGTGCCAATAAGATTACAAATGTGAAAACACTTAGCTAACTCTCAGATGTTCTATAAATGTGAGTTTATTAGCTGGACCTCCTTCCACTACAAGTGACAAAATTCTAACTCATATCCTCTTCTGCCAAGAAGAAGATTCATGGGCTATTTTGACTGGCTGTTAAAATAACATCTAGAGCTGGCGGCAGAATTTCCAGAAGCAGGGCTTTGGGGATCTGAACTGATGGTCCTTATACTTGGAACACTGGAGCATATAGTTTACACCTATCTGTTATTTCCTTCTCTACATGACCCATGTAATGCAGACCATGGCCCCAGAAACCTGGGTTCTCATTTGTCCATCTCCCAAGCCAGCAACAAGGGGCAATCTCGGGATCATCTCCTGCATATGCACTGAATTCTGAATGACCTTGTTTTTATTGCCTGTGTAATCATGGGCCCAATTGGATCCAAGGGAATGGAGTACTGAGAAGTATTTGTGACTTAGTCACAAAACATTCATTTAATAGAATACAGATTAATATACTACTCAGAAGAGAAAATGAGGAAAAAGGATACTAGGTAAATAGGAACAACAACACTATCCCAGGCTATCACCATTAAAACTACTACAATTAGTCTCTTAGTATATTTGAAACCTCAGTTAATTATGCCCCAAATTGTTTGAGTTTTTCTTAGTTTCTTGGGCAGAGATACATGACAGAATATTGGTCTTATTAGAAGATATCTTGAATACATAAAAAAGTAAATCACAAACCCAAAAGAAGCTGTCTTGAGAGCAAATATAAAAGCCCCACCAGCAAAGTATCTTTCATATGAACTATTTGGGGCTAGGTGATGTTCTATTTTGAGGGGCTGTCCTGTGTTCTATGGGATGTTTTCAGTATTCTTGGCCATTATGTACATAATACTGGTACCATCTCCTCCCTCCTTGTGACAACAAAAATATTTCTTCACATTGCCAGATGCCCGCTTACATCCCTCCCATAAGTCCCATCTTGAGAAGGATTGTACTAGTGGATTCCAGGTCAGTACAATTTTTACATCTGTTTTTTACCTTTATTTCCAAAGGACTGGCTAGAGAGCACACTTTTATAATCTTTCTTTATTCTTTCTATACATTATTAAATCAATGCACCCCAGCATTGAGCATTGGAAGGTCATCTTGTTAACAAGGCTGCAATACATATCTTGGTGTAGTCTGTCCTTTAATACCTACCCACATTGTGTGGCTGTGACTCCTCTTCTTTCTTGGTCTTGGCTTCCTAAATTGGCAAAATGAGAAGATGTCCCTCTAATTTTGCATATTACTCTAGTATTTTATGATACAAATGGATGGTATTTGATCTCTGAAATGGGAAGTTGTCCTATAAATCTCATTTATTATGAAATCATAATCATAATAATCTCTTGTGTTTTGGAAGTAAAGATAGAATGAGATTGCCTGACATACTTAGAGAAGAAGCTAAAACAAGTACGAACCTGTTGGAAGATCTCTACTGCTGCTTAATCTTTTGTCTTTAGGTTAGACCTAAGGAGAGAGGGAAACAACATAAGTGGAAAACCATTCAGTGTGGCTGAAGGAGAATGTGTGAAGGGCTGGGAGAGTTACAGAGAACTGAGAGCCTGTACAGAGCCTTAAATGCAGAATTTTGGCCATAGTGCTATTTCCCAAGGGTTTGGGGAGTGGAAAGATATGTAATAAAATTTTATACAATCTTAGCATGGGGGTATAGACTGATACTCCCAGAACTTGGAAGGCAGAGGCAAGAGGATTAGAAGTTTGATACCAGCTGGGTGTATGTACATAATGAGACTGTGTCAAACAATCAAACCAACAAATCTTACCAATGTAAGTAGGCAAATTGTATTTCCACCTTTGTGTTTGAAGTTTAGAAAAATAACATAACACCAGCCATGTGTAATTTGAATTAGATAATAGCTTGTTACCTCTTTATTTTTTCCTGTTAAAATTACTGTTACCTAGGATCCTCTAATTTTGTGGACATATATGCTCAAGAAGGGGTCATGAGTAGGAACTTGCCGTGAGTTGGTAGCAGAATGCACACAGCCAGACATGGCTTAAGGCGTCCAACCCAGTGATGGCCACATCAAGAAAAGGGAAAAAATTGGGGGAAATACCACCCCTGCTTCCACTGAATATCAGATTTCCATAAAGGGACTCATGCTCACTCTGGGTTTCCCATCTTTCCCTCCTGTAAGTCTCTATTCTTAGGAACTGGGGTTTCAACATTATTCTTGCCATTTTCTCCTAGCTAGAAATATCTCCAAATTTCTATTGTATTTTAAATAGTACTCCCTCCCTAACTTTCCAAGGCATAATTAACTATCCTTTCATTTCCCCCCAAAACACCTTGCCTTGTACACATTTGAATTATAGCATTTACTTTTATATAACATTATTCTTTCTTCTTATCTCACTCTCTTCTAAGGTCAGAGTGGAGGAAACTAGACCTTCTTTAAGAAAGTGTCAATGCAGGAGACTTATGTTATCACCTCTATTTTTTGGGGGGGGGTACTGTGGCTCAACCCCAGGATATGGTACTTTCTAGGCAGGCACTTTTCCATTAAGTATATTCCAGCTCTCACCGCTTTTTGTTTGTTTTTGGTATTTGATTGGGACAGTGTTAGAATCTTTAGAGTTAGATAATTTGAGTAAAGGAAGTTCCCAGGATATTTTCATGGGGAATTCTAGATTGTTGAATGTTTTCCTTTTTTTGAAAAAAATAAGAGAATTCCTTACTGTGTTTCCTTGCTCATCTTTTTAACACTCCTTTATCTTTCTCGTCTATTTTTTGTGTTATTTATTTATTTATTTATTTATTGTTGGTCGTGGGGCTTGAACTCTGGGCCTGAGCGCTGTCCCTCAGCTTTTCAGCTCAAGGCTAATGCTCTACCACTTCTGGTTTTCTTGTGGTTTATTGGAGATAATAGTTTCATAGCTTTTCCTGACCAGGCAGGCTTTGAAACTCAGTATTCAGATCTAAGCCTCCTGAATAGCTAAGATTACAAGTGTAAGCTATAGGTGCCGGCCCATGTTTTTTATTTTTTAATTATTATCTTTAAATAGTGTCCAAAGGACTTGCTATTTAACGGAGCAGAATATGTGTATGATGCATCTTTATCAGTGTCACCCCTTTCAATGTTCTCATACCCCTTTGACCCATCCCTTCTTTTTTCTTAATTTTGTAATATATACATATATTCATATATAAATATACACACATATATGTATTTCTTGACTGCATTCCCTCCCTTCTCCCATTCATTCATCTATTCCTCTCCCCTTGACTCCATTTCTCTATTCCCCCATTTGCAAGTTTCCATTTCTTAGTGCTTATTTTGTTGGGCTTTGACTGCTTGAGTTCTCTGTAGGGTCTACCATACTTCAGTTAGTTCATTTGTAACCAATTGCATACCACTCTTTGCTTTGATCTCCTACTAATTTGCATCCACTGCTGGATGTAAGGATGTAGAGATAAATCAGCCCGAGTCATGCCATCAACTAGCTCGTAGTCTCATGGCCAAAGTCATCAAGGAAGTAAAGGATTTCAGCACATCATAGTATATAACTTCCTACTATACAGGAAATACGCCACACAGTATTGTACATACCATTTCATTGTATCTGTTTACATATAACTTAAACTATTATTTATATTGGATTATATACTATAAGAGGGATTTGTCAAATACCTTAGGAGTTATCTCTCTGGCTTCAGGAGAAGCCATATAGAAAACATGTTTGAAAGGAAAATCCAGAGAGACAAATATAGGACAATTCAATATAGTTTGGGGAGGGGGGTTGTCTGGGAAGAGCTGGTTGGGGCAGTGCTCACTGTGGAACTTGTATCTCCACTAGCTTTGTATAAGAGCAAACTGTGTCAACAGCATCATCTATCCATGGCTCAGATTACCATCCAAACCAGACTCTGGGTCAGCAGCAAGAAGGGAATGAGCACATTGCCTTTCTCACTGAGCATGCAACCTGTTTCTCATTAGCCTTCTTTCCAGCTACTTCGGACTCTACTGAAACCATGTGCCTTTCCACTGCAAATCTCATCTGCAAAGCATTAAATAACTTCTTATTTTCTTCCATTTCCCCGGGATTTCACGTTGCAAATAGAAACTGTTGAATGGGGCAGTTAATGACTGGGTAAGTTTGTAAGTACTCTATTATTTTAATATGACCAATAGCTGTTCATTATCAGGTCATGAAGGTACAAAGTATATTTTGTTTTATCATGACATCCTCATGTCTCTAACTGTGAAAGGCATAAATTAAGAAATTAGAAAACAGATTTAGTTGAACAAGACTGAAGATTCGAAAGAAGTGAGTAGTATGGTCTCTTGTCATATGTTACAAATGGATCAGGTGAAGGGGGCTGACACTCCTCTTGCTGAATGTACTAGCTAGGGTCTAGAATGTTGGTACTCGGCCAATACTCCTATTGGAGCAAATTTTTGCTCCTGCTTTTATTGAGGTTCAGATGGAGGACCTTTTCCTTCACACTTCCCTCTCTCTCTCTCTTTTTTTTTTTTTTTGGCCAGTCGTGGGGCTTGAACTCTGGGCTTGGACGCTGTCCCTGTTCTCTTCAACTCAAGGAGAGAGTGCTCTACCGCTTGAGCCACAGCTCCACTTCTGGTTTTCAAGTGGTTTTTATTGGAGATAAGAGTCTCACGGTCTTTCCTGCCTGGGCTGGCTTTGAACCGAGATCCTCAGCTCTCAGCCTCCTGAGTAGCTAGTATTACAGGCGTGAGCCACGGGCGCCGGCTCACTTCTTCTCTTTCATCCCATTTGTCTTCATGCTGCTGGCACCAAAATCTTTGTGAAACACAGACTCGGTCATCTCACTAAAATCTACTTTGTTTGCATACTGTATTTTTAATAGTGGAAGAACACTTAACCTCAGATCCACCCCTATAACAAATATCTAAGAGCACAGTATCCTTGTTAAGTATGATGCTATATGGAAGCTTTCTAGAAATCACTCATTTAGCATAACTGAAACCATATCCAGTGAAGAGAAACTACCATTTCCCAGTTGTACCAGCCTGGGTAACCACCATTGTAATTCTGTTTTTATGTGTTTTATTATTTTAGATATTCCATATAAATGGATACATGTAGTATTTATCCCTCTGTACCTGGCTTATTTCATTTAGCATAGTATCTTCAAGGTTCATGCCTGTTGTAACAGATGGCAGGATTGTGTTTTGTTCCTTAAGGTTGAATAATATTCCATTGTGTATATTTACACATGTTCTTTATGTAGTCATTGGATAATAGATATGTAGATTGCATCTTAGTTATTGACTTGACTAGTACAAATTGGTTTGAATAATGCTGCAGTGACCATGAAGATATATACATCTCTATGAGATCCTGTTTTCAATACATTTGTATATATACCAAGAAGTTGGAGTTATTTATCATATGGAAATTCTAGTTTTATTTTTTTCCTGGACTATCATATTGTTTAACTCAGTAGCTGTACTACTTTCTATTTCTGGTAATACACAAGAGTTCCAATTTCCCCACAGCCTTGCCAACATTTACCTCTTGTTTTTCTTTCTTGATAATATATACCCTAGTAGATGTTTGTTGATGCCTAATTTTGGTTTTGATTTGTGTGTGTATTTTTTAATAACTGGTGATTTTGTATGCTTTTTCGTGTATTTTTGGCAGTTATCAGGCCAAGTTTCTTTGGATAAGCTTCTATTCATATCCTTTGTTCATTTCTAAAATCAGGTTATTTGTTTCTTTGCTATTGAGTGGTTTGGCTTCCTTAGCTATTTTGTATATTGACTGTCCTGCAAACATTTTCTCCCACCCTGTGGGTTGCTTTTTTGATTCTATGGGTTGTTTCTTTTGCTCTGCAGAAAATTTTCAGTTTAGTCTCACTTGTTCAATTTTGCTTTTTATTGCTTGCCTAAGAAATCATTGTCAAATCCAGACTCATGAAATGTTTTCTGTTTTCTTTTAGGAGTTTTCTTTTTCTTCCAGTTCTTACTTTCAGATATTTAACCCATTTTGGCTTGATTTTCTGGTCTCATTCCTGCCTGGAGCATTCTGGAGCTCAGAGACTTGCCTGTTCCCTAGCTGCTCATTGGATGTGGCAGAGTTCCTATTGTCCTTCAGGTTTGCAAGTGCTGAACTGTTTTCTAGAGCAATGTCTGTTTGCCTCTCTGTTCCAGTGGGATGAGTGGTATTTCAAAGGCCAGATCCAAGCTTATACCTCTTGGAAGCATCTCATTAAGATCGTGGCTCGTATAGAGATGCTGTGTTCTTTGTTGAGAAGCCACTGAGCTTTTTAAAAAATTGTGTCATTGGCCACACTAAAGTTATCCAGTCATATATTTGCCTCGCTGGCTCAACTCTCAATTCCAATTGGATGCAAATAAAGTCTGTTTCCTCAGTTCTATCATAGATCATAGGGTCTGTCATCTATTGATTGCTCAGCTAATAGAAGTAAGAGGGACAACCAAGAAAGAAGAACAGGAGGAAGGAAGGAAAGAAGGGAAGATAGAAAGGAAAAAGGAAAAAGAAAGGAAAGAGAGAAAAGAAGGGAGAAAAGAAAGAGTTGGGAGAAAGGAGAAAATGAAGGAGGGAGGAAGAAGGGACAAAAAAAAGAGCAAGGGAAAGAAAGAAGGAGAGAAGAAGGAAAGGAGAAGCGGGAAGGGGAGAGAGAATCGAGAAAAGGAAGAAAGGAGACCGAGAGAGACCAGAGACAGATTGGATGGGAGAATAGGAGAACATGCTGGGAGTTACCATCAATGGCAACAGGACGTTCATGATCTTGGGATCAAGTTCAATTTAAATTATTTTCTGCATACGTTCTTCAGAAAGAAGCTCTAACAGCTGCCCACTGTCTGGCTTTGGTGGAGCAGGACTATGTGGCCACTCAGCTACTTCATAAACATGTTGGGAGTTGAGGAGGACTTCATTGTTTACCCCTGGAAGGCAGTGGGTTGCTTTTGTTTGTTGTGTATCTGCTGCCATGGCTCCCAGATGACACCCCATCTGCATAATTACTATAGCACACAGAGATGGAGCCCGCCAGGCTGGTTTTCTCAAACTCAAGAACCTTAGCAAACCAGCAGCTAGCTGACAAAGGCCAGGAGGGGCCCCAAACTTAGGGAGAAGGAATGCAGATCTGTCCTGATCTGCCTCATCTGAGGGGAATGATAAAGAAGGAGTCATAAAAGACTGGCAGTGACTCAAATATCTGGCACCAAAGGCTTCTTCCACAGAATCATTTTCAATGGTACGCCTGCACCCCTGTGAACACACTCACATCCTTCGGAATGCTCTGCTCGTCTTTTCATTATTATTTCTTAGTTTTACATTTTTTTCTTGGACTTTCAATAGAAAGGTGAAGATTGAAAAAGAAAAAGATCCAATGAGATGGGGAAGGGCAGTGAAGCAAGCATCTCTCTTGAGGGAGGGTGGGTTTGTCTGGATGCAGACTTGGTCCCTCTAGGGTTATGTCTAGTCTTGAAGCCATGGATGGAGGGCCATCAGTTCTTCTTTGTTTCCTGTGGTGTTGATCTGATCCCAAGAACTTCCACTGCTTTTTAATTTTTTATTGGTCTTGGGGCTTGAACTCAGGGCCTGGCCACTGTCCCTGAGCCTCTTTGTGCTCAAAGCTAGTGCTCTACCAAGTGAGTCACAGTGCCATTTCCAGTTTTTGAGTGGTTAATTGGAGATAAGAGTTTCACGGGGACTTTTCTGCCTGGGCTGGCTTTGAACTATAATCCTCAGATCTCAGTCTCTTGAGTAGCTAGGATTACAGGTGTGACACACCAGTGCCCAGCTTTCCCACTGCTTTTTTTCAAGTGGTTTACCTCTCTAGTATTATGCAGTGGGGAAAGTGTCATATTTGGATATGTTTGGCCAGCTATTCTTTGTGTAAAGGCCCTGCCAGCAAAGACTGTAATGTCTCTCTCGACCTTCCTTCAGCCACGTCTAACTTCTTAATCTCTTGAGGTGTTGTTTACTTATTTGTTCATTTCTTGGAGGTCAGCCTCACATGTCCCTAAGCTTTCAAGTTAAAACATTTTTTGACATTTTAATGGGATTCTTTTTCATTACAGAGAAAAGGTTAAACAGGTAGCATCCATTATGACTTGACACATAGACTCCTAACCTGACTTTTCAGCCTGTTTTTGAGATTGTTTTTAAAATTATCATTAAAATGTACATTAGTCCCAGGTCCCATTCTTCAGGTGTCCCCTTCACAGCTGGCGCTGACCTTTCATTTTATCTTCTCACCCCTGTTCCTAGGCTCGTGAATCTCACAATCTCCTTCTCTTCTCCTGGAAAACAACTCCTTTTAGATTGTTGTTCCCAAATCTCACACATGGGAATGGTAAACAACAGACAGTATTATGTATGTGTAAGAAGGCATATTTTTCACCTGGGCATGGAGCAATTTCAGCTCAGCCTCCATTCTTATCATTCTTCTTCCCGCTGCCTTTCGTTCTAGCATTTTCAAACCACCCTGTCCAACACTTGGCTTTATTTCCTGGGTTGAACCCTCTGTTTTATCCTAACCCTGGTCAATGCCCATTTTTCATAACAAAACAGTCACAAGAGATTTTGCTGCATTAAAAACTAGGCACAATTGAATCATTAGAGGTTAAGCTAACAGCTTTCCATGATATACATTTGCTCAGTAGACAAACAGTAGCTGTCACAGAGGCCTACGACTAATTAACTACAGAAGTGGAAAGGCAAAGGTTCAGACTTTGCATACATCATTTGACTTTTTTTGCCTAGGGATCACTTCCAAGCCTTGAGGGTGGTGCTACGGCTCATTTAATTCTGTATTTCTGGTATCTAGCACATTGACATTATATTGACAGTTTGCACTAATTAATTTGCAGCAAAATTGTTTCAGGAATTATTATTATTAATTACTATTAATATTATTATTAGGCAAAGATGAAAATGTATGTGTGAAGGTTTAACCAGGCAGCGAATGTCAGAATCATAGAAAATATCCAAATGTACAAACCTCACCACACTATCCTTTTAAAATCATTTGGCAGGTATTTTCCCTGCAGACATGCAAAGTTATCTCTCTCTCTCTTATTTTTCAGCCTAGTCAGCTACAACCATTGGTTGGTCTTCCACCGCTCTCTTGTTTTAGTGTAGGAATAGGTGGCAGAGGAGGATTGGGGCAGGGGCCCATGATGGCTCCATTTCTTAGCCCTCCTTCTTCCACTTGCAAGGACTTGAGCAGTCTCTGCGGCAGATGGCTGGAGAGGGCCTGTGTCAACCAGTCCATCTCACACATAGAAAAAGGTGCAGAAAATGATCTTCCCAAAGAGGAAAATAGGTACAAGGATTGCCTTGGTTCAGATGTTAGTGCCCCCCATAATTCCTGAGTTGCACCATTATGGATGAGGTTAATGTGATTATAAAAGAGGCCCTAGGTGAGGAAAACCCCACTATTTTTGTGAGCCAGGATACGGGACTTCATCAGACCCCAAATCTCTCAACCTCGATCTTGGGCTTTGCAGCCTCCAAAATAGTAAGAAATACATTTTGTTGTTGTTATTGTTTATCAGCTACCTAATGTATAGTACTTTGTCATAGCAGTTTGAATGTTCTAAAACAGAGATGCCACCCAGTGTATTCTTGATCTATTGCTGTGTGAAAGATTATCACAATATTTGTGTGGATCAGGGGTTCAGTTATGGTTGAACTTGGTCTTCTACTTTAGGCCTCAGAAGGCTGAAACCAAGGTGCCAGTGAGTCTGTGTTCTCATCTGGAAGACTGGCTTGGGAAGAATTCACTTCCAAACTCTCCAGTTCTTGGCAGGATTCATTTCCTGAGGCTGTATGGCTGACAGCCCTGTCCGCAGATATAAGGTTCTTTTTCCTACATTCATTTCCTTTTCTATTTTTACTGAAAGCATTATAAATAATATTCCATAAGCATAAACATTAAAATTCACTCAAAAATCATGTGGGCATCCATTTTGAAAGAGCTGCTTTATTATGAAATTCAACCCGAATAAGAAGAAAATCACTCATCATGTAGAATAAATGATCAAAATAGCATTGAAGTGGTCTGACATTGCTTTTCATTAGCATGTGGGTCCATGCACTGAATGGATATGACTACATTAGACTTCATTTACCTCATATCTTCAACTCCTATAGTCTCACATCTTTTCCTTTTACTATTTATGGAGTATCTTCTGTCTTAGTGACATTTACTTAGTCCCTAGTCAGACACAAATGAATCATTTGCTAAATCTTGCAGATGATAGGGAACCAGATCTTAAACACTGTAATAATCCTCAAAGGCAAATTTCAGCTGAACACAAGTGAACAACTCCAGGTTGACTTGGAATTGAATGTATTGGTTCCAGTGATTTTTTTTCAGAATAAATTTGTTTTCAAATAGTATATTCTTTTGGAGGATAGTGATGTGGACTCTCTTCAAGGAGATACAGGTGTATTTTTTTACAATTAAAAAGTGTGAATTTGAAGTGGGATGGTGTTGTGGGCTCTTCCGGTTATCTCAGAGAGATTGACGAATATTTTCTATAAAAGGCGAGATGGTAAGTGGACTTCACTGGTCAGATCATGTCCATCACAACTATTTGCTGACATTGTAGTAGAAAAAATGGATCTAGACAATGTATAAATGAATGGACATGACCGTGTATCAACAGAACTTTATTTATGGACACAACGTTTGAATTCTGCATTAGTTTTATGAGTCATGAAATAGAGTTCTCCTTTGACTTTCTTTCCTAAATTTAAAACAACAAAATCTATTGATACCCAGGCCAGACAACTAGGCAATGAGCTAGATGTAGCCTGTAGGTCATAGGCAGTCGGTCAATCTCTGTTACAGAGTGAAAGCAAGTACTGAATCTATTATTTTTGAAATCAGTTGAAGCTGCACCAAGGTTTCAGGGATTATTGAAGATCCTTGGTGGAGACAACTGTCTCCGAGATTGGGCTTTGAAGGTAAGTTTGTGCTCTGTTTGGAGGCACTAACCAAAGGAAAACCCTTCAAGATGGCAGGGGCCTTTGTGTCCCCATAGAGGACAGCTGGACCCTGATAAACTGTGATTCAGTGACTTCCTGGGCAGGTGGCAGGTGAGGAGGCCATATGAAGGAGATCAAGGAAGGAACAGCTGCAGCTGGGTTGAAATCATCTTAGCAGAGCAAGGGGTGACCCAGGCAAGAGCAGATGGCTGTCTGGATGTAAATGCCTGGTTTATATTAAAGTGACAACCAGGAATGATTTGTAGAACATTTTCAAATGTCTTGGAGATTCCCAGTGATAAATGGGGGCATGTTTTAGGAAGCTGGTAAGAAGTGATTTTCTATGTTTGTGTCTGATGAGGGAAAATGCCATTACAATTCAGACACACTCTGAAATGTAGCATTTTGGGTAGAGGTTGGCTTATGAGGTCTGAGATGTGTGTTGTCATAAACAGTGTTTGTTGCCAAGCAACAACCATATCTTCATTCTCCTCTCTTTTTTTTTCTTCAAGTTTTCTATTTTGAAATGAGTTAAAATCTCCAAACAGGTTGCAAAATAGGATAGAGAATTCTCATTATCCTCTTACCCAGAAACCTGAGTTGTTACCATTTGTCCACACTTAGCAGTCTCTCTGTGTTACACATGCACATACTGACACACATGCTAGTATGTTTCTGAACCAACTATAAATAAGTTACATATGTTTATGTTCTCCCAAGCAGATACATAGATACACAAATACACACACAGACTACATACACACATCTGTAACACACACAGAGACAGAAAAATGTGCCTATCTATATTTATTTATATATGCTCAAAACCATGAGTTGACCTTATCACCCTCAATTTCAGTCTACATCACACCATGGATTTGTTCCAGTCTTACCCTTTACTATTCAGCATTCCATATGTCTGAATGAGAAGTCACTGTAACTAAATAAGAATTTACCATATATAGATATCACAAAATGAAGAGAAGCCATGATGCACAAAATACTCAGGACAAAACTCAGGGGGTGGGGTGGGGGGATGGGGGGGTAGTGACAAGAAGGCCAACATTAGAATGAAAAGTATGAGCCTCTGATTTTCTGTGAAGGTATGGGTGCTATGAAGCTATCTCTACTGACTGTGGAGTAGGGGATAAATAGATGCAGAAGTTCATAGAGAGCTAAGGATACAAGATGAAATGATCTAAGGACAGAAGAAATTCAGAGTTAGGAATCCAGTCCTCTGAAATGCCTCTTCTTGTGGGATTGGAATGCAATGTAGATCCTGTTCCTCTGAAGTGTATGCTGAGGTTGTGTAAATCTAAATATTTTTCTTCATTCTGCTGATAAGTGTGTTTTGTAGATCTGAACTCAGAAGCCAGGAAGATATTTGTCTCAGGATCAGTGTGGGCCATCAATAGTTATCTTCCTTCCCTCCCCCTCCCTCCTCTCTCTTCCCTCTCTTCCTTCTTCCTTCCTTCACTTCTTCCCCCTTCTACCTGTCCTCTTTCCCTCCCACCCTCCCTCCCTCCCTCCTTCCCTCCCTCCTTCCTTCCTTCCTTCCTTCCTTCCTTCCTTCCTTCCTTCCTTCCTTCCTTCCTTCCTTCCTTCCTTCTTCTTTTCCTTTCTTCCTCACTTCATTTTCCCCTTCTTCTTCCCCTTTCTTCTCATCCTTTCATTCTCCCCCCTCCTCCTGCTTCTCTCCCTTATCTTCCTTACTCTTTGTTATTTTACTATTGAATAGGCTAATCCTTTGTTTTAGGACTCTCCTCTTAATTAAAAAAATTCCTTTCTATGGAAAGATTTCAGCACCTATTTTAATCTGTGTTCCATGTGAGCCAGCATTTCCAGATCTGGCTTCTATGTGGTTTCTGTCCCATATTCAGGTGACATGTACCTATCCATGGTCAGTTCTCTATATCTGATTTGATGTAAAATAGCTGCTATGTGGATAGGGGAAAAAAAAACTAGCTGTGTCATTTTAAAGTTGGATTTCTTATTTTCAGACTGGAAGATGGAGTATCTGTGGTAGTTTGTTTTTGTTGTTCAAGGGAAAACTCCCAAGTGTGGTAGAGAAATCATACAGACCTATTTCTCAAACTTGTTTGGATTAAGTGTCCTCATTTGAGGGATGTTTTCATGGAACATTCCCCAATTGTGTACCTTCAAATGTGAATGTCTTCCTAATCAACACTATCAATCAGCATCAAGGGGCAGTATGCACCCTTCTTGACTTGTCTGTAAGGACATTCTCCCCCAGGGATGGGATTTTCCCATTTTCCTTGCTCTGGGGGAATGCAGCTGTGTATCTATGAACTGGCAGGTCACAGCCATGGGATAGTGTTCTTGAAACTTTATGACATTTCCCCTAGAATAATTAATGCAGAGTGTCCTTGGAAATCATCCTAGAGAGAAATAACTTAAAGGCCAAAAAAGTAATATGAAATTCAGAAGTTGTCTAGCATTGGAGTCTCTGACCTTAAAGAAGTAGATCTCATTATTTCCTATTTTGTTAATTAGTAGTCCATGTTTGGGAGGTTTAGAATAAGTAAGTTGTTAATACCATTAATAGGTATGCACCAGTGAAGTTTTCAATATCATCTGATAGGGTAGAAAGAACTCAGGCTTGGAATTGTGTATAATTTCATCCAGCACCTGGATCCCTCACACTTACGAGGTGTTGTGTGACTGCTTTTATTTTCACATGAAATACAGAGTATGAAAAGTAACATAATTTTTTCCTCCCATTAGCATTGTAGGTCAGCACCTTTCCACATGCTTTTCCTTTTGCATGTAATATGTTCTCTTGCTTACATATTCATATGGTGTTTACATAGACTTTAAGGCTTCATTGAATGCTTGCCTCTCCTCTGAGGGTTTCTTTGGCTGTTTTTTTTCCCCTGGCTTCTGGATTACTTCGTGCAACTATAAATATCACACTAAATTGAAATTACTTATTTTCCCAGGTGTGTTTCTGATTAACTCAAGCCAAGACCTCGTCTCCTTCTTCATATATACAATGCCTGTGTCTAGTGCCCAGTGCCCTGGAGGGGTTCAAAAATACTTCTCTTCATAAACCTGGCCTATGGTGACAGAGTCATTTTTGGAATAAATGTAGGTTTGCTTACATTGTCCTGATTACTTCCCCAGTTAGCTTTTGATGATAGAATTGCAGAGTCAAATGCTACTGTGCTGGGTTCTGCTTGTTGCACTCATCCAGACATGAATGTTTTACCTCCAGTGATTCCATGGTCATCACTGTGATCCGCCACCAGGATTCATATTTTGTCCTGTAGTTTCTTTCTACAAGATCAAAACATCATAACTATTTACATTACTCATGCCAAGGGCGTGATGTGATCATTATCTTCTCATGTAAGTTACCATAATCCATACATGCTAAATGTTTGTTCATTTAGTACCTATAAGCATTTCACTGGATGTAGGTTATATACAGCCTTTGGAAACTCTGAAAGTTGGATCCTTTTATATTTACACATGAGGATTTTTACATGTTTAGAGAAGCACATATTGAGTTTGGAGTTGAGTTTACAGACAAAGCTGGACAAAACCCTGGGTCTTCTGAGCTAGCCTTCAATGGCAGTTCTGTGAATTAAGCCAAACTATGTGCATTTCCTTGATGCTGTAGCACTTTGGGCAGCTTTTGTCATCACTCCAGGCTTTTGTGGCTAGGGCGAAAGCAAGATATGACACAGTTCCTTGTTTGTACCCTAGCAACCAAGCACAACACAGATGGCCAGCCTGGCTATCTGCCATCAGACGCTGATTGCATACCTGGTGGCAAGACACAATGACAGCTTTCCCCGCTTAGGGACGGCGTGTTTTGCACAGTGTAGCTGGAGTTCAGAGTGATAATACAATGACAATTGTATCCTGTTACTCCAGGCCAATTCGCTGGTTTCGAGTCTAGAGGCAATAACTTTCTACTGTTGTAATGACAGCTTGTCCCCTGCAGCTGGATCATGTTAAGAGAGTAGGCATTTTCTTTCTTGGTCCTTCTTCAATAATGCCTTGAAATAATAGGGTAGCATTTTCCCAAGAGTTGCTTGCCAGTTGCACACATGTATTGGCTCATGGCCTTGCTCATTGCTTGGTATCAAAAAATGGGAAATGTTCCTATTTGCAGGAGTATGGTCTTCATTTTACAGGTGGAGAGATACCACACTACCTCCAATTCAAGAAGCAAGTCCAATTCACGCCTTTTGTGTTTATATAAGCCATTCTGCCTCATCTTGGACATAGGAAAGATAAAAGATGTGGAATGTGACTCAGGAGACACTCAGACTGATTGAGGAGATAGACACCAAAGCTAATAACTATAATACAGCATGGTGAGCAGTCTAATAGAGGGGTGTACCCAGCATTGTGGGAACAAAGAGAGGAGGCTATTATTTCTTCCATAAGAAGGTTGAAAATGAAAGCTAAATTCCTGCTGGGTGGCATTATGGTAACATGGTGAGGGCCCTGCTTTGCTGCCCAAGAAATATGAATGGTAGATTGTCACTTTGCCACCTCCTCATTCTGTGGCCTCAGGCAGCTCAGAGTGCCTTCCAGATCTGTTTCTCTAATGGTGAGAGAGAAAGCCTTCATGTTACATATGTGTAGATGAAGTGAGAACAAAGTGAAGTAATCATTAGGAAGTGCTTGACGTCATTCTTGGCATGTAATAGATACTCAATAAACATTAGTTCTCGTCATTTTTATCTTTCCCTTTATATATGTGATGCTGATGTGACTAGCCCTGCAGGCAGACTTGTGATGTGGCTTTACCATGGCATCAGAAAGTGCTGGCGACAAGTTCCTTTAAAGTGCTAAAGTGTCCTTTAACAGAGTCTTTCTTCTTCTAAACTTATGCATGTTATTTTACCAGGTTGTGTGAGTACCACACTTATTATTCTCTTCTGGGTTTCCTCAAAAGCAAACCTTTTGAACCAGTGGCAATTCCAGAATTATGATCCTTTCCAAACATATCACTTAAGCGTTCACAGATTGTGCTTGTTAGGCTTTCGCAGTAAGTAATCTATTTTCAGATGAATGTAACAATATAATCTTGGCATGATGTATTTTTTTGGTGTAGATGTAAATTTAGCCTAGGTACACAATCACAAGATGAGTGTCAGGCTCTGAATTTGTTTTCTGATGAGACAGGAAATGTGGACAGAGGTGAAGATATGATTCTCCAGGCAGCAAAGGACTGCTCATGCTCAGGGAAATACAGTATGGTGGAGGACGGTGATGCTGTAGAGCAGAAGGGCTTATTCCTTCCCAGGAGTTGAGGAAGTGAGGTCGGAAGAGTCATGGAAGCCATAACAGCATCACCAGGTAGAACATACAAGAAAGGATAGCCTAGGTGGAACAAAAGGAAACTGTAAATAATGGAAAAATAGGCTTGTCTTTGGGCAGTGGTGAACTATGACTAGTCTGGCATGCTAGGCAAAATGTATCAGACTAGTGTGGAAAGATTGCTTGAGATCAGATCTGAAGAAGGACAGACAATGGAAGATGACTCAAGTCTTCTCAATGTACTGCATGTTCTCAGCCCATCTTTCTCACCACTGTAACTGGAGTGGTCAATAATGAGTGCCAGCCATGTGCTATGCACTATGAGAAGTGGTTTACACAATAAATCTCTTCTAATCTTCACAAAAAAATGGAAAGAATTCATGCTTTGACTAGGATTAGATTTGGCTGAGAGTAATATTGACATTCCCCCAAACCCCTGATTAACAGAGGCCTAAATAAGATAATCATTTGTTTTTCTGTCACGCACAAGTTGGGAGGAGTTCAACACCATCCTGATGAGTCTAGCCCAAGGGAGTCTTGGGTACTTGGACTGCTTCCATTTTCTTGCTCCGCTTGCTTCAAGTCCTGAGCTTTCTCATAGCATTCCTCTTTGGCTAATTAGCTCTAGCTTCTTTATCATCATTTTTACCAGAAGCACAGAGAACGGGATGAAAGAAAAATAGTAATAGCAGTATGCTGTATGGATTCTAAGGAAGGTTCTCTACATGGTAACTCATAGTAATTTTGCTCATCAGGAAGTTAATCACATGTCTTTATAGAGGATCATGGGACATGAAGAATTTATTTTTAGAAGCTGTGTGCTCAGCCGCTAAAAGGTGGGAGTTCATTCACTGTACAAAAGGGGTGAGTGGAGAGCTATAGCTACTAAAGATAAATATTTGTCTAGTTTTACTGATTTCAAAAAAGAAAAATGGAGGTTCAGAGAAACAAGATGACTTGCTCATCATGATACAACTAGCAAAATGCTTACAATTTCAACTGATCCACTCTGGCAGTCCTAATACCAGGATTTGCCATTTATTTATTTATTTATTTATTTATTTATTTATTGGGTCCGGTTGTGGGGCCTGAACTCTGGGCCTGGGCGCTGTCCCTCAGCTCTTCAGCTCAAGGCTAGCACTCTACCACTTGAGCCACACTTGCCACTTCCGGCTATTTTTTTGTTTATGTGGTGCTAAGGAATCGAACCCAGGGCCTTATGCATGCAAGGCAAGTACTCTACCACAGAGCCACCTTCCCAGCCCTGCCCTTTAATATTACCCATAAAAATCTTAATGGTAAATGGTTACCTAAGACTGACCAAAATGAGCACCTAGATGAACATATTCAAAAGGAATGCATAGAGTGACCAATTATTCAGGTTTCCCAGAATAGTGTTTCAGGGCTGTAGAAGTTCCTATTTATAATGACAACTGGCTTGGAAAAAATTTCCAGAGGATTTGGGAAGCAGAGAGGATGCAGGCAAGGAAAACAGCCACCATTATCTATTATAAAGTAATGAGAATGTGGAATGCCAGTGGCTCATGCCTGTAATCCTAGCTACTTGGAAGGCTGAGATTTGAGGATCATGGTTCAAGCAGCCTGGGCAGGAGAAGTCCGTGAGACCCCAATTAACCACCAGAAAACTGGAAGTGGCACTGTGCTTGCCTTGAGCTGAAGAACTCAGGGACAGCACCCTGTCCCAGAGTTCAAGCCCCATGACCATCAACAACAACAAAAAGCAATGAGACCAGTGCTCACCAGGGCCTCTGGAAAACATGAAGAATGCCTTTTAGAATTGTTTACCTAAAAGACAGATCCCAAAAGCATGTTTTCAGCAGCTTCCTTTCCCATCTAAAAGTTGGTCCATGGGTTTTTGAAAATTTGCCCTGGGTTAAAACTTAGACATAAAATAGAACTTGATAAAGGGTTGGTTGAGTGGAACTTGGCCTATCATAATGAGAACTCCAATTACAAGTAAGTTGATGGAATAGACTGGGTACTGGAGAAAGTCTAATACAACAAGATCTAATCTGACAATACAATAATATATTACCATACTGAGGAGCTTTTAGATACTACTCATACAGAAGTGATTTTTAAGCTGCAATCCTTTGATTTCACAGTTATTCTGGGAGGTCTTTCAGGACTACACCTGCTTTGTGTGTATATGTGTGTGTGTGTGTGTGTGTGTGTGTGTGTGTGTGTGTGTGTGTGTGTGTGTGTGTGTGTGTGTGTGTGTGTGTGTGTATGTGTGTATGTATATGATGTATAGGTATATGTAGTATGTGTTTCTAATACTTTCCCTAACTTAAGCCAGGGAAGTTCCAATTTGATCTCTTCCATATCATGCATCTTTTTAGCTTTCATTTGAATAACATACTAGGTGATGGAGAATAATTCAAGTAGTTATACAAGGCCGTAAATTTTCACACAAGGCTTGATAAATCCTATTCTGATTGTATTTATGAGATGGGTAAAAAGAACAAGACTGCATGCAACCACTTCCCCCAAAGAACAAACAAAAACAACCTTGAAGTTGTCCTTACAACCCCATTGTCAAGGTAGGGGAAGAACATTAAAACGATTCCTTTTCCAGCAGTACTGTAGATTCTAGTTTGGGTGTTGGTCTCTGACAAATAGAATCCAAAATATGGGACTGGTTGAGAATGCTTGGGAGATAATTGTAGATGACTATTACTGTTGGGTTTTTTCATGACTGCAAGGAAAATAATGTATCTCAGGTCCAGACTAGATAAACAGCTGAATTTGAAAGATAAAGGGTCAGAGATTAAGGAAGCCTAGCCTATTACTCAATATTAGTTTGACTAATTTGGGATCAGAATGGTGATGTTTTCTGAGAAAAAATATACAGTTGAAGAAGCTCATTTGGAAATAATTACTCATCTGTTTGATAAGTAATTATTCATCCGTTTGAAACTAACACTTAGGTTTCATTTTCCTACACTATAGACAAGTCTTTTCTTGGAGACCATTAAAGCAATTTGGAGAATGTGCCAAGCCTCTATTTCCTTTTGGGAATCCACACAGAGAGAATTATCTAGGCAGACTTTTGTTATCCTTAGGTTCCATGTAGAAAAGAAGTCAATTCTTCCTTTTCAGACCAAAGTGATCAAGGTATGTTACGCAGTTAATGTCTGTGGTTCTCATCTTGGTTCTTTCAGGAGATCTGGGCACTGCATTCAGTAATGATACTCTGGAGACAATGTTGTATGGAGTGAAACTGGTCTTCATTAATTCATTTAGACACGGGAAATAAATAGAATAATTTCTTGTTAAAATGGAGATTGACATGTTTCAACCCATGAAAAACTCCTTGGGGCTTTCTCCTCTCCGGGCCATTTGACATCTCTCATTATCCTTCACTCATAACACCACATACTGATAATGTAAGTGGAAAAAACTATAACAAACATCAGAAAATCCACCTCATTAAAACAAACTAAATAGCAGTCAAAAATCAGTAAAGCTTACTTGTAACCTACTAACATGAATGGAAGAAAATATGTATTTCTCAAATATATGAGAACCTCAGACAAATATATGAGGTAGCTGTTTTAACTTTTTAAGACATAGAACAAGACACCAAAGAACCTTTGATATTACCAGAAGTGGTTGTAGGGATATTCCTTCAGTATTTTCAAATCATTTCCCTGCCCCAGAATTTAACTTTATTCTATTTTGGTGATAATAATTACTTTGAAGAAATTTCAAGAAGTTCAGAAGTATCTGAAAGCTTGTTCAAAGTATGCATATATTAGCAAAGGAGACCAGATTCATGCTTACAATAATAATTCATCCTATCTCAGATCAACTGCCCCCCAGCAGCAAGGCCTGCCAACCTAGCATCATTGGAGTCCAGACTCCCCTTGATTGTACGTAAGCCTCCTGCAGTCTGGCTGAGGGCTGCTGTTCACAAGGACAGTGCTGAAACTCTCTGGGTGCTAAACACCCACTGGTGGGTGTAGAGGGAGGATTCCCTACCTGATTCCCAACTGAGAAGAATCACCTGCAGTGCCAACATAAATCGAGTGGAATCTTGTACAAATCACGTGAAATCTGTTGTAGTGTTAAATGTGCTCTTTCCTTATCACACTGGGACAAAACTCTTAGCTGAATCTTCTACTCCATGAAACATACTCTGTCTAGACTGCAGGCTACCAAGTATTTGCCTGTCTCAAGGCCCTTTCTTAACATAATATACTTGTTAAAATTCCATAGCTATCCTAAGTGACAGCAGTTCTGCTGCCATGGGGAAGAGGACCATGGAGTTTGTCCATCACTGGTCATTCTTTAATAGATTTGGTGGTTTCAAGAGATGGATAGAATTTAGCATGCAAATACATGACTTGGACAATTCCTATTGGAGTGACCACAGGAAACTTGTTGGAGTCAGACTTCTTAAATTTGAATACTAGCTTAAACCCTCACTACCTCTATGGCTTTGAAAGGCATTGTTTAACTTCTCTGTGACTCAGTTTCTTAAACTTTATAGTGTTTCTTTGAGGGTACATATTATTATGTTTAAAATAGAACCATACCTCTAACATAATCAGTGCCCAGTAAATAATGTTATGTGTCATCAATCTTAATCAATGTACTTATGTACTCATTTTTTTCCTAGGATAGAAGTAATAACAACAATAACAAAAATATCAATAACAACAAACATGAAATAACTACAGGAAATATTTTGTAATAATTACTCTTTCACTACTGTTTTAGAATGTTCCCTGAAACCTTAGATCCATTTTTACAAAAAGGGAAATCAAGGTTATTTTTTTTTTTAAATGTGGGACCTAGGGCTTGAACTCAGGTTTCAAGGGTACTGAACCTTTGTGTTTATGCTCAGGGCTATTGCTGTATCACTTTGAGCCACAGTGTAATTTCAGGCTTTTTTAGTGGTTAGTTGGACATAAAATCTCATGAAATTACTTGCTTGGGCTGACCATGAATCCTGATTCTCAGATCTCAGCCTCCTGAGTAGCTAGGAGGAAATCAAGGTACTTAAAACTCAATCCACTTGCTCCCAGTGAGACAGACATAGCAGAGCCATTAGCTAATTCAAAATCTTAAGATGTTTACTATTTGAATGTACCCATATCTTTCTGATTTACTCTTCCCTTAGCACTTGTCTAGGAGAATTCTAAACATGAAGTGTTTAGTTTGGGGGACCTATATATATATATATACATATATATATACATATATATACCTATATATATACATATATATATAGGTATATATATATATATATATATATATATATATATATACATGATGATCTGTGGGAATAAATTGCTTTATTGCAGGAAGGAGAGTACTAAGTATATGTCCCAGGGCATTAGATCTTTCCTGTTTAAGGGGCGTGACCTCATGACTGTTCTGTGTGCAATCTTCCACTTTCTCCATTAGAGACACTTTTTTGCTTCAACTTAGTCTCCTAGACCTGGAGATTTTTTCTTTCAACACTGAAAAAGCAAGACAGTGTACAATGAACAGTGTAAAATGGACTAGAATGGTGTTCAAATAATGCCTTAGCCAATGAACAGTGTAAAATGGACTAGAATGGTGTTCAAATAATGCCTTAGCCAAGTCCTACCTATGTGACATTTATGTCTTTCCAATACTTAGAAATCATTTTTTTTACCTTAAAAAGCTAAAGATGTCTACCCACAGGGAGGCTAACTACACTGGAAAACTTTCACCCAAGTGCTTGGGTTTCTCAGAAGATGGGACCTGCTATTGCAAT
Source organism: Dipodomys merriami (assembly GCF_024711535.1). Taxonomy (NCBI): domain Eukaryota; kingdom Metazoa; phylum Chordata; class Mammalia; order Rodentia; family Heteromyidae; genus Dipodomys; species Dipodomys merriami. Next base: position 30,628,103 of record NW_027202382.1, read on the forward strand.
TGTTAAGCTCATCATTCCATCAGTTGCAGGAATCTGTTTCCAGCCACATTCCGCCAAGTGCAGACTCCTTTCCCAGGAGCCTGTGTGCTCTGCATGGCTGAGAAAGCGCCAAGCTATTCTCTACCCCCTCGATAAAGGCATTTCACCATCAAATGGCCCCTCTGAATCAACCCAACATTTTTCCCTCCCCTGATCTCTCACTGTTAACTTCACTTTGGCACTTCTTCAAGGGGCTTTCTGTAATGAGCAGGTTCCCAGAGAAAGCTGTTTCCTGAAAGGCTTATAGCATTTAAAAGAAAACAAGTTTAGGGTCTCAGCATTCTTGCTTTTGAAGAAAGAAAGAATGAAAGGAGCTTAATCTGCAGGTCTGGCAGCTATAGCTGGAGCCTCAGGCTTTCCTGATCACAAACCGAAAGAGCTACCATCTCATCATGCATGCCATTTCCCAGCTACTTTTGCAACTTCATTCTGGCTTGCCCCTTTGCCTGGGGAGGGTTTGGTGGGAAATCCAACCTCTCCCTCAATTCTTTGTTCCTCAAATTAGGGTTGAGTGCTGTTGGCAACTCGATGCGCATAAATAAGCCCTTGCCTTAAAGTAGCAGGAGATAACAGGGGGTATGGGTGTGAGCATTCTCTGGTAGATCTAAACACTTAGGGTCATTGGATTCTAGTTTCTAAGAGAATGCCATCATAAAAATACTGTGAGATATAATCACACTTGAAGGAGTTCCCTGCCTTGAGAAATCCCTGAGATCAATAGTAGAGACCAGTACATGCACAGGATCCAGATGGACTTAGGTGCCTCGCTGCTACCCCACAACCAAGCTCTGTCATCTTGAACAAAGCATCTACTCTTCCTTAATTTTTTTGTCTTTCTTAGACAATGCACATGAAGTGCCTAACATAATGTCTGTAGTAATGTACATAAAATATTAAACCATTGATAAACTATGTGTTCATCCAATAGATTCAGTGTCTCCCAAGATCTTTCTCTGTGTCACACAGCATTAGGCACTGGATTCAAAAAGAGTTAGGTAACTGGACATGGAGTCATTGCTTTCGTAGTCTCATAGTCTGGGGAGTCTATGTTTTATAAATTATGTAAAGAAAGCTAAGAATGAATGAATAGTATGATATAGTTAGTTGTAAAACCATTGAATAGTAAAATTGTATGAGACCTTGGAGACTCAAAAATCCCTTTGTATATTATAATAAGTAGTATAGCAGAGAAAAGATTTATTTACAATCACATGGAATGGCATGCACAGAATCGAAACTTTACTCATAATTGAGTCCTTCCTCTTTTATCACTTCATTTTACTAACAGATAAAATGAATTGCAAAGGGAGTGCATCAGTATATATTCTATTTTTACACCCCTTCCCCGATAACCGAGAAGAGGCTCTGCTACTGGAGAGGCATGTAGAAGAGACAGCTACAGGACAGGAGACCTGATCCAGACCTTGAGTGATAAACTAGTAGGGGACATATGGACAGGGAGAACTGCATGCCAAACATTGACATTTTGGAGATACTTTCTTATACACTAGAATCTATTTATTTTAGACAAACTCTTAGTCCCAAACAATTAGACGTTTCTTGTAGAGGCAGTTCTACTGAATATTGATATTTGGCTCAACAGGTGATAAATTACAAATAAATGCATGGTTTTGTGTTTCTATGACTTTCTGGATTATAAAAACATTACCTCACAGGAAGATTTGTAGAGTATCTGATCTTTTTGAAGGTTGTGGAAGATTAGGTTTGCTCTAGTCCTAACATGACTGTCTTATTAAAGATTTTTTAAAAACCTCATCTTTTCTATCTGTAAAATCTGTTAATTTAAAGGTAGTTGTGTCTCTTTTTCCAATGGGACCACACAGACTTTTTCAGATTCCTTTCTGCTTTTCTAGAAAGTATCATCTGCCAAAATGATATGTTACTCAGCTTAAATTTACCCCGATGGAGGTGAAAGTTGATGTTTAGTATGGTGATTCATAGATATTGAGGCTATCAAGAGGATCCATAAACATTAAGAAGGTTAACTTAGCAACATGTAGATTCTTGAATAAAGTTTCCTGCCATACCCAGGAGTTTCTCAGGGTAGGGAATTCCCTGAAGTATAATTTTTCCCACAGCATTCCTCTGATGGCATTTCTCTTAGGAACTAGAGTCCAAATTATTTTGGATATGGTAAGAGCTCCTGGAACCATTTCCCTGTTTTTGTGTGTGTGTTTTTGCAAACCGGGTATATTAGCTCTCTTTTGGAAAGCCCTGTGTCCAGGTGGACTGCGCCAAGATATTTTGTGTATCTCTAATGCCTCCAGGGGTTGGTTTGTAAGGGCAACTTGCTGAACTCAATGAATTGTAGCAGCTGCCTTTCACTGAGTGAAGAAAGTGATGTGTCGCAGACTGATCTCAATGGGATTCTTACAAATTTCCACGTAGTGGTTGAAATAACTTTTGATAGGTTGTTGAGCTGATGTGGGGGGATGTGAAGCTACTGCTTATGATTAGATGAGATTGATTTGCCACAGTCTAGAGTTAAAGAAAAAGAATTGGCAATTTCCTGTGAAAGAGACAATTTTGGGAAGGAATGGGGTAGGGTATGGTGGACCTAGGATCCAGTGTGGTTTCTATCTTTCATCTCTGGGCTCTTGGAAAAGTCACTTGACCCTATAATCTTTAGCTGCCTCATTTGTAAAACATGGGCATTGGCATCTAACATTCAGAGTTGCTACAATGCTTAAATAAGAGATGCTATAGAAAAAGACTACAATATTAAAGCAATAGTTTAAAAATATTTTTAAACTTGGGCAGAAGTGGCTCTGTATTACAGATTCCTAGCTTTAAAGGAGGCTGAGTTCTAGAGATTGCAGTTCAAATCCAACCTGGTCAGAAAAGTTCAGGAGACTTCTTTCCCAAAATAACTAGCAGAAAGCCCATCCAGAGGCATGACACAAGTGTTAGAGTTTTGCCCAAGCAAAAGATAAGACAAAGAAAATATTCTCCCCACCAACTTTTCTATGCCTGTTCCCCCTGTTTTTGGGTCCCAGGATCCCTAGAAGTGATCAGCTGAATGTATTTTCTTCTCATAAACAATTTTACAAATGACTAGAGTCTAAAGCAGCTCAGCCCTTTGCTCATTTGCACTTAGAACTGTTTGAGTACTCCTAATTGCTGGTCAGCTGATTTCTTCCCACCATGCACAGAGATAGATACAAGGGGAGTTAAATCTACTAGAAAGAGTGAATAGAAGATACAGAGTGGAAAATACGTCAACTAAAGATCTTATTTTCTAAAGCGAAGAGCTATGACTTCCTATTTGGGGCCTTTTTCAAGGTAGGGATGAAACTACCAAGCAACCTGTTCATGAAGTGGGAAAATGTTTGTCCCAAAACACTTCCTTTCTTTTCTTCCTTCTTTACTTTTGGTTTAAGTGGATTGAATGAGCAGAATGAAAGGTGTATAATTAGAAGACTGTATTTTTCAAAAATCATATCTTTTCTTGTGAACCCCATGTGCACTCTTCTATAGCTAATATTATTTATTTATTTTTGGCCATTCAATAGGTGATCTGAGTACCCTTAGAGAAAATGTACCTCTTCTCTCCACTACCCACCCCTCCCCTCTTCTCTTTCATCTTCTTTCTCTCCTCTGTCCTTCTTCCTCCCTCCCCTCTCTCCCTTCCTCCCTTTCTTCCTTTCTTTTCTTTTGCTTCCCTCCCTCCCTCCCTCCCTCCCTCCCTCCCTTCCTTCCTTCCTTCCTTCCTTCCTTCCTTCCTTCCTTCCTTCCTTCTTTCCTTCCTTCTTTGGCACTGGAGTTTGAACTCAGGACTGTGCACTTTCAAGGCAAGTGCTCAACTACCTTATGCATGTACCAAGTCCTCCGTTACAAACCACAATTAAAAATCTAATTCTCCTTTATTAACCAATGTTCTGAACTTTATTGTACTTTAATTTTTTTCTTCTAAAAGTTCAAGAGAGCCTTTATGATATCAGTGAGGTGGTATGAATGTTCTTTTGTCAATTGTTTTTATGATGTTTCTTTGCTTCATTCTTTTAATTTTTCTACATCTTAGAATTGTTTGTTTAGGAAGAAAAAATGGAATTAAAAACAGAGACGTTAAGAATAGAGCAAAGCTTTGAGATGGCTGTGAGCTGGCATCAGTGTTCTCTGGTGCTGGCAATTGTTTAAGGCTGATTCCATCATGACACTGTCTGTGTAGAGGTAAAGACCTCTTCTTGCTCCAGTCTTACTGCTGTGATTGCATAATGACATGGATGAATGCATCGTTTCTAACTTATCATTTACAAGGCCATCGCCTCTGAACAATCTCCTTGGGTTTCCATCAGTCTTTCTGGCATGTGTTTTTAACCCTATTCAAATGGCTTTTTCCCAGCCAATTTACTCTCCTCTTACTTGGATTGGTTATCAGTGGGCGTACAATGACTTCCCAATCAGTTCTGTTCCAGGGCTATTGACTGTTCCCATCAACCTCTTCCTTTAAACAGTTCTCAGATGAGTCAAGCTGTTTGGTCACAACTTCCTAGAATCTCTACCAGGCTCCAGGCTCCAGCGAACACATATAGGCTATTGAAGTCTATTTGAAATGTAGGTGGAGGTGAGGGAAATAAATCATGTCATGTGGTAGAAGTGGAGCTAGGACCCAAAGTTTACTTTGATGACAGTTCTCCAACATCCAGCTTACATTATTTTTTCTTTTAAGGTAGGCAGTAAATTAACACTTGCAAAATTGATTATAAGCTGGGTACTGGTTGCTCACGCCTGTAATCCTAGCTATTCAGGAGGCTGAGATCTTAGAATCACAGTTCAAAGCCAGACCAGGCAAGAAAGTATGGTGAGACTCTGATCTCCAATAAACCACCAGAAACCTGGAAGTGGTACTGTGGCTCAAGAGGTAGAGCAGGGGCTGGGAAGGTGGCTCAGTGGTAGAGCTCTTGCCTTGCATGCATGAGGCCTGGGTTCAATTCCTCAGTACCCCATAAGCAAAAAAAAAGCTGGAAGTGGCGCTGTGGCTCAAGTGGTAGAATGCTAGCCTTGAGCTGAAGAGCTGAGGGACAGCACCCAGGTCCAGAGTTCAGGCCCCATGACTGGAACCCCACCCCACCCCCCAAAAAAGAGGTAGAGCACTAGCCTTGAGCTGAAGGGCTGAGGGACAGTGCCCAGGTCGAGCGTTCAAGCCCCAGGACCAACAAAAAAATGATTGTAAGCCATTTCCCTTGTCAGTTATGTACAGTTGTGAAAACATCTTGTTTTAAGATATCCAAGTGCTCAACAACCACTCTTTCAGTTGCATAGCTGAAAGTGAGTCATCTCAGCAAAATGTTGCTGCTGCTCCTGCTCCTGCTCCTGCTCCTGCTCCTGCTCCTGCTCCTCCTCCTCCTCCTCCTCCTCCTTCTTCTTCCACCTAAGCTTCTAAAGACATTGCCTGTCCTCTAGTCATATGGTAGGCACTTAGTTGCAGGAGATATAAAAGAAAATGGAACAGATGTGGCAAGTAAATGTTGATTAGAACAGTATGTTTATGGAAGAAAGTGCGGCTTCAAGGTAGGAAAGCTAGGGAAACTGTATCTCACTCTGGTTTGTAGCATTAGATGAGGTTTCTATTCCAGTAGAAGGCATTATCTAAAGTGAGACCTAAAAGACCAATGAAAATTGGCAAGGCCAAGTCTTGGTTTACAAGGAGGTATTGGGCAGAATGGAAAGTATTTGAATAGATTAAAAAGTATGTAAGAATATGGTACATTCTGGACATTAAAAGAAATTTAGTTGGCTAAGACATCCACTGAGTGATTGGAGCTTGTGGATTAAATCAGATTAGAAGGTAAATTGCAGACTAAATTACAAAAGTCTTAGAGGTATACAAGTGAAGATATACTTTTGAAGAAGTGAACCTGTTTACGAACTCTACTCTTTATAGTAGATTTATTTGGCTGTAGTCTATTTCAGACATGATTATGATTAGGAACTCCTCCTTAAGTCTCCTTAAACATATTTATCATATGCCATCTCACATTTCCATTACATTAGCAGGCATATATTGACTTCCAATTTCAAGCCAAGACCTATTCAAGACTGTGAATTCACATACAAAGGTGGCATGCTCTGTCTATCAAACATTGGGGGGGGGATGAGAAAGAAGAGAAATCAATATTGAAAAATTTACAGTCCATAGAAGACTGCTATTCTAAATTCTATACTAGATGGTTTCCATGTAGGGGGAGGGTTAGAGGAGCAACAAAGAACAACATGAAAAAATAAAAGAGCTTAACTGGAAGCAGAAGGATATGGAAAAAAGTACTTTTAATATATGTACTTTAGTGTGCATATATTTATATACATATAAATGTACAGAAACATATGATTATGTATGTACAAATACATGTATATGCACTTGTAAATATATGCATATTGAAGAAGAATGGAAGTAGATCAGTAGAAAAATGGAGTTATTTGCATGATATCCAAAGGAAGGAAACAATTAAAATTTGTGTAAGAGGTATAGCTCAGTAAGGAATTACTTCCATATTATTTTTATTTATTCTAGTCTTTTAATTTTTTTTCTGATATCATTCTCACTCAGCTTGCTCACTCAATTACAATTTGCAACCTAGCCAAAGCAATCACTATAATCATGATTTTCCTGCATTTTTGGTCCAGGAATCATCTGATGTTCCTTAAGAAAGGACACACACACACACACACACACACACACACACACACACACACACACACACACACACACACACACACACACACACACACACACACACACACACACACACACACACACACACACACACACACACACACACACACACACACACACACACACACACACACACTGAAAGGAAAACAATCAGCAGAGCTGTTCTACCCACCACAGAGGCCAGCTTTATGCTTTTATACACAGAAGTTTACCTTCTCACTGTCTTGAAAAGAACACGAAAAGGAATCCTAGAAACTTGTTTTTCTCTGAAAGGCAAAATTGCATTAAAATATTGGATTTCCTGCTCTGCCAAGCAAAATATTACATATATAAAGTGTATTTATATATAAATATATAAATAATAATATAATATGTTATAAATATGTGTGCATATATGTGTGTGTGTGTGTGAGTGTGTATGTGTGTGTGTATACATGTACTGCTGAAAATATCACATGACAGTTCCCGCAGGGTCTCTCATGGCATAGTGAATGTGTATGTGGATTGGTAGGTTTTCAGTAGATGCAACAGACTCTCAAGTAGCATTTGTAATGGTATTAATAAATTATAAAACTTATATAAATGTTAAAGATGACAATATATTACTTACGGACTGAATATGTCATCCTGCAATTGGTATGCTAAAACTAAGCCCCATTGTGATGACCTTGGGAAGATCAGCAGGATTAGATTATGTCATGAGGGTGGGGCTTTCCTAATAGAATTTACACCCTGGTAAAAACAAAGAGAAATAAGATGAATCTTTCTCCTCTACATGAGGATACACCCAGGAAAGAGTTGGCAGCAAACTAAGAAGAGAATCCTCATGAGACACTGGATTTGCTAGTACTTTAAGCTTGGACTTTTTTTGATTTTCAGAACTAAATAAATATTGTTTGAATATTTTTATTTATTATCTTTAAGTAGTTGTGCAAAGGAGATGCCATTCAACAAAGCACTTTGGGAATACACTGTCTCTCGGTCCATATCACCCTTTTCAACCTGCTCACCTACCCCTCCTACCCCACTCTTTCCTTCACTTTTCTTAATTTTTAGATTTTTGCATTGAAATTTTTGCCATTTAACAAAGCAATTTATATATACAATGCATCTTGATCTGTGTCATCCCCTCAATTTTTTTTCTTTAAGTCACCAGATCTATGGTATTCAGTTATAACACTCCACACTAACACACTCACATTAAGCAGAATATAATTACATATTACTAAATTACATTCATTATTTTTGCTTGATTATGAAGAAAGGTCTTCCATCCAGTTTTGTGCCTGAAGATGTCCCTTGCATATTCCACAGAAGATAAAACAGGAGTGGCCTTTAGTTTTCACAATAAGATGGAAAATAGACTTAGTTCCTATATTATCAAACTCATTTCAGGCTCATTTTCTCTCTGTCACCATCTCTGTCTCTCTCCCTCATGCTCTATCTCTTCTATCTCTGTCTTTTTTTTTTTGATCTGAGCCTTCAAACTTCCTTGTGTGTAACCAGATTTAGGAAACTATAAGTTCCATCTTCAACATGTTGTAATTTTTTTTTGTCAGTGGTGGGGCTTGAACTCTTGGCCTGGGTGCTGTCCCTGAGCTCTTCAGCTCAATGCTAGTGCTCTACCACTTGAGCCACAGCGCCCCACTTTCTATCTCAAACTTCTTAAAGTCATATAAAGTCCTTATAAACTTTTATAACCAATTACTGGTCTCAAACAAATAATGTCCACATATTTTAAGGCATATTTTTTTCAAGATAGCAAAATTGCTTTATGAGAATGAACACAAATGGATCTATTTTTAGGTTCTCTGACAGATGTAGTCATTATGAGATGGTTCTTACACTATGAGGTTCATACAATTGTCGGCTCTACTGTGACAATCTCCTTCAATTTATCTTTAAACTGTAATTATACAAATATCCTAAATTATCCTTGGTTATAATTACATACATTCAACAGTGTTGGTGGGGTGTGAGAATAGCATGTGGAGTCGGCATAGAAATATAATGAATTAAGATGAATTTTGCTCTTTATAAGACTAATGAGAGAAAATCACAGATCTCATTCATTAATCATTTTAAAATGATTAATGATCTTGTCTGAATCCATTTTCCCTTGCTGTCGCTGAATAGTTGAGATTGGGTAAGAAAGAAGTTATATTCGGCTCATTATTTTGGAGACAGAAAGTGGCAGATCCCATGGCCACCCCTGATGAGGGCCTTAGGCTACATCATTTCAAGACAGAAAGGTGAAAAGGCTAGTAGGCTTCTGGGGGACAGAGAATCTAGGAGGGACACACTTAAACCGTAGCAATGAATTTTCATGATTATGGGGTCCTCATGACAGAAGACCCACCCACTCCTGCAAGTGCTAATACAGTCTTAATAGAAATATACTAAGCTTTCTAAATCTAATCACCTCCTATTATTATTATTATTATTATATTGCTGCCATTTTGTTGTTGCTGTTAGAATTCTGTTACCAACCCAATGCCGTGGCCTTTACTTTTCCTGGTAATGCACTGTCATGCTTTATGTGCTTTTAAAACCCGACTACACAGCTGCATTATTTAGACAACTGACAACATCAACATTAGTTCCCAGAAAATCCTGGGTCATTTTCACTTGACCTTGTATTTGAACTCATTCCGGGACCTCAGGAACTATACTCTGAGAATGCCCTGTCACCCACACAGCACTGCCCTTTCTGGATTTTTAGCCACTCGCCCACCATCCCCATTAGACTGAGGCTTTGGTCCATGTGGGAGAAGGGAAAGGAATCTGTCTGAGTCATAGCCCAGGCCTAGCATGTGGTACAGTACCAATGAAGGCCTCTTTATCTGTGGTGTGACTGATGACAAAGTGGTCTTGAAGGAAGTGGAATCCCAGTTTCTTTTCTCTTGGCAGCCCTGTGCCTTTGGAAGGTTCTTGGTGGTCATGGAAGAAGAATAAGACACACTGGAAATAGGTTGGTTGCTTTCCACTTCATCTCCTTTCCCTCCCCCAGATATGTTCTCTGGCCAAACCAAATCCCAAGACAACCAGAAGGTCCAGCCTACCCAAGGCCAAGAGCAACTCCCAACTCCCTGCCACCACTTGCAGTTCCCATAAGGCCTAGCTAGCAGATCTGGTCAGGGGGGTTAAAAATAGTTGAGTGTGTGGTGACAAGCCTTGTGGATTTCCTTTGTAAAAATATCCCGAGCAGGGAAATAAACCTCTCAGCAGCTTCTTTTTTCCACTGCTCAAGAGAGCAGCTCCCACTTTCTGCTGCCATGAGCACTCTGGGTACCTGGAGGGTAGAGGAGAGGCTGTGCTGGGGGAAGGGCAGGAGCCACAGAAGGCATGGATAGGGATTGCTCAGTAAAAGGGAGACAGGTCTTGATTAGGGGATACTCAAGAGGGTTGGCAATTCTCAGGATACTGAGGGACATGATGCTGCCAACCTGACATTTCTGTCTTGAGAAGGAAGAGTAATTCTAACCTCCTGTGTTTTGGCATTCAAGGCCCGTGCAAACCTGACTCTACGCATCACTTAGCATTGCCTCTATAGGATGTAATGAATTCCAAGTACTAGCAGTTGTCACATTACATCATGATTCTTCATGCCAAAATACCTTGCACTCTGTTCCTCTGTAGAAAGGACTTTCTCTACCCTGGACTCTTTGTTATTACCTCTCATTCCCATCCAGCCTACACCATCATTAAAATTCAGCCCAGAAGTCAGCCTTCTCACCAAATCCTTGCCTGATCTCCCCAGAAGCCCATCTGCTATTTCCTAAGCAACAGTCTGCCATCATTGAATTTATTACCTGGGAGTGTTCCCTTCTAGAACATGAGTTTTATTGTTTGCAGGGCTACCTACTGTCAAGCAGGCTCTGAACAAGTTCAAGGCTGTAAAATTCTTCCAAAGAGGAGAAAGAGGCAGAACTGCCAGTTTTCAGGCAGCTTGGGTAAATTCGGGTCTCTGTGGGATTAAGAGCTTGTGAAATACTCTTGTCCATTTAGGTTCCATGGACATTTGTCTCATTAAATTACTCTGTTAGTAGCTGCCAATTTCTTAAGAGTAAGCAACTAAAGGTTTCTTATACAGTGAGGAGCATAGAGATCTTCTGAGTTAACAAAGAACCTTAACATTTCCTTTGATTCTACACCAGAACTACATGAGTAAAGATGCTCTGATTTCAGCTGAGTTTCAGTGGGTCCAACTGTAATCACAGCTACCTGGGAGGCAGAAATTGGGATATCTCTGGTGGTTCAAGGCCAGCCTGGACTTAAAAGTTTGAGACTCCACCTCAATAAAAGACTGGCTGTGGTGGTGGATACTTTTTATTCCAGCTATGGGGTAGCCGAAAGGGTAGGCACAGTGGTACACACCTCTCAGTGTGTCTCTCAGTGATGTGGAGAAATACAAGTAGAAGGATCACAGACTAGGCCAGCTCAGGTATAAAGGAAGATGTACGTTGAAAATAACACCAAAAGAATGGCTCACGTTAAAACACCTGCGTAGATCAGGCCTGAATTCAGTCTTCAGTACTACCAAAACTTTTTGCTGTTGTTGTTATTGTTGGTCAAGGAGCTTGAACTCAGGGCCTGGGCACTGTTCCTGAGCTTCTTCACTTAAGGCTAATTAGGGCTAATGCTCTACTACTTTGAGGCACAGTGCCATTTCCAGGCTTTTGGTAGTTAATTAGAGATGAATTTCACAGACTTTCCTGCCCTGGCTGGTTTTAAACTGCTATCCACAGATCTTAACCTCCTGAGTAATTAGGATTACAGGTGTGATCCTCCAGCATTCAGCTTCTGATCTTATTTTTATAAGAGAGAAATACATTTTGGCAGGAGAGAGGAGAAGTAGAGACAATAGAGCTAGGCTCAACTGATTGTGTTTTCAGGAGCTTGCTCTTTGCATAAATGACCAAAAAGTATTGAGACTAGAAAAAATACTGACAAGATACATTCTAATCCAAGTTTATTGTCAAAGACATTATGACTGTTATTGAAAAGTGTGAAGTCTATATAATATGTTGTTTGTCCAAAATCAAGAAAATCACCAAAGGGCAAAGCCTAGAGCTTAAAGGGATATGGTGTGTGCTTTAGGATGATAGGATCTGCTGCTCAGGATCTAGACTAGCCTCATTGCTACTATGACCTTTCTGAGAGTGTCATCTACTATGTAGCAGGTATTTACCTCACAACCATCACATTCTTTATCTTCCATTCTAATAGCTCATTTACATGCTGTCATTCTCTCTGACCTATGAAATAGCTGAAGCACAGCAGAAACATGTTTTGTCTTAGCAGCTGTGCTGGATTTTGTATCATTATTCTGGTTTTGAGATCCTATGTATATCTCTTCACATGATAACTAAAGACTCAACTATACATAGCAGAACTACTCAACTATACTCTCTGAGGCTTCTAGTAACAATGAGATCTACTCAAAGGTCATACAGTTGAGACCAACTATAGGGTCCAAATAGGAAGTTTGCAAAACTGGTGTTCTCAGGGCTCTTGTCAGCTACCCAAGTCAGAACCAATGCTTCAACTTCTGCATGGGACATAGGTGTTGCTTAGATAAATACCTGTGGCTTGGGAGGGAAAATGACAGCATTTGGAGCCAGCAAGTCAGGTCAAATAATATGTGCTTGAGAGACTTTTCTTTTTTGTACCAGTCCTGGACCTTGAGCACAGAGCCTAGACACTATCCCTGAGCTTTATAGGCTAATGCTCTACCACTTGAGCCATAGCTCCATTTCTGGCTTTTTTTTGGTTGGTTAATTGCAGATAAATGTTTCACAGACTTTCCTTTCTCAGGCTGGCTTCAAACTGTTATCCTCAGATCTTAGCCTCCTAAGTAGCTAGGATTATAGGCCACTGGTACCCAGCTGCTTGAGAAACATTTTCAAAGCTGGAATCTCTATTTTAAGTGCCAATTCACAGTATTAGTTTGAAAGCAGATCCTTCCAGTAGGATGAGATGCTTGAATTTATATCCATGCATGCCTATCATATGGCAGTATTAGTGTGGGGTCCCAACTCTTCAGCTGAGAGGGCAAAATCCAGTGACAGGTGCTTCTGGGGAGTGAGGCCAGGGCAGTTCAAACTTCACCTTCACATCTTACAGGAGAACGTCCCTCATTTTTCCAGGTTGCTACTCAGAGAGTAAAGAGTCTCAACAGACTACCCAAATGGAAATAGTTGCTTAAATGCTTATAGCCTGAGTTGAAGCAGGCAAAGTAGGAGAAATATGGTTAGTGCTTTGCCAAAGGGTAAATCAGGGCCATAAATGGGAGAAAAATGAACCCCGAGCTGAGATGGAAACAATATACAACCTGTCAGGAAACTGAGTCCAGTGGAGGTCTGGAAAGTGGCTCAGAAGGGAGTGATGGATGGTGGGAGTTCCAGGAGCTCAGGGGGCAGAGCATGCCTTCTGCTCGGTGTAGGATCACCTGGCCTCTAAGGTTCTCAGCAGGCTCAGGCAGTCCCCCCACCTCGTGGAGCTCTAATGCCTTCTCTGCCTCCTCCAGGTGCATCTCGCTTGATATGTTTAGGGATATTTCAGATTTTGATGTGTGTGTATGTGGAGAGAGAGTGAGAAAGAGACAAGAGACAGAGACAGAGAAAGCAAGAAAGCGCAGATGGAGGAGGTAGAGAAAAGTCTATTCTTGAAAGTAGACAACATAGGTCTGGGCTTTAGGACCATTCTCCAGTGAGTTTTCTATGACTGTGGGAAGAACTTTTCTTTTCTTCTTTTATCAGTTTCTGATCTAGGAAATGAGGAATGGGCTCAGAATATCCCTTAAGTTTTTTTTTCTAGTTAGTGCCAATTTTCAATTATTTACTAGCAAGCCTTCTCTTTGATAATTCTGATCATTTTTTTCTGGAATGTTCTATGGGTAAAATCAGTAAATTGGGGGCATATCTGGTGGGGAGGGCTATGTTTAATACAAGACATTTTTTAAGCATTCATCAAAGTGTCATAAGCCATCTTTGAAGAGAGAATGAGAGAATTATAATAACATATACATTTGTTTGTTCATAACTGTGGTTCATTGCGTTGGTAAGCTTTGCCTTTGAGTGACTATAATTCTTTCAAATAAATTTATGGCAGGTTATAAAGATCACTTTTGCAATATGAAGAATAGCCCCCACTCATTGGTTTGAAATATCAACTTTATTAATAATTCCAATTAAATCTATAAGAAATGCATATGCTTATAAAATTTAGTCAGATACATTGCATTCATCAATAAATAAACCATCTGTGTGCTAGGTTTATTTCTTTTCCTCATTTTTAAATAGCTTTATACGTTTTGTTGTTCAATTATAAAATGAATGCATGTTTAACAGGATATCATCTTAAATATTTAGCTTTTTCTCCTTTTTGGTAAAAAATGATCCAGAACTACTAACAAACATTACTGAGAGGTTGATTAACTTTTGAGGAAAGAATATGGCTCTCTTTTTAAAACAGAATTAGATAGCAGAGGCAGCTGGTGCTGGGGAGATGAGTTTAGAAAATACTGTGTGTCTCTGTTGTAGTGATCCGAGTACTCCTAGTTCAGAGTGGGCTTCCTATCCACTACTGGAAGGCAAGGACAACTTCTGATGCAGCACCAGTGGGTAGAATTGCCTTTTGTCTCTTCTGAGAACTGAGAAAGCTGAGCTCATGGGACTCTGAGTCTGGAAACTCAGGGACATCATGCCCACAAGCTTGGCACTGAGGGAATGGAAGCCAGTCCTTAGAAGAAGCATGTGGAAGGGTTAGGACCTGGAATAGCAGCAGCCCATGGATATTTCCCTATGTCTTGTAGTACAGGTCAGCAAACTTCAGGTTTTGGAGTCATGTGCTCTCTGTGGAATGACTCTGCTCTTCTGTTGTGTGTGCAGCTGTGCAGTGGATGTGACTGTTTTCTTAATACTGAATTTACAATAATAGTTGGTAAGCTGGATTTGCCATGTGCTCCATGGTTGGCTGATACAGGTCAAGCTATATACACTTTTTCTAGATTCATTTTTCTACAGGTCATCCAGTCACTCTCCAGAAGGTTTATACTGAATCCTTATTGTCTTTGCATGGGATACCCATGATCCTCAATATAAAATACTTTATTTTTCAAAGAAACAGTGGGAGGATATTTCCACCATAATTTTTATCTCAAAAATGTTTAAAAAATTAACATATTTTTCCACCACAGACCAAGAAACAAGGAATCCACAAATTTGTGCTTAGTATCTGAGACTTATGAATTTGAATTATATGAGGATATTTGGTGAGAAGGTTCTCTGAGACATGGAGATGGGCTGGCTGAGGGGTGGATGCTGCGAGCAGGGGGAGAGGCTGTGATTGACAACAGCCTTTGTCTCCCTCCTGATTGGACAGACAGGTCAAGGGACTCTCAGCAAACTAGTTATTTGGGATCCTAATGATCTGAGGTCCAGCCAAAGTAAATCCTTTAGGATGGGACACATTTGAGCTAATTCTCACAAGAAAAATGGGCTGGCTTGAATTTACATGTTTACTCATTCCACCACATATCTGCCCACTAGTACCCAATTCTAGAACTAAAACTCATTTTCAGTTTTAGACAAGATCCCTTCGGGATCTTTAAGGGTGGAAGACATGTTGACTTACTTGTTAAGACATTTTTTATGTCCTAATTTTCAATTATGCGGGGCTAGAGACAGGATCTCAACCAAGAATGTACTCTTTTGGAAATACACAGATCAGATTTGAATCCTAGCTTTACCTTACAATGCTGGCCTAGTGTTAGCTATATTCTATCTGAGTGAAATAAGCATAGTATCATCCCATCTCATTGTGTTAGTTGGGAGAGAATGATCACATACCTGTAGAATGTCTAATCAAATCAGATATATTATTTGTTGAACACCAAGATCCTGTGATTTGACTTGTAGAGCACTGGGTAAGGGAGATCAAATGTTCTGTGTTTCACTAATGTACTCCAAGTCATCCAGGGCTGGTTAGATGACTTGATTCTCTCTCTTGGCGGATACTGTGTGGGGAGAATCTTGGAATTAGGTACACCATCTTATTTCATGAGAAGTTGGTTTGATCAAATACAATTTTTAAGCACTTACAATGCAAACTCCTATGCTTTATTCTAGGAACATAGACATGAGCCAGAAATAAATTCTGGTTCCAGGGAGCCTTACATCATAGAAAAATACTAGTATTAGTGAAATTTGTGTGTGTGTGTGTGTGTGTGTGTGTGTGTGTGTGTGTGTGTGTGTGTGTGTGTGTGTGTGTGTGTGTGTGTGTGTGTGTGTGCATGCACTTGCATGAGTATGCTAGTAGTGACAGTTGTATTCGGGCCTCAAGCTCTCACTAAGTATCCTTTCTCATGCTACCACTCAACCTCTTGAGCCATGCTTCCAATCTGTTTATTTATTTGTTTGTTTGTTGCTGGTCCTGGAACTTGAACTCTGGGCCTGGACACTGCTCTAGAGCTTCTTTTTGCTCAGTGCTATTGCCCTACCACTTGAACCACAGCTCCACTTCTGTTTTTTTTTTTCTGTGATTCATTGGAGATAAATCTCACAGATTTTCCTGCCCAGTCTGGCCTTGAACCGTGATCCTCAGACCTCAGCCCCTGAGCAGCTTAGCTAGGAGTATAGGCATGAGCCATTAGTGCTCAGCAATCTGGTATTTTTGATAGAAGAAGCTTGGTGCTGTGAGAGATATAAGGTGAAAGCTGGAGAGTAGAAAGATATAAAACCACTATAAAAGACTGATTAAATCCTTCCTTTCTAGAGGACACTGAAAGAGTCTATAGAAGAGAGTGATAAGATTAGACTCATGCTTTACCAAGGTCCTTTGGATTTCGGAGTGGAGAACGGACAGAGTGGTCAAACCAGAGCAGGGATACTTATTACAAAGCTATTTCTCTAGTCTATGTGATAGATGGTGGAAGGTAAATGGAAAAGTGGCCAGAGCAAAAATCTGTGTAATCAGTGTTACCCTCCTCCCCCTACACACCCAAACTGCCAAGACTGGACATAGGTGGATATGGAGGGTGGAAGCGTGAGTTTTTGAGTCTCATTTGAACTCTAGATGGTTGGTGGAACCATTCCTTTGTATTGGAACAGTGGATGAACTGGGAAATAGAGATGATAAGTTTAGAGATATTTCCGCCAGGGAATTCTAGGTTTGGAATCAGGCATTCAGCTTCTAAGTCAGTAAAAGAAATCATTTTTCCTCTTTAGCTTTATTCTCTAGTTCTATCATGATGGCCACAGGACTTCAGAGAGGTTCCCAAACATATGTCTGTGGTCTCCAAGTTGTAGGCTTTGAGTCAGCAGCTGCATGTGTAGTCTAGGAATCCTTGTTTTTCAAGTTTCCGGGGTTGGGAGGCTTGGAGATCAGGAGATGCCTGGGGATTCTGGCAGCTTAAGCCTTTCTGCCTTCAACTCCTCCTGTTGATCCAGCAGATGTTAGCTGGCACCCATGTGGTCTCTGCAGTCACTCTCATTGTGTGCCTGTGTCCACAGTGTGTTTCACTTCCTCCCACCACCCCTGCCTCTCCTCCACCACACAGGTTGGGCAGGCAAAAGAAGAAGCCTAGACGGCTTGTCCTTCCCAACACTGGCACCCAGGCAACTCCCTGCTGGTCTCCCACACCAAAGACATGCGATTAAGCTCCCCTCAGGATATTCTGTAATAAATTACTTCCGTAGTTGATTGAGATGAAGGATTGGTTACATTTTTCCTAGTGTGGTGGCAATGCTTTAAAAACAAAAGCTTTCCCTAAACTCAAAATTTTAGTAGACTAAGTACATCCAGGAATTGAGCTTTATTTTTCTTCCAGCTATTCTGGGAGGGCACATTACCTCTCTCTCTCTCTCTCTCTCTCTCTCTCTCTCTCTCTCTCTCTCTCTCTCTCTCTCTCTCTCTCTCTCTCTCTCTCTCTCTCTCTCTCTCACACACACACACACACACACACACACACACACACACACAGACCCCACTTCCTGCTATAGATGAGCTCAGCAGACATTGCTTTGTGGACACACAAAGGAAAAGCATCCAACATGTCTGAAAAAGACATCAGGGCCTGGCCATCAACAGGAGGCTTTAGGTGTAACTTCTTGCAACTTGCAGGCAGCATTAATTACACCAAGACCTCCAGGCTGGACCAAGAAAGGGATTCCCTTACACTGCACAGGGAGCCTTTTGGCTGGAGAAAGACCACAGGTCTTTCCCTCTTTGCAAGGCTGTGATCAGTTCTTGGCACCCAAACCCAAAAGGGATGTGGAAATCTGGTAGGAGCTGTAAGGGCCTGGAATATAAGACCATGCACAAAGATGAAAGGCAGCAGAGTTGTTCGGCCTGGAGGGATTGTGGGATGGCTTAATTATAACTTCCCAGCCCGCAGTGGGTTCTCCTATCTCTGCTGAGGTAAGCCCATTGCTGGTTCCTAAGCTCCACTCCAAGAGACTCATCTTATTCATCCTTTATTTTTTCCATGGTGGCTGGGATGGAGCTCTGAATGAAGCAGGGGCTGAGGAAGCTGATTCAGCAGCAGTATTCCCACAACTCTGAGGTCATTCAAACCCAGGTTGGAATTCCTCCTCCACAACTACAACTTTGGATAGAGCACTTCAACTGACGGTTGCAATTTTCTTCCCAATCAAATGAAATTACAATATTGACCACATCTGGCTGTGTGGAGGAATAAGGGAGAGTTACCTAACATGCCTTATATAAATTTCAAATGTTCCTTAAAGGATTAAGGGAAGCCTTGTAAAGGACTTAGATAGATGATGGAAGACAGGTATACAGGGTAGGCTGAAGTCTTGATTTGCCTTGGATATGTGCTGGCGTAAGAAGGTAAAAAGGCAAGTGTCGCAGTTTGAATAGAGAAGGTGATTTCTTTTTATCCTTGGAAGAATCTTAGCTCTGGAGTTTGTGGCAATTTAGTGTGGTAGTTATGCATGATGTGTGTGTATGAGTGTGTATCCGTGTGTGTTTCTGTGTGTGTGCTCCCATGCATGTGAGAGTATGAGAACTTGCATGTGTACATGCATGTGATGCCTAATGCATACCACACTGGTCAATTTTGAGCTTCCTGGAAGCAAGTATTATATTTGATTTGTGTCTGCATTTCTCATGGTCTCTGAAACCATTTCACAGTTGAAAAGGCCCAGTAGTGATCAATGCCTTCTATGATCTGAGGAGGGAGGAAAAAACCAAGTAAACAAGACGACAAAAAATTCCTTTCTTCCTGTTGCTTACATTTCAGTGGCAGAATCAGAGTTTCTCTTGGAAGCCTTCTCATAACTAAGACTTTAAAAATATGCTCACAATGCAATTTATTCACTTAAAAAGTATAGAATATTACAGTCAATGCTGAAATCCCTTTCTCCTACTCCTAAAATTACTCCTTGCTCCCTAGAGGCAATGCTGCTGTCATCAATTTATTTTTAATGTTTAAATTATCTTTGAGCAGTGCTACAAAGGGGATTTAATTCAGCGTGTCTGTGAGTCCAATGCATCTTGATCAGTGTCACCCCTTTTATCATTTTCTCCATTCTATCCCAGCTCCACACATCCCCTCAGTTTATCTGGTTCCATTTTCGCATATGTGTGTCACTGCAGCCCTTTCTTTTCTGTGCGTATTGTGATGTAGCCATAAGCAATGCATACACTTGCTACTTATACATAATTGTGCATAATAGCTTCATAACACATATTTCTTAGCAACTTGCTTTTCTCTTCTTTTATACTCCATGCCTCTTTTTTGAGATATAGTCATATTTCTAAAGAGAATCTAACTAATTTATTTTGAGGGTTGCTATTGTGATAAACTGGATGAATATATATATATATATATATGTATATATCTCAATTGATTTGCCTATTCCTTCTTGAAGACATAATGATTTCATGTTCTTTTCCTCTTTTGCAAACAATGCTAAAATGAAGAAGCAGGATCCCTGGGTGCCTATGTACAGGCATTTCTCTCAAGGAGAATTCTATGTCATTTGGAATGCACATTTTAAGTTTCATTGCAGCCACACTGGCAACCAAAGCAGTTATACAAATTTATACCCCACCAGCAGGGGCTGAAATTTCAGCTCTCTCTTGTCTTTACCAATGGTTGTTATATACAGAGTCATTAATGCTTGTCAAATTATTTGATGTAAGATATTATTGTTGCTGATGCTTGAATTTACATTTCCATTATTACCAGTGAAGATAATAATCTTTCATTTGCTCATTGGCTCTTCTAAATTGACTGTTCCCACCACTTGTCAACTTGTAAACTCCATTGTTGGGTTGTTTAAACTGATACATAATTTCTCTACCTATTCAGGATTCTAATCTGGGTCGTTTTAATACATTATAAATATCTTTTTGAGCCTGCTTTCTTTGGCTTCAGTGTGTTTCATAGTATATTATAGTGGAGAACATTTTGATTTTGATGTGCTCAGTTTTATCTATGTTTTCCTATGCAGCAATTATTTTTGACAGAAACCTGGCGATTATCTCTCACTTGAAAATCATTATCCTACATTTTCTCCAGTGTGAAAAACAATTCCCATTTGAAGTTTCATTTTACTATTGTTGTGGGTGAATTGAGCTCTCAGTGTAAAAATATTATTGCTTATTGCATTTCACTTTCCATTCCATTAATTTAGAATGACAACTCTATCAAATGGGCTTCTTAAATGTATTTGAGTTTAGTTAAATGAGATCAATTTGTATTCCATTAACCTGGCTTTCTGTTTTGTCCAAATATGACCCTGCTTTATTTTATACAGCTTTAAAGTGTTTCAATGAATAAGCAGTCAGATACTTCCTCTTCTTTTGTCTTTTTTTGTCCCCAGAATTACTTTAACCAAGCTTTGTTGTTCATCTGTTTAGATATATTTTAGAAGAAGCTAAGAGAGTATAGTGGCCCAAGCCCATAATTAGGTTACTGAAAAGGCTAGGATTAGAGGATCACTATTTTACCGTTTTCTCTGTAAAATTTTTACACATACTTATTTTATATATATTCATAAACACCTTATTTTTTCCTTTCTAATTTTCTAAATTGATACAATTTAATGGAGTCCCATGTGATGTTTCAGCATACATATACATACTGCAATCAGGTTAAACATATCTATCAATTCAAATATCCATTGCATCTTTATGGTGAAAACACCCAAACTCTTCTAGCTTATCCCAAACTCTTCTAGCTTATTTGAGATATACAGTGTATATATAAGTAGTATCTGTACTTTACTGTGAAATAGTACCACACTAGAACATTACTAGCTGCAGATAAGTACCTACTGGTATTCTTTTTTTGGGGGGGGGTCCGGTCGTGGGGCCTGAACTCTGGGCCTGGACGCTGTCCCTCAGCTCTTCAGCTCAAGGCTAGCACTTTACCACTTGAGCCACAGTGCCACTTCCGGCTTTTTTCTTTTTTGCTTATGTGGTGCTGAGGAATCGAACCCAGGGCCTCAAGCATGCAAGGCAAGCGCTCTACCACTGAGCCACTTTCCCAGCCCCACCTACTGGTATTCTTAGTACACTTTCTTCTCTCTACTGCCCTCCCCACCCCCAGTTACTGGTTAGTACCATTTTGTTCTCAATATCTATGAGATGAAATAGTATATGTTCCATATGAGAGACATCATGCAGTACTTGTTTCTGTATGACTGGCTTCTGCCACTTACCTAAAGTTCTTCAACTTCATCCATGAGGTCACAAGGGGTAGCATCTTATGTTTGTTTGAGCTATTGCATTCTGTATGTGTTCCACATTTTTATCACATGGTGGGCAGTTGGTTGTTTTTAATGGCTTGGCTATAGTGAATAGCTAGATAGTGAATAGCTAATCGTATAAACTTAATTGTTCAGATGTTTCTTCAACACACTGATTTCATGTCCCTTGAATATTTACCCCAGAATAGGTTTGCTAGAAGATATGGACATTTTTGTTTTGTTATTTTAAGAAATCTCAACACTGTTCTTCATAAAGGCAGTGCTGATGAATATTCTTATCACGTGTCCACGGGTGCCCTCTTTCCCCCATTTTTCCCCACTTGTCATCTTTAGTCTTTTATTATCTTTAGCCATTTTTACTGTGGCGAGTCAATAGCTCCTTGTGGTGTTAATTAAATTTCTCCAGTGAGCAGCTTATTTTTGCTATTACAGTTGTACTTCCAGTTGTATCTGGGATGATGTGATATGCTTCTTCCATTGAGATAAAGTGTAGTAGACTGTATGGCCTGGAATCATAATCCTCCCATTTTCAGCCTTTGAATAAAGTAGAAAAGAGTCTCATACTACCATGCCCAGTTACAGGTTGGGAAAGGAATGTCATGAGCTGTTCTGGCCAGGATGGCTTCAAACTGTGATCTTTCCATTCTCAGCCCCCCAAATGCTCAGATAACAAGTGTGAATGCTTGATAAGAAATGTACGCATTATCCTGCCCATGTAATTGTAACCCCTCTGTACAGTATGTTCACAAAAATAAAATAAAATTTTAAAAAAAGAATAGTTAAATAGAAAAAAAAACAAGTGTGAGTCCCCAGTATTCAGTCCCAAATACTCTCAATCACTTGGTCTCACTTTGTCAAAGTGTGGAAATGCTAAGGTCACCCATATCTTGACTCTAGCACAAGAGTTTAACCCGTCATTGTCTCCTTACATGTCTCCCCTACATTTTAATTTTTCTCTGCTTAATTAACATGCATAAATTCTGTTCCAAGATCTAGAATCCTCTTTGTTTTGTCTGGCATTATTTAGGTCTCATTTCCCACAACAGAAACATCTCCTAATGTGTTGCCATCTTGTTTCTTTTACTTCTTTCCTATAGCCAGTTTCCTCATTTTCTAGTTATTCTTACTAAGACTTATTCATTTTTAAAATTCATTTTCATATTAAAAAATAAGAGATACAAAGGTCTTCAAAAGAGGAATAAGATAAATGGTCCTGCATTGGACTGTTGTATACCAAGCCAGGAAGTAAATGCTTGATTTTCTTATACCCCTTGGGTTCTGAGTGGTGGATGATACAGGGAGAAGACCGACAGGCCATGGATGAATTTGGCCACTCCTTTATCCTGGGCCTCTCCTACAGGCACTGTGCCTCAATTTTGTCAACGAGTTGTAATTTCTTCAGCTGGCCAGGCATAAGATAGAACACAAGGTTTAGCTGCTTGCCCAGTGGTGAATGTTTTCCTATTTCTGTAACCTATTTGCTGTCAACTCTTTCTTTTCCTTTCTGTTGTTTAATTGAAATCACAGCCTAATGAGGTCTGGCCAGTCCCTTCCCTTAGTTTAAGGACTTGATGTTACTTCCAAAATATCTGAATAGAAAGACAGCAGTTTCAAGAGAAAGGGAAAACTTGAAAGGTGATTAAAGGTCACTAGAAACACATTGTTTATATGATACATTCTCCTTTTACTTTTCAACAGATTAATTTTCTTCTAAACTGGTGGTAGCTTCAGCTACAATGATTTTTATTTCATAATCTTGAAATACCCCTGGAAATCCAAATTTAGCCAGATGAATTTAAATTTTGTTGGTTGAAGTTCAGGATCTATGATCTCACCTGAAGTTGCTCCTAGGAGTAGTAAGTTGTGCTTCTATATTTTCTCCATCCTTTTGAACTCAATGTAGATGTCATGTCTCTATGACTCTTTCCTTAGTTCCCGAGTTGCAATAATAGGTCCATCATTTCCACATAGAGAATACATGTATTTAAGCTATTTCATGGAAGCACTCAGCCTTGTCCCTGGGTAATGTGACTCAATGTAGTTAGAGATGAAGATATGAGTGTTAGAATGGGAGGAACAGGAGTTTGAATTCTGTGGAATGTATTTTATTAGGTGCTCTTCACATATCAATATCTCCTTTTCCATTAAATTATGTATTTTTTTCCAGTCATGGGGTTTGAACTCAGGCTTGGGCGCTGTCCCTGAGCTCTTCTGCTCAAGGCTAGTATTCTACCACTTTGATCCACAGCTCCACTTCTGGTTTATTGGAGATAAGAGTCTCATGGAGTTTCCTGCTTGGGCTGGCTTTGAAACACGATCCTTGTATCTCAGCCTCTTGAGTACCTAGAGTTATAGGCATGAGCTACCATTGTCCAGAAAAATTATAATATTTTAATATGCATAATTATATAATTATAATACAATAAATAGCAAAGATAGTAAGATGACTGAGTCCATCTGGTTGTTGGGAGAATTGAGTAAGAGTACACATAAAATTTTTCCATCTCCACTATCACAAGTACATGTCTAGAGGAATACTTATAGAAAGATGAATCTATCTTTCTGGAACATTAAACATGTAACCTCAAGGCTTCTCAGCAGGGGAATTTGTCTCATCTGGCATATTGACTTTTGAAACTTAGCCAGACTGGTAGGCTTTATTTGAATTAATGTATAAAGTATTACTTTGTTTCACACAGGGGATTATTCCTGAAAGTTACTCAGTGGTATTAAAAAAATTAAATCTTATTTTATAGGCACATGGGGAACTCATTGTTAAAGTGAGTCATTTGGTTAACTCTTGTGTACAAGATAAAGCATGCTAGGGGTAGGGATGTAGTCCATGTAGAGTGTTTGTGGAGAATGTTTGAATTCAGAGTCTGATCCTCAACACCACAGAAACAAGTCCAACAGCAATAACAACAGTAACAAAACACACAGCAAGCAACACAAACACAAAGCAAACTATCTTACCTAAAACTTAGTAAGTTACTATATCATGCTTATGTTCAGATACCAGTATTTCTTAGAGAGATAGCTTATCTATACACATGCCACATGGACTAGTCTATATGTAGGGTTTTTTTGTGCGTGTGTTTTGTTTTTGGTGCTAGAGATTGAACTCAGGCTGCCAGAAATGCTAAGTATGTTCACTTCCATGGTACCGATAGCTTCTCTATACAATCTTGTATTTTAGCAAGAAACATTTGCCACTGAAGCCAGGGATAAGTGCTGTATCATTTGTGTACATGTTGCCTCCACAGTTCTATGAGTAAGTGCAAAAGAATGTTCATATGCATCCGGATTCTTTATAACACAGAATTTCAAGACTTATGTTAGGATTAGCCCATAATACAAAAGGGAAAATGATGTTCAGGATCATGAACATCTTGTGCTAGGCACTGTGATAACCATTTCTCTAACATATTGTGTTTGTTCACAATAAGTGCTCATCATAATATGGTGAGAAGTGTTGTTCTCATTTTATTGGTGAGAAGAATAATATGGCCCAGATAAGCAAAGTAAACTTGCAAGATAATTCAGCCAGAAAATATCAAAGTCAGGATTTGAAACTAATTTTTGTTGATACCAGATTTCTAAGTAATGTCAATAATGAACCCTTTCATGAGAACAATATGCTAAATTTTGGAAGACAGTAAAAGTTAAAATTTGTGCTATATTTAGGTTACTGTTGGGCTTCTCTTGAAATATGCATTTTCTTGAGCCTTTATATTTCATTTACATATAGACAACTGTTCTATATTTCTGTCCTAAGGCTAGCTGCAGTGATGTTTGGAAAGAGTTAATACTTTTCTTGATAGAAGATGCAACGTGGACTGTAGCTAAAACCACAAAGCTGAGTATTTATTAAATACACTGATTTCCCTTTCATCTAGTTGGCTGGTGTTTCTACCCATAATCTAATTTCCACTAAAATCTTCCATGGAGCAGGATAGTGGTTCCAAATCCTAAAATGCTGAAAGGATCTTTTAATGACCAGTGGTGAGTTCCTGTGAACTCATCCCAGAATTGGTAATGAGTATTTGGAGAAGACTCATGGGTGGGCTCCAAATCTGAACACAATGATCCTACTTGTTGTAATCAAGGATTTTCAGGGAGAAGGCATAGTTCTAGGTGATTTTTAAGGAAGCCCATTTAGATTAAAGACATTGATTTATATCTAGATGACTATTCTAGTACTCATAATGCTATCCTCTTCATTTTGGACACTTACATTGCAAATAAATGGTATAGATAGTAAAACAATGCCATTAAGTCTACACACTCATCCAACTTAAATTTGCTAAGATCCCATTTACTATTAAGCTGTAGTGCTTCATCGTCAACTTGAATAGGGACTGGCCTTAAATAAAAAATAATAAACCCAGGGAAATATATAAACAAATAATTATGATTCCTTATGAGTACCAAGACAAAGGGAAGTATATGTCACCTCTAGGAGAATTAGAAATGAAAAGTATTGATTAAAGTGGAGCTCATAAGTCTATAAGGAAAAGTATTGTAATGATATTTAACTGCTACCATTCACTGATCTCTTAATGCTAATTGAGTATTATGGCCTACATATTAATGATAGTATTTAGTCCAATAACCTTAACATACTGGTAATGATGATTATGATTGTGATGCCATTAGTTTATTTTGTATAGTTGTAACAGATACTTTCAAGAAAACAACTTAAAGAAAAGTACTTTTAATTTTGTCTCATGGATTCAAAGACTTCAATCCATGATTGCTTGATCCTGTGTGCTTTGGCTGAAAATGCATGTGAAGGAGAAGACCAATAAGAGTAAGTAAGAAAGAGTGACAGCAAGAATGAGAGAGAGAGACAGAGACAGAGACAGTGAGAGACAGATAGACAGAGAGAGACAGAGACAGACAGAAACAGAGAGACAGTGAGATAGAGAGGCAGAAAGAGAGGAACTCAGAACAAGATATAACTCCTATGGACAATCCTCCAATAACCTACTTCTCCAGGTCCTCCAGGCTCCACCTCCTAATGTTTCCAGAACTTGCCAAAATAGCACTACCAGCTAGGGACCAACCCTTTTATAAATGAACATGTGGGAACATTTCATACATCATAACAATAATAAAATAATGCTGACTATATTACTCACATTTTAGAGATTATTTGCCAGACATTATATTGTTATATTTAAAGATATTATTTTATTGAATCATTCTCCCAACTCTTGTGGACAGTGTTATCATCACTGTTTTGAAGAGGAATAGTCTGATGCTAATGGAATATCTACAAATTTCCCAAGGGACAAGTAATTATTAGGAATATGATTCAAGACCCAGGCTATCTGGCCCTACTCTAAAATAGTTTGTCTCCTGGAAAGGGTAAACATTGAAGAATGTCAGGTAGGGAGAAAAATAAAAGAAGTACATTCCAGGGAGGGAGGGAAATTTGTATTTGAGAAGTACTGTTTTAACATAGGTTAGATCTCTGTGAATTTGAATTGCACAAGAGGGAAACATACAGCCTAAAATATGGAACAGTGGCAAATTCTGAAAGTATTCAAGTTCTAAAGGCATTTAATTTAAATTTTATATGATAGCCGAGGAATCCAGAGATAGATTCTAAGCAAGAGAAAGATTCAAACCTCCATTTTTAAAATCTATTTTATTATCTTTAATTACTTGTACAAATCTCTATTTTTTAAGTGTTTTTTTTTTTTTTTTTTAGTCGGTTGTGGGGCTTGAACTCTGGGCTTGGGTGCTGTTGCTGTGCTCTTCAGCTCAAGGTGAGCACTCTATGGTGTGAGTCACAGCGCCACTTCCGTTTTTCTAGTGGTTTATTGGGGATAAGAGTCTCACGGACTTGCCTGCCTGTGCACTGGCTTTGAACCGCGATCCTCAGATCTCAGCCTCCTGAGTAGCTAGGATTACAGGCGTGAGCCACCGGTGCCCGGCAAGATTTTTTTTTTTAAATAAATGAGTAACCTAACTTTGCTGTGATTGGGCAGTTTTTGAAAATTTTATTTAAGAATAACTGTTCTAAAACTTCGGGTATCCCATATAGTTCATAAACACAGCCAAACAGTGTCTGTTGTGCAACATTCTTGGAGTTCTTTATCTCTATAGTTTGGATTGGTTCCCATGTTGGTTAGTATTGGCAAATAACTTCCCGAAGTCAAAACATACTGTACAGAGAGGTGTTGAAAGAAATTGATGAAATCTTGTTGAACAAATAAGTCTTGGGCCAATGTGTGAGTGGAAAAATCTAGCCTTTAAATCCAGATAAACCCACCTACCCCTGTCTTCCATTTCCACAAAAAAAGACTAGCAAAGCAGCATAAAATTTCAATCTCTGAGGTGATCCCTTTGGGACCTCTCAATTTTCCACACCTCATCCTCATCATTTATGAGCCAGTTCTGCCCCTACCAGCTTTCAAAAGACTTCTAAATGCCAAACAACTTGCCTAATGGTAGCCTGAACTTGTAAAGAAGTGTCAGATAAACTAGGGAAGGGGGACAACAGAATGGTGAGACAAAGGACAAAGGGGAAATCTATGCAACAGCATAGGTTCACAAGACAATGTTGGAAATTATCTGTTCAATTCACGGGGTGGGAGGTGGGTTGGAGAGGAGGGAAAGAAGGAGAAAAAATGAGGGAAGGGGTAACAAGTTAGACAAGAAATATAATCACTACCTTACTTATATAACTGTAACCCCTGTGTACATTACCTTAACAATAAAATGAAGAAAAAGGATCAAATTCCCAGAACTCAAGACTCAAAGTTGGCAACTTATGAATAGAAAAACATCAACCCTCCTCTTTTTCTTCTATTTCTTCCTTTTCTTCATATACTCCTTCTATTTCTGTACTTCTTCCATTTCTCCTTCCTCTGAAATTCTCTTTCCCTTCCTTCTTCCTTTCTTTGCTTCCTCTTTTCTTTTTTTCCCATATTTCCTCCTTTTATACCTTTCCCTATGTTGACCTCCTTTATTATTCGTTGTATCAACAGCTGTATAATTATTTTTACATTTGATTTCTCTAACTCATGCTCAATGACAAAGGTGTCTTATTTTTCTGAGGACTGAGATTATAGAGTTAAGTAAAATAGAGTCCCTGTTCTCCTAAATTGCTCATGGTCAAATGATAAATCTTTGTAGATATATAATAGTAACACAAGATCTTACGCAATTGAGGTATGTAGTCCCAGTTCAAGGTCACTGAAGGCAGGTGCCTCTGATAAGGTTTTGAGGTAAAGCTTGCACTCAGAGAATTACTAAAGCAAAAGTTTGGTAGGCTGCAACAGCAGAAGTTTTAGAGCGTCAAGAACAAATGATATTTGTGGAGGATCTGGGTGCTTTTGTGTGAAGTCTTTTCTGGGTTTCACTGGCTATGCTATAACTTGATCTTAGACTTCTTAGCTTCTATAACCGTGAGAAATCAACATTCATTATCTCCATATACATTATTTAATCCATCTACTTTGTGCAATTAGCTAGAGCTGCTTGAATCGACAGGTACCATGCATGTATCTTGGACGATCTGATAATCAAGCTTATAGAGTTAAACCTCAGATTTACTGGCTATAATTACAGAATAATCTGTGTTGGATTTCCAAACCATTTTAGTGTATAACAAAAGACCACAATTTAAGCAAACACAAACTCAAAGAACAAAGGAAATGCCATGTTTCAAGCATTTAATTAATCTTAAAACTGCACTGTTTTACATATAATTTATGTTTTTTCACTCACCTTTGAAGAAGGTCTCAGATAGAAATTAACTAAACTACACAGAAATATAATTGTTGGTTACAATGAAACAACCCGTTCTGACTTTATTCTTATTTGCATCAATGCTGCATAGAGAAAGGCAGTTCTAAACATAATCACCGTAAGTGACTGTGTGTGTGATATGGGAGCTGTTTTATGCATTCATAAGAAGATGTGAGCATGGGCAGATCTTGGGATCTACTTGGTAAATCTAAGAACTTTCCTCTTTACTGCACTGTTGGGAAGTCTGGCAGGCATGCTCTGAGATTCTATCTGGTGCAAACTTCAGACAGAAATCCTCTAGCTTCTCTGCTAGCCTAGGGAAGAGTCTGGGCCTAGGTCTAGTGTAATTACCTCTCTGAAGCTCTTTCATGGAAAAAGTTTCCAAAAAATAATGTTGGATCTATTGGAGAGCCAAATGGAAAACAATGACTTAGTCTCTATCTCACAATTTGCACAAAGCTTAAACGGGAATAAATCATAGACCTACATGTAGTGAGCCCAAGTGTAGAAGCTTTAAGTAAAATTTAGGAAAAAAAAAACAAAACCTGTGTCACTCAACTAGAATAAAAGCTTACAAAGAATAGAGAAGGTGAAAGAGTACAAAAACAGAGTATAAACATATAAAATAATGAATGATACTTCATCGAATTTGAAAGTTTCTACTATTCAACAGATATTATTTGAAAGAAGAAAAGCAACTATCAAGTAAGAAAACATCTGCAGTATTATATGTCTGACAAGCGCTTCTATTTAGAATACATAGCAAACAAAACTTCATTAAAAGTTCCCAGCTCAAAAAAAGACAAATATCTTGCTAAAATTTATTAGAAATTTTAACAGACAATTTACAATTTCCCACCACAAATGTTCAAGGAGCATATGGAAGTATGTTTGTTATCATTCAATATCATGGAAATATAAATAAGAGCCACACTGAGATACCACTAGAAGACCTGTATGATGATCATAGTTGAAAAGATTGACACTAAATTTTAGGAAGAAGTGCAATGACTCAAAACTGAAATGCCAGTGGGAATGCATAATATTTTGTGAAACAGCCTGGTAATTACTTATAAATAGACAGTTACTCTATGAGCCAAGATTTCCACTCCTAAGTGTTGACCTGCTAGAAATGTAATGAGATGGCCATAACAACGTTTGCATGTGAATGGCCATAGCAGTGTTCCTCAAGATAGCTCCCAGTGGGACTGACCTAAATACCTGCTAATGGATCAAAGCATAAGCAAATTATAGTGTGTTAAACAATAGAATACTGTTGTAAAAGAAAAATGAATAAACACACGAGTATCTTAAAAACATTGAAACCATTAGTCGACTGAATCTTTCCTTCTTTAAGTTGTTTAGGTCAGGTATTTTTGTTACAGTGATGAAAACAGTAACTAATACAATACAGAAACCTAAACTGGATGCAGATTTAAGAGTACCAGAAATCCTCCAAATCACAACTTGCTACTCTTGTCTTTTCTTCTTGATTTTCATATGTCTTTTTGGTTCTTATTAGAATCATCTTCTCCGGATGGGTGCTAGAAACAAGTGAGATGAATCTGGCTTATATCTGTTAACAATTTATCTCTCATAATTACAAAATGTTGGAATATTCCTGAAAGAAAAAACATGATACTAAGTGAAAGAAGTCAGACTCAGAAGACTTCATACTACATGATTTGCATTTTTTTAAAAATTCAGAAAAGGCAAAATTTGTAGTGGAAGCAACAGACAAGTAATTGCCCAAGAGACAGAGTAAGAGATCTGTGGCAGAGGAAGACAAGAATATATTGCAGTGGTAGAAACATTTCTATATTAATTTTGTAGTAGAGGTTATAGGAACTCATTGACATATGAATTTAATATTAACAATTGTTACACATGTAAGTCATTCATAAAGATGACATTACAGGTTTATACACATTGAGAAATACAAGTTGTATGTCACCATACAACTAAGAGAAAGTCAACTGGTCATTTTGAAATAAGAGCTGGTTGTGGCTCAAGTAGTAGAATACCTGCCTAAAAAATGATTTCTACAGCCAGGTGCTGGTGGCTCACACCTGTATTCCTAGTTTCTCAGGAGGCTGAGATCTGAGAATCATGGTTCAAAGCCTGCCCAGGCAGGAAAAGTCTGTGAGACTCTTATCTCCAATTAACTACCAGAAAACCAGAAGTGGCGCTGTGGCTCAAGTGGTAGAGTGCTAGCCTTGAGCTGAAGATCTCAGGGACAGTGCCCAGGCCCAGAGTTCAAGCCCCACGACCGAAAAATAAAAAAAAGATTTCTACAGTGCTAATCTCTTATTATTATGGGCCAGCCACAGGATGGACTGGTGTGCCAGCTTTAAACTGTCCAGTTGAGCCAAAAAAGAATAACCAGCCAGCTATCCCTGTCACTAAAATGGTGGCGGTACTCACAGGTGCTGTGGCCAGAACTTGGAAAGAGAGAGCCTTTGGAGGGCTGTATGTGAAGCTGAAACTACACATAAAGGATATCTATTGTCTAGCTGAGAAATAGGATTTCTAGAATTTAATTTCTATATTATATATAGAAGCTGAGGCAAAAGCCAAGAGATTAGGGATGTTTTTCATTTTCTAACTTGATTATTTGGGTAAACAGCACCAGTGTTTACTGACATTAAAATACAGAAGTGAAAGAAACAGGTTGATGGGTAGAGGGCTATGTTTTAAATGCTGAATTTCAAGCTCCTGTAGGGTATTGCAAAACAATCTGCAGAAGACTATGGTATGCACAAGTTTGGAGTACAAGAAACTAATATGTGGGAAAGGTGCAGGGCTGGGAGACATGGATATATTAGTCACCACAGAAAAGAATGAGCTCAGGGAGAAGTGAAATCCAGTGACCCAAGAAGAGAATGGGACAACTGGGAGAATAACTGGGACAATGTGTTGTCCCAGGAATCAAGGAAAGAGAAAGTTTTGAGTGAACAAATTAAATTCTACAGATGTCAAGTAAGTGTACAGGTAAAAAATGCCTGTGTTGTCTGGCCCGTTAGAGTTACCAGTCAATTCTCCAACCTACAGCTTCTGTGGCATGGGGTGAAGAAGTCATGTATACAGGTCTGGGAACAAATAAGTAGAAGATGAAATGGAGTTGTTCCAGGTACATCCCCTCACAAATCTCCTCTATGAAACGGGAGAGAAGAGAGTGATGGGAGAAGGGAGAGGCCAACTGGAAGAGACAGACAGACAGACAGACAGACAGACAGACAGACAGACAGACACACACACACACACACACACACACACACACACACACACACAGAAACAGAGAATTTAAAGACTAGAGGAATTGTAAAGAAAACTAGGGATATGGAGGCAATGTACCATCTACCTGCTAATGCCATATTACCATGACAGAGAGAATGCTGGATGAAGGAACAGAAACAGAGCCTGGGATAGTTTTTAGTAAGATAAGTGATATTTATTCTGTTTTATCCATCAAGAGTGGGGTGTGTGAGCAAAGGTACAAACATATGTAAGTTTTATTTCTGGAAATTAGGGAATTTTGACGATATTTTGTATTATTTTTCTTTGTGGGAGTCAAGGTCATATGGGGACCAAGAGAAAGGTGGATTCAGGGGTTGAGTACAGAGGAGCTGGTTTGACATTTGCTACCTCAGAAAAGGGGAAAGCACTACCTATAAAAAATACAGTGGAACTCCTGAGGATTCTTAAGGGTCTACTTAGGGCAAAAAACTATGAATTATGGACATTTCCAGTTCAGAGTAAGTTTTACTATTTTTCTTCCACAATTATGGAGCAAACCAAATTCAAAATGGGGAAGATAGTAAAGGTGAGTTTATTCTGGTTGGAGGTTTTACATAGGATTTAGAATAAGATGATTACAATACAGGAAGTACAAGAATTTGAGAAAAATAATGGTTGTAATAATAAAGCCCTAACTGGATAATAGAAGTATAAGAGGATGGTGTCCTGAAAAATGAAGAGTAAGTAGAGAGTATAAATTGGAAATTCATAGAGCAGCTATTGAGTATCATATTGATTGACTGATTTGGCATACTGTGATACAAGTACAAGTAGAGAGAGACAGAAGATCATAACAATCAAAGAGGGCCTGAATGGTGGTTTATGCCTTTAATACTTGCTACTTGGGAAGTGGAGATTAGGCAGCTCATAGGTCAAAGTCATCCTGGAATTAAAAGGTCCCAATTTGAAATTTGGAACAGTGGCTCACACCTGCAATCCTAGCTACTCAAGAGGCTGCTACCTCCAGTGTGGGTGATAATGTCTCAGTCTCAGCAATTAACACTGATCAAGAGTTCAACTAGACCTGAGTTGAATCAAGGTTCTACTGGATTCTGCCCTGGGATCCTTCTTTGAGTATTGAGTGATTGAGTGCTTAAATGGTATAAAAGGTATTATTTACTTTAGAGATTTTTTCTAAAATATTAACAGAGTTTTCAATAAAGTTTATGCACATCAACTAATGAAGAATGGCTATAAAATATATATGAAAGAATACAGTAATCATTACACTTCTAGGTATATATGATGTTGAGGCCCTAAAAGAAAACATTGCGTATAATGAGGTAACTTTTTCAGTTCCTCTGGGTGGGAGGGAAAGTTGAACTCCCAGAGTTCACCAAGAGGAAAAGGTAAAATTATTCAGTGAATAAGACTTTTACTTCTCAAGATAAATCTTTAAATGATGTGAAATCATCAGGGTTATCTTTTCTTACTCTTGCACAATCATAGGTCTGGAAACACAGAATGATGAAGCTTTCCCTTTGTTGCCTAGATGAAGTGTTTGGAAAGTGAAGGTCTGGGGAAGAGCACTATAAAGTCTTTAAGCTGCCAAGTTGCCCCCCAGCTCTATTAGTACAGCCTGCTAAGACTTGAGGAAAGCATTGGATTCATGTAACAGACATCATCCTTCCGTGGTGCCTACATTACAGGGGTTTCCAAGTGGGAAACAAAAATTATGTGAAGTAGAAATGTTCCTGAACTTTCAACTCTGAGGGGCCCTTCCTTTGCAGCAACAGGAGTCTTCATGTAAGAAAGAATTTTCTTCTCCTGTCTTTTTATACCCTCTGTGTCCCCCCAAGGGTCTTTCCACAGGAAGCAGCCTGCTCGGTGGCCATAGTGATTTTCCTGATGGTCTGGGAGATAAATGAGACAATTTAAAACACAGTCATTTCCCTGAATACACATAACCTTTTCACATAATTTCCTGGAGTCTGGTCGATGCTCTTCATG
Organism: Dipodomys merriami; assembly: GCF_024711535.1. Classification (NCBI taxonomy): domain Eukaryota; kingdom Metazoa; phylum Chordata; class Mammalia; order Rodentia; family Heteromyidae; genus Dipodomys; species Dipodomys merriami. The sequence continues at coordinate 30,662,585 of NW_027202382.1, forward strand.
ATTGCTTGCCCCAGGAGCACCTTCTGTCATTCAGAAACCATTCACTTAGGTTGGTTGGACTTTATTCTTTTCAGTCCTGAAAATTTGTGTCCTCCTTTCTTTTCTTTTACTGTTTAAAAAAAAACAAAATAGTACATTTATTTTTCTACTGTCTACTTTCCTGCCACATTTACTTATTTATTTTATTGTGAAGGTGATATACAGAGGGGTTACAGTTACATGTGAGGTAATGAGTTCATTTCTTTTTGAACAGTGTTACCTCTTTCCACATTTTCTCACTGTTTTTCCCTCCCAACTTCCCTTCCCGACAAGTTGTATAATTCATTTGCAACATAGTGTCTAATGAATGTCACTGCTGCTTTGTCCCACTATTTCTGTGCTCCTCATTACTGTCCCCCAAACAGATAAACTTACATAAAAGACAAGGTACAGAAAACAAAAGAGCAACAAGAGGGGAAAAAAGCAAAATAACAAAAAAACCTCTTTTTATCCATTTCTTGGCGTTCATTTCAATCAATATCATTTTATATGATCATATGCACGTAACCTTTGAGCCTTTGTGCACGTAACCTTTGAGCCTTTGTGATCCTCTACTAAGAATATCCTACTTTGGTCTCACTGTCCCTTATAATCTAACTTATCCAAGTATATTTTTTGTCTTTTTTACCATCCAGTGCCTATGTTTCTTTGGGTCTGGCTTACTTTGCTTAATGATTTTTTCCCCCAAGGTTATCCATTTCCTTATGAATGGGGTAATGCCATTCATTCTGATGGAAGCATAGAATTCCATTGTGTATATATACCACATTTTCTTGATCCAATTTGTCCACTGAGGGGCATCTGGGTGGATTCTATAACTTGGCTCTGATAAACAGTGCTACAGTGAACATGATTATGCTAGTAGCTTTACTGTGGCTTTGTTTGTGGTCTATTGGATTGCAGGGTCATAGAGAAGCTCTATGTTTAGTCTTTTGAGCAACCTCCATACCGCTCTCCAGAGTGGTTGAAAAGTTTACATTCCCACTAACAGTGTAGTAGTATTCCCTTTGGCCACATCCCTGTCAGCATCCGTTATTATTCATTTTCTTGATAATGGCCACCCTAACTGAGGTGAGGTGGAATTTCAATGTTGCTTCTATTGATGTGTTGAATTACATTAACTGACTTACTAATTAACTACATTAATTAATTCAATAGAATCAGCTTTGCATCTCTGAAATAAATTCCATTTGATCATAATGCATCATAGTGTATGATTTCATTTTTGGGTTAGTTGTTGAATTTAGTAGGTCAGAATTTTATTGAGAAGTTTTGCATTGATGTTCATCAAAGAGATAGGTCTATAGTTCTCTTTCTTTGATGAGTCCCTATCTGGTTTTGGGATGAGGGTTATGCTGTTTCATAGAATGAGTTTGGTAATGATCTTTCCCTTTTTTTCCATTGCAGTGTTTGAGGAGTATTGGAGTGAGTTGTCCCTTGAAGGCCTTATAGAATTGGATCCTGGGCTTTTCTTGGATGGGAGGCCTTTTATTGCCATTTTGATTCCATTACTTGTTATGGGTCTATTTAGTTGGTTTAAATTTCTTGGTTTAGTTTAGGCATAACAATATAATCTAAGAATTCTTTCATTTCTTCCAGATTCTCCAATTTTTTAGCAAAGATGTTTGCAAAGGATTCCCTTATAATGTTCTGAATCTTGCTTGTTTTCATTGTGATGTTCCCATTTTCATCTCTAATTTTCTTTATTTGTGTGCATTCTCTTCTTTTTCTGGTCAGATTTGCAAAGAGCCTGTCAATTTTGCTAATTTGTTGATTTATTCTATGTTTTCTACTTTCTCAAGTTTACAGTTTGTACATTTTCCAACACCCCAAAGTTTATCTCCACAGTCTACCCATTCATTCATTCTGTCATTAACTATATGCATTTGATTTTGTAGTGAGTAAAGAGGGCAGAACTATTTCACTTTCCATATTTCCACCTATCTGATGAGTACATAGTGGTTAATCAGACAGATACTGGAACCAGGCAGTCTGGGGCTCATTCACAGTCCTGCCACAGTGTATGTGATCTAAAACAAGTTGTTTAACCTCTCTGTGCCAGGGCTCTCATGTGCGAGTAGAGAATAGAAAACTTGACAGGATTTTGGTGGAGATTAAATTAATCAATAAACACAAAGCATTTAAAACAGTTCCATAGGGGGAAAACAATTATTTGTAATTAGATAGTCTGCTAGGAAGAGGAATAGAACTTAGTAAATTATCCTGAGGAAATTGAGATTGTCAAGACACAGATGTCAGCTTTCATAGAGATACATAGGAATATAACTGATCACTTTTGCTCCGTAAGTTGAGTAAGAGGAGTGATAGGATAAGAGAAGGAAGGAAGCGAATGGAGAAGTCAATAAGACAGGAAAAGACTGAGTGCTATAGAGAGAATGAAATGCCTTAGCAGTGGCAAGCTGAAGGACAGAGATGAACAACATTTCTAGAGTGTCAATGTTCTGCTCTTTTGATACTTGTTTTCATAGTGGCAATAGAGAATTTTCCCTGGGGAGGAGGTCTCTCCTATTATTGCATGATGTCCATTTTTCTCATGAATGTAAAGGAAGGTTTTAGAGACTCAAAAACATAATACTTTCCCCATTTGTGTCTATGTGGATTAGAGTAGAGACACCTATCTAAACATAAGACAGATCTGAAGAGATAGGAGGTTTTCCTATGGATCCCAGTAATTTGCAGTGTACTGGGGGAGATCAGTGGTATCTCCCGACTGCACAGTGGAGGATGAGGTCAAGCTAATTTTTCTGAACTCTGAAAGGTCAAGGAGACCCTAGCTGACATTTCAACCAATATTTCTTGGCAAATGTATAATTTTAATTGACCAGAAATCTTTGAAACCAGACCTATTACTAATCATCCTGTGATTCTTTTTAAAGTGCAACATCAAAGGTAAGTCCTCAGTCTAGCTTAGGGTAAGGTTGTTGGGTAGAGAAGTCAGAAAGGGATTTGCTCCTTTCCTTTATCTATCCCTTTATCTTCTGTTGTTTGCACATTTCCAAATGTCAGGGGCTTAGATTTTGTGCTGATAGAACGTTATATAAAACCACAAACTAGCATATAAAATAGATTTCCCTGGTGACAATGCCAGTAGGTGGATCATACTATTATTTTTGAAGAGGTAGATGTAAATGGGATTTAGGGTCTGAAAAGCAAAAACTTGATAGCTTGATGCCTTTGCCAGGCTCTTTTTGTAGAACTTTAGAAAAGTACCTGAATTCTGGGAGCTTATATTTTCTAGGACCATGTGAAGTTTACAACTGAATACTAGTCTCTTGGAACATACATAAAGTCAAACTGACATTCTTTTGTTATTTCTTTATAGACTTTTTCATATTTGAATGCATTGAGTATATAATTTAGAGAAAAGGCTATGTGGTATTATCTTCTCCAACTAGGTCACTGTAGTCATGTTAACTCCTGCATATGGCTTACAATGAATCCTTATGTTCCTCATGTGGAAAAATCTGCTTCATTCATCAAGCTCTGCCAAGTTCTTTCTGAATAAAAAAAGTGAAGAGGCAGGAGGGAGAAAGAGGAGAAAAATATCTTTTGTGTAGTCATTTGTTGTTGACATTGTAGATTTCCTTTCTAAAACAGAGAAGTAAACCTTTAAAGCTAGGGTGGTTTCTCCTCAGGAGAATGCCAAGCTTGGCTGGAACGAACTGGTTCTGATTTGGAAAGGGCTAAAATCATTTCAGAACTTTTCATGAGCCAGTACAAGCAGGGTTCTCCTGGTTAGTTCTGTTGTGATGATGCCTGTGCAATAACAAAGCTAAGTAGCCAGCCTGGATAAAAAGAAATTTCAGAAATCAAGGAGGAAGCTCTTCTAATATTTTCTGGCTTTGAGCCCTTGTCTGGGTCATGTTGGTGAAGGGAGGGTATGAGGGTTTCTCTCCCAGATGCATAAGCAGAGGAAGCACCTCAAGCTAGACTCCTGATGGAGAAACCTTCTGTGTGCAGGTCTATTTCCTTCCTCCTGAGGCTGAAATGGGGAGTTAAGGAAGGCCTCACCCAGGACTGAACTGGATAAAGCATCTTTGTGAAGAGAAGTCCATTTATCAAAATACAGGCCCATTTCAGTGAATAATTTAACTCTAGTCACTGTGATTCTTATAGCAACTTTACCTCCAAATCCACAACTTCATCTTTGCCTGACAGTTTACAAATAGGTAACAGGTACACACTTATGCTGACCTGGTGTGTGTGTGTGTGTGTGTGTGTGTGTGTGTGTGTGTGTGTGCGCGCGCGCGTGCGCGCACGCGCGCACATAGGGAGAAGCTTTCTGTAGGTTTCCAAGTATTTACTTTGTATTGCATTTGAGGAACTAAAGAGGAAGGAGGAAAAAAGTATAAGAAGAGAAACATTTACAGGGACTTTAGCCAATGTTCCAAAAAGCCATATTGATGCAATAGAGCAGTTCAAGTGAAAACAAATTGAGTTTGTAAAAGAAAATTCCCTCCACTCAGTGTCAGTTGGAACTTCCTTTCTTAGTTATTCCTCTCTTCCTGAAGCCATGTTTACTTTTCTGAGTAGGTGAAATCATTTAATTTGTCAGATTCTGCTTGTCTTTAAAGACCTTATTCAAGGAATATTACCAGGACCATAAGAGCTCACCAAGGCTACTATCTGTCTGAGTTACTCCCTAGGGGCCACATATCCAATGGGCAAGGTTGTCTGTCCTAATTTGAGGCTATTTGATGGCAGAGGAGAGTATTTCTGCTTTCATTGTGAAACAGGTCATAAGAATATAGAAATAGCAATGCTGCTGTTTTGAGCTTTAAATCCATTAATTTATTATTATTTTTTTCATGTACAGCCATGTGGTCTGGACAACTGATATTCTTCTGGCTTTGCAGAAGAAGCACCTGAGATTCAGACAGGACGTGACTAGAATAAGGTTATAGAATGGTCGTGGCTTCCAAACCAGGTGGTCTTGCTTTGAACTTGGCTCTTCACACTCAGGTCTCCTTATGATGGGCTGGAGAGTACTACTGCAATTCTCTACTGAGCAGTTCACTCAATTCTGGCCTGTGGGCCTTATGGTGGGGACCCAGTGATTCATTAGCTACTCAGTAGATCATGGCTCAGATGCTGAAATGACAGAGAGAGACAGGATATGAACAAATCTTCAAGACAGCGTGACAGTGTGGTGAGGTGTAGAAGTATGAAGAAAGATTTAAGTGGTTATCTCCAACTCTGAGAATGAAAAAGACATCATTGGAGAAGAGCAGGTAAGAGTTGAAAGATTCAAAAGGATAACAAAAAATAAAAAGCACTATTGACAAAGAGACCAGAAGCCTGATGTATAACTGTGTATATGCCATTATGATATTGTAAACTCATTCTCTCTTTTGTCTCAGAGAAGGGATTAATTTGGGTCGATAAGAACTTCTGGCTGGAGGCATTTGTAATGTCCTGTTATGTTAGGGTCCTGTATTTAGCATAGGAGAAGCTGGAGATGAGCTCTTGTGTGCTCTTCTCTACGGGATAAGATTATTTCCAGGTCTAGAGATAATTAGACAAAAGTGTCATGGCTGAAGTGAGCAGAAAAGAAAGGCTATGATGGGCAGATTCTTGGCATAGTTTTTCAGGATACAAAAGGGTTTGCCCAGAGACCAGTAGAGCAGGGGTCACTGAGAATTAATTGAATAATGGGAAGGAGGAGAGGGAGGAGGAGAGGAAAGGGAGATTGGGATCTGGGACAGTGCCCGGGCTGCCTTTGTAGACAAGTTCCCTAACAACGCTTTCTAGGGGGAACTCAGAGACTGACTGGTGCTTAATTCAGATTCTCTGAACGTGCCTTAAGGAAACAGACTCAGAAATGATCCGATGAAATGCACAGGAAGCAAAACTTGGCCAGAGCTCACTGGCAAATGAGCTAAGAATATGAGGGGAGATCCTGCCAACGCCCCCTTCCCCCAAGACCACCCTTGATGTATCCGGAGAAATCAATCAATTGGACGGGACTGGATGGCTCCCACAGTACAGCAATGGTGGACCCCTGTGAGGATTGGGGGTGGGGGGTCCTTCCATCTACAGACAGGATTTGGTCCTAACCCCGACATTAAGACGGGTCAGTGAAGGCACAGGGTTGGCGTTCAAAGTCTCTCTCTGGAAGACTCCATGGTGCTAAATGCTGGGCCCTTTGCTGGACCGTGCCCAGGGAATCATAGCCCTTCCTCCTACTTCCTGAGAAGGCCTTGGAACAGGGAACGTGACATGATTTCAATGTCCCACCCTACTAAGGAAGTGTGTAAGAACCTTGTGGAGAGTTCACAACAATCATGAAGTCCATAAAATATCTCCTGCACTTGCTTGTGAGCAGCTGCCACTCCTAACGCTGCCTCTTTCCTTTCCTAGGGATTGTTAGCATTCTTCTCCCAGTGCCTGACTGATGTCTTCATGCCCACCCACAAGCAGTCAGGTCTTCCCTCTTCCTCTACCTCTTCCTCTTCCTCTTCCTCTTCCTGTGGGCTTCATATATATATATATATATATATATATATATATATATATACACACACACACACACACACACACACACACACACACACACACATGTCCTTTTGATCTATGAACTCTTCAATGCACAATTTTCCTATGAATTCTATAACTAAATTTATCAGAATATTTTTTAAACAATATTCCAAGGGTTTTACCCAATATGTCTATAGACTTCACTGGAAGTTTGTGAAGTATCATGGGTTGTTTGTTTCTTGTGTTTGTCATCAGAGTCAGCTAAAGTCACTATCTCTAACTGGCAAGAACAGACTCAGAGGAGTGGAGATCTGCCTAAAGTTATGCAGTAAATTCATGAAAGAGAAAGACCTGGAATTTCCTAGCTGTCATCCAGCCCACTGTTCTTTATGCATGGCTGCCTTCATTCTCTTCTCTGTTTATTCTGTCATGTCTATTTGTAAACCAGAACAAATGAATCCTGTTTCCTATATTCACTCAAATGTAGATACAGTCTCTGGTCTGCTTTCCTTTAACTCGGATGAGACAATGTCTCATCTAGAAAATATTTATTTCTTAATGTTTCCAGGCTCATTGACTGCTCTTTTCAACCTCATACTTTTTGGACCAACACCCTTTCTCCTCACCCAAAATACCCAAAATTTAAAAAACCTATTATTCCATACTACTGCCTGTTAAAGCTCATTTCCATATATGAGTTGCCCACTTCTCTTTTAAGCATCAGAAATCTAATTTGACTTCCAAGAAGGTTGAATGAGCCATCTTCTTCCATAACTTCATCCTCGTCATCCATCCCAATACAACAATCACTCCACTCTTAGAATTCCCTGTTCACATACCTGTCCTCTTCCTCAGGCCCAGAAGTTCCTCAAGGACAGAGATGATCTGTCTCCAGCATCGAACACACTGAATTTTACCCATAATAGTAGGTGTCTGGGAAACAATTATTGTTCTGAGCAGAAATGGAGAAGCCACATTTTGAGAGGTCAAATCAGGAGTCTACTAAAAGGCCAGAGTCTGCAAGTGGATTCCTGTTCCAAAGTTCTGCAGCCTTTTGAATACACTTAACACTGTCATAAAACTGAGCCATGAGAGCCAAAAAGGAAAGAAAAGGCAGACAAACAATACCAACAAATCAGATAAGCTCCAATGGAGAGCTGAAGTGGGAGACCATGGTAACCTGAGAAGAGCCAGGAGACAGTGGGCAGGACACAAACACAGAGACAGGTGACATGGCCTCCTGGTGCCTGAGCTGTTCTGGGCCTAAATAGGGTCTGGTCAGGGGGCAGGGTCACAGGGAGCTTGAGAGTTCAAGACCCAAGACTGGCAGAACCAGTAACTTATTGTCCAAGTCCCTGGCCCTGCCTCCAGGAATTCAGGCATGCCCATCATCTGGGAGATGGGACTTCCTTACCTCTACCATGAAGACAAGATGGTACCAGTTAAACCCAATACCCTGTCATTCACCATGTGGCCAAGATGGCTCCAGTTAAATTCAGCATCCCTACTTCAAAATCACAAGAGATGGTCTTATCTCTGAGAAATGAGTTTCTAATTAAGTAACTTTTCTTGCTTCCAGATCTAATTTTATTGGAATTTTCTCATAATATTATATACACTAAAGTACACAGACATGTGTATTGAGTAAGATGAATTTTGAGATTTGTCTAAGTCTCAAATCATTTATTATTTTCTCCTGTCTCTTCTTGCTTTCAGCTCACAAAAGCAGTCTACACAAATACCTTGGGCAAGGCAAAGGATGGTGGTTGTCAATAGCTATCCAAATGTGAGTCATTTCCTACAAGTATAGATCATGTCCTGAGGGTCCACAATGGCCACAGACAATTGTTAGGATCCCTTGTCAGTGATGGAAAAGAATTCTCCTTGGAATTTCTTCCAAGGAGAAAAGGCAATGTTAGAGATGACTCGTAAGCTAAATGACATTTTTCGAATCCTCCTTTATGGTCACTGGCCAGTGCAAAGTCCTTCTTTCCCCTGGCCTAACTGAGAAGTCCCAAGGAATCTGAATCAGCCAGGGACGAAAAAAAAATGAGCCCAGGATCTTAAATCATTCTCAGGCTTGTGGCCTGGTTTGCATTTGGTCCTGAAGGATGTCTTTTCCTTTCATAGTCTATGAGCCAATGTTTCTTTTCCTGCTGATTTATGGCCTCATATAAATTAACAGGAGCCTTTTAACTGGGAACGTCACATCCCAAAGGCATGAATCTTCCATATGTAATTTCTCCCCGAGGAAGCCCGTGTTAGCTCTCAATTACACACAGTGATGGAGACACACGGTGGCTGAAATGATACAAATGCTACTTATATTCAAGTTGGAATTGTTGCGCAAAGTCACAGGAAGAAAGCTATTAATTTTGAGTCCTTTAAGCAAAAAAAAAATAATAGCTTTGCCTGCTCAGAGCACAGCCTGTGTTGAGTTGCTTATTTAACACCTCTCCTGAGAGGAGAGAGATGCAGACATAGGAAAGCATTGTCTCCTGTAAGCATCTATTAATGAGGACAGTCCCAGCTAGAACTGCACTACAAGCTAATGTTTTCCACTTGTTGGGAAATTATTTCTACCAATATTTTAATGTCTCAGGCATCCAAGGTCATAACAAAAGAGGAAAAAACACTAACTCACCATCTTTACCAAGTCTGAGATTGAATATGTTTGAGTCATTTTATCTTTTATTGACAAATAACTTCACCATGGATTGTGGGATCCGACACTGTGCCAATGTCCTGGAAAAAGTTCTGTTCATTGGGGACTTACCACTGTGGTAGAGGATTTGTACATCCATTGGACAGGAGCATGGGGTGAAAAAGAGATGCATAGTTGAGGTAGAAAATCCAGTTGTTCTATCTCTGTTAAGTAATTTCTTTAGTCTTACTAGGGAGAAAGAGAGTATGCATTAAAAAAGGCCCAGAATTAGGAATCAGAAGGCCTAGTGTCTACACACAAATATTTAGCTCATTTAACCACTAATTTTATTAAAACTATCAGAGTCTTTGTCCCAATCCTGTCAAGTATACAATGGGTCAGTATTTACTTTGGAAGTGAGCAATTGTACATGTATTTAGTGAATTATCCAAGTAGATTTCCATTTTTCTTCTATATATTCACCACTAATTCTAAATAAATATCCTTGCATTCAATTTCTGTTGTCATTCTAACAGATTGCTTGGACTTGAGTGGCTTAAATCAGTAGAAATTTTCTCCCAGGTGGTGGTGGTAGAAACCCAGATCTTTTTATTTATTTATTTATTTATTTTTCTATTGTGAAAATACTGTACAGAGGAGTTACAATTACATGGGCAAGATAATGAGTACATTTCTTATCAAGCTTTGTAGCCTCCTCCTTTGTTTCCCCTTCCCATCCTTTCCCATCCTCCCCCCTCCCCTCCCTCTCCCCTCCCCCTTTCCCCCCCTCCCCCCGCCTCAGGAAAGTTGTAAAGTTCGTTTTCGACATAACGACTTGTACATCTCATTGTTGCAATAGAAACCCAGATCTTAAATGAGTGCCACTAGATGGAATCCCAGTGTAGTCGGGGCATGTTTCTTTTGCAGGGTCTTGGGACAATCTCTTCTTGTCTCCTTTCATCTCTGGCAGTCACTATCAGTTCTCAGCTTCTGAGCACCTCCTCCAATTTCTTTACCTGTGGTTACATTGGCATCTTTGTACATAAAATCTCCCTCTTCATTTACAAAGATATGTGTATACATCTAGGGGCTACTCAAAAAGTCCAGAATGATTTTCCACATGTGAAGACCTTTAATCCTTAATTTAATCACATCTACAATTTCCTTTTTATTATTATTATTTTTTGCCTCACAAGGTAACTAACATTCACAGTTATCTAGTATTAGACTATCTATCTCAGGGCTATTATTTAACTCATCACATCCTACATTCATAGGTTTGTCTGGAAATTTGAGAATGAATAAATGTGTAGATTTAGAATGTGGGCTTTTGGACTTAAAAGGATTCAGTGTGGAATACTATTTCTGCCATTTGTTTCAGTGATTTTGGTCAAGTTACTTCAATTGTACTAATACACATCTCAGTTTTCTGCAGCTATAGCAAAATGCCTGAAGCCAAATGTTTTATAAAGATTTGATTTAGTTCTTAGGAGACTGAAAGTCCATGATTGGGCTGCTTTAGTATGAGAGACCCTGACATATAACAGGGTGTAGGGAGTACTGTGAGAGGGAGAACATGTGGAGAAAGAGGAAGCTCACTCAGGAGGCTGAGATCTGAGGATCACAGTTGAAAGCCAGGCAGGGTAGGAAAGTCCATGAGACTCCCATCTCCAATTAACCACCAGAAAACTGAAAGTAGAGGTGGAGTTCAAAGTGATAGAGTGTTAGCCTTGAGCAAAAGAGCTAAGGGACAGCACCCAGATCCTGAATTCAAGCCCCACAACTAACAAAATTTTAAAAAATGAGTATACTCCCTTTTCAAAAAGAATTTTTTTTTGTCAGTCGTGGGGCTTGAACGCTGGGCCTGGGCACTGTCCCTCAGCTCTTCAGCTCAAGGCGAGCACTCTACCACTTGAGCTACAGCGCCACTTCCCCTTTTTCAAATTTTTAAACAACATCACCACCAATCATCAGTTATACAATTCCCTAAATTTTGGTGGTGGTACAAAAAATTTTCCCTCAGTTAATGAACTTGTGAACATACTACATTAAGAATTTTGTTAAACATCTTTGAAAGCAACCTGATTAGTGCATGTAGTGTTTGTATTCTCTTAACATCATTGTCCAGACATCAAGCTTGTATTCCAGTCATATAAAGTCTGCCTTTTCTGCCAAAGGACCACTTTTGCCCAGTGGAATACACTTAATATAATTCTGGCTATTTCTAATTAGGAAAAATCAAAATGAGAGTAATGGGAAAAAAGGAGGATGCTAGACAGGGACACATATACACACACACACACATATAGACACACGCACACACACACACACACACACACACACACACACACACACACACACACACACACACACACACACACACACACACACACACACACACACACACATATATAGTGGTCTTTAAAAATCTAGATTCTAAAAATGAGTGAAAATGTGAAAATGTGCCTTTGGGTCATCTTGGCCTGTCGTCCATGATGCATTGTTCCTATTGATTTTCCTGAAAATAACACAATTTCACTTTTCATAGTATATATAGACCATATTTTCCTTAACCATTTATTGTTGTTGGAAATCTTAGCTGATTCTATGTGAATAGAGCTACAGTAAACATGTGGGTGCAGATATCTCCATATATATTTATTTAAACTCCTTCAGATTTATGCTAAGACTGATATGTAGGGGTCATAAGGTATGTATTTTTAGATTTTTTTTGAGATACTTCCAAAATGATTTCCATAGTAGTTGGACTACTTTACATGTTGCTACCAACTGTGTATGAGGACTTCTTTTTCCCTCCTTCCCCCAGCAGTTTTACCAATATTTATTGTTGTTTATGTTCACAATGGTTCCCATTTTCAATGAAGTGAGGTAGAATCCAAATGGAATTTTGATTTGCATTCCCTTTATGCCTAAGCATGTCAAACACTTCTGCAAATTTCCCTCTGTTTATTAATTGGATTGTTTGTTCTTCTACTGTTTAACTTTATGGACCCTTTTTATATTCTGGATATTAATCATATATCCATTGAAGAGCTACTGAATATACCTTCCCATTCTCTAGGTTTGCTTAGTAATTGTTTCTATTGCGTGGCAGATTTTTTTTTTTTGATTTGATGTGATCCTATTTGTCAATATTTTTTTCTGGGTGTCTGGGATAAATCTTGATGGATAAGAACTAGTTCGCCCACAAGAGGAAGAGGGTCTAAGGGGCAGCGAGTGCCCCTTGGTAAGGTGAAGGTTTCCTGAAACAGAGTCAGGGGGATGCCTGAGAGACACCAAGGTCCAGTTCACGCAGGGCTGTGCAGTTAATTCATATCTTCTCAGTTAAGAAAGACAGAGCACATGATCTGTGCAATGCATACTCTACAATTGAATAGTCTGCTGACACCAAAATGGGTCTTCATTGACATTGGGATCTCCAGCAGTGGAGGAATAGAGTAAATCACAATGAGGATAAGTTTACTGGTCAGCACTCTCTAGTTTATAAGGTAATTTTAGGGATTTGTTCATGTGATTGGCCCTGCCTTTATTACATCAGAATTAATACTTCCAATGCAAATAAAACAATGGCCTGATGTACTTATACTTCTCAAAATATCACAGAGACTCAGTGGCAGGATTAGTCCTCAAATTCATGTGTATTTGTCTCTGAAGCTAATTGTTTCTTCCCCAGACTGGGTGCCCCTTAGACAAATAGACATTCATTAATTACCAGCTCTGTGGGGGTGAGGCCCAAGAATGAATCTGATTCTCTTCAGTGAGGCATGAACCACCAGAAGGCAGAACAACCACAGAACTTAGTGTGCATGAAGCTCTGACGAGGGAAAACGAATTTGGTTCTAGATTTGGGGCACTATTTAGGACTAGAAGACCTTGAGCCAGGTGGAGGCAGTGTCCCCTTAAGAGAAAGAGTCAATTCCTGGTGAGCCAGGCTAGTGGAGTGCTTTAGGAATGACCTCAGAGGCAGACAGGGAGGGCCTTGGCCTGACCTTGCTTTGCTATTGACAGCCCCACTTGCTCTCAATGCTGACCACTAACAGCAGGAGATGGCAGAAGCGGCCCTCAATCCTCAGTCCTTCCATAGCCTTTTGCTTTTCTTCCAAGTCCAGCTACTTTCCTGGCATCTTTTCTTCCAGGACACCCACTTCAAGCCTCATCCTTTGTCCTCTTCAGTTTTGATTAAAGAAACAGTTCATGATAACTTTCCAGGCTGCTCTTCTAAAGGGGCAGAAAATGGACATATGTGTGCTAAGAAAGAGGGAGACGTCACTGAGACTAAACAAAGCTTCAAATGGCAAGTGCCACTCTGCACAAGGGGTTCCCTTGGTACATGTGCAAGCGGATATTTGAAATGGAGTGAGGTGGGATCTCAAAGAGGAAGCTGATTTCTTCATTCGGTATGGAGTAGGGGGCAGGGCGCGCCTTGGCAGTGGGGACTTAACTCCCCTACTCAGGATGGGGTCATGGCAAGTTACATCATCACCCTTGTCAGAGCAATCATAGAATGCAACGTTTCACATAGTTGTGATGGTTAAATCAGAAAAACAGAAAGTGTGGAAAGTTCTTAGCCTGGCATATGTCCTGATGTTTTTGTTTTGCTAATGGGGTGCTGTTTTATATTATATATCATTCATTATACATTATATTAGCATTATATATCATTCAACAAAGTTCAGCAATTACTCAGATCCTTTGAATACCAGATAGAGAAGGAGAGTACAAGAGAACTGTCACAGGCTTTGCCCTTATAAACTACTCGAGGAGAAGAGAAAAGTAGGTAAAAGCATTAACCTAGGAGTTGGAAGTCCAAATTTAACATGTGTGCATGTAAAATACACTCACACAGGTACACACTTGGTGATCTACACAGAGAATGAGATCAACTGGAGAAAAGATGGAGTGAGAAAATCATTCATAGAAAGAATAATGAGTTTTAAAATCTCAGCTGAAATGATCCAAGGATAAATTGTCCCACACAAGGCCCTGCAGACATGCAGGGGGAAGTAGGGATTTCCCTTGCCAATGTCTTTTTATAAATCAGATATAAGGGCATTTGGAAGACTTTGGTTTGGGTGGAGAAGGGAGCTCGAGATGTCTTAGGCGACTGACAGGAATAGAGCAGTCCAAGTTCAGGCTTTGGGGTCAGTGATCCCAAAGAGCTCCATTGCTTTGTGCTTCCTTAGGCAAGTTAGTTTATATCTCTGTATTTCACATTTATCATACGATTCTGTAAAGCAATGGTCCTAATGCTGGAGTGTACAGCCAGCATTAAGTGAATGAGCTTTTGGTGTGGGAGAACATGGAGGAGAGCAGTTAGTATGTATTCAGCATTTATTCTCTGTGGTAGTAACTATTTTAATACCAGGTCATGGATGATCATATGTTGAAGATTTTTAGTCTTATTTTACAGATGGTGAAAAAAATGAAGGCTCAGATATTAAGTCATTTGTCAACTACGAAGTGACACAAGTAGAATCTGAGATGTGAATCAGGCCTCTTGACACCCAAGCCTATAAACATCGGTTGTCCTGCAATACCCAGCCAAGTGTGGGCTTTCCTTCTTGACCTTGAGTCACTTTATGTAGCAGAATTTCCAGTTAGCAGACAGCCCATCAAAATTAGACCTTTCAAGCCATAAAGTCCCCAAAATAGAAGGCTGTGTTTCTCAGAATTTGGAGGAGCCACACCCAAAGCTTGCTCCAGGGCCTTGAAGGAAGGAAAAAAGGAATGTGGGAGGGGGTTAAGAGCTAAGAGCGATGGCTTTCCCCACAAAGGTGACACATATTTTCCACAGGATGCCTCTGAAGATGAGATGGAGATTATGACCATAACGATTTTAAACGATTTTAAACGTCTTACTTGACTTTCATTCTTGCTTCAGGCCCGGGAGGGACTGCACTGTTGAATCTTGTACAAAAAAAAAAAAAAATGATGGGGGGAAGTAAAGAAAGAAAAAGCCTTTAGTCTTTAAGGAAAAAAATTTCTCTGTGCCTATGTCATTGATGTTTCCTACATAAGTATAATAAGCCAAAATTTGCTGCTTTGTGTTGATCAGAAAGTGGGACTCTACATTGGGAAACTATAGGGAGTAAGATGGAGGTTTTGTAGAAAAATAGGCTCTTGCTTTCAAAGATGAGATCCATTTTATACCAGGAGTTTCTATGGTTTTGTTTGATTTCCCACTAAGTTCTAATGTCTAGAGATATGCTAATGGAGTTTATCAAAGAAGAAGGGCACAACAAACTACACACTTTTCTCTCCCTTAAAATCTTATTTTCTATATAGGGAAAAATTGTCTCTCAAATGAGTATTTTTCACAGGGAAGACTGGAGTACACATAATAATTTATAGCTAGGGGTAAACCTTTTCTTTTCTCTTTGTCTTTTTCTTCTTTAATTCCTAGATTTGAACCATGGTTCTGCATGGTTTCTGTGTTGGTGATCCATGAAGAGAGAAAGAAGACCTGCCTGGAAGTTACTCTAAAAAGATGCACCCGTGAGTTGGGAGCAAAGGGTAAGTTGTGAGTTGCCCGCTTTCAGAGAACTGGAAACAAGATGTCCTGACTTCAACAGCCACTGAACCAGCCTGATACTTTATGTCTCATCATGCCCAAAGGAAAAGAATATCAGATTAAATCAGCATGCACAAAGGAGACCTGCTTTTTCACTTCTTCAGCCTTACACCTCAATCCTAATGAGAGCCAGAGGTGGTTTCAAGAGTAGGGGGAGGGTAGAAGTTCTCAGTGTGGGGGAGAAACAAAAAGGGCCACCATGCCCCTGTGCTTCCACTAGGAGCCCTGAGTCTCATGGAGCCATAATTCCGGGAAGAACATAAAACAGGGAGTTAAAGGTTGTGCAAGTTCCATAGGGCTGAACATGTTAATTATTCAACTGACATTGTTTAGAGGAATATTTTTTGGCAGTACTAGAATTTGAACTTGGGGAGTCTTAAGTTTGTTCAGTTTGCATGCTCATGACTGGTGCTCTACCATCTGAGCTATGTCTCCAGTCCACTATTTTGCTGGTTCTTTGGACAGAGAGTGTCACAGACATTTTTTTTTTCTCTAACCTGATCCAACTTTGATCCTAGATTTTCTGTATCTCATACTCCTGAGGATCTAGGATTACAAGAATGAGACACTAGCCTCAGGCTTAAGACGTTTTTATTATTAGAATGTCTAGGCTAAATCTAGGACAAGCTCAATATTACATTCAGCTACAGGAGAAGAATGAACATTTACTGCATGTCTAAATGAAGAACAGAGAAATGAATAGAGCACTTTCCTCATCAAACCATTTGTAATCCTGATTTTTCAATGTCTTACTTGTATTTCGATTGTTTTTAGCAGAGGGCTAGAGTGAACTCCAGCTAAGATTTGAATTCCATGTTTCCCTAGTCTAATCTTATACTATAATTAAAATAACTCCTGATAATTAGAGTGATCTCGTCATCCCATTTACTTTGCTAAGTATTTTGTAAGAATTAAGTCATCTAGTCTTTTGTTTTATTAGCACATATGAAGTGTAAAAAGTGAAGAGCTCCATTATGATATTACCGTGCATGCATTCATACATTGTACTCAAACAACATTCACTCCTCTGCTTCCTTATTTGCTCCTTCCCTCCCTGCCTCCTTCTTTCTTCTCTCCCTCCCTTCATCTTTCTTCTCTATTTTTCTCTTTCTTTCTTTTCTTCTTTCTTCCTTCCTTCCTTTCTTTCCTTTCTTTCTTTTTGCTCTCCTTCCTTCCTTCCTTCCTCCTCCTTCTTTGTTTCTTTGTTTCTTCTTTCTTTCTCTTTCTTTCTTTCTTTCTTTCTTTCTTTCTTTCTTTCTTTCTTTCTTTCTTTCTTTCTTTCTTTCTGTCTTTCTTTCTTTCTTTCTTTCTTTCTTTCCTTTCTTTCTTTCTTTCTTTCTTTCTTTCTTTCTTTCTTTCCTTTCTTTCTTTCTTTCTTTCTTTCTTTCTTTCTTTCTTTCTTTCTTTCTTTCTTTCTTTCTTTCCTTTCTTTCTGTCTGTCTGTCTTTCTTTCTTTCTTTCATTTCTTTCTTTCTTTCTTTCACTTCTTTCTTTCTTTCTTTCTTTCTTTCTTTCTTTCTTTCTTTCTTTCTTTCATTTCTTTCTTTCTTTCTTTCCTTTCTTTCTTTCTTTCTTTCTTTCTTTCTTTCTTTCTTTCTTTCTTTCCTTTCTTTCTTTCTTTCTTTCTTTCTTTCTTTCTTTCTTTCTTTCTTTCTTTCTTTCTTTCTTTCTTTCTTTCTTTCTTTCCTTTCTGTTTGTCTGTCTGTCTTTCTTTCTTTCATTTCTTTCTTTCTTTCTTTCTTTCTTTCTTTCTTTCTTTCTTTCTTTCTTTCTTTCATTTCTTTCTTTCTTTCTTTCATTTCTTTTTGTTTCTTTCTCTTTCCAGTAGTGGAGCTTAAACTCTGAGCTTCAAATTCTGATTTGGCTTTGTTATTCAAGACTGGCACACCATGCTTCTACTTCTGTTTTCTTTCTCTTTTTTGCAGTTTTCATTTCTAGTTACATAAGTGTCTCAAAGACTTTTCTGTCCAGACAAGTTTTGAACTGGAATCCTCAGATCCTAGTTTCACAAGTAGCTAGTGTGTTATTATTTCTTATCAATCATTTTAAAAGATAAAATTGTTTTTATTATAACATAACTTACTTGGATCTTGGTAGTGAGGATCACAAAGGCAGGTATCCTAATCTCTTCTGACAGATTAAGAATTTGAGACTAAAGCAGAAAAAGTTCTCAGAATCTAGGTTGGTTTGAAAATCAAAACAACTCTATATTTTTGGCTTTAAGCTATAACACTTCCCATTTCCTAAAGAGATATTGAAAAGAAATTCTAATGATAAATATCCATTCCTGCAGAAGAATTAGCCTTACAGAACTGACTTCAAATCAATCTTCCACTGCTGTAAGAGTATTTGTCTTTGGTAAAGCTGAACATACATCAGGTTTTTGAAATCCCTGCTTATTGCTATTAGTTGGGCCTTAGTAAGTATAGATACGTGCATATATGAGTTACTTTTGCTGCCATGTCCCTATCTCCCTTAAACCTCTTTGTTTCCCTGTATAGTAGTTGAACCATGTCAGTAATTTCTGCCATTTTTTCATGCCCAAACTTGCCCTTGATGACAGCACTGGAATGTAGCTTCTGTGAGATTACTTTCAACTATGGGGCAAAGCTAGCACATTGTTCTCCATTTGACATAAACCTTTCTTCATCACTCCATGAAGTTAGTCTTTAATAGTGAATGTCAATTGGCAAGACAGAAGAATCTCATCATTAGCTACAGGTCATATAACTTTTGAGTCAAATTTACTTTCTTCTTAATTCAAAGTCTATTCTTTCTTTGGATATGCTATATTGCTAAGTTACAAAAAATCTAAATGAAGATGCTATAAAGAAGGAGGAGGAGAAGGAGATGAAGGAAAAGGAGAAAGGGGAGGTGGAAGAAGAGAAAAGAAGAAGTAGAAGAAGAAAGCTTCCTATGTAGAAAATAAAGAATGTTCTAACAGCTAGATTTAGTTAGAAACTTGAAACTAGAATAATATTGATCAGTATTCTCCACCAGAATGGAGCATAACAGTGACCTTCACATGACACAAAATGCTAGAACAAGCTAGGACCCCTTTAGCTTAGGACCCACAAGTGATTTGAAGATATTTTTGCACCCAGAAAATACTTGACTATGTCTGGTGATATTTTTTGTGTTATCATAGGTTTTGGGTAGAAGGAGAAGGAGGTGATTTTGGAATCTGACCAGACACTAGAGATGCTACAAATATCTACAATGTACAGGACAGTACCCTTAAACAAAGATTTATTTTGTTCATATTGTCAAGAATTCTGAGATAAGGAATTCCTGCAATGGATTAATGTTGTAAATTTTTTTATAAGAAATTTAATTTTATATTACTATAATATAAAATATGAAATGACTGAGGTTAAAGGTTGAAAGTATACAAGAAAGTCAATTCTAATTAAACTCTTAATAAATACTAATGGAAGACAATTCTAAGGAAGAAGACACATCAGCAAGGAAAAGGATCCAAAGTAAACTTTGTACAAAAAGAGAGGGAAAAGGACCAAGACTGCATTGGGACTTGTAACCCAGGCAAGAATGTGCTGACCCTGAACATGAATTGACATGAGTAAGTTGTGAGTTTAGAACTCCATACCAGCTATCTTTTGCATAGCAGCTTTGGGACTGGCTGGAAAGAATCAGCCTTTCAATCAATACTCAGTTATTGTAGCAGACCTGCCTGTCCCTTGTCTTTGCTATTCATTCTTTATGAAAAAAATCAATGCCCGTTGTAAGTTTTCAAAGGAGAATCTATTACCTGCTATATTTAGCATCGTGAGGGAAGAGAACTGCAATATTTTCTTTCCATAAATTTGCAAAAAAAAGGAGAGAGAGAGAAAGATATTTTCCGCTACCTCCACCCATTCTATGGTTTCCTGCTGACATCTGCACGTATGGGTATCCTGTCATATATCTCTAGAGAGAAGGAAGCCTGGAGGTGTAGGCTGGGGAATGAATGGGACCATTGACTCAGATGTCCCTGGATGGACCAGCCTGATTGCTTTTGGGGGACACATTTCTCCCATAGAGACTGCAAAGCTGGAGGCAAAGCCAGGGGATAGGCTTCACCCAGTAATTCCTGGTTGATTCACATTTGGGCCAGCAATGTGGAGGGCAATGTTTGCTGCAGCCCCAGGCTCCAAGGGCAACTGTCCAAGCTTGGATGCCTTACAATCAAGTCCTGTTAGTGGAGACGACAGGGGTGGGGGAGGAGATGTGGGGTGGGTGATTCGAGGCATGAGTGGGCGAGGAGAGGAAAAAGAAGGAAATGGGTTTTGTGAATTATTGCTATGGTTTTAAAGACATAAAATCAAGCCTTAGAGGAGGAGGTGGAAGAAATCTCTGTACCATGCCACTTCCTTTACACTAGGGACATGGTTCAAATCACCCAATGTGGACAATTAGGCTTGACCTAAAAGCAGGTCACCGTCTGTCTCTCTAGCTTCCTCCTGGGAAGGAGGGAAGGAAAGAAGAAAGGACAGTAGGAAAGAAGGAAAGAGAAAAAGAAAGCCAATTGTTTTAATATGTTATTCCCTTATTGTGGAAAAGTTTACCTTTGGGTCATTTTCCTTGCTGATACTTCTTCCATTAATATTAAGAATTTAACTTAGAATTAACTTCTCCGACAAGTTCAGATACCTGTTACATATTCCTATGGGACTTGAAACTTCATCACTGAAGTACCAATTGTAATTCTGTAGCTATGTTTCCTATATCTGTCCCTCATGAGTCTATGAACTCCACAAGGGCTAGGATATGTCTATATATTTCAGCCACATTTGTATTCTCAGGACTTAGTTTAGTATCTACTCATGGTAGATTAATTGTTGACTTTATGTCTAAGTAGGAAAAACTGAAGGGGAGAAAGGGAAGAAAAGGAAGGAAGAAAGGAAGAAAGGACCAATGCAAAAGAAGGAAGGAGAGAATTTAAATATAAATCTGTCTCTCTTATACCAATAAAATAAACATACAAATAAATACAATAGATCTTGAGAAAGGTGAGAGAGAGAGACAGAGACACACAGAGACAGAGAGGAGAGAGAAAGAAAGGAAGTCAACTATCTTCAAAACTGGAGGGGATATTTGAGCCCAGTGTCTTTATGTAAATCTATATGCTCTGTTTCCTGCTGTTATCATGAGAATGACTAGAGGAAGGAGTGATTAGGGGAATTAGCATTTATCAGGCAGAGACCTGTGTTAAAGCCTGGGCAGGGTACATCAGATAGATTTTTCTCATTTCATCTTCAAAAGCTAGATATTGAGATAAGGATTACTTTCCAGTGGTGTGGGTGGGAAATGAAGACTGAAAGTCTCTCTGGGCTCCAGGAGAATTTTTCATTCTCCCTGCACTGTGTCTACTTCAACACTTACTTACACATCACATCCGCCCTCATAGGCATTCATCTTTCTTGCTGTCAATTATAATTGGGTCTTTTTTGAGTGATTAGTTGGGCTAATGTCTAGATGCGAGGCATATGTCTGGACTGGCTTTCCCTTGTTTTTATAACCCCTGAGTACTCTCAGACACATATAAAGTTGCCAATAAGTGCTTCTAAACAAATGAATGCGAATCTTTTTGCTGAACATATACTGTATTTGGGGCCCTGTGTTATGGTCTCTATGGTTACAAAGAGAAGTCATACCTGATGAATGCTATTAAGAAGAATTAAGTGAATGATCAGTAGTTAAGAAGTGTTGGGAGTAAAGAAAAGGTGAGAGAGTCAATGTTACCAGGGAATGTTTTCATTACTATCATCATCATCATCATCATCATCATCAACAACATCATCATCGTGATCATCATTACCATCACATCATCTTTAAGTAGTTGTTCAAGGGGTTGTCAGTTTAGCATGTCTGTGAGTATAACGCATTTGGATCAATGTCACCCTTTCCTTTTCCTTTCCTATCCTTCCCAACTTCACCCATCCCCTCAAGTTACCGAGTTCCATCTTCACACGTGTACATTGAATTTTATGACTGCATTCACCAACCTGGCTTCTATACTTTCAGCTGACCTCCTCGCCTTGACCTTACCTCCTCTGACAATACATGTCCTAGCTTCCCGGTATTCATTTTGTTCAGCTGTCAGTTAGTTCAAAAGAATTGCGCCATGGGCATTCTCCCCTGCAGATACCATGCTTCCATAAACATATTCCAGGTCCTGTGTATACATGCAGGGGATGGGTGTTAAGAAATATTTTCTGAAGGAGAAACAGCTTGTTGGGAACTCTGAAAGATGAGAAGATGTTTGTAAGGTGGCAAAGGATAATATGTGGTCAGGAGAAAGCAAATATGAACAGAAGGGGAAGGAAAAGGGGCATGGAATAGCATAGCAGATAGTTTGGTTTGATTGGAACAGAGTGTTGGTCTCCAGGCCTGACCCATATGCAGCTTAAGAGGTAGAAGGAGGCACATCATGAAGTGGTTTTCATGGCTTACTTCAGAGTTTGGATGGGTTTGATGCTAGCAACAATACAGCGATTTCCAGATACATTTGCAATTACATTAAACCATTCATCTGTTCGTTGAATGAACACTCACTAAGTGCCAACACCAAACCATACCCTTGCTCCTATACTGAAGACACGGGTGGGAATGAATAAGACAAATCTACTCATCTATCAGGCCTACAAATTTCAAGCATGGAACAACAACTAGGCTCCCACATCTACTTTCTCTTGTGATATGTGAATACAAAAATGAAGCAATGCACAAATATTCAGAAGGTACCCTCCCCATAAGCATGAACTGCAAGTAACTGAGGAGCAAAAGCAAGCTGGAGATTTGAGGAAGAGAGACAGGAGGTTTGAAGAGGCCTGTAGAGCAAAAGAACTTCCCCTGGAGGAAGTGCATTGAGAAGAATCTGTCTTCAATGCACAAACTTTTTCATTATTAAAAATCTACCATATATCAGACATTGATGGCTCATGCCTATAATCCTAGCTACTCCAGAGCCTAAGACCTGAGGATCATAGTTCAAAGCCAGACTGGACAGGAAAGTCCATGAGACTTCTATCTGCATTTAATCACAGAAAAAGCCAGAAGTGGTGCTGTGGCTGCTGGCCTTGGGCTGAAGAGTTTAGGCACAGAGCCCATACTTTGAGTTCAAGCTCCATGACTGACAAACAAACAAATAAATGAACAAATCTATCACAGTTTCAACAGCGCAGACCTGGAAAGGCTTTCCATCTCTGACATCTATTTTGTAATCTTCCCATATCCTCTTCTAACCTTTATTGGTACCTGATTTTCTAGACACTTTTGCAAGCATTTAACAACATCATTACAAACATAGCTTACTAATTTGTGAGATCAGTTTCATAAGCACAATTTTACAGAAGAGAAAACGAGGCTACAAAGTGGCCCACCAGAATTTTGTTTTCCTACAATTATTTTTTTAACTGTATCAGACTTGAGATTTCAGCATGCCAAAACTATGTCATTACAAAATCAGCATTGAATGCTGGAAGGTTTATCTAATATTTTTTAGCCATTATGGCCCATGAAATCAACCTACTATTCCAGGCAAATACAACTCTGTCATCTTCCATTCTAGGAAACGGAAACTCAGCAACAGCCAGCCCTGTCCCCATCTGTGAAGACTGTTAGTGATAAGTTCAGACTGGGACCTGAGTGTATACATGATGCTGTCATTACTACAAAGCTAGAGATACTAATGCTATGTGTAAATTCTTCATTTGCATACTAATTGTTTTCCTTAGAGTAAATTAATTGTGTTGAAAAGACTGTAGGACTTTTTGTTGCTGTTATCTTTGTTGTTATTGTTGTTGTTTTTGGTAGTTCTGAAGTGTGAATTCAGGGCTTGGGTGCTGTCCCCTGAGTCTTTTGTACTCAAGGCTAGTACGCTACCACTTGAGCTATAGGTTTACTTCAGACATTTTTTTAGTGGTTCATTGGAGAGAAGTGTTTCCCATAGACTTTCCTGACTGAATTGGCTTTGACCTGTTGATCCTTAGTTCTTAGCCTCCCAAATAGCTAGGATTCTAGACATGAGCCATCAATGCCCAGCGTTTGTGATGAGTATTCAATAGAACAAATAGCACAGGGTCCAACACATATAACTTAATACCTTAAGTGTATTTGTATTCCAGCTTCCCTTGCTGGAGGGTGACTGAGGTACCTCTTCTAGTATCAGCAGCATCCTGCAGAATAGAATACCTTTGAAGGATCTGCTTTATCTCTTATCACTGTGACTGTGCCAAGGGAAATGGCATCCTTCCTGGACTATGGAACTTGGCTGAGATGCCAATGCATTTCCAAAGTGTCTCCTACAGCAGGGTTTTGTACAAGCTACTGCACCAATCAGGCACTGTAAATAGATAAAGTGCCCCCATCATCTACCTAACCATGTAACAGTTTCCTTCCTTGTCAGACATGAGGTGTTAGTTTTATGATAGAACAGAAGAGTTGGAGTTGAGACTATGTTTTTAGTCTCTCGTTTCAAGATGGAACTTTTCTCAGAAAGAGTAAGAATGGGCTGCACTTCTTTTTCCCCTCTAAAAAGTGTGGCTTTGTGAGTCCCTGTAAGAAGGGTATAGATGAATTTCTAGACATGGATCTGGTTGAAGGAATTCCTAACAGACAGAATCTCTCAGGCAGTGGAGACCTTGGCCTCATATAGTTTGCATTTTGAGATTAAATCTGTGACCTTTCTCTTGTTTTTTTCTTACTCATTTGAACATAAGACCTTTATGATAGCTGTACAGAGGCACCTGTGTTCTTTATTTCCAGAGTTTGGGGTGGGAGGGAAGCAAGATTCCTATGGTTTCTTATTGTTGTTGTTTTGAGATCACTCCAATTTACAACTATGTAAAATCATGCAATGCAATAAAAGTATTACCTTTTAATTTTCTTTGCATTTCTCTTTGAAAATCTAATTTCAAGTACCTGATGAGTTTTTCTTTTTTTTAAATTTAAATTTTAATTTTTTGTGAACATACTGTACAGAGGGGTTACAATTACATGGGCAAGATAATGAGTACATTTCTTATTAAGCATTGCAGCCTCCTCCTTTGTTTCCCCTTCACATCCCTTCCCAGCCTCCCCCCCCCCGTCTCCCCCCAATTCTCCCCCCCTTCCCCCCCCCACACCAAAGTTGTAAAGTTCGTTTTGGACATGACAACTTGTACTTCTCATTGTTGCAACAGGTCCACCTGTATCCTTAAACGACTTGTTTTTCCCCATCTCCTTCACAAATTATACCGACATCAAATATAGTGAAAGCAGGGGTTATACTGTGGGGGAAGGACATACAAAGCAACAAAGAAATAATCTTATAAATGCGTTAGAAACAAATGCATGAAAGAGTTTTTCTTCTTAAATGACATGATGATACAATGACTAGAACCAGTAAGTGAGTGAGTGTTTTGACTGGACTGAAAGCAAAGAGCATGAAATAGTGAAGTATTCTCTACATATCTGACGATGTACACAGGTATCTTTTCTGGGTAGGTTATTGAAATTATTACACACCAAAAGAAAAGCCAGTGCTTGGCCATACAAAGCTAACTTCTTCTAATCTACCTCCCCTTGAAGTTTCCTTGCTAATCATTAGTATGGAATTTTGTTAGAGACACAGGTTATTTTTCTCTAACCCAAGCTGTCCTGAGTTTGTGTTTGAGCCCATGGTTTTCTAGAGTTTAAGGCTAGAACCATGTTGTTATCAAGTCAGGAATTTTGTTTCAATGATTATTAGAATTCCAAGAAACTCACTATCTTTGTGTATGCATGTGTGCATGTGTCTGTGTGTGTGTCTGTGTGTGTGTCTGTGTGTCTGTGTGGCTATGTGTGCCAGTCCTAGGTCTGGGTGCTGTCCCAGAGCTTTTTGATCAAGGCTAGCACTCTACCACTTGAGCCACAACTCCACATCTGATATTGTTGGTGGTTATTTGGAGATAAGTCTCAGGAAGTTTCCTGCTGGGTCTGGCTTTGAACCTCCTCCCTCAGATCTGAGCCTCTTGTACTACTGACACCTGCTGAAACTCACCATCTTCTAAACTTCGTCCAGTTTTGGTCACCAAAGTGGATGATGAATCTTAATAGCAGTTCTCCTTCCTCCCAATCCCACTCTCATGGGGTCAAAGATCAACATTGCTATTCCCTTCTTAATGAAGGATTAATTAATGAGCTCACACAGTGTGCTAAGCACGAGCTAAGAACTATGGATTTGGATATGAATCAATTATTCTCCATGCTATCTTGGCTGTCACCTTCCAGTGGAGGATTAAAGAGGCAGGAAATTCCAATAGATACCAGCAAATGGGATGGTGGCATAGGGTTGGAGATTGAGCACCCAAGCAGTTCCCTGAGCTGCTGGGGTTCAGAGCAGAGTTCAGTGAAGACTGGCATGTGATCTGAGTAGAATAGAAGCCTGACAGGAGAGGTAAGTGTAAGCCAGGAAAGGAAAGTGTAAGTCAAGTCAGGAAAGGAGTTCATTTGCATCTCATCCAGACACACACGCGCGCGCGCGCACACACACACACACACACACACACACACACACACACACACACACGTCCATGGCGCACACAGGAAATGGCAAGGAATGCATGAGGTTGAATATATAAAGGTTGGTGTAGCAACAGTTGTTGAAAAAGCAAACAAAAGGCAAATCTTGAGTCATGTAAGTTGTCTACGGAATTTGAATTAACACAGTGCTCAGAACATTACTAAAAGACTGAGTGAATCACTGGACTCTATTCTGAGAACATTGAAGAATCATTAATTTTGAATTAGGACGTGGGTTCTGCTTGGTGATCCTATAATCTAGGTAAAGAAATGATTCATGTGTTACCTTGTGTGTGAGCTTAAAGATCAAGAGCAATCATCTTAGTGTTGTAATTACTACAATCTGTAACAAAATAGGAAGTGAGGTAATGGGGGCAGAAACAAAAGATGATTGGTCCTGGGGACCAGATTAAATGAGCAAGGTCTATGTCTACCCCCAAGAAATGAAGAGACAGATGGAAACCTCCAACTTGGAAAAGTGTCAACTGGGTAGAATGTGTATAGTGTAAGTCCTACAGAGAATAGATTTTTCATTCTTCCCTTTGTCATTATCAGCTAAGGACTTTAATACCTTTAAGACTTAGTTTTATCATGGAAAAGGGGGGGTTCATAGCATTTCCAGCATAGCACCCATATTTCTGCTGTACTCAGAACAGACTATTCGAGATAAAATGCCATCATACAATTTAGATACTTTCTAAAAAAAACATTAGAAATAACCATATTGATCAGACAATCTAAAAATTTAAAGTGATGACTGATTCAGTCCTTCTGAAGTTGCCACATGGTAAGGGAAACACATGCCCCTCATTTTACAAAGGAAAATATAGAAGCCTTGTGGATCTTATTGAGCCTTCACATGAGGCTAAATGACGAGAAGTGGAACTGTTGGAATTCAAACCCAGGATGTCTGCTCCAGAACATGGCATTAGAATGTTGTCTTATATTGTTAAAATCAGCAAATAGATAATACATAAAATACCATGATATCACACATGAAGTGTCTGTCTGGTGACCCTGATGTCATGCTACCGATAGTCATAAACAACTCTCATGGAAGTTGACACTTGGGACAACTTCATACCCTCTTATGTATCTTATTACCTGAGATCATGTGTATGCCAGACTATTACCAGTAACAAAATATTATTTTTGCTTAAAACACTGATTTGAGTCACAAGGATTTAGTTGTCCAGAAATAAACTGTGACATTGCATAAACATTTTATCTTCTTAAGTATTGCCTTCTCCACACAATGAAAAATAGGTCTGTTTAACTTGAAGAGACTTGCTAAAGCCTCTGGAATCTGTCCATGAAACTGATTGCCTAACAGAAAAGATATTTGGGGCCATGGAATATGAAACCCAAGAAAGGATATTCAGGTATAATGTAGTCATCACTGGACTCAATGGACTGTTTGGCTTTATGAAATAGAAATAAATCAAACTGGATTAGATAATTAAGGGGAATTTATTTGTGATTGTATTAAGAAATTCAACAGCAGGACAGACTTTTTAAACAGCTCACTAGTAGTTCTATATTCTTACCAAAAGTTCAGTTTATCTTTTTCATCTTCTTTCTCTCTTTTGTTACTGTCTTAGGATATAAAATGGATCTAAGATCGTAGCCGGCTGCTCTAGCTTTACTTACTTATAAAGAGTTATGGAAAGAGTGTGACTCTGCCTGGATTTTGTTGCAGGGAGAGGAAGCTTCATCTTCCCCTGTACCCAAGTCCTTGCTGTGCATCCCTCTCATCTCACTAGAATACACTGGATCACATGTCTATTTTTGAATCAGACGACACTTAATGATTAGCATACTGAAACCCATTCCTACCTCTGATGATCTGAGTGAGTCGATCATTTATAACTAAAAGAGTGGTAGAGGGACTGTTCCTCAGAGGAAATTTGTGGAACTATTTACCCTTAAGAAATGAAATGGAAATGAGGCACCAGAAATGACTATGCCTGTAATTCTAACTTCTTGGAGGCTGAGAATTGAGGATCATGATTTGAAGCCAGCCTAGGTAGGAAAGTCCATGAGACTCTTAACTCCAATTAGCCACCCCAAAATGGTGGCTCAAATGGTAGAATGCTTGAGCCAAAAAACTCAGGGAGGACCCAGGCCCTGAGTTCAAGCCCTAGGACAAGCCCTCCTTTCCAAAAAAGAGAAATGAAATGGACAAATGAGTGATTTACTCTTGTAAAGTACACATTTAAATCTCTTTCTAGGAGAAGAGTCTGTATTTAGAAGTCTGGGAGATTATCTAAAGCCATGTTGTGCAGTCCCAATCAACATTTATTTTAAGAATTAACTTTTGATCTATTGAATCATATCATCAGCAGTCGCTTAACACGATTGAATAATGTAGCTAATGAGAATCTTGAGAACATCATCAGATCTTACAGTCATATTCAATTATATGTTTTTGTTTCCCACAACGGGAAACTGATGCTCTGGAGAACAAATATCTTGTCTTCCCCCCCCCCCATACTGGTAAACACAAAACCAGTATGAAAATTCTCTGCTGGTTGCTATTTCTCTTAAGTAGACAGAAATAAACCAAAGAGATTTCATCTAATCATGACAAGTATCAAACTTTCAAGAGATTCGCTAATTCCCCTGATTATTTTAAACAGTAACTCACAAACGAGGCAAGACAAGGGTAATTCAAGGAGACACACATATAAATTAGGGGAAACATGTTACCACTGCTGTTTGTTTATATGCTTAATATCCAAGGGATTTCTTTTATTGCTATTTATCAGAGATGGGGTTTGCATTTGACTGTGGCTTAAATTTTCCACAATCTGCTCCCTACATTTTTTTAGAGCTCTCTTCCACAATGGTAAAAACATTATTAGGTGATAACTTCCATCTGGCTAGTCCTAAGTTACTGTTCATATAATTCATAATTTAATAAATCTAGCTTACTCTTGACATATTGAGCCCAGCTTGATAATTCATGGCTTCTTGTGAGACATCGTTTGTGACATCTTAGCATCTTAGAAAGAAGAACTCCATGATTATCTTTTATAGGAAGACATAGGGTACACATTTTGTAATTGCATGTCCAGGACTTTATGGGCAGAAGAATCAAGGTATTACATGATCCAATGTTCCTGGCAAGCCCCTAGGTCTAAATTTCAGGCTACAACAAGATGTTTGTTGTTCATTGCAAAGGTCAGGTTTGACCACATTGGTTAAATTACAAACTTGCTTGTCTTCAGTCATTAGAAGATGGTATGAATTAAGACATTTATTGTTCTGGTCACAGTGCAGATTACAGCTGAAAAACATCTACAAGTATTAGAGGGACAAAGAACAGTGAACAAAATAAGCATAACTTGTGGCCACTTCTCCTGGGAAGTCCCGGGCTGATACAAGGCCAGGTCTACCATGCATGAAAATACACGACGGATGGAATATCAAACCTGCTCTTAAAATAAGTCAAGTAGAGAAATCCTCCTCCCTCTGAGTTTCATTCCTCCAGTTTCCTCAGAAATGATTGCCATCTAGTCTGACTGTATTTCCCATTAAATATCTTTGATAGGTTTTCATTGCCTTTATGACAAACAAATGCCCTGCAGAAAGTCCCTTCTAGCTCCATCTTGAAATATACTCTATGCCCCTATTTTACCACTATACCAAAAGTTTTCATTTTCTGCTATTCTTGGTCACATATCTTAATTTAAAAAACATCCTTTAGCCTGAACCCTACTTGTACAAATAATGTAATTATTCATTTGTCTTAAGTATAAGAATTATTTTTATAGTGCATGAATTATATATTGCCAGGTGCTAGAGACTCACATCTATAATCCTAGCTACTCAGGAGGCTGAGATCTGAGGAACATGGTTCAAAGCTAGCCCAGGCAAGAAAGTTCATGAAACCCTTTATCTGCAACTAATCACCAAAAAAGTGGAAGTAGAGCTGTGGCTCAAGTGGTAGAATGCTAGTCTTGAGCACAGAAACTCCCAAACAACACCCAGTCCCTGAGTTCAATCCCCTGGACTAGCACAAAACAATAAAAAAGAATTATGCCTCATTTGTGATGAAATCTTCTCTCTTAACTCATTCTACCACATATAGCTAGGCACATAAAAGCAGTTAGCAGTACATACACATACACAGAATACTAGGTTAGGGCCTTTAGGTTTTCTTCTTTAAATACCCTGTATACCTACCTAATTATTTTCCATGTAAACTTGGGAATTTCAAATATGGTAGCTATTAACAAAATATAGCTGTTGAACACTTGGAATATGGCTTACTGAAGCAGATGTGCTAGAAATGTGAAAATCACACATCAAGTTTTAGCCTTTGTATAAAACATAATGCAATGGATTGTTTTCTTTGTAAAATTATCATTAAGTAGTTTTACAAAGGACTTTCCATTCACCTTGTCAATTTTTGAGTACAGTGCATCTTGATTAGTGTCACCTCTTCCAGCATTCTCTCCCACCATCTTTCCCAACCCCAGTTTTCTGATGGTTGCCTATTCAAATTAATATATATATATATATATATATATATATATATATATATATATAAATTTAACTCAATATACATAGCTCTCTATCTATTTCCAATGAAATACTATTGTACTTCTTTTCTCATGTTACCTTTTAAAAGAGTCATTTACTTGATTATTTAAGATCCTGTTTGTGGTTCATATTTCATATAACTTGAATATAATTGATCTAAAGATACAGTTGGTGCAATTTCTGTCTGTAGACTGTGATCACTGGTAGGTATTTAAGAACACTTCTCTGCCTGAGATAAATTCAATGAATATTATTAAGTATCAAAAGACACATTGTAGATACTGAGAAAAAGTGGGACAAGAAGGGAGATGAATTGATTGGTATATACATGCAAGGCTTGGAAAGCCTGTGCTAGAAGACAGAGTTTTGAAGTTGAGAAAAGGGTTTAGGTAGCTCAAGAAGAGATTATTGTATGACTTTCCCTAGGTCAATTTCTCTGTATGCATTTTAAGTTTCCCCTATGAAAAGAATCGAGCAGGGCAAAAGTAAGCTTTGAGGTGACATCATACAGATCACAAGGGCAACCACTGACACTCACTATATTGTTGGTATTTATTTAACCTTTGGTTTAGGTCACTGGTGTGTCCAAAATTCCGTCTCCAAGGTGGATAGAGGGTGCTGGCATGCTGCAATTCCTCTTAAACTTTTTTTTTTATATGTATACCTGTGGAGTGGGTCAGCTTATGAGCTGAACAAAGCAGTCTCCATTGGAAGTTGTCATGGTCTTGACAAATTGAAGCCCCTTTAGACTATTTTTGCCTTGCAATGGGATATGTAAGTGAGCACCTTGCCCCATGAAAGTTTCCGGCTGATATTCCTAATGCAATACTTTAAGCCATTGAAAGAGATTGCATCTGAGATTTAGATTTGAAAGTGCAATCTCTTCGATGTAAATTTATATAACATGCATTATTAAAATCTATGCTAATTATATCTATTACAAGTTTGTGCCATACTAGGCATTACATCTTCTTCATGGTAACCAATTCCAACTCCATAAGAAAACAATTTATAATACTATTGTTTATTCATGGATGAAGTCAATGGCTCAGGAAGTAGAAGGAACTTGGGAATTAAAACGCAAGACTTGTGATGCTATAATATGATGCTCGCTTTATGGCCTCAGACACAAATGTGATCTATGTTGTCACAGAACTGACTTCACCAATTAATGGAAATATTCTACTCAGCTCCTCCAACTCATTCAGTAAAACAGACATCCATAAATTTGAGTTTCCTTTGAGAAACATTTTCAGTATACAATTGGAGCATCTGATTGGGGCTTTTGCTTCACCTTCTGGGACTATGAGTCATTCATGCCTCCTCACAATTTGAGCTCTCCATGGACCACTTTAGTTCTGGCCTACATTTCAGCAGAAAAAGGAATCTCTCTCTACTCAGCTTCCAGGATGCTGAGTAAGCCTCTTTTCTCCTTGGGCTCCTGGAATTTATTTTCAACCCTTTATTTTTCATTTCAGTGGCCTTGCACAGACTGACATTTATGAATTACTGCAGATAAAATAAAATGATTCTGAACCGCAAATCCCAGTCTATAAACCAGACCCATTCTTGGATGTGTGGAAAATATAGTCATGTTGTTTCTATTTTCTTCCCCTTTGGACTTTTGAGTATAAGGGTCCTTCTTCAGGAGGGACAGAAATATCTGTAAAACACTTTCTTTTTCCACCCGGACTCTAACTTTTCCAGAATATGATTTATATCTAAAAATACTTCCAATGGTTTAGAGATGTTTTTATAAGTATAAGGGTGGCCTCAGGCATAATGTGAAATACTCTGAACTTAAAAAAAAATCTTCTACATCTTCTGTTCTTAGCTTCCAGTTTGTACCTACACTAACTCTTTTCACTAAATCCTTTCAGTAATCCAGCAAATCTTTTGTCACATGTTAAGTTCTGAGCTGCTGGCTTTAGTATTTGTCATTGATAAGTTACCTCCTGCCAGAGGTTATGAATTTATTATGACTAAAGTCTTTCTGTCTTAAACAAAAAGTGCAGCAATTTTCAAGTTGAGTGCAACAAGCAGATATAGTGTATGTTTGAGAAGGGAATAAAGAGTGGTACCACATAATAATTTTGTAGAGAACATTTGACCTTATCTGTGGGCACAAGGAGGCAAGGAAGATCCTTCCTGCATATGTCAATAGGAGGCTAGATACTTAGAATTGAAGAAACCCTGGATCAATGTTTTATACAACAGGCAATGTTCACCACATAGCAACTCTGATGAAATCACTTGGGCCCCTGTTTGAATACCTCTGATATTAGGAAGCTTGCTGTCTCTTTTTATTCTTCATAAAGCCCATTTAGTGAGTAGAAGGTCTCACATCATTTGAAGGAAACGCAGAAATATGCATTTACCCCCTAGAAAAACTTCAGAGCTGAGGTCACAATGTCTTGAGTTAATGCAAGGGTGGTTTAGGGCTCAATGATTTTCACATAACTGGCACGATGAGAGGTGGTTTTGAAGATAGTGGCTCAAAGATGCTTATATGAGAAGTAGCATCGTATGAGACTTGGGGATATGGCCTCTGGATTCCAGAGCACATGGGTATGAAGCCTAGCTCCATTAGCTGTACTATATACAAAGATAGTTGACTTAATCTCCATGATACTTGCTTTCCATATCTGGAAGATAAGACTGATAGTAGTAATTGCATCATAGGGGTTCTTGAAAGGATTAAGTAATTTAACACATGTAGGAATACCATGAAACACTGCACAACATGCAGTAAGGTTTCAGTTAATTTAAGCTGTGATTATTATTACCCTGGCTCAGCCATGGATAATAATAAAAAGTCTTCAAGTATAAAATTATCTTCTATAAAGACTGAGCACTTAAATGAAAATTCCTTGCATTTAAAGATTCTCACTGTACACAAACCTCTTTATCTGCACAGTCCTAGTTGCTCCTCTCTAAAGTCCTATTGTCTGTCTTAAAACAGATAGAAAACCTTCAGCTCAGAGAGATCAAGTCAGACATTTTCCACAAGGTTTCAAGTTCAAAGATATGTCATTAGAAATAGATTATATTTAAAAATCTCATAATATATAACAATCACCCTATCCCTCTTTGAATTACTTGATTATCATACACATATTATTTACTAAACCTTGGTATTACCATATATCAATGTGTTATATATATATATATATATATATATACACACACACATATGTGTGTGTGTGTGTATATATATGAGCACGCACGCAAGTATAAGAGCTTGAACTGAAGGCCTCACTCTCTCATTTGGTTTTTTCTGCTCAGGGCTAGCTCTCTACTGCTGAACCAAAGCTCTACTTACAGCTTTTTCCTCTCTCTCTCTCTCTCTCTCTCTCTCTCTCTCTCTCTCTCTCTCTCTCTCTCTCTCTCTCTCTCTCTCTCTCTCTCTCTCTCTCTCTCTCTCTCTCTGCCTTTTTTTTTGCCTAGGCTGGTTTTGAATCAAGGTCTTCAAATCTTAGCCTCCTGGGTAGCTAGGATCACAGATGTAAGCCACTGGCTTCCTGGGTTATATTTCTATTTTTGTTCTTGTTTATTTTGTGCCAGAGGGTGCAAAGCTCTCTGAGAACAGAAACCCTATTTTTCTTTAGGCAGAAACAATCTTTAGCATCTAGTATATTCCAATCCTTTGGTAACCCAATTTTTGAAGAAATAAGTGAAGGATACCAGAAAGTAGAACAGAATAGAAAAAATTCTTTTGTGAGTACATTGAGAGAAACTGTCTTTATATTCCAGGGATGAATTCTTGTCTGCTAGAGTTTGGATCCTGAATGGTCTTTAAAGGCCCCCTTGGTCTCTGTATTGGGAGGTGGTAGAACCTTTGGGAGGTACGGCTGTGTGGAAGGTTGATAGGTTTACTGGGAGATATGCCTAGACTTGTACTGTCCATCAACCTCTTTGCTTGATAGCGATGAAACAAATAGATTTTCTCAGTCACATGCTCCTGTCTTAATGTGTTCTCTTGCTACAAACTCAAAAGCAACAGAGCTATCCATTCATGGACTGGAACTTCCAAGTATTTCCTTTGTGTGATGGAAAGCTGACTAACACATGTCTGTAATTAGTGACTAAAATAATAATAATAATAATCGCTTATTCCTAAGGCTGTAGTGAGGAGAAATGAAGTTGAGTGTCCAAACTACTTAACAGCACCTACGGAGTAAAAGCACAAGAATGTCTTACTCATCAGAAGAAAACAACTTGTAGAGCTTGGTTCAAAATCATTACTACTGCCTTCTGTGCTTGTATAGGAAATGATGAATAGCAATTTTGATAGGTACCAGGACATTCCATAGAACATCATCTCTTTTTTCCATTTGGGTCCTTCAAATTCTACAATTACCTTTTAATGGAGAACTGAACCAAATGTTCTCATTGGTTTCCTACCAGACTTTATGTTTCCTCTTACACCAAGTCTCTCCAGTTCATCTTATATGTAACCACTTTCTTACTTCCTGTACAAGCCCCAAAAATCCATAAAAAGGAATCCTAAATGTTAAAATTCAGGAATTAGAGAGAGAGAGTGTGTGTAAGAGAAAGAGAGAAAAAGAGAGACAGAGATTTCTCAATGTTACCTTTTACTAAACTGAGCTTGGAGAATGTAATCAGTTATATATGTGATTAATTTCACTTGTAACTCAGTGGACAAGGAAGAACTCAAACGGAGTTTGAGTTATTTTTAATTTAATTTTATTGAAAATGTGATGTACAGAGGGGTTACAGTTATATAAGTAAGGTAATGGGTACATTTTTTGATGAATGGTGTTACCCCTCCCTTGTTTTCTCCCACTTTCCCTCTTCCCTCCTGATTCCCTTTCCCCACAAGTTATAAAAGTCATTTCCGACATAGTGTCTTGTAAGCATGGCTGTTGCACTGATTCACCCTTTGTCCTTTGTCTCACATTTTGTTATTCCCCTTCCCTTCTCAAACCAGATAAACGTACATACAAGACACAGGGTACAAAAACCAAAAACAGTGACAACAGGGGATAAACCATAGTGTAAAAATGAAGGGAAAAAGAAATAATTTCACACAGTATATTGAAAAATAGCTCTTTTCCCATATGTTGGAGTTCATTCAATTAGCATCGTTTTATATGGTCATATGTACATGGCTATTGAGCTACTTTGATCCTCTACTAGGACTATCCTAAACATATACTAATTATTACAAATGAGGGAAACCATGGAGTCTGTGTTTCTTTGGGTTTGGCTTACTTTACTTAATATGAATTTTTTCCAAGTCTTTCCATTTCTTTATGAATGGGGCAATGCCATTCTTTCTGATGTAAGCATATATGCCATATTTTTTTGATTCATTCATCTACTGAGGGGCATATGCTGTGGTTCCATATCTTAACTATGGTAAATAATGCTGCAGTGAGCATAGTTGTGCTGGTAGGTTTAGTGTGGCCTTGTTTGTGATCGTTTGAATAAATTCCCCAGAGTGGGATTGCTGGGTCCTAGGGGAGCTCTATGTGGAGTCTTTTGAGGAGCCTCCATACTGCTATCCAGAGTGGTTGCACTTTAATTCCCAACAACAGTGTAGTAGCATTCCCTTTTGGCCATATTCTCGCAAGCATCTGTTATTTGTTTTCTTGATAATGGCGATTCTAACTGGGGTGAGGTGGAATGTCAATATTGATTTGATTTGCACTTGTTTTATGGCCAGAGATATAGCAAACCCAGATTTCTTTAGTACCCTTTCTTTCCAATTTTACTGGTAGTCACAGTGAATCAACTGATCCCACACAGTTGTGTCTCTCCATTTTACTTCCATTCACTGTACACTCTTCTAGATGAGTAATGATAGTAATTAGAGCAAAATATCATTACTTTTCTTTTTAACTTGCCATCTATGGACTCCTCCTTCTAATATATTAAAAGGATTAGGAAATTTTAATGAATTGATCATTTTTACCACTGATAGAGTTGCCTCAATGTTGTATGAAGCATAGTCATGTGTTTGTTTAAATCTGTCAGGACCAATGAGGAAAGAAAATTGTAATATACCTTTTGTTCTGGCCACACCCCTCTCCTTAAGAGAAGATCGCATTCACCAAACAGCTCAATAGCATCAATTACTAGTTTTAGATTCTTTTTTAGAAGACATATGACATTCAATCCTGGATTTCCCAGTAAAACAACACAGCTGTTCCCTTCGTGCTCTCTCTCAGCAGGAGCTGCAAAAATCAATTTTAATGAAGTCTGCTATAAAAGCCAGCAAAAATCAATTTTAATGAAGTCTGCTATAAAAGCCACCCAATTTCCTCTAGGGCTCTGGTGAGATTCCCTGGACAGAATGATCCTTGCTCACATGTTGCAGTGACAACTTTTCCAGGCCCAGAGGGTGAGAGCTTCTATTGGGTTGAGCCCATACAAATGCCAGTTCCTCTACTGGACACCTCACATTCAAATTTTTATTTACTCACATGATGGTCTCATGAAGTTGGGATTAATCTTTCTTTGTCAAGACAAAAAACCCGAGACTTAGAAGTGTAAGTCATTCTTTGAAAGTCAAAAAGGAGCAAGTGAGAGAATTGGATTCCCCTGAGTAGGCTCTAACCCCAAATCAGAAGGTTTTTCTTTAACATGTTAGTATAGCTTTCTATGTATGAAGGAATAGGAATGAATGTGAGTCAATTCACTGAAGTCCCATCCCATTGTTTGAATGTTTCAAGACTCATAATTTTGTCTTACCATGATGGAGATTTCTACTAGAATATGAAGATCTTTGATGTTAGTTTTTGTACATGAAGTGTTAATAATTAATCATTCATTCACCAAGCTGAAGTGTAAAATTAGAATGGGTTAGATGCCTGTGACTTTTCTCCTCAAGAGACCCAATGTCTAGCAAAGTCTAGACATAATAACAACAGAAGTCATGGTAATGAGAGGGAGAGAATGTGGAATCTTAGAAGTGGATCAAAATATTATGGAAGCTGGGGAAAGAAAATGTTTATCCAGCTAACGCATGAGATTATGCTTTATGGAAGGATGTAATGATGCTGAACACTTTACAATAGCTGGTGTGATATACAGCCTCACAATGTCAATAGCTTAAATATATCAAGAACTTCTCCACTCTTTATTCTCTCTTCTAAGCTGTGTCTAAAAGATGTGGCCTTCTTGGGTTATGAAGCACTACTCTTTGAGAGTGCTGGATTTCTAGCCATGTGAATAAAGGAGAGAGAGAAAGGAATGGCTTACTTCATTTCATTCACATTCTTAGTGGATAACAACATGACCCCAACATGAAAAAAAAAAGGCTGGGCAATAACTTCTTCCTGTCTGCCCAGTAAGAAAAAAGAGTTTCACAGAAAATTTACCATTTCTTCTGTCCTAAGGAACATGGGAGTAGGCATTGCAGAATGGTGTTCACTTAACAGGTAGTGTGACAAGCACAATGAAGATAGTATAGGAATGTTCAAGTCACTGTGATTCAAAGGCTATTGGCATAGAACAACAGTTGATGCCAGATATGGAAAGGCCATGAAATGCAAGTATTTCCAAAAATGTGTTTTAGTGAATGTTCCTTAGGATAGTGTTAAGAATGATTTGAGTGGTTAAGCCAATTTTGGAAAAGATGGGTTATTAAATTGTAATTATTCTGAAAAGACCTTTTGAGACTTAGAGGAAAGCATCATGTGTCAATCAAAATAACCTTGCCAATCACAACACTGCTTTTTATATACTACCTTATAAAATAGTGTCTTGTGAAACATGCATTGTAGAAAGACTCTTGGGCAAAGACCATTTACAAGAAAAACAATTGGTTAGTTACTTTTAGAAATATAAATCAGGGATGTGCCTCCATTCCTGTACCAGGTTTAATTAACTGGTAATGGACAGCACTGTTAGGAGAAGAATTATATAACTTCATCAGAGCTCATCTGGGAAAATACTTTGATGGATTAATAATGTCTGCTATGGATTCAAGCAGTTAAGAGTGTGTCTTAGTCTATCATGGCTTTTATAACAAAGCACATGGGCTAGGTGGCTTAAACCACACTTTTTTTTCTCACAATTAGGAGGGCTTAGAGAATCCAATTCAAAGTACCAGCCAATTTGGTATCTGATGATGACATGTTGCTGGTTCACAGATGGCTTTCTTGCTGGGTCTTCACAATAGCTGGTGTGATATATTAAGCTTTCTTGTGTCTTTTTATAAGGAGACTTAACACATTCATGAAGGCTTCATCCTCTTGAGCCCATTACCTTCCTCAAAGACCCAATGACTAACGTTACCATATTGGGGTATAGATTTTTAGATGTGTGACACAAACATTTAGTCCATTACAAACTATGATGATTACTGTTACATAGCCATCAAGGTAGTTTGTACTGTTGAGCTTAGTCATTGAGGGAAGCATAGCGTAGATATTATTACAAAAGTATTTTGCAAATATGAAGCATATTTGCAGCTAGCTCACTTTAAGTCAAGGACATCTCCCTTGACAACTTGTTCATCAAATCTGTTGAAAACCTTAAGGGAAAAGCTGGAGTTTCCCAGAGAAGGGAAAATGCTGCCTAAAGACAGTAACACAGAACTACTGCCCCAGTTTCCAGTCTGCTTGCCTGCTTGTTAGATTTTTGGATTGAAGATTGCCATGTCAGCTCTTATCTGAATTTCCAGACAGCTGGTCTGATCTACAAATTGTAGACTCATTAACATCTAGAGTCAAGTGCCCCCCCCACCTCTCTCTCTCCTGTGTGTGCATTGTGTGTGTGTGTGTGTGTGCGCGCGCGCACGTGCACGCGCATGTACTATGTTGCTGGGGAGCCCTGACTAATGTAAGGAGTAGCAGCATTATGGTAGCTTCGGTTCCCTTGCTTTAATTGAAGCTGGGAAGTTGGGCAGAATGAAAGCTTAGGAATCCTCAGTGGCAAGGACAACAAAATGGGATGGAATTCAGAAGGCTAAACATTTGAATTCACATGTGCAATTTTGTTTTTGAGGAGTTGGTGGGACAGCCAAATGGACATGCTGTATATGAAAAAAGCATTCAGAGGTAAATAGAAATCAGTCTTATTTCAAGTGTGATATTTTAAGATGAAGATGTGTCTTCTTTACAACACTTGCATGGATGCATCTTCCCAGAGGTAGCAGTAACCCGAGGCTGCAACTTGGAATAAATGCTTTTGGCTGATAAGAGACATAAAGCGATGCTTTGTCCTGAAATGAAGTAGCAGTCATTATGACCAATATCTAAAACTCAACTAAGTTGTACATAAATTCAAAGAGAAAGAAAAAGAAACTTAGATAAACATGGAGAGCTACATCATGAGGAAAGCTGAATGGAACTGAATTACTAGACATGACTAAGCCATAACTGTCAGAGTCATAGATGAAGGCCTTGCACCAGGAAAATGGGGGAAATTATAGTGTGTGTGTGTGTATGGGTGTCCACATGTATGTGTATGTGCATGCACACCTGTGCACAATGAGCCACTAATTTATGAAAACTACAGCAGAAGCTCTATTGTAACAGCTCAACAACCATAATGCTCCTACATACTAGTGTCATACAAGGAAGACATGAGGTTTTGCCTGTTATAACTTATTCTTATTTGTATCCAAATAGCACCCTGAGCTTAACTCTGTCTCATGGCTCATGGATATAATGAGGTAGACTTATTCTACATTTATTCAACAAGGACTCACTGGGCTTCTTCTAAAGCCATGCATTATTGTCCATGCTGAAAATACATCCATGAACAAAATTGGAAAAATTCCTTGTCCTCATGGATTGAACATTCTAGTATGGGTGACAGAAAATGCTATGATAAGTCTATAAACTGTAGAGTAAAATAGATAGTGATAGTTTAAGAAAAGAAAATGATACAAGTTGGGAAGGATGGAAGCTTGGAGGGGAAGAACTGGGAGGAAAGGAGGGCGGAGGTAACACTGTTCAAAAGGAAACGTACTCAGGTAATGAGCACATTTGACATTAAAGTTTAGCATTTAAATTTTACAATAAAATTTTAAAAAATAAAAAAATGCAGCCAGGTACCAGTGGCTTATTCTTGTAATCCTAGCCTATCTGAGGATCATGGTTTGAAGCCAGCCCATATAGGAAAGTCTGTGAGACTCTATCTCGAATAAACTACTCAAAAAGCCAGAAGTGGTACTCAAGTGGTAGAACACCAGCCTTGAGCACAAAGCTCAGGGCCATTGCTCAAGACCTGAGTTTAAGCTCTAGGACTGGCACAAAAACAACATCAATCAGAAAGGAGCTGTTTTCACCAGGAGAGGCTAGGTAATATGCAACAACCCAGAGTTCTATAGACCTTCCACAAGCCCCTTGCCCATCTAAGGCCAGGCATGTTATCTCTGCTACCAAATACTTATCATCCTTCTTGTGCCAGGCTGCTCACAATGAAGCAATATCTAATGTCTGAAATATTGCAGGTGTTCTCAATGAAAAGATCTGTACAGTGTCTCACCTTGACAATGCAAAGTTCACTCAGAAAATGAAACACATGATTTTTATATACATTTCATTGGACTAAACTGGTTACTTAGATCCACCTAAATCTACAGTCAGAAATTCTATCATGTGGGGGGAAAGAAGTGAGGGAGGTTGGGGAGGGAAGGGATAGAAGAAAAAACAAAGGAGGGGTAACAATGTTTGACAAGAAATGTACTCATCTTACTCATGTAAATGTAACCCCTCTGTTCAGCATCTTACAATAAAATAAAATTTTTAAAAAGAAATTCTATCATGTCTCCAGATTGGGGGAAAACCTGTAAGTTTGGCAAACTTCAACAGAGTATAAATGGACATTAGTCAAAAGACGTAAGTATACTGTGTAAAAGACCAAGTCTGATCATCGTAGCTAACATATGCTTATGTCTCTAAAGGCACAGCCAGTAGCTGAACATGTTCAATCGTTTGGAAAAATAAGTATCTCAAGAGAAAAGAATGAAAATGGGAAAAAAGACTATTAGATAGGCCAAAGTTAGAATTATTGTTGGGCCAAAATAAAAGGAATGGGGAGAAGTAGCTGTGCAGTAAAAGACACATTTAGAGGAGTAGCAGAAAAATATGTGCAATTTCACTGTTATATAGTAAGTTGACCCTGGACCATGAAAGCCTCTATTCATTATGGTGACACATGCTCCAAGCAAGATTCTTCAGGGTTTTAAAAAA
The DNA here is from genome assembly GCF_024711535.1 of Dipodomys merriami. NCBI lineage: Eukaryota > Metazoa > Chordata > Mammalia > Rodentia > Heteromyidae > Dipodomys > Dipodomys merriami. The sequence continues at coordinate 30,704,619 of NW_027202382.1, forward strand.
CTCTGTCCCTAGTTATTGCAACTATTGTCAGCATAACCTTCACCTACCTGTCTCTTTGAACGATGAGTGTGTGGGAATGACAAATATAGCAGCTATGGGCAGGCCCCAGCTTATCTCAGAAATAGAAGGTGACAGCCAACTGTATTCTAAACAGTCCCCCAAGCCATATGTCCACAGAAAACATGTGTCTGCTTGTTTATGGCAGCAGAAATGACATAAGCCTAATCACTACCACAATGTTCAGATTCAAGGTGACAGCTGCCTTTTATGAGCAAATGTGAGTTTAAAAATTTTTTTTATTGTTTATTGATATTATTGAGGTGATATTCAGAGGGGTTACTGTTTCAGACATCAGATAATGGGTACATTTTGGGGGGATATCACCCCTTCCCTATCTTTCCCTGTTTCTCCCTTTCACCCCAGCTCACAATTAGTATAGTTCATTTTCAACACAGTGTCTCGTGAGTATCACTGCAGCATTTTTCACCTTTCATCTGTCCATTTCTGTGCCTTCCCTTTACCGCATCTCTCAGACAGATAAATGAACAAACAAGACAAAAAAGAAAAAGAAACAAGCAAAAAGCTATTTCCATTTGCTGGAGGCCATTTCAATAAATGTTATTGAATATGATCACATAAGCTTTGTGCCTTTGTTTTCTTCCCCTAAGAGTATCTTCCTTTGCTCTTACTGTGTATGAATGCCTAGAGTATTGCACAATTTATCATGTCCCAGTGTACGTTAAATGTAACTCCTGCATATGAGAGAAAACAAGCCCCATTTGTCTCTCTGAATTTGTCTTACCTCAGTTAACATAATTTGTCTTAGGTCCATCCATTTCCCCCCAAATATGAGTTTTTAAGAGATGCCTTTGGCATCTTCTTCCTGCTTACAGCCATCATTGAGAAGATTAAGTGCACATATTAAAATAACGTGGGCTGAACCTTGTATATTAGGCCTTGATGAATTAGACATGATTTTGCTTTTGACAAAAATTAATTCTTTTTTAAAAGAAACAAATGCATATGTAGGCAATTCAATGGAAAATTATCATTTTACAGAAATTTATTCCATGACAGATATAATACATATATCTCAGTTTATCTTCATACCAATCTACTAAGTTTTATTATCCTAATTTGTAGGTGGGACATGCATACTTTAAGTTGAAGAGTTATGATAGCAACAAAAGTAAGTTTTATTCTCCTATTTACACCCTGTAATGGATTCTCATGTTATCCATGGGAAAAGCCAAAAGCCTTTCTATGACCTAAACACTCCATTGAAATTTGCCAAATTTACAGGCTTCCTCCAATCTAAACACAAGATACAATTTCTGACTGTATATTTAGGTCAGTCAAAGTAATCAGCTCAGTCCAATGATATAAGTGTGGAAGTAATGAATAACGGACCAGAGACTACCAAGTCCTTCCAATAGAGCAGACCTAAAGTTAGCTTAAAGACTAACATACTAATTAAACAGCACACTGCTGAGCAACACATGGGTCACAGAAGAAAATAAAGAAGAAATTAAAAAGTTCCTACAATTCAATGAAAATGAAGACACATCACAAAGAAACCTATGGGACACAGGAAAAGCATCCCTGAGGGGCAAGTTTATTGCTCTCAGTGCACACATCAAGAAAACAGAGACAGACCAAATAAACAATCTCATGATGCAACTAAAACTGCTAGAGATACAAGAAAAAGTTGAACCTAAAGTTGCTAGATGGAGCGAGATAACCAAAACAAGAGCTGAAATTAATGAGATAGAGACTAAGAAAACTATAAATAAAATTAATAAAACAAAAAGCTGTTTTTTTGAAAAAATGGATGGACCACTGGCAAGATTAACTAAAAAAAGAAAAAAGGAGAAACAAATCAATAGGATCAAAGATGCCACAGGAAAAATTACAACAAACATCCAAGACGTCTAAACAGTTATAAAGAAGTATTTCCATACTCTATACTCACAAAGGAAGGAAAAACTAGCAGAAATGGATGAATTCCTGGAGAATTACAATCTGCCCAAACTGAACCAAGAAGAAATAAATCAATTAAATACACCAATAACCTACAATGAGATAGAGGAAGCAATCATAAACCTTCTAACAAGAAAAAGCCCAGGACCAGATGGATTCACTATGGAATTCTATAAGACCTTTAATGAGGAACTAATACCCATACTCCTCAAGCTCTTCAGAGAAATAGAAACAGAGGGAGCTATCCCAAATTCATTCTTTGAAGCCAATATCATACTCATTCCCAAACCAGGCAAACACCCAACAAAAAAAGAGAACTACAGACAATCTCTTTGATGAACACAGATGCAAAGCTCCCTCAATAAAATTTTAACCAAAAGAATCCAGAAACATCAAAAAAAACATACATTATGACCAAGTAAGCTTCATCCCAGAGATGCAGGGATAGCTTAACATACGTAAATCAATAAATGTAATCCATCACATTAACAGATTCAAGGTCAAGAAACACATGATTATCTCCATTGACACGGAAAAGGCTTTCGATAAAGTACAACATTCATTCATGTTAAAAGCTCTGGAAAAAATTTAAATAGAAGGAACATTTATTAAAACAATAAAAGCCTTATATGACAGACCAACAGCCAATATTATACTTAATGGGGAAAAACTACAACCAATTCCCCTAAAAACAGGAACAAGACAAGGATGCCCACTCTCTCCACTCCTATTCAATATAATTCTGGAATCCTTAGTCAGAGCAGTAAGGCAGGAAAAAGACATTAAAGTGATCCACATAAGGGAGGAAGAAATTAAAAGATCTCTTTTTGCATATGACATGATTTCATACCTTAATGATCCCAAAGGCTCCATCTCTAAACTCTTAGAGCTTATAAACCACTTTGAGCTTATAAACCACTTTGGCAAAGTAGCAGGATACAAAATTAACCCACAAAAACCAGTCACCCTTCTGTATACCAACAGTGTACAAGCAGAAAGGGAAATCAAGGAAACAACCCCATTCACAATAACGTCAAAAAGAAAACAGTATCTAGGAATTAACCTAACCAAAGATGTAAAGGATCTATTTCATGAAAACTATAAAAGCCTAAAAAAAGGAATCATAGAGGATACCAGGAAATGGAAATCTCCCATGTTCCTGGATAGGCAGAATTAACATAGTGAAAATGGCTATACTGCCAAAATTGATATACACATTCAATGCAATTCCCATTAAAATCCCAATGACATACTTTACTGAAATAGAGAAAACAGCCCAAAAGTTCATATGGAACAACAAAAGACCTGGAATAGCCAAAGCAATTCTAGGCAAAAGAAACAGTGTAGGAGGGATCAGAATACTGAATTTCAAGCTCTACTATAGAGCTGTAATAACGAAGACCCAAAGACCAATGGAACAGACTAGAGGACCCAGAAATAAATCCGCATATGTATGTCAGTTGATATTTGACAAAGGAGCCAAAGACATTCAGTGGAAGAATCATAACCTTTTCAACTATTGGTGCTGGGAAAACTGGGTGGCCACATGCAGAAAAATGAAAGTGGACCCTAGCCTATCACCATGTACTAACATCAACTCAAAATGGATTAAAGACCTTAACATCAAACCTGATACTCTGAAACTACTGCAGGATAGAGTAGGAGAGACACTTGAACTTATAGGCACAAGCAGGAACTTCCTGAACAGAGCCCCAGGGTCTCAACAAATTGGAGAGAGACTGGACAAATGGGACTACCTTCAAATAAAACATTTCTGTACAGACAAAGAAATAGCAACCAAACTAGAGAGACAGCCAACTAATTGGGAAAAATATTTACCAGCAAAATATCAGACAAGGGTCTAATATCCATTATATACAGGGAACTCAAGAAACTAAACCCTCCCAAATTTAACAAACCAATCATGAAATGGGCAAGGGAACAAAAGAGAGGCTTCTCAGAAGAAGAGATAAAAATGGCAAAGAAACACATGAGGAAATGTTCATCATCCCTGGCTGTAAAGGAAATGCAAATAAAAATAACACTGAAATACCACCTTACCCCAGTCAGAATGGCCCACATCCTATAGTCAGCCAACGACAAATGCTGGAGGGGATGCCGAGAAACAGGAACCCTACTGCATTCCTGGTGGGAATGTATACTAATACAACCACTTTGGAAAGCAGTCTGGAGGTACCTCAGAAAGATAAATATAGACCTCTCCTATGACCCAGCCATATCACTCCTAGGCATCTACCCTGAACAACAGGAACCAGTATACAAAGACACATGCACCTCCATGTTTATTGCAGCTCTGTTCACAATAGCCAAGATTTGGAAATGACCCAGGTGCCCCACTACTGATGAGGGGATCCAAAAATTGTGGTGCCCATGTAAAATGGAATATTATGCAGCCATTAGAGAGGACAAAACAATGGCATTTGCAGGGAAATGGATGGAACTAGAGCAGATTATTTTGAGTGAAGTAAGCCAAGAACAAAGAGACAAATGGCACATGGTCTCCCTGATATGTGGATGCTAAAACCAAAATACAAGAAGATATGGCAAAGTAACAGGACTCAAGAAACAAAGGACAGCCACCCATTTTGTCGTATCATTGCTAAATGACTCCATGTTCTAGACTATACATATGGTAGATATATATGCACGCAACAGAAGAAAGCAACAAGGAGGAACAGAATAAATGGGAACAGCCTACACGAAACAAAACGAAAGAAATGTAAACATCACCTGATGTGGAAAAAATAACTTGTATTGTCAAAGCTTATAGAATTCACAAACTGAATAGACCATGATAATGGCAATTTGCCTTATGAAAGTTAAAATGTATTTATGACTCTAAGTATTATTATTCCACAATACTGTGAAATATGTGAAATTTATGTAATCTCCTAATCTCAAAGGAAAAAAGTGAGAGAAGGGATGGGTTAAGAGAGATGGGTAATGGGGGGGAGGGGGAAGGCTGGGAAGGGATGTGAAGGGTAAACCAAAGGAGGAGGGTGCAATGCTTGGTAAGAAATGTATGCATTATCCTGCCCATGTAATTGTAACCCCTCTGTACAGTATGTTCACAAATAAAATAAAATTAAATAAAAAAAAGAGAGATGGGTGACAATGTTGACAGACACTTTGTACTCATACACTGTTTTGTAGAATGAGAACTTCTTTGTATAACCACTTAAAGATAATTTTTAAAAAAGACTAATATATAAAATCAGTACAGAAAGACAAGGACGGACACTACATATTAATAAAGGGAACAATCCAAGAGGAGGATATAACCATCATCAACTTATATGCCCCAAACATTGGTGCACCCAGATATGTCAAACAAATGCTCTCAAACTTACAGAATAAAATAGATCCCAATACGATAATACTAGGAGACTTTAACACACCACTCTCACCAAAGGACAGGTCTACCAACCAGAGGATTGGCAAAGAAGCTACCGAATTAAGAGAGGCCATACTTCAAGCGGAATTAACTGACATCTACCGAGTATTTCACCCTAAAACAACACAGTACACATTCTTCTCAGCAGCTCACGGAACTTTCTCCAAAATAGACCATATCATAGTTCATGCAAGGAACTTAAGCAAATACAAAGGGATCGACATAATCCCCTGTATCCTATCTGACCACGGTGGAATCAAGCTAGCTCTCAATAACAAAGCATACCACAGAAATTTCTCCAATACATGGAAATTGAACAGCACACTCCTTAACAATGCCTGGATAACAGAAGAGATCAGAGAAGAAATAAAGCATTTCCTGCAACTCAATGAAAATGAAAACACCTCACAAAGAAACTTGTGGGACACAGCAAAAGCAGTCCTGAGGGGCAAATTTATTGCCCTCAGTGCCCACATCAAGAGAATGGAGACAGACCAAGTAAATAATCTCATGTTGCAATTAAAACAGCTAGAAAAACAGGAAAAAATGGGACCTAAAGCTACTAGAAGAAGCCAGATAACCAAATTAAAAGCAGAGATTAACCAATTAGAAAATCAGAAAACCATAACCAAAATAAACCAAACAAAAAGCTGGTTCTTTGAAAAAATAAACAAAATTGATGGCCCATTGGCTAGATTAATTAAAAAAAGAAGAGAGGAAACCCATATTAATAGGATTAGGGATGCCACGGGAAACATCACCACACGTACCCAAGATATCCAAACAATTCTAACAGACTACTTTCAAAAGCTATACTCTCTAAAGGAAGAAAATCGGGCAGAAATGGATGCATTTTTAGAGAAATACAAGTTGCCCAAACTGAGCAAAGAAGAAGTTAACCAATTAAATAAGCCAATATCCTATAATGAGATACAGGAAGCTATCAAAAGTCTTCCAACAAAAAAAAGCCCAGGACCAGATGGCTTCACAGCAGAATTCTATAAGACCTTTAAACAAGAACTAATACCCATACTCCTCAAGCTCTTCAGAGAAACAGAGAAGGAAGGAGCTATCCCAAACTCATTCTACGAAGCCAATATCACACTCATCCCCAAACCAGGCAAAGACCCAACCAAAAAGGAGAATTACAGGCCAATCTCCTTGATGAACACAGATGCAAAGATCCTTAACAAGATTCTAGCTAACAGAATCCAGAAACACATAAAAAAAATAATTCACTATGACCAGGTAGGCTTCATCCCAGAGACACAGGGATGGTTTAACATACGTAAGTCAATAAATGTAATCCAACATATCAACAGAGCCAAGGTCAAGAATCACATGATTATCGCTACAGATGCAGAAAAGGCCTTTGACAAAATTCAACATTCATTCACGCTAAAAGCTCTGGAGAAAATAGGAATAGAAGGAACATTTCTAAAAACAATAAAAGCCATTTATGACAGACCAATAGCCAATATTATACTTAATGGGGAAAAGCTACAACCAATTCTCCTAAAATCAGGAACAAGGCAAGGATGCCCACTGTCTCCACTCCTCTTCAATATAGTCCTAGAACCCTTAGCCAGGGCAATAAGGCAAGAAAAAGACATTAAAGGGATCCGCATAGGGAAAGAAGAAGTTAAACTATCCCTTTTTGCAGACGACATGATACTATACCTCCACGATCCCAAAAACTCCATCCCCAAACTCTTAGAAATCATAAATCACTTCGGCAAAATAGCAGGATACAAAATAAACCCACAAAAATCAGTTGCCTTCCTATACACTGATAATGTACAGGAAGAGAGGGAAATAAAGGGAGCAACCCCATTCACAATAACCTCCCGAAAAATAAAATATTTAGGAATTAACCTAACCAAAGATGTAAAAGAACTATTTAATGAGAACTATAAAAAGTTAAAGAAAGAAATTGCAGAAGACACTAGGAAATGGAAAGACCTCCCATGCTCCTGGATAGGCCGACTTAATATAGTAAAGATGGTAATACTTCCAAAACTAATATACAAATTCAACGCAATTCCGATTAAAATCCCAATGACGTACATCACTGAAATACAGAAAACAGTCCAAAAATTCATATGGAACAACAAAAGACCTAGAATAGCCAAAACAATTCTAGGGGATAAAGACAATATGGGAGGGCTATCCATGCCGAACTTCAAACTCTACTACAGAGCTATAATAACAAAGACAGCATGGTACTGGCACAAAAACAGACCCGAAGACCAATGGAACAGAATAGAAGATCCAGAAATAAATCCACAGGCCTACAGCCAGCTGATATTCGACAAAGGAGCCAAAGACATACAATGGAAGAAACACAGCCTCTTCAACCGCTGGTGCTGGGAAAACTGGGCAGCCACATGCAGAAAACTAAAAGTGGACCCCAGCCTATCACCATGCACCAACATCAACTCAAAATGGATTAAAGACCTTAACATTAAACCTGAATCTCTGAAACTACTGCAGGACAGAGTAGGAGAGACACTTGAACTAATAGGCACAGGAAGGAACTTCCTGAACAGAGTCCCAGGGTCACAACAAATTGGAGAGAGACTCGACAAATGAGACTACCTTAAAATAAAAAGCTTCTGCACAGATAAAGCTATCGCAACCATGCTAGAAAGACAACCAACTAATTGGGAAAAAATATTTACCAGCAATATATCAGACAAGGGGTTAACATCCTGTATATACAGGGAACTCAAGAAACGAATCCCTCCCAAACCCAACAAACCAATTACTAAATGGGCAAGGGAACTAAAGAGGGACTTCTCAAATGAAGAAATAAAAATGGCAAAGAAACACATGAGGAAATGTTCATCATCCCTGGTGGTGAAGGAAATGCAAATAAAGACAACCCTGAGATACCACCTTACCCCAGTCAGAATGTCCCACATCCACAAATCAGCCAACGACAAATGCTGGAGGGGATGTGGAGAACGAGGAACGCTATTACACTGCTGGTGGGAATGTACACTCATACAACCACTTTGGAAAGCAGTCTGGAGGGTCCTTAGAAAGCTAAAGATTGACCTCCCTTACGACCCAGTCATACCACTTCTAGGCATCTACCCTGAACAACAGGAACCAATATACAAGGACACGTGCACCTCCATGTTTATTGCAGCACTGTTCGCAATAGCTAGGATATGGAAACAACCTAGATGCCCCACCACAGATGAATGGATCCAAAAATTGTGGTATCTATACACAATGGAATATTATGCAGCCATTAGAAATGACAAAATAATGGCATTTGCAGGGAAATGGATGGAGCTAGAAGGAATCATGTTGAGCGAGGTAAGCCAAGAACGAAGAGACAAACAGTACATGGTCTCCCTGATAAGTGGATGATGAATCCAAAATGTTAGGTGATATGACAAAACTAACAGGACTTAAGAAACAAAGAACTCCCACTCATCTGGTTGAACCACTACTAAATATCCCCATGCTGCTGATCACATATATGGTATATAACATATGAGCACCGTTATATATTACAGACTGTGATAGACAATTTGCTCCAGGAAAGTTAGAATGAACTTGTGACTTTAAATGAGCATCATTATTCCACAATACTGTGAATTTCTGGAAATTAAGTAATCACTTAATCACAATCAAAAAAAAAAAAAGAACCTTGGGGAAGGGAGGGAGGGAGGGGGTGGTAGGGGGAAAACAATGGAGGGGGTAACAATGTTCAAGAGGAAGTGGAAGTGTACTCATTACCTCACTCATGTAACTGTAACCCTCTGTATAGTATCTTTACAATAAAAAAAATTAAAAAAAAAAAGACTAATATACTAGATCTCTGAGCATTGTGCCAGAATAAAATTCTGGGGACCAAGAGAGGGGAAGAGATTGTCACAGCATATCCAGCTTTAAAATGCTGGTTTCTGGGGCCTTATCCTTGACTTATTGATGCAAACTATTGGGAACGGGATCTGAAGATTTATGCACTCACATGGTTTTGCTGTCCTAGTGATTGTTTGAAGTCCACTAAGTTACTGGCATATTACTACAATTGTCACAGAATGTGAAATTTAGTAGGCTATGTACATTGGTGGATTTGAACTGTAGACATAGCCTTGAACAACCTTTTAATTTTGGGTTTGATATATGGATGTAGCACAAATTATACTTCAAAACAGTCTCATTTTCATTAGTGCAGGACATTCCTTGGATATAGGAAATAAAGAAAGGGTAGAGAAATGAGGTCAGATCAGGCTCTGGAACAAATGAGAGAGTAGGTCCCTGATCTGAGATCTGCATCTATAGAATAAATGCATGAATTTGCAGTGCCAACTGCAAAACAAACAGGCTATAATGATGCAGGACATTTTGGAGAAGTCAGCAGTGCAGTCGGGCTGTGTGGGATCACTGATGTAGAACAGCTACCTGCAAGTGGAGACAAATCCAAGTCCAGTTGTTTATGATGACAAGTCAAGGTGAAACTCACTGAGAAGAATCTGCTGCTACTTTAATGATAGTGAGCTATGAGGTATGCTGAGCAAATTTCCTGGCAGAGACATAGCATATCCGACTCCAGGTGTCCTACTCCACGATGCACTAGAGTTCCCATCACCTACTAGCTAGGGTGAAGATCTGAGACTCAAATGGGCATATGTAACTTAACCTATGGCAAATGTTTCCAGACCTTGGTCCTGCCTCCTGGTGATATTTTCCCCCCTGTATATATCCTTGCAAGGGCACACCATGAAATTTGACTCTAAAGTGCAAATGCATCATCTCAGATTTGGGCTTAACTTGTTTGAAAACCCTATTAGCTGACCTAAGGAAGGTGGCAAAGAGTTATTGAATGGAGACATCAAATTAGGCTTTGCATATAGTCATTTGGCAGACATCTTTCAAATGCTGATTTCTGTATATTATCTCTGGTCTGTTGGACTATTTGGTAATGGGATATGAAGATATGTAAGTTTACAAGGTCTATGCTCGTGACTACTTGGTAACAACTAAGTTATTATAAAGAATAAAGAAGGAAAAAATACTTGTCTTGAAGAGCCAATGATTCAACCTTAAGACTATCCATACCGCTGTCATTTAACCATTGAGAAAACTGAGGGTCAGCACAAGTCCAAGAAAGGAAAGTATCCACAGAAAGAGATGTCTGGCTCCTTGGCAAGCGATTTCTCAATGACACCCACAAATGGATGGGGGGATATGTGGCCTAAGGAAGAAAAATGCTGTGGATTGAAAACAAAATAGATTATGTGATGCATTTTTTTTGTTAAAAATCTGTAAACAGGATAACCAGTACCATCTAACCCTCCCACTCTGAGTGAGTCCTCTCAGTCTTTGCCATCTCTGGTGCTATGTAGACAGTGAGAGGTATTTTCCAAGACAAACGTGGCTGTTGCCTTGAGTTTAAATTTTTATTCATGTTAATGGAACTGAGAAACACTTAGATTTTTTTCGGGAAAGAGTAACTCACAAGTTACTGAACAGATGGCAACTTCCTCTATGCCTCTTGCCTAAAAACACAGGTCGGGTGCGTCACAAGCAAAGCTCAGGCCCAGTTATAGCTCTATTACTCACTTCTGAAATATTTGCTTCTCTGTATTTATCATGAAGCTGAGAGTAAAAATATAGATCTTTTGACATTTTTAGTGAGGTGCTTTTAGGACCTTCAGAGGTAGCAAGATCAATATAGACTCTGGAGAAAGGGCATTTGTTTTTCTTTTTGATTAGTTCTGATTTATAGGAATGAACACTTGGGTTCTTTTTCTTCGAGCATACATATTGTCTGAACAGTCTGTCTCTTGCATGGCCCAGAAAGAAATCATTCATTCAGTCCTATTCTTATGCAAGAGAACGTACTGATTAAGAGCAGAGAGTCTCCAGCTTTACTGTGTACACAAATCACTTGAGGGCCTTGATGGAACACAGATCTTGCTTTTAAGATTCTGCCTTTTAACCAGATGTCAAGTGATGTCATGACTGGTCTTCTGTGAGCTATCTTGAGTGGCCACGACTGAGAACTCCAGCTTATGATCAGCTTTACAGCTCACCAGGTAGATGTAATGGAAACATGAGTGAACTTTCAATTCTTTTCTCATTTACAACATTTGAATAGAACAGAACTGTTTCCAGGACAGATTATAACCATCCATGCAAAGTGATAACATAATTTCTAGCAACACTGTAGTATCAGTATCTGTTTGGTATAGTTTATTCACTTTATCTCTAGGTATATGATATAGTAATGTATCTAAGTTACAGACCTATACAGCATGCCATTACACTGAAATCTGAAGGCTATTTTAACATAATGGTATTTGTGCATTTAAACATAGGGAAGGTGTGCTTGTATAAGGCACTTACCTGTGAATGGAGTTTTCATGGCCGAAGGAGTTCTGGATGAGGAGTAAATGTGAAGACCTAGCATAAGTATGTCACTTTATTAAAAAGTTTTTCTTTCTTCAATAGTAGATTAACCTTAGCTAACTGTAGCTTCTTTTCACAAATTAAACATTTTAAAAAATTTTCTGACTCTTGATAATATTTAGCTTAAAACACAAATGTGTTTAACACAGATGTCCAAATATTTTGCCTTTATAGTCTTAGTATATCAGCTTTTCTCTATTTTAAACTGTTTAATCTTTTTTAAAGAAGCTTTTCAGCTTTTTCTTTGCTGAGTGATAAAGGCAGACAGTAGCCTAGGTTTGCACAGGCCAAGTTCCTCAGTGTCACCGTTTGCCAGCTCTGCATCTTGTCCCATTGGAAGGTCTCCATGGCTGCCACACTCATGGAGCTGTCATTTGGCAATCACAGCAGTGTTGTCATGGTAACGAGTCCCGCCTCACCTCCTGGAGGACCTTCCAGAGGCTGTCATTATGTTTTTTCTTTTTTAATAGCTTGTAGATAAGAAAAAATTTACTATAGGAACATAAACTAAACTACCATTCATAAACAAGTACCATGTGCTCCACATAATTGCATGTGCTATGCTTGTGCACAACTATCAGCCAAATAGGTTGGTTTGCATCAGCATCTTCACAGAATCTGGATCCAGGCTCTCTACTCTGATGGCCTGATAGCAACATTGTCAATAGGTGGAAAGAAATTTCTAACTCCATTGTAATCTCCTGGCACCACTGTCCTAAGGTGATCCATAGTTGGCCAAACAATATGGTACACAGCTGCACCTATTTAAAAATGGGTTTAGGGTTGGGAAGGTGGCTCAGTGATAAGAGTGCTTGCTTTGCATGCTTGAGGCCCTGGGTTCGATTCCTCAGCACCACATAAGCATAAAAAAAAGCTGGAAGTGGCTCAAGTGGTAGAGTGCTAGCCTCAAATTGAGCTGAAGAGCTGAGGGACAGCACCCAGGCCCAGAGTTCAGGCCCCACGACTGGACCCCCACAAAAAAATAAAATAAAAAAATACATAAAATTGGGTTTAGTGTAGTCCATGAAACCAATCATTTCTTAAGTCAAACTTGCATCCTGCAAAAAACTAGGAAGTAAATATTTTAGAGTGTGTCATACATACTGTGCAAGCAAATGGGTGTGAATATTTCTCAACAAAATGCTAGTTACAGAAAAGAAAATGGAGGTAAGTAGGATTTGGCTCCTAGGATGTAATTTGCTTATTGTCCCTTTAAACTGGAGACATTGTGTGCTCTCATATAGAAATGATAAATGTGATTTAGGAGGAAGTAAGTTTTGCCCCATACCAGCCTATGATTTATGAAATATATTAAGACAGTATAGGAACATGAGTGGTTTGGAGTCTCCATAGGCCTTACTTTCCCTTTGAGAACTCCAGAGCCTCAGAAACAGTGCTTGACCTTGGTAAAGGTCTTCAGAAGCTGAAAAACTCCTTTTAACTGGTTAATGAAATGGGGGCCCAGAAAGTGGAGCTGATTTACTCCAAGTCGACAGCTCAAGGATAGAGCCAACACTAGAATCTTGATCTTCTGATTCCACATTAGGGACTCTATATTCATTCTCATTAGCTTGAAAGGAGGAAGAAATTATTTCTTTCAGGAAAACTATCTTCATATCCACTATGACTTGAATATAGAATTGTATTTTTGAAACAATTTTGCTAATCGATCTACCATGTCAGGCATGAATGCTTAATGAGAATACCAGTTCCTTGTCCTTGTCACTTGAATTGCATATTAAAAGTCTCCTTTCATTTTGACTAAAACAGGAAAAAAAGTACCTCTTTTTCCACTTACATCTACTCAGACTCCAGAATCATTTCTTTGGCAGGCAATCAGTAGTAAATGAGATGTCTACTCACATCTCTCCATATACTACTCCCAAAGAAAATCTGGGAACACAAAGTCCTAGAGTAGACATAAATACTTTTATTCTAGAATGTACTATATTATATTTTGCAAATTTCCATAGGGCTCTGTTTCATGATATCTATACCCTGGATTTTCTGATCTATGCTGTGCTAATAACCATAGTGGCTATGTTATACTGAGCATATAGTAATTAACTCAGGATTATGCTAAAAAGCATTCATGTGTGAGAGAACTATGATTTCATTTTATAGATGAATTAAGGACAAGGAGGACAAAGTTGACAAGAATTAATAGGATTATCATTCTGAAGCAGACAGACCATTGAATCTTGGTCAGACTTGTCCTCTGAATCACAAACAGGTACAAAATTTAGGTCTAAAAATGAATGGTATCAACTTGTATGATTCCATTTACTTTAACCATCTAGAGAAGGTAAATCTCTAGAGCTAGAAAGCAGATCAGTTGTTGCCTGTGTTGAGGGTGGGGGTGATTCTAATGGTCATAAGGAATATTCTTAGGGTGGTAAAAATGCTCAGAAAGCGGGTTGTAAGGATGGGTGCACAACTATACATTTACTAGCAGTCATCTTGCACTTAGAAAAGTAAATTTTATGGTGTACAAATGAAGCCTTAATAATATTAAAATGTGAACATGTAGAACAGAAATTGATAAGACTTCATTTCTATAGCTACTCCCCTCATGTGGGCATCTCCAGGTGTCTTTAAAATCAGAATTAAATCTGAGCATTAGAGAACATGGGCAAATTATCTTCTTGCTCACTGCTAAGATATTGCCAAAGCAATAGTTTTGGAACAAGGGGGAGCAAGTGGAGGAAGAGGGTGCATCTTTGCCTTGCCTTGATAGAAGTGAAAAGAGACTTTTATTGTAAGAGGCACATGGCAGGTACAGAGATCTGGTTTACTCATTAAGGACACATCATAGAAATATTTATCTACTGCAGTAAGATCATTTGTGTATTGTATATTGTATATTATGTATTTGTAATTGTTCCTCATTTAGCATGTATTCATCAAATCCATGTTATGTGCCTTTCTCACCTTTGGAGATAAAGCAATAAACAAAATGAGGTTTATCCCTGTCTTCCTAGAACTCATGGTCCAACACTCAACCTTACCTACTTCTTTCAACCTTTGTGAAAATCTTACGTATTTACTTTGAATCTCTTTGAAAATAACCCTGGCTGTCCAATTCGTCTCCTGACTCTTACAAAATGATCGACAACTCAGTAAAACAGGTCCTATTGAACCTGTGGGACTTATTAAAAGTGTGAGAGCAAACAGAGAAGGTGAAGGAGAATGAGTGTGGTTGAAATGCTTTATGTACATGTGTAGAAATGGAACAAAGAAGTGTATTGAAATTGGTTTGGGAAGGGAGAAGGGGAAGAAGGAGAGTGATGAGACTGTTCTCAAGACACATTATGTGTACATATGTGTGTAACATGTGTGTAAATGAAACACCTATGTACAACTAATTGTCTACACTGTTGGTGGGAGTATGAACTTGTTCAGCCACTCTAGAAAGCAGTATGGAGGTTCCTTAAAAGACTCCACATAGAGCTCCCCTATGACCCAGCAATCCCACTTCTGGGCATTTACCCAAATGACCACAAACAAGGCCATACCAAAGCTACCAGCACAACTATGTTTATTGCAGCATTATTTACCATAGTTAAGATATGGAAGCAACCCAAATGCCCCTCAGTAGATGAATGGATCAAGAAAATGTGATATATATATATGTATATATATATATATATATGCATATATACATATGAATTCTATGCTTCAATTAGAAAGAATGGTACCACCCCATAAAAAATAAGGAAATGGAAAGGCTTGGAAAAAATTGTATTAAGTGAAGTAAGCCAGAACCAAAGAAACATAGGTTCCTCATTTGTAATAATTAGAATATGTCTAGGATAGTCCTAGCAGAAGAGCAGAATAGCTCAAATGCTATGTACATATGACCATATAAGATGATGCTTAGTAGCTGGGCGCTGGTGGCTCACGCCTGTAATCCTAGCTACTCAGGAGGCTGAGATCTGAGGATCACGGTTCAAAGCCAGCCCGGGCAGGAGAGACCATGAGACTCCTATCTCCAATAAACCACCAGAAAACCACAAGTGGCGCTGTAGCTCAAGTGGTAGAGTGCTTGCCTTGAGTTGAAGAGCTGAAGGACAGCGCCCAGGCCCAGAGTTCAAGCCCCAAGACCGACAAAAAAAAAAAAAAGATGATCCTACGTGAAATGAACTCCAAGACATGGACACAAGAGATTTTTCTTTGTTGTTGTTGTTTTTAATGTACTATGTGATTTCTTTTTTCTTTTGTGTTTCCCCCCCTCGTTTATCCTCTGGTGTCACTGTATTTGATTTTGGTGCCCTGGGTATTGTATGTATGTTTCTCTGACTTAGGGAAGGGAAGAGGAACAACAAATGGTGACACAAAGGACAAAGGGGGAACCAATGCAACAGCCATACAAGACAATACGTTGGAAATGAGCTGTACAACTTGAGGGGGCGCTGGGGGAAAGGAAAGAGGGAGAAAAATGAGGGAGGAGTAACAAGTTCAACAAGAAATGTACTCACTACCTTACTTATGTAACTGTAACCCTTCTGTACATCACCTTGACAATAAAATTTTTTTAAAAAAAGAAAATCGTTTCCCTAAGAGATTGAGTGTTTTAACAACCTCTCTCCTATGATTTTAATTGGGATCAATAGATCAAACAAACTCAATTAAAGTTATTAAGAACCATAGACATTAACAAAATAAATGAACTTTAAAAATAATTACCTTTCTGTAGTTGTACAAAGGGCTTCCAAATTCAAAGCATCAATTTATATATACAATGAATCTTGGTCAGTGTTACCTGTTCCTTCCATCTCTTTCGACCTTACTCATTTCCTCAAGTTACCCAGTCCTATTTTCTTTTTTTAAATACATTTTTAAATAAGTTTTTTTTATTGTGAAAATACTGTACAGAGGGGTTACAATTACATAAGTAAGGTAATGAGTACATTTCTTATCAAGCATTGTTGCCTCTTTGTTTTCCTCTACGATCCCTGCCCTCCCATCTCCACAACTACACTCCCCCTCATTGTTTTGTTGCTTTGTATGTCCTTCCCCAATGGTATAACCCCTGATTTCACTGTATTTGATGTTGGTATAATTTGGGGAGGGGAAGGGAAAAACAAATTATTTAAATAGGTATACAAGTGGACCCATTGCAACAATGAGATGTACAAGGTGCTATGTCGAAAAACGAACTTTACAGCTCCATTTTCTTGTAGGTACATTGAGTTCTATGACTGCAGTTGTCCACCCTTTCTTTCTCCATTCATCTCTCCATCTCCTTAACCTCTTCCTTGCCTGACAAAACACATTGCAGCTTCTGAGTATTCGTTTTATTGAACTGATAGTTAATTGTTCAAGGTTCCATGTTAATTTTATAAATCTCATCAGACAGCTTAGGAATCATATATCATCTGTCCTCATGTGGAATGCTTCCAGGACTTCTTGTAGATTCCAAAAAACATCTATGGATGATCAAGTCCCTTACATAAATCGATGTAGTAATTACATGAACCGTTTGGTTCATGTAATTAATAGCACTCTGTGGATAGTTTATATTTTTAGAAAATACCAGCCAGAAAACACATTGTACATGTTTGACATAGACATATTGTTCAAGTATTCTTTTATGTGTGTTGGTCTTAGGGCTTGAGCTCAGGGCCTGAGCACTCTCCTTAAGGTTTTTTGTGTTTTTGTTTTTGTTTTTTTTTTGTTTTGCTCAAGACTAGCATCTGCCACTTGAGTCACAGCTCTGTGTTTGGCTTTTTGGGTGATTTAATGGAGTTTCACAGACTTTCCTGCTCAAGCTGGCTTTGAACCGTGATCCTCAGATCTTCGCCTTCAGAGTAGCTGTGATTACAAGTGTGAGCCACCATCAGCCAGCTCTTCAAGTATTTTTTTCCTATGTTGGTTGAGTTTGTGGATACAGAACCTGTGGATGTTAGATAGAGATGGGGAGGGATTATTGTAATGTACTTGTGTTACAATCAAGATTGATCAGAGAGGTCGCCCAGAGTTCTCAGCATCTTGTGATGTGGTGTTGTGTTTTATGGAAGATTCTACATTTTGGCCCTTCCTGCAGAATTATATGTACTTCCCATTACCCCTATTTAACTCTGTGACTCTCATTACTGCTTTTTATTGGCTATAATTTGTTTCTTTTGGCATTCTACACAGTCCCCCTCATTAAAAGAAATCTATTCCAACCCCAGGCTCCTCATTAGAACAAAAATTTTATGTGGGCAGCACTTCATCTCATGCATCCTAAGATGAGAAAAAGATAGAGCGCAATGGGCTGAGAGCCCGGACACCTGGTTCTGTTCTCCATGGTGTCCTGTTCTTCATTTGGTTAAAGCTCTTTGTCTGACCTCTTCCCCCTTTCCTGTGTCCTGTGTCCCTGTTTGTAAAACAAAGGTATTGAACTTGAGAAACTGTGGGTGTCACTGTTTCTTTGCTGCTTCCCTAGAATGTTTCCCTTGTTACCTAATTGGTGCTGCTAAGTATTGTGTAGATTTTCTTCTTTGTAGATTTTGAAGCTGTCAAGGTTGACGGCTTCATACAGTCTGACATAGCATCTGTAACAAGTCTCAAATTTTGTTCCTCTATCCCATCCAGCAACCATCTACCCAAGAAGCCCTGTACTCCCTTCACCCACTTCAAAAGTTCCCTTAGAATGTTTACTATTTGATGGTATGGGTGATACTCATTTGTAATCTCAACTACTTGGACAACAAAAGCAAGAATATCTGGGAGTTTTACAGCAACCCATGGCAAAGTAAGGGAAAAATCATTACAAAAACCAGTGCGCAAAGAACTGGGGAAATGGCTAACATGGCAGAGTGCTTGCCAAGCATGTGCAAGGCCCTTTGGTCAATTCTTAGTCCTGAAAAAAAGGAACACCTGTTATGCTTCAGACTTCTGTGTTAAGTGGGGAGGATTCAGGGTAGCATATGATACAGTCTGTTTTCCAGAGATCTCTGGAAAAGTGGCTAGGTACCCCTATCCACTGTACTGTCCAGTGTTCTAGAATGGTGTTTTGGTAGAGAGATGCCTAGGATCTGAAGGTTGAGTATGATATGAACATCACAGCCAAGCCATGGGAATAGCCTTGGGACAGACTCATGAACAGAATGGCTCCCAGGCTCAGTGTGATACTTAGTTTGAAACTTCAAACTGAACCAAGTGAATGGAAAGTAATAGGAGCTTCAAGAAGGGAGAGCTTGTGGCAATGGACCAGCAGCCAAGCTTGCATGTAATAGACTGGAGACTTAGGTAATAAGAGATTATGCAGGACTTGACTTATGGTACTAACTGTCAGGACCATTAATTTTTTAAAATGGTAGACATTTGAGAGAGGAAAAGAGCATCTGCTACACATTGTGCTTGGTATAGCAGGGGTGTGTTGAGTGCCACTAAAAGTATTTAACTCAGTACCTGCAGAATGTGTAGCTTCTGAGAAAATGTGAAGCCAGCTCGGTGCGGGACTTCCATCTCTCCCACTCATCAGCTACGTGAACCAGAAACATTTCTTAACTTCATGATTATCTTTCTCATTTGCATTGGGTCTGCTGGAGGAATTAAATCATCATACCTTAATGCAGAATATGTACTTAAGAAAAGCTCACAGATGGTTATTTACTGTTACAAATTAATGCTACCCTTGCCTTGATTCCTCCCACTTTCCCTTCCTTCCATTCATATGCTGTTGCTTTAACAAACAAAAATGGGACTAAAAATTATGCAGCTCAATTCCACATAGTATATATATATATATATATACATCATTGTCTCTAGATGTTAGCACATTGACCCAGAGATGTTCACAAGAGGGTAATTAAAGTATATATATTGGTGATAGTGATAGATAGATTGGCAAACGTAGTAGAAATAGAGGTTGTAGGTCTACCTCAAATTCTTCCTTATGTAGATTCTCCCATCAAGTCAGAGACAAATTATGCTTTGTTCACATGGATGATTTACCTTGCACAAGGAGGAGAAGAGGAGCAAATATGTTAATATACAGGAGCTTTCCAACCAGACCTAGGTCTTTATTAATCATGCTAGATTGACAATTATCTAACCATTGTAGCCTTCATTTCTTTATGTGAAAAATGAAGAGTGCATGATCCATACACAGCTACTTTCAGATAGCACAGTAATAAAACATGGTACAATGTCTTACACAGAATAAGTTTCCAAGCATGGAAAATTCATTATTCTTACTGGCTTTATTATGGTTTATAGTTGTGTGTATATCAGGATTATCAATAGTAGGATAGTTTGTTTTTAGGATTAAAATTATCTTTGTTTTGAGTGTTTTTGTTAGACTCCTTATACAGTGTGTACTTAGATTATTGAATCTACAGAACCTAGAAATATACATAGCAAGAATGTATCCTTAGGCTGTTGATTCTGGGGTAAAGAGCAACCAGGGGAGAAGGAAAAATAATGTGTAAAAGTATACCAGGGTAAAGTTCCATCTTCTCTAGAAGGCCACAAACAAGACCTCAGGTTATTGTAATCTCAGAAGTATGTTAGAATGTTCTTTCTCATAGGGGCTGGGGGCTACACATGGGGCCAACAATGAGCTGGTTGGGACTGTGGGCAGCCGTGGCTGGCTGGGTATTACCAGTCTCAGTCTATTCAGATTCATGGCAACTGCCCAACTCAGGAAGCCGGTCTAATTCTTCCCAAGGAAGGAGGAGCCACTGGGCTCATAAAGGAGGAATGAAAGTCACTGTTTAGCTCTTGGGGTCAGGAAGGATTTGTACAAGAACAAACATGGGTAACTTGTGAGACATCAGAGGAAATTATCTCCAAGAGAAAGACAGACTTGGCTTTATTCATCTTTCCACATGGTTATGTTTCATTGGTTCTTGCTGGGTGACAAATAATATATTTTCAGTTTTTATGTAGCCTTAGTTTTGATGGTATGAGTTAAGAATAACTAATACCAGAGAAGGTCTGACCTCGTTGCAAGGTATGCTGGGAGATGACATATCTGAGTGCACGTTCCCTCTGTGCCTAGAGACACGGATTCGAATAAAAGTCAAGGCCACTATGACTTCAGAAGCCATTGATTTGGTAAGTGAAGCTGCTTTTGTTCCCCCTCCTTATTCAAGATCATCCAAAGGCAAGTCGGCTCCAAGAGAGGAGAAAGTAGTAAATTTAACTGGAGCT
The DNA here is from genome assembly GCF_024711535.1 of Dipodomys merriami. Taxonomy (NCBI): domain Eukaryota; kingdom Metazoa; phylum Chordata; class Mammalia; order Rodentia; family Heteromyidae; genus Dipodomys; species Dipodomys merriami. The sequence continues at coordinate 30,725,590 of NW_027202382.1, forward strand.
TTCAAACAACATTGAGTCCCAGAGATGTTCAAGAGAAAATAAGCATGCAAAATTATTGTCAGAAACCAGAATTCATGCCTTAAATGGACATCACTTCCTGGGTCTTGCTGAATCAAAACAGCAAGTGTCAGAGATCAGAGATTTGGATCTTTCTTAATTCCATGAATAGTTAGGCCATTGGGGAAAAAGTTACTCACTCTCTGTCCTTTTCTGAGTGTTTTTCTAGAGTTCTGTCCATAAGAAGTCAACCTAATATGGCTGAAAATAATGGGGAGGATGTTGACCATCTAGGAAAGAATTTTGCTTGCCCAGGTTGTGATGGCTTAGTCAGACATGGACCAGGTTGCTCCTCTAAATCATTATGGGAGAGGAAAAAGGGTGGTTGGCTTCTCTGCTGTACAAGGGGGCAGGCAGATTCCTCTAGGGTTTTGGTGACTTTTCTGAGGTAATACAATAAGGGGCAGAGACAGACTGTGAACTACCCTCATCCCCCTCCCCCCAATCCCAGCCAGCACCATAATTATTCGAGCACCAAAACTGTTGAGAAAACCTTACATCTAGCCATATTTCTCTTGACTCCTGGCCGAGATTCTCCTAATATCTGCTTGTTGTAAGCCATATATCATTGCCAGCTTTCTCAGTAGTCCTAGTACTCCTGGATAAGTGGCAGTTAACAGGTAAGGCTGTCTCAGTATTGCCTTGCCATCACTTATCTCCTTAGAAATTTAAGGATATTGGGACATGGTTGAAGCTTGACTCATGTTGTTATTTTATAGAAGAGGAGGCAGAATTAATGAAGAAGATATTGCTCAAGGCCACATAGTGTTGTAACGTTGCAAGTCGGTCACTGTGTTCCAAGAACTACATGACTGGTAAAGCAAGTTCATAAACAAGAGAAAAGGGAAAAAAATTCACTATTTTTCAGGCATTTTTGTCACTTTCTTATTGTGTAGCTCTAATAAGTCTCGTAAACTCTGACTCAGCTCTTGCTTGTGACAAATGGTAATAGTAGAACCTACCTGTACAGTCCGTGAGGATTCGATGATGCTATGAATTCAAGTTCCAAGAATAGGGTCTGGTCCTTGGTAGGAGCACTTAGTACATGGAAGCTCTAATTTTTAACAAGTCTTAGGTCAGAACACAGACTGAAGAGATGGGGTATATAAGGCGATGAAGTGAACTTTGTCTGTTCTCATACATGGAGCCAATTTGGGAAAACAGAGGAGTGAAGATAACAGGAAAGGGGGTGTGGCCTTCAGCAGATCATTTACTGTTGCTCAGAATCATCATGGTAACCAGGAAATCCCCCCTGAATCAATTTGTCCACTGCTCAACAGTAAAATCCCAGGGCTTTCAGGGGTTCTCACAAGGGTGCCAAGGAGGATCCAGGAATAAGGTAGTCAGAGATGGCAACAATGATTTATTTCAGACTCTTCTGTACAGGATATTCTCAGAGCTTTTGATGTGCTAGAAGGGATTTAGAATTTGGTGACAGAGAACAAGGTAAAGTCAGTGAAGGAGGGGGCTGATGAAGTGAGCTTCGTTTGTTCCCTCCCACCTTGCCACATAACTTCCCATTATGGGGCAAGTGGCCAAGTTTTTAAAAATTTTGTCCCCAATCAACTAGAAGCGGAAGCTGATAAATAGCTTCTGGATTTGTGGAGCAGTCATTACCTGAAGATTTCCAAATGGGAGGAAAGATTCCCTGAGAGAATGTTTCTCATTAATGGGACTGAGAAAGGTGAACAACCCAATGATGAAAATCATACTGAAAGTGGAATTTGGGGATCGCTAGTCTAGTCAGGAAAGTCTCCGAATTTCAAGTTCAGAATGAAACCATAGGATAACTACTCAGATGGGATGTGATTTAGGTTGGCTATTTCATAATAATGATATTGTTTATCCACATAAAAATGAACAGTATTAGCAGAACTGTGTAGAAAAATATGACTTCTGAAAGATTACATTTTTCGAATGATTTAGGCACTCATTCAGTCTTAAGTTACAAATGGTTCTTGTCTATTCATGACTGGTGGCCATATATTTTCCACCAATATCTGTCCCCTTGGACTTCCAATGAGGGGTTGACAATCACATTCCAGGGTGGAGTTTGACCAAGTTTGTTGTCTTCTAAGGGATATAGACACGGAGTGAATGGATCAAACTCAAGCAAGTTTCAGTCTCTAATGCCACCTCCTGGAGTCCACCTGAAGCCCAATATTGAAGAAAATAAAAGTTTCTTAACCCAAACAATTGGGCAATAGTAGTAGGGGGCAGGCTAGTAGAGAGGAGAGGGTAGGCTGAATGCAATAACAATTATCTATGTAATGAAATGAATGGAACAAGACACTTGAGACTGGTTTGAGAAGAGAGAGTGGTGGAGGGGATAACTCTGATTACAATGTATTATATCCATAAAAGACATGTTAAAATGAAACACTTTTGCAAAACTAATTGGTAATAACAAAGTCTGGCCTGGGAGTTCAAGTTGATTATATGAAGATGTCCTATAGCCTAGAAATTCCTTATTTTCTGACCACAGGGGACACAGCTTTCTCAAAAGAAGGTCCCAGCAGGTGCAACAACAGTAGTTTTGGCTTGACAAAGTTTTGGTTGCTTTTGTCAGAGATAGTTCTCTCCCCTCCCATAGTATTTCCAAAATAGCTCCACCTAAGTACAGTCTGACTCTTAAGAGTAGCCCAGCAAGCAGTAGAGAGACACAGGACCTTAGGAGATTGTCCCAGAGAGTGTTATGAATCTTCAATCAGGTATTAGATTAGAAGAGCACATGTTCTCTCTGTAAAAAGCAGAGTTGGATGGATGTGGTGGCCCTTACTTCAGAGGCAGAGGTCAGGATGACTATAGCTCAATACCCGACTGAGCAAAACAGTATTGTATATAGTTTATCTGAACTGGGAAAGGGGAACAACAAAATGGTGAGCCAAAGAGCAAACCGATGTAACAGCGATACTCACAAGACAATATGTGGGAAATGAACTTTACAACTTGCGGGGGGGCACTGACAGTAGTCAAAGTGGGAGCAAAGAGAGAGGGGGTAACAATGTTCAACAAGACATGTACTCACCACCTTACATGTGTAACTGTAACCCCTCTATACGTCACCTTGACAATAAAATTAAATTAAAAAAGGACCATTTCAATTAAGAAGCTGGATGTGGTGGCATATGTACGCAATCTCAGCTATGTGGGAATTTGTAGATAGGAGTATCACAGTCAGGGGCTGGCCTCTGGCAAAATCATTAGACCCTTCCTGGAAAATTACTAAAATATGAAAGATCTGAGAGCATCTGCCTAGGAAGTATAAGGCCCTACATTGAAACCTCAGTCTTCAGGGGGAGAACCAAAAAGAAAGAGCAAGCAAATGTCTGATCCAGACATGTTGATTAAATTAATGCCGTTCATGTAATATCTCACTCAAACTCAGTGTTTTGTTTCCAATAGTGACCTTGAGAGGCAGATGTAAAAGGTATGGAGAGAACAAACCCTCATTTTGCAGAAGAGAAAAAGAAAAATGGCTCCTGTGAGGGACCAAGTGTACTTGTCTTGAAACATGGAATATCTCAAACATTTTTCATGGAGCCTACCATTTCTCTTCAGCTTGATTATTTGGTACTCATTCATTCATTCCCTCAGCAAAAATAAATTGATTACCTGCCATTTTGAAATCACTATGTGATGAAATAAAGCAGAAAGCATCCCCTGCCCCAGCATCTAGCATGGAGCTACACACCTACTCAAGACATCTTCACCGTACTGCCTTGTGAGACATGCTTCCTATTCACTATCTGGAATGACAGAGGAGTAAAACAAATAATAGTTACAATACCAACAAAGAGGTTACTGACCCAGAGAGAGAAAACAGGGCAAATGTATTGAGATGTACTGAGTAGAACAAAAATTAAGATAGTAAATGAAGGAAGTGGCGCTGTGGCTCAAGCAGTAGAGTGCTTGCCTTGAGCTGAAGAGCACAGGGAAAGCGCCTAAATCCAGAGTTCAAGCCCCACAATGGACCAAAAGAAAAAGAAAAAAACAATGGCAAAGATAGTAAATGAAGAGATTATTGGTAGAACTCCTTGCAAAGGTAACTTTGATCTTGAAGGAATGTGCCATTAAGCCTGTCATTTCTGTGACAAAATGCTTTACAAAACAACTTACAGGAAGAAAAGGCTATTTTGGCTCATGATTTCCAGAGGTTTCTGTTCATGGCCTTGTTGGCTTCATTCTTCTGTTGAAGCAGAGCATCATGGTAGAGAGAATGCAGTAAGAAAAACCTTGCTTACCTCATGGCAGTCAGGAAGTAGAAAGACAGATGGGACAAAGGAATATGATAAAGATATTTAATTTGCATATATGAAAATAGAACAACAAAACCTGTTGAAACTATTTTAAAAAAGGAAAAAAAGGATAGAGTGACACAGGGGATGAAGTTGATTGGGATATATTATATTTATGTACAAAAATGTCACAATGAAAATCCCTTGTACAAGTAATCTATGTCACAAAAGAAACTTAAAAAAGGATAATCTCTTCCCCATAACAAGAATTAAATCTAAAACATATTTCTTTTGCTTTGTTCCTAAAAAAAACATAAACTGACAAGTTTTCCTTGACTTTTCAGCATTATTGATAATTTGTTAGGATCTTTCCTAATCAGGTCACAGTTCATAAAAATCCTAGAAAACCATTCAAATTTCTCCTAAGAAAGTTATCCTTTTTTTTTTTTTTTTAGTCAGTCGTGAGACCTGAACTCTGGGCCTAGGCATTGTCCCTCTGTTCTGCAGCTCAAGGCTAGTGCTTTTCCACTTGAGCCATAGCACCACTTCCGGCTTTTTCTGCTTATGTGGTGCTGAGGAATCGAACCCAGGGCTTCATGCATGAAAGGCAAGCACTTTACCACTGAGCCACCTTCCCAGCCTCTCCTTTTTTTTGTTGCCAGGCCCCAGGGCCTAGGCACTGTCCCTGAGGGGTTCTTTTTGGCTTTTAAAGCTAGCACTCTAAATCTTGAGACAGTTTCACTAATAGCTTTTTTTGGTGCTTAATTGGAGATAAGAGTCTCACAGACTTTCTTACACAGGCTGGTTTCAAACTGCAATCTTCAGATCTTAGCCTCCTAAGTAGCTAGAATTATAAGTGTGAGCAACCGGCACCCAGCTTGTACCAATGCTGTGATTATTTTTTTAAATCAAGTATCTATTATTAGAATATTCTCAAAGACACAAACCTAACTGACCTAATAGCAGACAGGAAGTGACCTTTTTTCAATTAAACGAGTACAACTATCTCCACAAAGACCCATGGATGAGGGAATGGAGAAAGGAGATTGTAATAAGAACTATGTGCCATCCACACTACTAGAAATAGTTTGTGGAGTGTGTCATTAATCTCTTGAGTATCCTTTGCAGTGGCTGGCAGTTAAGATGAAGGGAATGGGGCAATATCATCTACCTCTATCAAATGGATGAATTGATTCAAAAGCCTTTTGCTACATTGCTTGTGCAGCCCGTGGATAGAGCATCCACATCTCTGTAGATACTTCTGCCTTCTCATCCCAAAGAGGCCCCCAGTGGAGGAACACTGCTGAATAGCCCTAGAAAATTCAGAACAAGTACACAAGCAGAGTGGTTCAGGAAACCAGTTAGAACAGGTATCAGTTCTGATTTGTCAACTTTCTAGACATAGACCTCGACAAGGTTGCTTCACCTTCCTTCCTCTATGTGCTCAAATACTCACATCTGTAACATAAGTAGAGACATACTCTGGCTTGATGAGCACTCAGATTGTCACTGCTGGTTATGCGGCACCATTTGCAGGTCACCTGATGCAGGAGGGAGCATCCTGAGAACACTGTCCAGCTCATGGCACATGTCTGGAAAGTGGTGTGCTTACCTATGACTCCAACCTCTACCATCCCAATAAACAGTGGTCATGAGTTCTTTTTCCTGTAAGTCAAAAATGAAGTTATATCAAGGAGGCTTCTTTAGGGGTCCTGAGGTGAAGAGTGGGATGAATATTTAGGGGACATCTGGCTGTCTCATTTGCTGTTCTCACTTTCAGTAAGTGGGGCCTCTGGAGATGGGAGGAGACATGTGTCTGTGTCCACACTGTGTCATCTTCTCTCTCTCTCTCTCCTCATGAACAACCAGGAATCAGTGGTAGGAGAGACACATGTGGACCAGTGTAGAAGGTTAGATGGCACCAGGGTAGATAACTAGCCCTGGTCAAGTACCTAATCTGGTAGTCCAGTGGAGTTTGTTGTTAGATTCAATACAACTACAACTAGCACAGAACAGTTTTTCTCCCCCTTCATCTCTGAATGCTTTTTATGGTGAAAATTTTTGAAAACATTTTCTCCAAAGGTTGTATTAATCATCAACTCTCATAGGAAATGAATTGGCTTCCATTGCATCTTCTAGGTAGAAGGAAGGAAGACCATTGAATTACAAGTATATACCATGGCATGCACTAATCATCTGTCTCACATCCCATCATTTCTTTCAGTCTTTGAAAAGGTAGGTCCCACTTTTCTAGAGATAAGGAAAATATGTTTAGAAACGTAGTAGAGCTAGATGTCAGAACCAAAAATCTATACATGCTTGTCTACCCTAGAGCCCTTACCATACTCATCTCTCTCTTCTTTGTCCAGATTTTTAAAAAAGACTATGCATCATCTGATCCTACTCTGTTGGGGGCTTGCTACTAGATCCCCTGGAAGAGCCTCTCCCACCAAGGAAGCTTATGTCTGGCCTCACACTGTGCAGAAAGCCCACATCTGTTAGTCTTTAGCACGCATCATTGAAATTCTTGTAGGGAGTCTGGCTGTAGCTAGTGTTCTTTCTCGTGCATGACCATGGGATAGCCAGTGGCCAGCAGGAAAGACACACGCTGAGATTCCCAGGCAGCCTCTGAGTGATTGTAGCCTTTCCTGGAATTGCCTCCATGACAAACATCATTGTAGAAGGAATGAAGGGCCCACAGGACCAGGGAGACAACCTATACAAGAAGCCCCGTAGGATCAGTATTGTCTAACTACAGGGAAATAGGTCTGTAAACTCTAAGGCAAGACGATTGCACTGGAAGTAAAAGGGTTTAACATGCCCCTTAATAAGCCCATCCACACATTTTGCTTAATAATAGTATTTTTACAATTTTTCATACTAATTACTTTAGAGCATATTTAGGCTCACAGCAAAATTTAAGAGGATGGTACAGACTCTGCTTTCCCATCCCCATTCCACAGCCTCCATGCTAGATAGCTCCTATCCCACGTACTCCAGTGAGTTTCCTTTATCAGAATATGTTCGTTATAGCTGGTGAGCCTGTACTGAATCATTAATGCTATGGATTTGGACAGATTCTCAAAGATATGTGTTCACCTTCTCAGCACTGTAGAATATACTCCGTGCTCTGCTTCTGCATCTTTCTCTACAGTCTTGGAAACCATAGACCCTTTTGCTATTCCAAGCATCACTGCATTCCTGTCTACTTTTCATCTTATAAGGCAGATGTAATCATCCTTATAAACAAATGAATAGAGATAAAACTGGAATCCAGAGATGCTTGTTTATGTGTTCTTTCTGGATTTTAGATAAGAATACAGGGCCCCTGACTTCTGGGTCATTGGCCTTTCTACTACGGGACATCAGCCATGGTAATGAGCAAGTGCTACAACCTCTTTCTTCAATATTTTGACAAATACTTGGGGCAAGGTCTTTGACTTCAGTGGAAAGTTAATCCTCAATGGTATGTTAAAGGATTTGAAATTATTCTCAGTTTATGAGTCTCTTCTTTTATGTTCTAATGTGTGGTTAAACTTTCCAATGTCACTTACTTCCATGAAGGATAAAACAGAAGATTATATATGTTGATGCTTTGGGAGACACTGAAATCTGCACAGTATTAGGCAGATTTAGTAATTGGTTTAGTAATTAATTAATACTTTAGAGGCCAGAAGTTACTAGGATTGACCACTCACAATTTAGCCACACATTCAGACATTTAAAAAAAGCACTTGATGTTAGAGATATACTTCTCAAAAGTCACAGTCTCCTAACAATGGTTCTTTATTGCCTAGGATAAGCTATGGCCAGCGATCATCCTTGTACAAAGTAAGCTCAATGAATATTTGTCAATAGAATTCAGTGAATGAAGATGTAAACTGACTCTCTGGTTGGATCTCATAAAATCTTATTGAGCACATTTTATTTAGCAGGCTTGGTTATCTGCCTTTTTTCCCCCTTCTCATCCAGACTAAATATAAAGAGGAAGATGACTTGTCAGAAATAGCAACAATGTCAATAGAAGACTTACAGCTTGACAACAGAGAAGGAAGAAAGAAAATGCAAAGCTAACTTCTTCCACAATATAGCATTGAGCTTTTGAACTGAAAAAAAAAACCCACTTAATCTAATTCAGCTTAGGATCTTCTGTTTAACTCATCAGACACATGTACAAGTTTACTTAAGGTTTTAACACTTTGGGGCAGGCTTAGAGAGGGAAGTTTAGTGGGAGTTTTCATTTATAGAAAGGCCTTTTTTCTATGAGAAGGTACTACTGAATTTCCCTTGCAATGTTAGACTGAGCTCCCCTTTAGAGTTTATGTGTAGCTTGGATCTGTGGAATTAAATAGCTTAGAAGAGCTCCCTACAAAAAAACAAGCATGCTGTCCCTCATATTTTCCTCCTTAGTTCTTCTCTCATCCATATAGTCATGAATTTGAAGCCAGAGGGAAGGTACAAAACATTCCTGTTCATCTTCATGTTTGTAAGCTCTGTCAGTATATAGCTGTCACAAAGCCCTTGCTCTGAAGATCCCTCCTATCTTCAGACTTATAGCAAGGCTAACTGGGCCTACTGGTTTCAATACTGGTTTCAATACATAGTTGAACATTTATTGTGTGAATTATATTTATTTAACGGGTTGCCATCAGCATATTTTTGTTTTATGTTCGAATTATTTTTATTATTATCTTTAAGTGGTTGTATAAAGGAGTTGCCATTCACCAAAGCAGTTTATGAATACAGTTCCTCTTGATCAATGTTACCCCTTCCAACCTTTTCAATGACCCTTCCCAACCCACCCCTCCACTCACTCTTCTTAATTTTTGGTTATGTGTGATTTTTTGCCAGTTAGTGAAGTGATGTGCGTACACAGTGTGTTTTAATCTATGTCATCTCCTTCATCTCCTTGGATCCACCCCTTCCCTTATAGTTCTTTGTCTGCATGATACTCCCTTCCCACCTTCATTCTTCTTCCTCTCTCCTTCACCCCATGCTCTCCTTTTGCAAGTACCCATTTCTTGGTGCTTATTTTGTTGGGCTTCGACTTAGTCTTTTTAAAGAATTACACTATTTGAGCACTCCACAGAGTATGTTCTACTTCAGTTAATTCTTTTGTAACTATGTGCTTATTTTCATATATATATATATATATATATATATATATAATGTGAGGCTACACACACATAGATATAGACACTTACACACCTATATCATTACTAAAGATACATATATAGATTTATAGAGTTGTCTTCAGCATGCAAAAATAAAACAAGTCCACGTTTCTATGCTGAATACTTTCTGATTCCTGTATCATCTCAAGCAGATAGGAATCAGTTAATTGATTCATTTTAATTGGCCAGTTGCTATCCTTCTGCAAAGTCCTGATGTGAGGCTCATTCTTGCCTAGGAATTGGAGAGATAAGTGACAAATGACTCGAAACTGAATCCTGAAAGGCCACAGTGAACTTTTTGTGCTGACATGAGTCTTCCTTACATAGTTGGTTATGGAGGTAATGCTGATGACAAGCATGGTCATAATGATAACACATTAATGTCAATATTGGAAATAATGATGGCAGTAACAGATAAGAGCTACCTTTTATTGGACATCCGATGCTTTTCTGAATAAACCCTGAATGTTTATCTTCACTCTCACATAAATTCCTAACAAGAACAAACTGAGACAGAAGTCTTTAACTGCACATTACTGAGCAAGAAGTTAAGGCTTAGGAAGTTACCTCAGAGTTCAAGCCATACAAAGAGTAAAACAGCAAGAATGGAATTTAATTCTAGTTCTGTCTGTCTTCCAAAGCAATCCTCAACTGCTTTCCCCTCCTCTTAGTACTCCTCTTCCTCCTCCTCATCTACCCTCTTTCTCTTCTTTCTCCTCCTTTTCCTATTTTTCTTCCTCCTCCTGTTTTTCCTTCAGGTTTAAAGATATTTAACCACATGGATGCCTTTGATCCATTGTTCTTTATTTTTCTATTTTCATGGTACTGTGATTTAATGTCAAGGTCTCTTGCTTACCTGATTGGCTGGTACTCTACTACTTGAGCCACACCTCCAGTCCAGCTTGTTGTTTATTATTTTGAAGACACAGTATTAAGAACTTTTTTGCATAAGCTAGCTTTAAACTGTTGATCTATTATTTTTGCCATCATTTTTACCGATAAAGGGATTCAAAATTTCAGCCTAAGATTTGAACTGCCTATATTTTACATGACATAAAAATGTGCTGTTGAGAAGAGGATGAAGGAATAGAGTACATATTTATGCCATACTATGATTAATCAGATACTCTGGAATTTATTATGTCATCTCTTTTAATTTTCTCAACTACATTGTATATTTTATTCCCACTTTACAAATGAAGAAACTGAGGCCATTTGTCTAGAATCCTATGTCAGAAACTCTAACTTGGATAAATACTCACCAATTCAGTTATGGTCTCTAGCTGGGCCAAGACATACAGAAAGGAAGGGGTCTCTGAATCTTTAAGTTTGAGAAGTTCTGGGAGCACATAAGCACAACATACCAGGCCTCAAATACAGTATGTTTGAGACTTTTTTAATAGAGCACAGGGATGAGATAAATTATGAAGTTCCATGGATGACAATATACAACATGACAAGGAATGTGTCTTCTGAGAAACTAACAGTACTAGAAATAAAAGCAATGCTTGTTTCTAGTGACCAGTGTCTTACAAAAACAATAGTAATAATAGTAGTAAAGAGGAAAACTCTAACAATCATAAATAGTAAAAGTTTTCCTTGACATATAGTAGAATAAAATGTAGCAATCAATATAAGTGATGATTTAGGTCCATGTTTATCAATTAGCTAACCATGAAATTCAGTTTAAGTATTTCAAACAACTATTAGAAGTACATACTTGAACCCTGACTGAAAAGAATAGTAAAGGAAAAGAAACCTCTGTTCAATCTGGAACACATCCATGTTTTTGGAATGGAGATACACACATTAACCCTCTCAAATGTGCATACATTTTTAATTGTACTTGACTTTTTGATAGTGACTATAATAAAGGATAATTTTTATAACTTTCTTCAAAATTTCCTGAATTTTATTTTACAATGAAAATGAATGAGTATTTAAAATGAGATAGCTGATTTATCTGCATTTCTTTAAAAATATTTTTTCTTGTTATTGTAGAGATGATGTACAGAGGGGTTACAGTTACCTAAGTCAGGTAATGAGTACATTTCTTTTGGAACCATGTGACCCTCCCCTTGCTCTCTCCTAGTTTTTCCTTCCCATCTCCACCCACAAGTTGTATAGTTCATTTCCATATAGTATCCAGTGAGTACCACTGCTATATTTGTTCTACTTTTTCTGTGCCCTCCCTTACCCTCCCAAAGGTAAAATGACAAACAAGACAAAAGGAAAAGACAACAAAAGCAATAACAACAAGAAAAATTTCTTGGTTACATTTCTTGGAGTTCATTTTGTAACATACTATGGTATGATCATATGCACAGAGATATATATGAATATCCTCCTTTGGTCTCACCATGTGAATGTCCAGAGACCTGTATAATTTATCATGTCCCAGTATATTTTGTTTTGCATTTCTTCTATTAGTAAAATAATCTCTGTTTAAAATTTAATCTCAAGCCTGGAGAGGCTGATAATTAGCCAAGGGAATAACTGTTATGTAAGCAGAATTTTGGCTCTACAAATATACTATTGTTTGCTACATTTAATATAGAACAGTTTTGTCCCAGACCAGTACTATACAATTAAATAATAATAGCAATTTAAAACTTTTGCCATCTAGATAATATATAATAATGTCGGTGCTACAGACATATCAAATGATTTCAACAATTTTATCAATTATTTTCTTTATTTGTCTTCCTTTAGTTCTAATAGCATGTTTTCCAACTGATACTTAAAATAGATACTTTCTAGCATTTTTCAACTCATGAGAAAAATTGCTTCGTGTTATTTAGCATCTAAGATATCATGGGATTTTTAAAGAGGAGGTAGAGTATGTGGTTTTAGCGGTGGTGTGGTTGTTTATTTTTCTAAATGTTGGAACTCAGTAAGTTTAATTACAATTCAACTTCCAGACTTGTAATATGCAGTATTGTTTTGCTAAAACCTACAATCCCATGCATTGTCCTATTGTGGTACCAAACACAGTCCCATTATCTGTGTCTATTAAACAGCTTGGCTTTATTCTGAGTGTGTGAAATCTGGGTCTATCTTATAACTTTTGTGTCCTCTGAATTTTAGATAATAACATTTGTAAATCTGCTTTGTAATAGTCTCTCCCCCATGAAAATAATGAATATGAGATTTCTCACAGCTCTTGTCTATTTTAAGGTAGCTTAAAAATGTCTATGTGTGTGTTGGGTAGGAGGGGGTGTAATATGCAGCTTATTGGTAAAGTGTGTCCCTAGTGCACAAATTCCTGGGTTCTATCCCTGACACCACAAAACCAGCCACAACCAGACACTGGTGATTTCTGCACTCACTAGAGAAAGATGAAATTGCTCTGTTGAAACAACACTTGGGTGCATTTTTGTTACCCGTGGAACTGTAAAAGTTTTCACTTATTGTTCTAAGGAGAGTTAGCTCCAATGTAATAATATGGATGATTTGTCCCCAGACTATCTGTAAGATTCTTAAACCAACAATGTTCATTCTAAACGCAAGGGTTCTCTAAGATATGATGAAAATATTAATTTTAATTTTTTCACTCTTTGGGGAATGTTAACAGACTAAAAGTTGAGGCCTTAGATTCTTGAAAAAGTGAATTGAGGAAGAAAAGGGAATAAACTAGTTGTGGGGGACAATGATAGGCCTAGGAAAGAGAAATGCTGTGTACTGAGGGGGAGGTACAGGGTGTCCAGCTTCAGACTTTAATTACACAATCATGATTCCCTTGATCAAGTTCATACCAAAAACTTATTGATGTTGAGTGTTTCTCAGCTCTAATTAAGGAATCAAAGTGAAATGTCTCTTTCTGTCCTCAAGGTAAAGGCAGAGCCACAGTAGCACATTGATTAGAGATGGTAAAAGAGGAGCTAGGGACATTTTTTTTGGACTGAGAGATGAGGGCCCTAACTAGATACACTTGTGAGGCATACAACCATTCCTAGGGATTCTCAAAAATACTTGGGAAACAGGAAATGTTCTCCATTTTCAGTGTTAGGGGTTGAATTCCGTTATTTGATGATAAAAAGGAAAGTTGCCTAAGAATGAAAAGCTTGGAAACACTTGTCTTATATTTGGTTTAGTATATTAAAATTTGCTATAGGATAAATAAAACTGGGCAAATATTTTTTCTAGTATAGGATGACCCCAGTCAATTGAAATGATCAGTTTTCCCAAATCATTATAGTATCATAATAATGATTTGAGTTTATCTTCCCAAACATATATGATAAATATTTCCTAGAACCAGATGTCTTTGAGAAAACATAAGTTTTTGGAATCCTGATATTATGACAATTTCATCAAAGCACAAGTGACTCCAGCTTGGAAACATCAAACTGTGGTCTGAGCACTGGCCTTGTGGACCGGCCTGGTCCTTGCATCTTCAGCGTAACTGAACAATTTTCATGCATTTCTAAGAACAAATTGCAAACAGACATCCCTAGGAGGCATTTCAACACATTGCCAGCTCGGGGACGATGGCTGGAAATGTTAACTTGCAGATAGTTTGAGCCACATGTGATATAATGGTCAGTCATAGACAAAGGCTTATAGACTAAGGACAAATTCAAGACCTAGAGAAATTAGCAAAGAATTGGACCCAGTCAAAGCCCTTGCCCTGTAATCATTTACAATTATTTTAGTTGATTATTGATCTTCTCAAAGGACTAAGATTTGCAAAACATGGATCTGCATGAGAAGAGGAGGGAGGTGATGGATGGTCTAATTGATAGTATTTCCAGAGCGGAAGCTGAGTCTTCTGAGTACTGACTCTGTCTCCTTAACATTTTCCCCTGCCACCCCCTCCTTGATTCATGGAATAATACCAAAATACAACAGAGAGTTCCCACCAGGGAAAATCATTTCCTCTTCCCAGTAGATCTGGAGAACACTGTTATCGCTGGGTACCTAGCCCTCGATTATACTTGCCCATTCATGGGTGATCTGAGATGTCGACTATGATCTGCCAAATAAGTAAGAGGAGAAGCAAGGCTGGGAGCCAGGGAAATCCTTTTCTGGAAGAATAATCACTTAAAACCTAATGGACCCAAGGCAGCTAATACTGTTTGTATCTTGCATGACTTCTGTTCATGGGACAGGGTCAAGTTCACATTTCCTCATGTTCTCTTGTTTTAATGTTAAATAAAGCCATGACTACTCATATGACTATCGGGGAGAATATAGTCTATATAAAAAAGAATTTTAATGTGTGTAATGACTAATCTATTTGGTTCTCAACCACAGTTGAAAGATCTCTTTGAAAGTTCACATCTTATATCAAAGTTGTTCAAAATTTTAATGTTTTATGTTATTTTGATGAAAAGAAATACCAGGGCTTTTTGTTTTTTAATTTGCTGCTAGCATTCTTATTTGACATAGAAAAAAATGAGGAGTAGAGCAGTCAAGGGCTTGAAATGGGCAAAGTGGGCATATTCTAAGTTGAATTAAGGTAGGCAGTACTTTGTCATGGTAATGAATATTGCTAAAAAGTGGTGGACAGAATTTGACATTATGCTTGGCTCGGTGTATGGCTATAAATATATAGATTTTAGCCCTGGGGATACTAGAGTCTTCTTATGAGAACTCTTAGCAAATCACAGTAGAATAATATGCATGGTAAGAGGTAGGTTTCAGTATGATGTTTTCATGAAAGTATATAATGTACTTGGAAGAAATTAATCCCCTGGGGGTGAGAGCATGAAAAGGTGATAAAGTCATGAGGGCCTGTCGAGAACGGAGACCTGTTGTTGTTATAGAATGGGTTTGTTAGAGTGAGAATGGATTTGTTATGAAAATGAATTCAGTCATCTCTTGCTATCTCTCATGGATGCTCTCTTGCCATCCAGCCTTCTGCTGTGGGATAATGAAGCATGAAGACCTTTACCAGATACTCATTTTGGCTCCTCAACCTCTAAGATGATGATTTCTTGTCTTTATAGATTATCTAGTATCTGGTATTCTGTGTTAGTAGCACAGAAGAGATTAGCAGCATGAGTAATTCATTTTTTATGTATTCAATTTAAATATCGATTGAGTTTCCAGGTTCCAGAACTCACTTCCAGGAAGTGAGTTGACGGCTATTAAAGTTTGGTGGGAGAAGTATCATCTGAACCTAAAATATCTGGAGGATTTTAGTGTACAAGGGGTCATTAAGGATTGAAGAATGAATGGGAACACTGGAGAAGCACACACAGGCATTGCTAGGCCACAAGAATTTTGCAGTGAGGGAAAATAAACCCAGTCCTTCTCCTTCTCACAGTAAGACAAAATAAATAAATAAATAATACAGAAACAGTATAAAAATAACGAGGAGAACTGTAGTGCGCTGATTTGTGGGTGCAGAATAGTGAAAGAAGTGGGGCTGGAGATGGGTAGACATGAGGCTGGCTGGCAGGCTCCAGGGTGATAAGGATACAGAATTGTCTTAACTGAGTAACTTCTCCCATTCCGATGGTGAGGGTGGTGAGGAGGCATTTAAAAAACATTTAATGTATTTTATTTTGCTGGTCCTGGGACTTGAACTCAGGTCCCTGGACACTGTACTTGAGACTCTTGTGCTCAAGGCTAGCACTCTACCACTTGATCTAAAGTACCACTTCTAGCTTTTTCTGAGTCATTTATTGGAGGTAAGAGTCGCACAGATGTTCTTCCAGGGCTGGCTTCGAACTGTGATCCTCAGATCCTGGCCTCCTAAGTAGCTAGGATTACAGATACGAACCACTGCCACCTGGCTGTGAGGAGCTATCTTTGCAAACTTATTTCCTTCTTGTTAGGTTAATAAAAGGAGAGAAGAGAGGTTTTCTTTTATCTGTTTCTTCTCAGCTGTCCTCAACTTAATCCATCTGCCAAAGTGGCATATCTTGCCAGTCTTCACACACATTGGAAGGTCTTAGTTTCTCTTTCCATCTATGTAAGAAGATTTTTTTAAACTATAAAAGAAAATATAAACAATTAGTTTATATGATTAAAAATTATGTTGAAGGTATAAACAAGCTGACAAAAGCTCAGTTTTTCTTTCTCTGTTTCCAGATCTGTTCAGATAGTGAAGAAGTTATTGCATGAGATTTGAGTCAGTAAAATGAGATGCTGGCTACAACTTACGGTTAGTTCTTTCTTCCAGGATCTTTTTGTCCACACTAAACAAAATATAGATTGAACAGTCCACCCATGTGTCTATCTGGTATTGAACTGGCAGTCTGATGATTGACATTATTCATAAAAAGGATATCTTTCGAGCAAAATTTCCAGGTTTAACTGTTTTTGGCCCTGAGAAGGTCTGTAGCAATACTTGACTGTGGATAAGAGGATGGAATTCTTTCATCTACCAAAGGTGGAGACAGCTTCACCTAAACCTTCTAGAGTAAGGTTAGGAGAGGAACAAGGATGTAGCTAATTAGGTCTGTCATTCTACTTTTTGATATTTGATTTTACTTACAAATGTTTCAATATCACCAATTATCAGACCTTTCATTTTTTATATGGTAGCCATGATGGATTTCCTGATGCAAAGATGATGACAGCTGGCAGACTATTTGAAAGCTGGGTCCTTGTGTATAAGGAAAGAAAAGCACATGCACAAATCCCTTCCATAACCTTTCACCCACGTCTCAATTTCAGTCTACAGTTACCCATCAAAACCATATTGCATTGGAAAACAGGACATGCACTGGAGTTCCACCCAAGCCTTTAACAACCGAAAATGGGACTACTGTAGTTAACTATGAGATAAATAAAGGGATCGCTAAGGCCATGAGCACAACATGACAAATTAACAGGGACATGGCTCTAAGACAAAAGGGACTTCCCACCCTGGCTGAATCATCAGCTCACTGGTGGAAACAATTTATTTGATGCGAATGCAAACCCAAACATTTATAAATCAACTAAACAAGAAGCCTAGGGGAAGAGCTTCTGTGACTTGGACAAAACAGATTTTATTCTCCATGGGAATTATAGGATTGGAAAGCTATCAGGGCTTGGGATGTGCACACATCTGGTATGTGAGGCTGGGACATTTAGCTGTTAGGTAAAGCTTTGACCAGTGTATGACTCTTGTTTGTAAACCTTGATCTCCTACTATTGGAAAGAAGGACACATCAGCGCTATCAGTCATTCCTCCTCAATAAAGCTGAGATCCACTCCTCTCTATCTTACTTCCCTTACTTTAACCTGCTCTCTTGCCTAGAAAATTGACTACAAGAGTCAGTTGACAGATTTTCCTGGCTCTGGTTCTATTATCCACAAATTTAATTGTCCCCTCTCAAGAGAGAAGTCCCATCCAAAGACATCATTTTCCTGTGGTGTCAGGAACAGCTGATGACAATGCTAGTGTGCCCACTGGTCAGAGAATGGAGAAACAGGAGTCTGGACTTGAAAATCAATTTTGTGTCTTACTGGGAATTGGGAAATCATAGATACAGGGTAAAAGAAATGAAGGAAGAATAGGCCAATAAATGAACACGATAAATCATTTTTTCCTTCTGGAACACAAGCACCTCCTTTTATGCCTCTTCATGATCTGGTGCTGTCATGGTGGTTGGCAAGTGTGTTACTCGGTATGGAAATTAGATGATAATAAGTTAGAGGTTATCTGGAAATCACTGTGGCAGCTACCTTAGGTCCAACTGTTCCTCATGAGTGTCTTCTGGCCTTTAGGCATCTTATCCTCAAGAAAACACAAGATTTGCCCAGTGCCAGTGGCTCATACTTTGTAATCAGAAGGCTGAGACCTGAGGATCAAGGTTGGAGTCCATGAGACCCTTATCTTCAATTAATCAGCAAAAAAATCACAAGTAAAGGTATGTTCATGCCCCTGAGTTCAAGCTCCAGTACTGCAAAAAAGAAAAAAAGAAATACAAGATTAGAGACAGGGTGAAATTCAGCAAGACCACAGAAGTGATACAGTGAGTCATACTTCTACCTTTTGTTGTTAACCAAGCTTTTACTGTTAGAATCATTTTTGATTTATGGAGCAATTCCAAGAATAACACCCAATTCTTCTGAAAGCCTCACCCAACTTCCGTGAAGGTTGACATCTTACATAACCACATTATATTTGTCACAAAACTAAGAAACCACTATTGACTTTTTGCTAGTAATATATGACTGACTATGCAGATGTGACTGGTTTTCACAATGAAATGTTTTCTGCTACAGAATCCAGCGTAGGATACCTTACAGCATTTGGCCATGGTCTCTCATTACTCGTATGGTGGGTCATAGTGCTGGTCTTTTCTTCTTGCTCATGCATGTATAGCCATGCAGAGGAACTGGCCCTAGGCATTTCATACAATGTCTTTCATGTGGGTTTGTCTGATGTTTAACTAATGACTACATGGAAGATGGATTTGGGGGGGAAGAATGGCAGAAATGAGGTCCCCTCCTTGCCTCCTCATACCTCAAGGTTCTTATCAACATAGACTGTTACTAGCTTGATTGTTTGGAAGTGTTTGCTGGGTCTTTTCTCTGTGAAGTTACTGTTTTTATCCCTTTCTCAGGTTCTCCTTATTGGTTCTGAGGAACCACTTTGACTACCGTTTTTAGGTTTATCTTGCCACCAACTGGAATTTCTTCCGGAGAGGAAATGGAGCATATGTCTTACAACCTTCCCAACATGTTTTTCCAAACTCTTGAGAATTCCTGTCTCTGAGCCTTATTTCCCTTCACTATAAAGTTGCTGTCCATTCTTTCATGCACACACACACACACACACACACACACACACACACACACACACACACACACACACACACACACACACACACACACACACACACACACACACACACACACACACACACACACACACACACACACACACACACCCCACATGGTAGATAAGAGAAATTTTTAGTCACATAAAGGAAAGCTCATTTCTCTATATTGCCAAAGCATTAGAGATAACCCAGCTTTCTTCTCTCAGCAGTGAGAGCTAAAGTCCCAGAGAAAGAAAGTAATTTTCAAGATTGCTCAGGGGTATGAGTCCATTTCAGAGTCAGAACCTAGGTGTCTTCCAGCAGTGTCTGCAGATGGTGATGAAAAGCAGGTGGTCAATTGTCCCTAACTCTTCAACGATGCCAGGTCGAATCAACTTTCCCTGGCACAGCTCTTTAGCCAAACCAATCAACATGCAAAGAACAAATGGTGGAAGTCTCCACACTGGCCATTCACACAGCATTTTCTCTCTTGCCAGTGACTTTTCCATTTTGGCAATCCTGCTTCCTTCTGGTCAAAAGTCTCACTGGAAGGTATAGTAATATGTGTGGACTCTGAAATCCTTCTCTCTGGAGACTCCTTAGAGTCCGTATTTGGAGGCATTGGCTGAGTCTATCTTTTCCATATTCTGCTGACCTGAGGTCATTTGGTATAAGTAGAAACAAAGGAGTTGGCTCCCTGGAAATGCTTTTTAGAAAAGCAAGCTGCTTTGTCCTTCTAACTGCAGATTCCATTAAGTAACTGGAATGGCTTCTATGTATTACCCCCCTTGCAATGTTCAGAGTTAAAAATGTTCTACCATTGGGCATTCTCAGGGACAACCTGAGAAATTATTTCTGCATGGATTCTGAGACTGGTTGGCACATGGGAGAATGTTTGTTCTCATCTATTACTTCTCCCTAGTAATACAATAGGGTTTCAGGTACAGGTGCACAACCAAGGTACCACATCTTTTCTTCTTCTCTTCTGCTTCTGGACCACCATCACCATGTGGTGGTCTCATCTGGTGTCATATGGGTGAAAATGGGAGCAATTTCAAAGCTGCAAAGGCCCTGGGTGAACCATACATCGCCAATGAATGGTCAACAAAACTAAGAGAGAACATTTCACTGAACGTTCATAATATGAGAATTGGGACTACAGCCAGGTTTTATGACTTCTTATCCAGGTCTCAGGACTCCAAAGACTTTAAACAACAAACTCAAATGAAAACAGAGGTATGTCTCAAATATTGAACGTATTTCTCAAAAGTTTCTTCCTGGCTTAATCCTTGAAATCTCTGCATTCCCACCCTGTCTTCCTTTGTTCATTTGCTCATTCTTATTTCCTCATCTGTTTGTTTTACTTGGAATTCTTCTCCATTTCCTTCAATATGTCCTGCAAAGCCTGTCCTAGGTAAATTGCTATGATCTAACTACATCAGGCTTGCTGGGATCCAAGTAGGGAAAAATAAGGAAAAGGAAAAAAAAATAGAGTATCTATTGCTTGACTGACATAGGGTGAGGAAAGAGAGGTTACTAGGAAACTTTTTGTTTTTGGTCGGTCGTGGGGCTTGAACTCTGGGCTTGGGTGCTATCTCTGTGCTCTTCAGCTCAAGGCAAGTGCTCTACCGCTTGAGCCACAGTGCCACTTCCGGTTTTCTAGTGGTTTATTGGAGATAAGAGTCTCACGAACTTTTCTGCCCGGGCTGGCTTTGAACCGTGATCCTCAGATCTCAGCCTCCTCATTAGCTAGGCATGAACCACTGGAGCCCGGCTACTGAGAAACTTTCATTATTAAACATCACTGTACTTAATGCTTTCAGAATTTCCAACCAAAAGAAAGTTGGGTATAGGTGATTCTTAGTCTAAAGAAACTCATCTGATTATTTGAGTCCAAAAATAAAAAGAGTCAAGCTTGGGGAATGCATGTTTCCCTTTCACACAGTGGTGAAAGAAAAGATAGTCTTTCCTAAAAAAGAAAGTAAGCATCGTTCATATCCTAGACTGACAGATTGCAAGTATGAGTGAGTGACAGAGAGGGATGGAGGGAATGAGTGAATGACTGAGAATGAATGAGTGCATGAATTACTGAATTTTGAATGAGCGAGGAAATGAATGCCGTCACAAATTAAGCACACAAAGGGGTTTGTGAACATACCTAGTCCCCAAGCACCCATGAGAGTCTTTGGCACGGGATGATGATAATATGTTTGACATTGAAATATATCCTTTGGCATCATTAAGCTAGCAGCGGGAATTAATTGGAAACATCTCACCTAGTGGGAATACTTTCCCCTTTCTATTTCCTACTGTCTTTCTGCCAGAGATAACTGACTTTCTGAATTGTAGATTAGCTTAATTGTATTCTTATTAGCTCAGGTTTTAATATAGAAATAAAGCCTTTTGGAATGCTAATTCTGTGGCATAACAGAAGTTTCACTGAAGAATGACATAAGAAATGGAGAGAGAATTGTAGAATAGATGATATTGGAAGGAAAAGGAGAGGCCAAGATGCTTGTCATGAAGTTGTAAAAAGTAGTTGCAGTCCTCCCCCTCCAGGAAACAGAACAAGAAACTTTGAAGATTTGCATTAATAAGGACTGTTGGGCCTATTAGGAGTTAAAAGAGAACACAGAATCGTGTTTTGCAAAGAGTGATATAAGCAGAAACATCTAAGAATGACGACAGGACAGGAAAGGAAATTCTTGGCTACATTTTCATCTCAACACTCACCCTAGATGAGTTTTAAAGGTTGAGTTTGGCCTGAAAAAGGAGATTCAGTGAGGAAGAAATTGCCTCTCTGAGAAAGGGAAGATAAACATCAGGGGTACGACAGGCTTCTCCATCTAGAAGGAAAGGCATCTATAAGTTAAATTATTGCTGTTCGTCCTTCACTCCACTAACCAGTGTGAGTCATCTGTACCCTCGCTGTGTTTTCATGTGTTTTCATCCCTTAGCTGTGAAGGTGAAGGCTGACTTGCTACACCAGCAAGAGAAAAGGGCATGATACAAACAGAGATGAGAAATATGCCTACTATCTATGGTATTAGCTTGCTCGCCTTTGGTTCTGCCACCATCATGGGTGCAGAGCCTGCGCAGACACCACCTGGGAAGCCATTGCCTCTTTAGATTAGAATAGAACTCAAGCAGACCTGTATCTTGAAGATAAGCCCACAGAATCCATTAGAACCCAGTTATATCTCAAGGGGTGAATGGAAACTTCTGGGCAAAGGCCCTGCCCTGGAAGGGAAACTTGGTATCTAACTATACATATACATATATACAAAATATCTCAAGATAAAGAAGACCTTACTATTCATTTATTAACTTATCCATTCAACAAGTAGCTGAACATTGAGTATGACACCATCTGTAGTCCTTAACTCTGTGAACGATCTGTGAAGTTGTGTCCATTCTCATTTTTCAGGGTTGATATTGAGTTCAAACTTGATGAATTGTCATTGCTAGGCAAGCATATACCTCATGAGCTGTAGCCTGAGCCCTTTGTGATTATTTTTCACTTACAGTCTTTCTTTTATTTTTATTTTTTATTGTGAAAATACTGTACAGAGGAGTTACAATTACATGGGCAAGATAACGAGTTCATTTCTTATCAAGCATTGTTGTCTCCTCTTTGTTTCCCTTCCCATCCCTTCCCATACTCCCCACACCTTCCACCACCCCATCCTCAACCCTCGCCCCGCACCAAAATTGTAAAATTCATTTTTCGACATAACGACTTGTACATCTCATTGTTGTGATGGGTCCACCTGTATCCCTAGTTAAACGATTTGTTTTTGCCCTTCCCCTCCATCAAATACAGTGAAAGCAGGGGTTATATTGTGGGGGAGGGACATACAAAGCAACATAGAAATCATCTTATAAATATGTTAGAAACAATTACATGAAAGAAAAAAAACATTTGAATACTTATCTTGGGGTTCATTCCCCTAACATCAATTTATCTGACCTTTTCTTCTTGACTTGGACATATACTAGTTATTGCAAATAAGTGAAACCATGGGACCTATGTTTCTTTGGGCTTGGCTTACTTCACTTAATATAATTTTTTCCAAGTCTTTCCTAACAAATGAAGCAATGTCATTCTTTATATTTTTTGTCTGGGCAAATCTGGGATTCTGATCCTTTAGCCTATGCCTCTAGAGGATCGGGTCTCCCTAACTTTTTGCCTAGACTGACCTTGAATCATGATATTCCCTATCTCTATGTTCTGAGGGGCTGATATTACAGGCTTGAGCACCTAAATATTTTGAATTAACAAGTAATAATGGAATGTATATATGGAACAGACTATGATGTTTCTATACATGTATACAGTGTAGAATGATTATTCCAAGTCCCGAAAGAGAAAACCATTGCTACCCAGGAAAATTATACCTAGCAAGTCTGCCTTTCAAAATGACAAGGCAGTAAAGACTTCCTCAGACAAATGAAAGCTGGGAGGTAACACCACCACTATGCTACACGTAACTTTGAGCAGCCAGAAATAGGATGCTAGGCTGCAGCATGGCAAGAATAGAACTGGCTGGTGAAAGCAAGTTCATTATCAGACCCACATTCCTCGATATTCCTCAATACTGTAATAGTGGAGGGTAAATTTATCGTTTCCGTACCAAAAAGGTAAAAGGTAAAATTGTTAATGAAAATTAAAGCTACAATAATTTGTCAAATGAGTCTTTAAGCCCTAACAAATGTATAAGAGCCTTTGGTATGAGAGTTCACTTGGAGTTTAACCTATGGACCAGAAAAAGCAATTTGCATAATTGTCATATGGCTGCTTGTCTGTGAGTTCAGACTAAAGGAATAACCTTTCTCACATCACTTAACTGTTATTAGAAGGGTCAGCTGGTGGGGTCACATTTTAGTTTGTGACAATTACTGTGTGAGAGCATTACTCATTTGCAATTGTTACCCATATTATGTTTAATCATCACTCTAGCAATGTCTAGGTGTACCCCAATAAAAATACCAAATGTTTGAAATTACCGTGTTGATTTTTTAGTCTTGTTTCTCTTCTCTGCATTTCTCCATTGGCCATTGATCCATTGGTCATTGGTCATTGCTCATTTGTCAGTTGATTTCTTAAAGACATCAACCAAAACTGGTAAAGTTACTAAATGCTACGAAATGCTCATTTTTACCATTGACACAAAGTGCCATTTTGTGTCCGACTTTGATGGCATATAGAGACATCTTCAGGAGGCTACTCTTTAGAGGAGGTCACAAGGGTGAGAACCTCATGATAGCATTCGTGTTCTTGCAAAAAGGAGATGCCAGGGATCTTGTACTCTCTATCTTTCAAATAGCACAAGCAACAGGTGGTCATCTGCAAGTTATAAAGAAAGCTTCATGAGAAACCAGGCATGCTGGCATCTTCACCTTCTACCCTCTATATCTGTAAATGTCTGTCATTTTGTTATCACCTCAGGCTTCAAAAGACTAAGCCACAACGCCTTGCTCTGCCTATGCAGTATTTAACATGATGCTCAGCTTTCACAGAGTGATCAATAGACTGGGCTGTAGGATGCCAGCCCCATGAGGCTATTCTTGGGTCGCCCAGAATAGACATGCACTGAGCAGCTCAACAGCTCTCGCAACTGCATGCCAGATTCTTCCACTGCTGGTCTGGATTTTCTGGGTTTCCAGTACCTCCTTAACCATGCCAGCCTTGGGGAGCCAACAGCTTTTTGGGGAAGACACCACATGCATGAAGAATGCAACAGGCATTTAGGTTGGCAGCAAGCAGTAGCAGAACTTTCCTAGGGATGAGGCCAAGGCTGGCAGATTTTCTGCCTCCATTCAGCAACTGGAGACCCAGAAAATTCACGTGGCTATGTCTGGTGTACCAGGATTTTCTGGGGGTAGGGGAAAGACTCAAAGGAAGTTGGGATGATAGTTTTCACTGCAACTGCTGGGTATCACATACTACTCAGTCACCCTAGTCATCAACTGTTAACTGTCACTAGTAGTGGTAACGCTATGCATGAGAACAAATGAACAGATGAACTGTATGAGTGAGCCCCTTCAATGTCCTCAAACAGTCACAATCCTGAAAACATCGTTCAAGATTTCGGTGAGGATCAAATGATATGCGTGGTTCCCCCATTCCACAGCTATCATGTGGGGCACTGTTTTAGAAGTTGTTAATGTACTATCTGCTATAAATCTTACCATACATGAGGAGATGGTGGCTGAGGGGAAGCTATTGACTGGCATGCATTTACAAAGCTAATTAATGTGAAATTTCTCTTCCACCACTTGATACCTAGCAGTCACTTAATTTGTACTTGTTTAATCAATGAAGGTATCAGATGTCAAGTTTAATTCAGCTTGCCTCCAAACACTGAGTTGTATGTTTTTACTAAGCTAAGAAATGCTAAATTGGCCATCAATTCAGAGTCCCAAACTAGTTAGCCAGTGAGTAGGGTCCCAAATCCAAACCTCCTAGACCTGGCACCCTGTCCCTTCATGTTTTAATTTTTTGTGCTTACAAATCTGATACTGGTTTCTTTCTGGACACTAAATAAAAGAAGTGGCCGAGCGCCAGTGGCTAACGCCTATAATCCTAGCTACTCAGGAGGCTGAGATCTGAGGATCACGGTTCAAAGCCAGCCCGGGCAGGAAAGTCCGTGAAACTCTTATCTCCAATAAACAACCAGAAAACCAGAAGTGGCGCTATAGCTCAAGTGGTAGAGCACTAGCCTTGAGCTGAAGAGCTGAGGGACAGCTCTCAGGCCCAGAGTTCAAGCCCCACAATTGACAAAAAAAATGCTAGAAGCTGGAGGCATGGATAAAGTAGTAGAGCATTTGCTTAGCAAGTGCAAGGCCCTAAGTTCAAATCTCAGTGCTACCAACAAAGTTACTACTAACACTATAAGAATATTATGCTCCCAAAGAGGGAGGGTGAGAAACAAGTTATATCTAAAAACAAGGCAGAAGAGTAGTCATTCATGACACAATGTGTATGCATGGCAGGTATGACCTTAGATTTATTCATACAACTTACTAAGTAGGGACACTTACCAGCTCCCTTCTACAGTGAAGAATCTGAGAATATTTGCTAAACACCTACACCATGACAATCTTTGGTTCTTTCCAGAAAAGTATCCTGATCTTGAAAGGCAAAGTTTGGCAGAATCTTCACTCAGATACAGAGTACTTTTGGACCTATGGTAGCTTGAGTTGCATTTTTTCCTGCCAATGAGTCCTAGTAAACCAAAGCAGGATGCCATCCAGGAATGGGGACAATTGTTGTTCAACAGAGCTCTAAATCTGGAATTATCATGTCCACAAAATGCAATGTGTCTAGTGCATAATGAATGCTTAATAAATTGGCCACTGTCAATTAAGAAGGCACATGATAATAAAAATATAATCAAAACTAACTCAGCCAGAAGATTCTAAGTTCAGGTGTGGGTTACAGTTAGAGTTTTCAGAGCAGGAAGAGGCTCCTGTGTTCCAGGTTGAGGAGGATGGGGGCCATAATAAATGCCTTGCAGAGCCTCATGACTGATCATTATGGAGTAGCTGTTCTGTTCAAAGTCTAGAAGCTCAATGGGTGACCAAGAAATGAGTGAGCCTCTCCCTTCATTCATAAAAGGCTCACAGGGTGCTGGTTCAAATGAAACCATGGTTTCTCAGATTGGTTTTGGTTTTGGTTTTTTTGTCTGTTGTGGGGCTTGAACTCAGGGCCTGAGCACAGTCCCTGAGCAATTTTGCTCAAGACTACCACTCTACCCTTTGAGCCACAGCATCACTTCTGGTTTTTGAGTGGTTAATTGGTCTCACAGGGACTTTTCTGCAGGAGCTGGCTTAGAACCATGATCCTCAGATCTCAGCCTCCTGAGTAGTTAGATTACAGGCGTGAGACATTCCCCACCCCACCCCCGCCCCCCAACCCCTCACCATTTGTTTTTCTCAGTTTGGTTGTCTGCTGCTTTGGAGTGAACAGTAACATCACCATGTACGACATGCTCACATTTACAGCATTCTTTCTCATGTATACCCTCCCTCCTTGGCTCCTCCTCAGCCTTTGGAGATGAAATGGCTTAGCAGTTATTCAGTTCACAGGGCTGCTGAGTGGAAGAGTGAGGACTGAGCCTCTGACCAGTCCAACTCAGGGTCCAGAGCTTCCTCTGCTCTTTTGCTTACATATGGGTAGAAATGGAAGGGTTTTTCAGGAAACACTTCGTAAAAGAAAGGTAGTCCATACCAATGGCTCTCACATTCTACAAATGTATTCTGACTGGAGGTGTTTCAGTCCTCAGTCTTTTCTACTCCATTCTGTTACAGATGAAAAGCAAGCATTTCTAAATAAATCATACTTTTTTCTTTAGTGATTCTCCAAATAACGAATATACTGTTCTAAAAACATTAAGAAGTATCATCATGGAGCAGGAAGAAGGTAAACTAGAAGAATCAGAGGATAGGATTTCTGAACAAGCTTTGGTATCAGCTACAGCATGATTTTGAACAAATCCTTAGCCACAGAGAGTCTTTGTGTCTTCATTTGTAAAACTGAGACAATACCTAACTGTAGTGTAGTTGAGATGATTATCATTTATTTAGTGTGCCTAATTTATAGTGAACTCTTGAAAGCAGTCACAAATTCATCACTGCTTTTATATAGATAAACGAATAAGTTATTAAAAAAGGAGTTCTCCTGTAGGTCCAGTGACCACACATATTGTCATATGTTTTTATTTAGTTAAATGTTTCATTATTATTATTAGTTTTTATTTGTTATTATTAATTATTTTTGGTTGATCTGAAGCTGGAACACAGGACCTCACACATGCAAGGAAGACACATTACAACTGTGATACATCTTCAGCTTGCCATGTGGTTTTAGTACCAAAGACCTCCAGTTCATTAGCTTGATTTACAACTTCAAAACAACAGATATATTTAGTGGTAGGAGAAGACAGATCCTTCTCCCCAGCAAAGACAAATAGGTAGTGAGTATGTGCGTGAGAGAGAAGAAGAAGAGAGGAGGAGCAGAGAGGAATTTTCCAGGCTAACTAGAAATATTCTTCAGAGTACTTGGGCAACTGGAGATCATTTCAGAAGCATGACATTTGTCACAGCTGTTCCATCTTTTTGTATCCAGTGAAATGCTGGACATGTGTTGGGCTAACACATTGGCTTGGTGGTACTGAAAGGCCATGCCATCCATGTTGGCTCTATGCAGGCTGAGCCCTTCGTAGTCTCATATCTATGCTTGGGTAGACTTCATGCCTTGCTTCGTTGTTGAACATGGCTCTGGAGTGTTATGGCACCTCTCTGAAGCAATCCAGTGGAAGAACCATCTCAGAAGTTGAGATTTAGTGTGGGGTAACAACAGGGTGGAGGTGCTGACAGCAGACTGCCATCAGAACTGAGAGTATGAGATGCTGTAGGGGCTGAGAGGAGAACCACCTAGCACAGCTCTGCTGATGAAGGCATTTTGCATTCACCCAGGGGAAATGACATTTTGGATAATAATGAGAAAACAATAAGCAAATGGAGGCAATGGGAGAGGAAGGTGAAGCTAGCGACAGTGTCCACTGGTGAATGAACAGCACATAGAGAACATAGAGATCAAAGAAAGCCTGGTACAATCAGATTAGACCAAGACCAGTCATGGCTAGAAGGCTGCACTTTAAGAGGTAGCTAGTGATCAGTGGGGAAAATGGAGATAATGATAGAGAGGGAAAACTTTCCATTCCTTGTAGGATCTGATAAACAATGAACAAAGCTGGGATTCATCCATGGGTTAAGGAGAACCATCTGAAATGTGTAGAGCAAAGGTATGCTGAGGTGAAATCTCATTGTTAATGATATGGTAGATTAGATCTGAGATCTGGTGGTGGTGGTGGTGGTGATGATGATGATGATGATGATGATGATGATGATGATGATGATGATGATGATGATGATAAGGAAATTGGGAAGCATCGCTGAAGTGGAATATGGAACCATTAATTCAAGAGCCCCTCTTGTGGTCTCAGTAGCCTCTCCTTAACCCAAAGAGTAAGATCAATTCATGAAAATAATTTGACAAATGAGTGCCAAATTGTAAACTTGATTTCATAGCTCTCTCTGTCATGGCTGTACAGGTACTGTAACGTGGCATTGGAAAGGTGACTGATATAAAAGAATATGTATCAGATGAATTCACATATTATTATTTTAAACAACAGATAAATTGTGATTTTGAGATAAAAAGTCTGTAACTGATTGAAGTGGCTGCTTAACCAGAGCAGACAGCTTCATCCCCATCCGATGGCCCTCTTTCCAGGCATTGAGAGGTAGAGGAAGTAAGTAGAACTGTAGATTATTTATGCAACCTATTTATTGAAGAGGCAAGGAAATCAGCTCAGAGGAGACAGGATATACTTATAGCCTTAATGAAGAAGTTTTAGTGTCAGCTTTCTGAATTAATCTTTCATTCTTTTTTATTATTATTATACCTGTGACTTGATTGCTTGAAAAAGTGAGAATCACTTGGTGAAAATCCCTAAGAATTTATTTACTAGGGAAACGTCTAGGATAAAAGGTAGTATCTCTTTTATATGTGGGTAGGTTAAGAAGAGTATGGATTTGAACTGTCATTTCATACTATTTGAAAATGATGATAAAAAACAAATCTAAATATATCTCCTTATTGAAGGATGTTTAAGAGCTTTTAATAAGCAATTACACCTTTGCAGATCCTGAAAAAGTATTTCTATCAATCTAAAACATTGAATATGACATAAGATTGGCATGTTGTTTTCATATATTAGCTGCTATACCAACTTCAACTTTAGTGTCTTCAGGACTGACATTCTAATTATATGTTATATGAAAGTCTCTTATGGTTTTATCTGTACTTCCTATTATGTACTTCATTAAAGTTTGGATTGCTAGAAGTTAATCAGCTCCTTTTGAATCTCATCTGGAAGACTGACATAAAACAGTTCAAAGCCTACGTAAATCACATCAGCTTCTCTTCTCCGAGGTATTAACATTTTATGATCTACTTCAAAAGGTTTGGCAGTGTCTGCCTCCTTCAATTGGATCTGCTGTCTGATGAATGTCAGTCTTCTGCCTTGATAAAAATATTTCACTTGCATGCCATAACGGAGTATACTCTTTTGTAAAGCAATAATTAAAAATCCAAGTTAAATTCATGGACAGGAAGAACCACAGATGTAGTCAGCTGAAGCAGTCATCAGAGAAAAAGTCATGACCCATGAACAGCTAAGTTTATCTAGCCAAGACCTGTATTGTGTGGCAAGCGGTTTAATTTCAGAAGATGAAAATAGGTGTGGCTATGTATTATAAGTAAGCATGCTTTACAAGTATGTAATATAATTAAGTTAATTATATTAAGTACAATTAAGTACTCACTAAAATATGGTATATACAGGGGAATATTATAACAGTACTACTCCTTTGAACAAATAACTTACAGCTTAACAAAATGAATACCAGGAAGCTGGACCATAGTGTTGAGAGAAGAGGATGAAGTTAAGAGGAGAGGAGTAGACAAGTAGAGAGAGGAAAGTGGGCAAATGCAGTAATGATATTCAATATACGTTTATGAAAATGGATGTAGGAAAACTGAGAGGATGGGTGGGATTAGGAGAGATGAAGGAGAATCCTGAAAGGGGTGACTGACATGTTGAAGTATAACTACTTAAATATAGTTTTAAAAATTTAATAAGCTAATTAAGGGAATGGAGATGATGTAGCTGACTTGCATTTTATAGGTGACATAATTGCTCTCTAGGGCAAGGAACAAAGTAACCCATTTTCATGTCTCAACAAATGGTAAACTCTTACCACCTTATAATAGCTATCCAAAGTTGAAAGTCACAGCTACTCAGATCTAACTCGTCAGCTCATTTTTTTTCAGAACTGCTAAGAAAATAAAAATTGTCTTCCTTCTGGATCCAAGCTATTTACAATTTGAAATATGAAAATTACTTAGAATTTTAAGATTTCTGATACTCAAATATTGATGGTCTACAAATACAGAAGTGAACATACTAATCCCAATTTAAAAAATAATATTAAAATCTTCTTTATTCTTTATAATGTTTTGCACATTTTCATGTTTATAAATAATTTTCCTTATAATTTTATTTCTTTCTTCCAAGTTAACACATCTGTATAGCATTTCAAAATAGAAAAATCTTAAACATATAATTTTAATTAAGCTTGAATGTGTGTTTTCCCAATTCAAAATGCTAGTTAGAAAAGTTAGATTGTATTTTAGAGAGGGAAAGTGGAAGTTTACAAATTCATTCTTGCTTATTTAAGTCCAAACAAGTCTTTCCCTGTTTCAGAGCTATTTATCTCCCTTAGCCAAAGTTCTGTGTCTCATAACGGTCCCAGGGCATCTTTTGTGAAGACTTTGAGGATTACTTGCAATATAAGTAAAGCATTTAAGATTGCTCCTTGAATGCCATTAAAATTCATTTTAAATTATATTTTATTTAAGTAGTTGTGCAAAGGAGTTACCATTCAACAAACCAGTTTAAAGTATGATGTATCTAGATCTATGTCACCCTTATCATTCCCCACCATCCCTTTTAACTCAACCCCTCCACTCAGTTTTCTTAATTATTTCATAGTATATGCATGGAATGTGATGGGTGTACTCTCCCCACCTCCTTCCTCTCTTCACTAAATTTCTTATCAAATATTCATGTGACTTCGCCACTTGTGTTTTTAATGGTGATCCTCAAAAAGCTCTATCAATGTTCTAACACCCAAATTTGTGATGTTGACCTGATTGGTGAAAAGGTTCTTTGCTTATAGAACTAAGATATAATTAAACTAAGGATCTTTGTATCAAATGATTTGTTATCTCCTTAGTAGTACCTGAATCCAAGTATGGGTAATGGGTGCATGTATGAGAAGAGGGGAGGACTTGGATCTACAAGGCAATGAAAGAATGAAGCCTCCAGAAGCGGAAAGACTTGATGGGAATGGGAAACGTTCTTCCTTGGATTCCCTCAGAGGCATTGCAGATGCCTTGCTCCAGGACTTCTGGCCTCCAAAACTATGGGAAAGTAATTTTATTCTTTTAAGCCACTAAATGTTTGGTCATATGTTATGGCAGCCAAAGGGATTGGATCTACAATCTATTTGATGTCTTTCCTCTTTTGATCTCATTCAACATCAGTAGTACAGTCCTGAGAACTGGCTTTGCAAATTTAGGTGCTGTAACTTGAGTTTTTAATGGCTTTTTCAACAAATGGGCTTGATAATTCTTTCCTCTGGGAGGACTTTAAAAATAAAGCAGGCTAGGAACTATAGGTTCTATGTATGAAATGACTATTGAAGCCTTTTCTGTGATATAGCATTAAGGGTATTTCTGCATCCCTAAGACAGATCTCTTATATCCAAAATTGTTCCAGATGCAATATCAAAGTTATGGATTTAGGCCTGTGGATGCTCAATCAGTGAAACCTGTAGAAATGTGTCAAAAATCCAAAACTTCTTAAATCTGAAAATGTCTTTACCTAAGCCTCATGGGTTACTTTGTCTTGTTTGCAAATAATTTTTCAAATTTTTAAATGAAAATGTCTGAGAGCTTCTATTCCCCTTACTATCTTTTTGTTCACGTGAAGTAAAGATCATATAATATTAACTACATGGAGTTCTTAAGATAATTAATATTTAAAAAGAATTCTGACATGAAAACAGCACAATGAAATCCCCTTAGGACTCTTAAAAAAGTGTAGGGAAAGAAGAGGAAGGAGGGATAAGAAAGAGAAATGATCTAAATACATTATATACATGCCTGTAGATATCACACTCTGTATGATTAATATATATCAGCAGAAATAAAAAAAGTAATTCTAGAGAGCATCTACTCTTTATTAAGGGCTTTCAAAATGTGGCTTATTATTATTATTATTAAAATGATCATTATATAATGCATGTATATATCTATAATTATATGGCCTACCCATGTGCTAATCATAAAGAAATGCCAACATCTAATTATTATCTAAGTTTAACTTAGCTTCAATTTACTTAATAGAAAAGGTTTAGCTTTCCCCTATGTATGATCTTTCTAAGGCACAGGGATAGCATAGTGTGGTAAATAAATACGTCTTGAACTTCAAGACCAGATGTTCTTGAGCTCAAATTCTTGCTCAACAGCAAAATTTCTCTGTAACCAGAGTCAGACTCCTTTGTCGTAGGTACATCACAGAGTATCTGCCCAACTGTCTACATCTTCTCTACACACATCAAGAGAACCCTGACCTAGTCAGTGGTCATTGATCATTGCATCAAGGATGAGGATGTGATGCGAGCTAGACATCAAAGAACTTCGTGGGTATTTATGAAGTGGGTGAGAAAGAGATGGATTCTTTGCCAGAAACTGAAACCTCAAATGTTATTCTGGAGGAGGAGAGGGAAGAGGGGAAATGAGGTAATGAAAGCCAAGTCAGAGGGAGCTTCCTGAACCTCCGTAAGGTTATATTGCCTCACTGACTTCAGATTCCATGCAGTGCATCTCTGTGCTTATACCAGATTGTCCTTGTATGTTCTTCTGTTTTTATTTGCATATGTTTCAATGTGATATTCATACATGATATAGTGTACTTTGATCAGATTTGCCTCTTCTACTCTTCTTTCTTGCCCCTGAACAAACATTTTAAAACACTTTTAGCAGGTTACGTTGTTCTATTTCCATACTTGCATGTTAAGTACTATGATTACTCTCTAATGTTTTTATTTGTTGCTGCAGTGGCTACTCATAGCTGAAGGAGTGCTAAATAATGTTGTTTACTCTAGTTGAGTTTTATTCTTTCCTACTAAAAGTGAGTATAAATAGCTCCTATGTTGGTATTAAGAATCAGGGATTGTATCTATAAACAGTGCAGCTCTAGATCTGAAACAATTAAATGTCCTACATTTTATTGAAGAACTCCTCCTGCTCTTGCTTCATCATCTTATTTATTATTATTATCATGGTTCTTTTGTTCTCACTCAGAGACAAAAACAAAAATCCCACAAATGACTGTGTTTATATTTGGATCATGGAAGGGACATAAGAATGTTTGGATAAACGCTGTAAGGCTTAGTAAGTCCACAAGTTTTTTGTCTACTCTTTTTTTCCTTCTAAAACCTTCAACTAGGATGAAAAGATATCAAAGCATTTAGTTAACAACTATATTTTGTCAGCATTAGTCCACATGAGCAGATGGTCCCAGACCTTTTCCTGAAATTGTTTGGATATGCACACAGAACCTTAGCTACTAGATGGATGGTTCTAATTAGTTTGGTGACTTGAATAAAATAATCAGTCCTTTAGTCAAGCAATCGACTGTTTTTATACTTCTTCCCACACCAAACTGGCTTAGTTGGTTTTGGAATGATTGGTTTGACATTTAATTTTATGGATTTGCCTGTAAGTACATGAAACAGCCATGTTATTTTATAATTGTCTTATTTTTCTCAAAGCAAAATAGTAGAAAGCAGAGGTAGACTTGTGATTTTTCTAATTTCCAAATAGCTGTCTCTCTTCCACAGATTACACACACACACACACACACACACACACACACACACACACACACACACACACACACACACACACACACACACACACACAAGAAACAACTGCCTTTGCCTTGAAGTACAGCAAATTGTTGTCCCTTTATAGGTGGACAAACTGAAGTCCAGAGAAATGTGACTCCTCTGACATCCCACAACATTAGGGCAATAGGTGTCCCAAGGGAATGAGCCATAAATCCCATAACCTTGACCTGATACCCAGTATGTGAGTTACAGGGACATTATTTTAGTCTTCAATAAACAATTTTGCTGTCAACGCTAAGCCATCAAACCTTAGGGCAGACAATTCTGATGCCACAAATTCTAGGAACTGCAGCATAGGGGATAAAGCGGTCACTACTGTATACTAAGCAGAAAGCAGAAAGAGAAGATAAAGGGGAAATGGTCGGAATTAAAAACTCTCTTAGTACTAGCAACAGAGAACAAACTGGATAGAACAAACTGAATAAGCTGGCTGTGATGACTACTTTTGTTCATTTCTAGCTATTTTGTGCTAACATCATTTGCATGGGACAGATAACTCCATGACCCAAGGACTATATCTTCTTTCTCTACCTTCGTGGTTCAGAAAAAAAAAAAAAGCACCAACACTATTGCAAGAGGTCAGCTGCATTTTCTTTAAAAATATTTTTATTATCTTTAAATAGTTGTATTGAGGGATGTCTATTCAAAATGTCAGTTTATAAGCATTTCTTTTATGATTCTCCCCAATTCTCACAACCCCACTCCACCCCCCCAGTTTTTCTAATTCCATTTTCACGTACATACATTGAATGTTATAACTGCATTCGCTCCTCTTTCTGTCTCCCCTGGTACTTCAAAGGAGTTATACCATTGGATTCTGTCCCTGGGTATACCATACTTGAGTTATAACTATGCATGTTTGTGTATAAATGTATATACGACTCTGCGTTTCAGCTTTCAGATATGACATTCGCTCAGCTCACAATTCCTTTTGGTGGAAGTTAATTGCAGATGCTCAGTTTTAAGAGCATCTGCCTAAGGACCCTTTTCCCATTTCTGTTTTGTCCCACAGTTACGACCAATGCCTCTGCTTTCTAAGCACATTCATTGCACTTAGGTCTGTCATTACAAGCATTATGTATTCCTCTACCATTGTGTTAACTCACATAAAACACACTGCCTTCTTTGCTCTCAGGGCTCAGAAATTTATACATATTTCCTGCTAAACTCTACTTTATCTCTGTACCTAGAATAGCAGTTTTCATTTAGAAGGGGGCCAAGTTTGATAAGTATATAAAATATCTATGAATATGGACATTGCATGTGTTTTATCAGTTCCAAGCAAAAGCTAGTAATGTTTGCTCTTGGTGTTTTCCCACAAACACTTCTTCTTTTGCATATTTTTAAAATTATCTTTAAGTAGTATATATAGGAATTGCCATTTAACAAAGCAGTTTATGAATATAGCTTGTTTAATGTCACTCCTTTCAACCTGTTCACCTATCCCTCCCATACTCACTCTTTCGTTCTTGATACTGACTCTACCCCTTTGGAGTACCTGATTCCTAAAGTTTTATTTTGCTGAACTTTGATTTTGCTTTTCTAAGAATTCACACTATTTGAGATATCCCCTGAATCTACCATATGTCAGTTAATACATTTGTATATACTTGCATAGCACCCAACGTATTTACTTACAAGTTTATAGGCTAAATCTACCTTCCATATATAAGGGAAAGCATGCATCCTTTGTCTATCTGGCCCTGACTTCACTGAATATAATTTTTCCAGGTCATTCCATTTTTTCCCTTTCTATCTATCTATCTATCTATCTATCTATCTATCTATCTATCTATCTATCTATCTATCTATCTATCTTTCTTTCTTTCTTTCTTTCTTTTTCTTTCTTTCTTTCTTTCCTTCTTTCTTTCTTTCTCTCTCTCTCCTTCCTTCCTTCTTTCCTTCCTTCCTTCTTTTTGTCAGTCATGGGACTTGAACTTTGGGCCTGGGTACTGTCTCAGCTCTTCAGCTCAAGGCTAGTGCTCTACCACTTGAGCCACAGCACCACTTCCAGTTTTCTTGTGGTTTATTGGCAACAAGAGTCTCACAAACTTTGCTGCCTGGGCTGGCTTTGAACCGTGATCCTCAGATCTCAACCTCCTGGGTAGCTAGGATTACAGGCATGAGCCACCAGCGCCCCAGCTCATTCCATTTCTTTACAGATGGTACCATATCATTCCTTCATATGGGTGAATACCACAGCAATATTTATTTGATGTTTTCTCTTTTTTCCCAGATATAAACTCTTCTCTTTTGCCTCCAGAATATTATAATGAGATTATCCCAAACTGAACCATTCTAAAATATACACAACAAAAAGATTCTAAAAGAGATTTATTTAGCTTGGGAAAGGGATGAAGTTGAAGATTTCTGATGCTAATAAGCAGATAGAAATTATTGTTTGGAGAGGCAAAGTAAGAGTATTGCTTCTTCAATTTCTCTGCATATGCTTTTTTTTAAAGCTATTGTAAAGGTGATGTATAGAGTGTTACAGTTGTATTAATCAGGTAATGAGTACATTTCCTTTTGAACAGCATCATCAACTCCATCATTTTCTCCATTTTCCCCCTCCCATCCCCTTTTCCCTCCAAGTTGTATAACTCATTTCCAACAGTGTCTAGTGAATATCTCTGGTGAATTGGTTCACCCTTTGTCCTACAGTTTCTGTGCTTCCGTTTCCCCTCTCTATGTGCTTTTCAAAACGTCTTTTTGCCCTGTCGGAGTTGGAGTTGTGGCTCACTGTGGTTGGAAATTAGGTCATCCCAGGGTTTGGATGAGTTTAAAATCTGTCAATTCAGGGCTCCTGAATACATAAAATGACTCTCAGATTCTTCCATCTATAAGAATAATTCTACACCATCATTCTAATAAGTTAAAAATAATTGTCCTCATAACAATAACTGTAAAAATGTGTACTTATTTTTAAAGTTGGAGCTAAAATGCAAAAGAAAAAAGAATTAAATCCAGGGATAGAATGAGATATGAGCAAGGGGTAGTGAAATCAAACACCAGGCAGTTTATTGGTTACACTGTGGCCAAAACTAGGAGAAGGTAGGCAAAATACACGGAAGCATATCATTACAAGGAGGAAGAAAGTGAAACAAGAAAGAAAAGAGAAAGAGAGAGAGAGGAAAAAACTGTGAAGAGCTAACCTGTGTGCATGCAATACCACATGCCATTAGCTGTTGGAAAAAAATAGACATATCCCACAAAACCCCAGTGCATAGTAACCGACATAAATATTTTCTACAAAGATCTGCTCTATCCTTGGTTTAGGTCTGTTTATGATTGATGACAGGGAATTTTGGCTCCAAAGAACAGCTAGGCTGGTTTAATTTCCTAGATACAATTTAATTCTTTTTAGAGGCTGTGATTCTGAACTAGGTAATATCAACAATGGACTTGGCCAATGGAGTAGGAAGACAACTACTTTCTCTCCAAGTTTCTGTTCAGGTGGGATCAGAACTTTGTATTGACTGTTCATCACTCTTTTCTTCTCCTGTTTGCTTTCCATTGAACAAAGGTATACAAAGATCAACTGTACTTTTCATTATTTTATTTTTTTCCTACAGTCTGATTTATAGTAATCAGAAAATACTTAGATCTTACCTTGTGTTAGGACTTATGCTTAAAGAACTGGAAGTTGTTAGGCATACACATTTTAATTCTGAAAATGAGCTAATCAGGGCATTTTGTCTCATTCACACCTCTCCTACAGTTACATTTTACAAAGGAAAAATATGAAGTTTAGAAAACTTGATGATTTTACTCCAAGTCATAAGCCAATAAATTAGCAGAGCGTAGAGTTGTGTGCAAGTCTGATGGACTCCAGCATGCATGTTGTTTCTTATTGTGCCATCTATAGATATTTTGGTCTTAAATGGAACACAAATCCTTGTGTAAAGCATCAGCAAGTATTATCTGAAGCTCTTTAACATTTGGTATTTAAAAAATTGCCCTTACAAAGCCTTTCATCAAAAAATCAGTAACTAACGTTTAACATAGTTTACAATTAGTTCTCAAAATACTTGACAAATGCCTTCTCATTTCATCCTTCTCACAACAAGTGAAATGAAACAGACTTAGGCAAGGTTGTGTTGCACTGCCAGCTGTGCTCTACACCTCAGTGGCTTTACACAAGCACAGTTTGTTTCTCCCCCATAGTCTGTATCAGGGGATGCAGGCAAGTCTTTCTGTTAATGTAGGAAGCCAGGATGCTTCTACTTTGTGGTTATGCCATCTCAGCAAACAATTCTTTGATTGCTACCAAGTATAAGGCATCAACACTTGCTATTCCAATTGACCTATGGGAAAAAACACTTGTCCTAACCTATTGGCTAGAAGTAATCACATGGACTCAGACTAACTTCCTGGAACTCTGTGAAGTCTCTATACATTCCCAAGAAAGAAAAAAGAGCCAAGTGTGGCAATTTAGTAATTTCTGCCTGTAATATTTTCTCCATCTTACAAAAAAAAATCTACCCTTACCCTTTTCTGAAATGTTGGGATTGTATAGTAATCCAGACTTATTTATAACCTACCATATGAAAGTTCATGTAGCACAGTTCATTCCTCTCCTTCAAAGACAATGTTAATATCCTTGAGGGACCATCCTGGGATCATTCAAAATTACCACTCCCTTTGTCATCTCCTCTTCTTCCTTTTGATTGTTTTTTGGTTCTTATCCAGGATCCAAAAATGTCTTATCATTACCACTTGTTTTCAGATAGTCTAGTTAGGGGTTGCCTGGATCTTCACTCGTCCACAAAATAAATTAAATGTTGATGTTCTATTAGCTTCACACAGTGTAATATGCTATGTGTATGCAATTTAACTATGGTAAGGTAGAAGCCAGAGAGCTGGAAAAAATATACATGTACATGTGAAACATATGGCTATGTGTCATTAGCTTAAAAATAGCCCACGATAGTAAAAAAAAAAAAAAAGGATGGATAAGCATAAAGAGTATAAAGAGAGAAAGAATTCTGTCTTCCCACATATAGAAAGAGAAGGAGTACATGACTTTTTTTTTCTTTCTTTCCTTTTGCCATGAGCCACAGCATCATTGCTGGCTTATGTGGTGTTGAGGAATCAAACACAGGGCCTCATGCATGCAAGGCAAGAGCTCTACCACTGAGCCACCTTCCCAGGTCCCATAGTTTCCCTTATTTGCAATATCTAGTATATGTATGAGTCAAGCAGAAAAGGTCAGATAAGGTGATGTTAGGAAACTGAACCCTAAGATATGTATTTAAATTTTTTTCTTTCATGCATTTGTTTCTAATGCAATTATAAAATGATTTCTTTGTTGCTTTGTATGTCCCTCCCCCACAGTATAACTCCTGCTTTCACTGTATTTGATGTAGGTATAATTTGTGGAGGGGAAAGGGAAAAACAAGTCGTTTAAATAAGGATACAGGTGGACCCGTTGCAACAATGAGAAGTACAAGTTGTCATGTCGAAAGCGAACTTTACAACTTTGGTGGGGGGGAGAGGATTGGAGGGGGGGGCGGAGGGAGGCTGGGAAGCTTGATAAGAAGTGTACTCACTATCTTGCCCATGTAATTGTAACCCCTCTGTACAGTATTTTCACAATAAAAAAATAAAAAAAGAAATAATGTTCAGCAAAACAAAAAAAAAGGAGGACCAGTGATTTGAAGAAACTTAACTAAGCTCACAGAACCACATTTGTGGGTGATGTAGTGATCATGGTGTCACCCACATTTGTAGTGATTATAATGGGGCAGATGACATTTAGAGCCAAGACCTAGCAATTCTGGATATGTTTCATATTCTAGAAGAACTATAGTTTATCATTAAACTCCCCAACAGGATTATTGGTGGAAAAATTAAAGAAGAGTATCTATATTATGTAGACATTTTATTAAAGTTTCTACCACTTATTTACATATTCATCTCTAATGATTCAATTTCATCTATACACTTTTTGTTTTCAGCATATATTTGTTGAGCACTTACTTTATACAGTATTTTAGGTACTAGGGATATGGTACTCACTGAAACAAATGGCCTTTTTTTCTGCCAAAAATGACATTCATAACATCCCCCAAAATGTCCAGTTCATCTCTCCCACCCAACTGTGTCTTAGTTCACACATGAAGTACCGCTGCTTGGTGACAGGTGTCACTTAGTATCTCCTCTCTTCCATCCACACCAGGGCACTGACATTTCCCCTAACTTGAAAAAAATCCAGGAATTCCCAGAGTTAACACAGGGGTAAACACAGTTAGACTTCTTTAAAGTAAAGAGAGGCATGTTTTGCTCATGAAGTAGTGGAAAACCTGACATCATGTTTAAACTTAATACAAATACAGTCAGATTTTTCAAGTTAAAAACTAAAATCTTAGATACACACAAAAAGTGTTATCCCTATTGCTACTGTGCTCTGAGATGAAGAAGAATGTTGAAATGTGTGTGTGTGTGTGTGTGTGTGTGTGTGTGTGTGTGTGTGTGTGTGTGTGTGTGCGCGCGTGCGTGTGTCCTTTAGATCACTGAAGATTTACTCCCTAGGAACTACTGAATTATAATATGGTTGGAAAAATCAGGCAAGATGGACTAATCTGAGATTAGGGCTATCATTGAGTGGTTTAAAAGTTTTCCCTACATATGTCGAGATTATAAGTAAACTGTAACTACAAAACACCAAAGTTTCTCTCCTCTTTGTCTCTGGTGTATACTTTTTCATATGTGTGTGTGTGTGTGTGTGTGTGTGTGTGTGTGTGTGTGTGTGTGTGTGTGCACATTTCAGATATATGACTTCTAAGTTACCCTAGTTAAATAGCAAGCTAGGTGAAGGCATTTCTGAAAAACATTACAAAAAGAAAAACAAAAATGAGTGGATTTGATTTTTTTATTTATTTAATTTTTTATTTAATTTTTAAATTTGCAGGAAAGTAACTCTTCAAAGAATCTTTTTAAAGCAAGAAGTCTAGTGATGAATTTATAACATCATTTCTCATGGTAAAGAAATTATGGACACATTTGGGGAGTTGATTCATTTTAAATTATATCTTTTGCTTACCTTTTCTTTTTTCTTTTTAAGCTAATTTCTCTCTTCTTTCTCTTCATGGCCATTCATTTCGACTTCAGTGAACTTGGGAAATTATTTTTGTGAATCTGCTATAAGACAGCCGGTGTTCAATCTTGGAAGTCAAGTTCTCACAATGTTACCAAACATGAAACTTTGAGACATTACTGTGATGGGAGAGTGCCAAGATGTTAGAAAGAAGAGCTGTCTAATGCTAACAAGGAACCTGACACTATTGCACAGAATAGATGTAACTCATTTTGTGTTCTGTGGGAGGAGTGGGTCTCTCTGGCAGAGAGTAGCATGGGAGTGAACCACTGCAGAACACTGAAACTCACAGTTCATACAAGTCAGAAAATGCATGATGGCTGGAAATCACAGCAAGACTCAGTGGAAAGTGAGGTCACAGGAAGAATGGGCATCAAGGGCATGGCAGGCTGAATGGAGAATGTCTCAGTTGTGACTCGGAGTGTTTCTCAAAGTCTCTCCATCCTCCAACCTATAAAATTAAAGCAGCCCAAACTGGCTCT
The DNA here is from genome assembly GCF_024711535.1 of Dipodomys merriami. Taxonomy (NCBI): domain Eukaryota; kingdom Metazoa; phylum Chordata; class Mammalia; order Rodentia; family Heteromyidae; genus Dipodomys; species Dipodomys merriami. Next base: position 30,767,953 of record NW_027202382.1, read on the forward strand.
GTATGAAGACAGGAGAAATTAATGTGGTGTGTCCATTGACTCTCAAGCGATGGATTACTTGGAGAGTTTTGTGGCATCATAGGGAATTTCCATCATTTCATTCAGGAGGATGATTAACTGGGCTCTAGTGAGTTCCTTCTAGAGAACTCAAGTCTGAGGTTGTGGAAAAGAACTAAAAAATATTTAGTACATCTCCTTCAAGGCAACACATTGCTAGATCACTAAGGATATATGGGTACTCCCCTCTGCACAGAGAGACTCTGTTCGTACTTCCAGGAACCTCAAAACCCAAGAAACATAACAGAGAAGACAGAATGCTATTTGTTGAGTTACTACCTTATATGTGGAAGTTGCTATGCTTACAGCAGGGCAGGTCCATGTTAACACTGTATCGTCTACCAAGAAAATTCAATTTCCTACTACCTCATGATGTACTGCCTAAAGAATGAACATGAACCAATAGTAATGTAGAAAAAATTACAATAGCAGGGGGGAAAGGGAGGTTTGGAGAAAGTTGCCTCTAGAGTGATTTTAATTAGACAAGAAACCCTATAGTTATTTAACATCTTGTATGACCCTTTTAAAGCCTAGTGTATTATAAATAAAATTCCAGTAACTTCACAGTGATTCACCGGCCTAGACATGTTTATCTTCATTTTACAACCAAGGAGAGTTGAAAGTGGTTGACGTTACCTTTATAAATGTGATCATTGCAAAGTGGGCAATGATGCTTCCAGATTACCATGTGGAGATGACTCAAGGTACAGATAATGGGTTTTCAGAGTATTCCTGTGAACATATACCCCTGCTCGCTGGCTTGAAATCCTCTGGCACCAGTTACATGACTGGAACTTGTTTATAATCACTCCTGTTTGGTTTGTTTTTTGAACATTTGTAATAACTTGAAATAAATAATATTAGCCCATGCACCACCATATTGTGCTTGCCAGAGAATACATTAACAGTAATCTATTTCTCTAAGCATGATTTACTCTCAGATTTTCCATCATCTCTGGTATTAAAGAAGAGATGAAGTATGTCAACATGTGACCAGACGGTGTGTAAATGACCATGGTTTGAAGATCTGTCACTTGCAATGTGAACAGAGCCATGAGTAGCCTTAGCAAACAATAAATAAATAAATAAATGAGATTATGAATAATGCTTGACCTGACATTTCCCTTGTGGGGACTTCTGTAATGTGGTCCAGCTGTCAAATGGGATGCTCCATTGAGTTCTAAGGGAAAACAACAATCTATTTTTTTTTATAATTGATATTGTGAGTTAAGATCCACGGATGGATGCCATTTGTTTTTGTGCTTTACAAAAATTCAAACCAGATTACTTTATATGAGAGCCACAGAAAAACAATCTCTCCCCCACCCCTTGCCAGCCCTCATCTTTCTTCCTCCTGACAGATCTATTCTTTTGTTCTCAAAATACAGGTTGGAAATGGAAACTGTTGAGTATTTCTAATTGTGGCTGCATGCTGAAAAACTTTTGTATGTGATCCTGAATTCTTTTAATCAGTGTGTAGGGTTTGAATAAATTCTAGGGTTATTCTGTGCCTCAAAGCTCAGTTGTAAGGATGGAGGCCTCAGGGTTATATTTGAGAGGAAGCGGAATGGCTCCCCTCCAATAACAGGAGAGACAAAGCTGAGATTTATGGTGGGAGATAGAATGCCTGCACTCTACTCTGTTTCTGAGCTTTTGGAGCTGTTACCAGACAGACAGACAGACAGACAGACAGACAGACAGACAGACAGACAGATAGATTAAAAAGGAGTTTTGAAGAATGACTTTGTTTTCTTCTGGTCTCAGCCTCCAAAGTAACTAGAATGTAAGGTGTAATACACCAAGCCTGACTAGATTGGTTGCTTTCTAAACGGTTGAATTCTGATACCTATTTATAGACTCTAGAAGCTCTGCTACACATATGTGTAGAATGTATATTTCTCTCAATCTTAACTTCACTCTTTTATTTCCTCTATGTTCCTTTTATTTTAAATTCCTCCATCTGGTGCTCAAATTCCATTATTATGAGAGCAAACATCCTTGCTTTGTTCTCCACCTTGGTGAGGGTCTTAGTCTTCCATTCAGAAAATTTTAACTGTAGAGGTTTTGTTTTATGGGTATTTGTCATCATTTGGGCAATTCTCTCTTTTCTAAAATGTATTTTCTCCATTAACAGATGTGCTCATATATGATCATATTTTTCTTCTTTTATGGTAGGTTACAATGAATGATTTGTGAAGATTTTTCTCCTGCCTTCAAAAAATACATTATATTTTACATTTAAACACACAATATAGTTTACATTAGCTTAAACAAAGGTGTAATATTTAGACTGAGAATTTATTTTGTTGTTTTTATTGTTGCTTGCTTACTATAATTTGTTGATAAAGTTATCCTTCCCCATTGAAGGCAATATCAGCTACCTAAAATAAATTGTTTTCATCCATATTATGTTCTTGAAAGAAATTTAAAAGATTTTATATTATTCCCTCCTTTAATGTTTGGTAGACCTCTCCAATAAACAGTATGGGCTTATAATTTTCTCTTTTTTTCATGGGCTTTTAATTATAAATTTAAATTTCTGAATAAAGATCTATACAAATTATCAATCTCAGATGAGTATCAGTGGTTCACACCTGTATTTCTAGCTATTCATGGTATTGAAACTAGAGGATCACAGTTTAAAAAACAGTCTGGGGAGAATAATCCATGAGTCTTCATGTCCAATTAACCAGCAAAATGTTAAACTGTCCTTGTTTCAGCTTGTCGTTATTTGCAACAATGATGCCCACAGGACAGTATATTGGAAACGAACTCTACAACTTTGGGTGGTGGGATGGGGTGGGGAGGAGTGTGGGAGGTGGGGGAGGGAAGGGCTAGTGGGACAACAACAAGGGAAGTGGTAACAATGATGGACAAGTCATGTACTCATCGCTTACTAATGTAACTGTAACCCTCTGTACAGCATCTTTATCATAAAATAAAAATTAAAAACAAAGAATATACAGGGAGCTCAAAAACCCTGCATTCTCAATGAAAAAATAAGTTAAACTGAAGGCTCAAATAGTAGAGCACCATCCATAAGCAAGCAAGTTGAGCAAGAACACAAATACTTGAGTTCTGGCCATGGTTCTGCCACACACACACACACACACACACACACGCACACACACACACACACACACACACACACACACACACACACACACACACACACACACACACAAAACCAAACAACCAAAAACCAAAAACAGATGATCAATTTCATTTGTATTTTGCTATCTATTATGTCTGGACTGTCATATTCACTGGTCTAGGGTTGTTGAACATTTCCTCGACATCTTTTATTTTTCTTTATGTCTGAAAGTTACGTAGTTTCATCTCTTACATCACACAAGGTAATAGTAATTTGTACCTTCTCTCTCTCCCCCCCCCCTCAATTATTTTGCCAAACCCATTGCAGGCTTGCCTACTTTATTGAACATTTGAATGAATCAACGTTGAAGAACTGACTTTTTGTAATTTTTCTGTTTCAATTTCATTGATTTTTTCTTATCTTCTTAATTCCTTTCTCTTGTTTATCTTGGCTTTACTTTGATATTTTCTCTTCTGTAGTGTACACACTTAATAATGTAACTTTTCTTCTTTCACCAAAAATCTGCCCCAAATTTTAACAGGTTGTGTTTTCATTTTCATTAACTTCAATGATTTTTTTTTCTGGTAAAACATCATATTTAACTCATTATTAGGAAGAATAATATTCCCAGTTGCAAAGAAATTGATAGACCTGGAAAAAATTATGTTAAGTGAAGTAAGGCAGGCCAGAGAAACACGTTTACTCTCATATGTGAAAGCTAGAACTAATACAAGTAAACACATAAAGAGTTGTATTCAAGTGTACACAAATGTATTAACCAAAGTATGGTATTTGTAAAGGAAAATTTAAGCAATGTATTTCCTTAGAAAAATAAATTCACAGACTAACAAAGTAAATTCTAGGAAACTATCACATGAAATGTGTGTGGAGGGAGGTCAAGAAGTCAGCGATACTGCAGTTATAACATTCAGCATATATCCTATGAAATTAAGAAAATTGAGGGTGGGGATAAAGTTGGGATGGGTGAGGAGAGCAATGAAAGAGTGACATTGATCAAGATGCTTTGTACTTATAACACTGATTTGTTGACCAGCAACTCCTTTGTACAGCTACATAAGGAAAATAAAATACTAAAAAATAAAAACAGTAGAAGAAAAATATGGAATTGTATGTTTTTTAGTACATTTTGCTTCACACATTTTTCAGGCATATGACTTGATGCATATATACTTAGGACAGCTATATCATCTTGGTGCATTGAGGCTTTGCTTTGAAGTCTACTTTTTGTTTTACATTTATAAAGCCAGTTGCATTGTCCTTCAGTTAATAGCTGCATGATATAACTATTCCATTCTTTTGATTTCAACCGGATTCCATAGTAATAGTAGTTTCTTGTTGATAACAAGTAACTGGAACATGTATTTTGAAAAGAGCTGTCCCAGTACTTGTCTTTCCGTTTATGTATTTTGACCACCTAATACTTAAGCTAATTATTTATTTGTTATTTATATTTTCTGTTTACACTATTTTCTTTTCTTTATAATTCTATGAGTTAGCTAGAATTGCAACTTAATGTAATTTCAGTGTTTCTGAGTGTTTCTCTTTGTTTCTACATATTGTGTTCCATGTACATAGTTGATTATAGTCTATTTACCAGCTAACTATTCAAATCTTTTCTCCCTTATATCCACATCACACTCTCTTTTTATACTTGTTGCCTATATTTCCTACATAAATTTAGAAGTACATTGCATGGTCTTATAAAAATTTTGTTTCAACTGTTAAACATAATTTATTAAAACTCAAACAAAGAAGGAAACTTACTCTATAGACTTATCTATAATTTTTTTACCATATTCTTTCTTCCTTACACACACACACACACACACACACACACACACACACACACACACACATCAGGTTTTTAATCACAAGACAGATGACATAACAAAAAATGGAAGCAAATGATTAGGATTTCTCATTTTTGTTTTTATTTATTTTTGTCTCATAGATCCAGAGATTTTAGTCCATGGTTTGTTTTCATTTCTTCAGCATTTACGCATTGAGTCTGACAATATCCCACTGGTAATAATGATGACAAGAAGTCCAGACATCCCCATTATCTCTAGAGCCACAAATGAGATGCATCATTACTGGGTAGCTCAGATGACTTCTTACAACTTAGCTTTCTATGACACCATCTTAGTCTTTGGCATGGGGAACAATTTATAAAGATGGACATCTAAACTGTTCCTTACTTGGAATTTTTGCTGTCAATATAGATGGTCACATTGGTTCTGTGATTTGAATATAGTTGTTTGGTTATTGCCTAAAATTTTTATGTGTGGCTAAACTATCCCTTTCCTGATCTGTAGCTTGCCAAAAAGAAGATTTTGTTCATTTTGTTGTTACTGTCATTCATTGGCATTTACAGGTTATTTTTCTCTGTCTCTTAGATACATGAGAAAAATGAAATTGAGAAACCCAGAATTCAATTGTTCTTCAGATCCCTGAATTACTAGTTGGTCTGACTTCTTCATTTCAGTTTCATGAGTATTTTTATGTGTTTATATATAATGTTGAGAAATCTTAATCAGGCTTACTAGTAGAAAAATGGTTCTACTCCATCTCTCTTTTTTCATTCTAATCTTTAAAAAATTTTATTGTAAAAGTGGTATACAACAGAGGGGTTATAGTTATGTAACTCAGGTATTAAGTACACTTCTTTTTGAACAGCCCCCCCCAACATATTTTCTCCCCACTTTTTCCTTCCAGGCCTCCCTCCCCCACCAAGTCGTATAGTTGATGTCCGATGTAGTATCTAGTGAGTATCACTGCTGAATTTGGTCACCCTTTGTCTAACCATTTCTGTGCCTCCCCTTTACCTCCCAAATAAGATAAACTTACATGCAAGACAAAAGGTACAGAAATAAAAATAAAAACAGCAACAAAAGGGGAAAAAGAAAGAAAGAAAAAAGAACCACAAAAAGTAAAATAAAAAACCTCTTATTTCCATTTCTTGGAGTTCATTTGATATACATTGTTTTATATGATCATATGCACATAGTTATTGAACCCTTGTGATCCTTTCCTAAGACTATCCTCCTTGGGTCTCACTGTGTGAATGTTTAGAGTCTTGTTTAGTTTATCATGTCCAAGTATAATTTTTTGCCTTTTACTATCCATTGGGTTTACATGTAGATTTATAGGCATATTGTAATTATTTCAAATGAGGGAAACCCTGCAACCTATGTTTCTTTGGTTCTGCCTTACTTAACTTGATACAATTTTTTCCAAGTCTTTCCATTTCCTTGCAAATGTTACAATGTCATTCTTCCTAATGGAAGCATTAGAATTCCATTGTGTACATATACCACATTTTCTTGATCCATTCATCCACTGGGGGACATCTAGATTGATTCTATATCTTAACTATAGTATATAATGCTGCAATGAACATGGTTGTGCTTGTGGCTTTAGTGTGGCATGATTTGTAGTTAACTGGATAAATGCCCAGAAGTAGGAATGTTGGGTCATAGGGAAACTCTTATGTGTAGTCTTTTGAGGACCCTCCATACTGCTTTCCAGGCTACTCCATCTTTCTTGTGGTAAAAGTCTTTTATAATCATTTAAAATCACTACTTTAATATTGATTACCTCCACACACTCTATAGTATTCATATATCTGTATATATATATATATATATGCATACATATATGTAATTTTACTTGTTCCTTAATGAACAATGAGTAAGGTACCATTATGTCAATTCACGACTGAACTCTAACCTCAGAGAGTAGCTAAGCAAATGAAAAGTTCAGGATTTAGGCCAGCTCCTCTTACATTTTTCTCTAATATGTAGACACATTTTATAATCACATTGTTATCTTTCCTGTTACCAGGATTGCTGATCTGCATCTGCGAGGAAAGGAGTACTGTTGATGACTAACAACATTTCTAAAAGAGAATCATAAAATAGAGGGAAATTCAGGAGTTTGAGAATCTGAAGAATGAATGAGCGTAGTAGTAGAAAGAAAAGATGGGTTCTTTCACATATTTTAATAACTCTCACATGGTTGAGTCATTTGAACTGTTCTCAGGGTCTCAAGAAAACATGACCAGGACTAATGATCACATATTACAAGGAAACAAGTTTAGCTTCATTACAGGGAAGAACAGTTACAGATGTATGAAATAAAGACATATGTCTTTGTTGATAATGAATGCCAGTTTATGAATGCATTCAAGCAGAATGTTTCTTTGTTGAGAAATGAGCAATTGTTAGGCAGAGACAATCATAAAGTCCCTTCTAATGCTTACTCTCCTTATTTAATTGACTTCTGAGTGCCTGCTATATAACATTAGATAAATTACTTCTCTCTAAACTTTACATTCTTTTTTATAGCATAGGATTATAAAAAGTAACTGTAACCATTATATGGAATCATGGGTGGTGCCATGTTTATACTAAACTTTAGTAGTGATAATGCTAATAATTCAATTGTCAGTTCCAAGCAGAATATTTCAAGGTGAAGATAGATTGAAACATTGGTGAATAGTCTTACATGATAAGCTGGATAGTAATTACAAAGCTTACTCTTCCAACCTAGCAATGAAAAGTATATTATTCTACAGCTGAGAGGAAAGTATTGAAACTTGAGATGTGCTTGGTATTTATCCTTGCACAGAGCAAGTATACAACAGATGACATTCACTTTGTATCACCCCTTTTGTATCATTCATGATGCTAACTCAAGTTAGATGGAAACATTGTCACCTCCAGCTACCTGAGAGGCAAAGACAGAAAGACTTTTCCATAGTTGTCTACCATTGACAACTTTGAAGAGGGCTGCACTTGTGTTCTATGACTAGACATATTTTATACACATGAGAAGCTGGGACTTCATAAAGAACCTCTATGTAGGAGGCAGGCCTGAAACCTGTAGTGGTTAAAAGGATAGAAAGGTTCAAAATGTCTGGAAAATATTTCATCATTACAAGTGATCTAACTGAGAAAGTGTCTGTTTGGAGCCAACCCCTATTCACAAATGTACTGAAGTAAGTAATGTTAACATCTCCCCCACAGGGTCAGGAATTTTGAGAAGCAGTGCTGGAAATAGCTAATTCATCTAAGAAAGTGAGATTCCACAGGGGTGGGCAGTAGTCCATGGAATCACTTCTCCTAAAGCTGGAACAAAGAAAAATGATGTCTGGCTGGACCACAGGTTTCCATTGGCCTGATATTAAGAATTTTCTTTAAGGAGGACTTTATTCTTATCATAAAAGGACATTTTAGTACACACACACAGACACACAGACCCAGACCCAGACACACACACAGACACACACAGACACACACAGACACACACAGACACACACACAGACACACACACACACACACACACACACACACACACACACACACACACACACACACACACAGGAAACCAGGCTTTCTTGGATCTTTAAGTCCAGGTAACTGGAAAACTATTATCTTCAATCATTGTGAGAAAATGTCCCTTTGACTCATTCTCTCTGGGACCCAGTGGTGTGCAATCTGTACTATTCACCATGGTATTCCAATGTGGATTATAACCAATCCTCCTTCAGACATGGAATTATAAAGAAAATAGATGACAACACAAGAGAGAATAAAATGCAGTAGTTTCTAAAAGTACAACAAAAGCCATGGAAATGGAGAACATGAAGAAATTTTCATTTGCTTTCATGTGGAAAGTTCATTAGCTATGGGCCTCTGCTTCTCTCGAGCTGGGGTAGCTGGGAAGGAAAGCACATACTTGTGAAGACTTCTCCTTTCTTTCCACTACTCTGCCTTTTGCTTTCATCACTCACTAGGATGTTTTCCAGATTTTTTCTAGCCTCAATTTGAACCCATATCTCTCAGGACACCTCTCTGGTTATCTTTCACAAATCTTCATCCATATCATCTCCTGTCTGGCAAATAGGTATATGTTCTGATTTTAATAGCATCCACCAAACACCTCTAGACTCATTTTTTTCCTTTAGAAAACATCAAGATTACAAGTCACAGAGTGCTAAGGGCTTATATCAGAGCCTTTGTGATATGTTTGGTGACAGTGGGGATCAAATACAAAAAACAGAGCTAGAAATTTGTTATAAGCAGCAAGATGTATTTTATTCTTATATAGATAGAAGTGGGAGAGATTGCAGTATATACCGCTTCAATTCCAACATGAAAAAGGTGACCGTGGTCATTTATAAAGAGAGAAAGGAGAGAAACTAAAGATACGGTGTCTTTTGAGCTCTATAACTTGGGAGGGAAGGGAGGAAAAGGGGAGCTAGGGAGGTAAGGGATGGCCAGGGGAAAAACAAAGGAGGGAGTAACAATTCTCAAGAGGAAATGTACTCATTACCTTACTCATGTAACTGTAACCCCTCTGTACAATATCTTTATTATTGTAAAGATTGTATATATATATATATATATATATATATATATATATATAATAAAATAAAGATACCATGGAACATTGAAAAAAGGTGGAACAAGAAAAAGAGAGAATGTCCATGTAGAAATGGAAAATTATACAAAGCATAATGGGTAATTAATGATTGAAAATGGATTGGGACAATGACATCTTAAGGTTTGGTAACTGGAGTAAATCTCAGCACAAGAGCTGTGATCACCTTTGGACACAAATCCCAGTACAGATGGAAACCAGGCTAGTTTGGCCATGTGGTCCTAATACCTTGGGAGAAAGAACATAGTAGTTCATAGTTCACAGATAAAAAGACAGAAAATAGACAAGGGTAAAGACATTTCATGGTAGGGAGAAAAATGTCACAACAATATCTACAGTCTAGTCTCTGGAATCTCTTGTCTTACTAGAAAAAAGGGATCTTGCAGATGTGCCTATGTGTAAAAATTCTAGTTAAGTATGTATTGTGTTATATCATGAGTCCCAATGAAATCATAGAAGTCTTTATATGAGGAAGATATCACAGCAGGAACAAGGTCAGAGAGAGTGTGTGTGTTTGCCAGAGAAAAGAGACTGAGACAGAGAAATATAGAGACAAAAGCAGAGGGACACAAAGAGAAAGAGAGAGACAGAGACAGAGACAGAGACAGCCAGATTAGAAGGAGCTCTTCAATTGGCCCTAAACATAGGGAAGGGGCCAGGACCAAGGAGTAAGAGCATTTTCCAAAAGTCTGACTTGGAACGAAAACACAATGAACTCAGCATGGTGGCACACACCTCTAATACTCTCAGGTCTGTAGGAGGCAAAAATGAGAAGACCCTGTCTGAGACAGGCCTGTACAAAACAACAACAAACCAAAAAGACCTTATCTGAAAAATAAACTAAAGCAAAACACACTGGAGACATGGATCAAATAGTAGAGTGTCTGCCTATTAGGCATAAGGCACTGAGTTGAATCCCAATGCTGACACAGAGAGAGAGACAGAGAGACAGAGAAACAGACAGAGACAGAGATAGATAGATTCTCCCCTGGAGCCTGTATCAGGAACAGAGCCATAATTCTACCTTGATTTCAATTCTATAATACTTCAAACTTCTATGCCCATAACAGCAAACTCATTATTTACATTGCCTTAAGCCACTATTGTGTGCATTTGTATATGTGTGTGTGTGTGTGTGTGTGTGTGTGTGAGCAGACATTTGTGTTAGCAATGAATACGATGGTCCAGTTGCTCATTTCACCCTTCATCCCAGGACTTGGCATGCCATCCCAGGTCTGGAATGGCTGAAGATGCCAGCCCCAGGGGCTGAAGGGCACTGGTGTGCTGGAACTTGTTTCCAGAAGCACAGTTGTTGGTAGAGTGGGAACATGTTAGTATTCATTTCTGAAGAATGCCACGGCATTTGCCATGCTGCTTGCGGTTTCAGCATTAGCTATCTTAATGTAATCATTGTTTTATCGTTTGATCGCATTTCCTTGGTGAGTCCAATGACTCCCAAGCTAATTGACATTTAAAGACTTGAGGGCACGCTCCCTTTTGGCTCCCTGAAACAGGAAAAGATTGAGGTGATTAGCCCAGGCGGACACTCATTTCTTAGCTGTTTCGGTCGTCTTTTCACATCTGTCAATGATTTCTATTCCAAAAGCAATATTGGCCAGGCCACTGGAAGAATGTGTTAGTATTTTCAGACAGATTGCAAACTACCAGTAAAATTCATGGAGCAACCCTGTTACTAAAGCCAGGGGAGATGATCATTCTTTTACTCCTGGGAAATCTTATGTTCCCTCCAATGTTAACTTCTCACCTCTGCTGGGCAGGTTAATGTGGTCAGTACTCAGGACAGAAAGTACTAGAAACATAGCTACGCATATTTTATCACCCCATGGAATCCTACTTCTAAGTAGATATCAACAGAACTCATCTTTTCACATTGATGTAACTGAGTTATCAACTCTGGTTTTAAGTAAGATGGAAGGAAGCAATTAACCACCCTGATAATAATAGCTGCTGGGAATAAAGGGCAATTTATGTGCCAGAAACTGTGCTAAGAAATTCTACATTTATTTAAATTATTCTGAGTTTTCCTGTACTCACTCTGGCCTTGGTACATTACTGATTGAGTCATATTGGACTTGGGAAGTCAGAAGCTACAATTCCTAACAACCAGAGGCTTTTTTAGGGAAGTAATCTATACTCATTTGCTCTCTCTGTCCTGAGAATCAGGGTCACTTTCTTATTACAGAACGTGACTGTCATATAGGATGGGTGGTGTTGAATGTTTATTAAAAAGCCTAAGTGTATTTGTGTGCACAGTCATAATTTGAAATAGTTTTGTGGATTAGACTTCTCAAATACATGGCGAATATATTCTGAGATTACAGTACCTAATTTTGCTGTGTATACTTATTCATTCAGTTATCAATGCAACACACTTTTATCAGTGTCTTAGGCACACTAAGTATTGGGAATGTAAAGTAGACCTGATTCTTCCTTGACATAAATTTTATATTCTCAAGGAAAAGCTGGCAACAGCAACAACAAAAATCAGCTATAAAATGCAGGTTGGACATTCATTCCTAACTTGAAAATCTGGAAGCTGAAATATTCTAAAATCCAAAACTTTGGTACACTTATATTTTTGTTTTGAATTGGTATGTATCTTAATAATAATACAAGAGAGTTTCATTGTGATGATAGCATAGAGGTAAACAGTGTACTCTGAGTAAGTTTACACCTTCCTTTATGTTTACTTTCCATTCCTCTCTCCCTTTTTAAAACAGTAGTTAGTGTGTTTCATTACCATGTCTCCTTATGTGCATGTGCACACACACATACATATATACATCCACACATATATGTAATATACTTTGATCTTCTGCACCCCTTGGTATTATTTCTTTTTCCTCATCCCACATTCATAGACTCCCTTCAAATAGATCCCCTTATATACTCATATCCTGCTATTATTAAAATAATCAAAAATCAGCCGCAGCATTATCATCAGGTTTACATTCCACAAATCTAGATTGAAAACACATGATATTTGCATTTTAAGCTTTGTTTGTCTCACCCAACATGATGATTTCTGATTCCATCCATTTTTTCTGCAAATGACATGATTTTATTTTACTTTCTGAGTGAGTGATGCTCCATGGCATATGTGTGTTTATACAGAATGTTATATATTATATTAGACATTATAATATATATCATATATTATATGTAACATGGTATATATATATATATGTATATATATATGTATGTATACACACCAAGTTTTCTTTATCTTTCATTGGACAAGGTTTTTGAGTTCTGACATGACTACATGAGGAGAAAATTCCATATGTGACTTTACATGAAGGGTCACAGTGAAAACACAGGCTGATTAAAATAGTATGAAAGTACTTTCTATAAGATGATTTCTTTGTTGCTTTGTATGTTCCTCCCCCACTGTATAACCCCTGATTTCACTGTATTTGATATCGACATAATTTGTGGAGGGGAAGGGAAAAAACAAATCGTTTAAATAGGGATACAGGTGGACCCATTGCAACAATGAGATGTATAAGTCGTTATGTTGAAAACAAACTTTACAACTTTGGTGCATATATATACATATACATATATAGATATAGATATATAATGGAATTCTATGCCTCCATAAGAAAGAATGATACTGCCCAATTTGTTAGGAAATGGAAAGACTTGGAAAGAAATTATATTAAGTGAAGTAAGCCAGACCCAAAGAAACATAGGTCCCATGGTTTTCCTTATTTGCAATAACTAGTTTACATCTAGGATAATCTTAGCAAACAAACAGATGATGATTATTATTATGCAGGAAAATCAAGCAGGGAAGGGCATAAAGAGACACAATCCCTGTCATTTAAGAGTGGTTTCTCTTAGCTAGTGATCTTTGAACAGAACCAAAGGAAGGAAGAGCAGCTTGCCATGTTTCTCTGGGAGAGAAACAGGCTGAGAAGGAACATTTGCAAAGGCACACCAGATATTTTGGGGAGAAATATCTAAGGCCTCTTCAGTTGTTGGTTGGGTTGTCCATATTCTCTTATAAGAAATTCATAGTAGAAATACTCACAGAAGGTAGAAAAGGTGAACAGTTAAACAAACTTCCACCCTCTAACTTGAAATCTTTTTCCTAAAGTTAATAAAATACCTTAGAGAGCCCACGAAGAAGTCAGCTCCTTTGGACTCTGGGTTTCTGTCATGACAGGCAAGAGGACTCATTCTAGGCATTGAAAGATAGTCCTTAAAGAAGGCCTCCATTAGAAGGTGAGCAGAGGGAAGGCATCAGGAAGGAACATCAGTTATGAGCCAGCATGAAGCAAAAATCAGCAGCAGAAGAAAGCTGTGTCAAGGAGCTAGGAAGGAGTGCAATCATGTGCAGATCCTTGGATTTTTAATTTATAGATACTGGGAAATTGGAAATATTTGTGGCCAGAGAGTGTTATCATCTGGTTTCAATTTTTAAAAGATCATGGAGACTATTTTAGGTTTCATATACTCTGGGGGAGAAGACTAGGCGTTTTGTGACTTGATAGGAAATTTGTGCAAAATTCTATGGGGATTGGGATCTTGGAAACACACTGTCCAACATTTAGGCCACTGGTTAAGCATCTTGAAATGTGGCTTATACAAATGAAGATGGGCTGTATGTTATCATATGCTTCGGACTTTAAGAGCTTAATAGGGAATAATGTGAAATATCAAGTTAAGATTTGTATCAATAGCCTATTGAAATAGTATTTTGTGAAACAAATGGCCTAAGTATTCAATGTTACCAAATATGTTTATAAGACTATTTTTAAATGTAGATACTGGAAATTTTTAAGTCACATATATGACTCACAATATATTTCTGTCAGATACTCTAGACTCAGACAGTAAAAAGTTATTTGTATGTTATAAAAGCAGAGAGCACAGAAATTCCTGATAAATAGTATGTGGCATGTGATGGTGACATTTTATGAGTTGCAAAACATTTGGCAGGGTGGGGAATCTTGAGAAGGATAGAGAATGGAATTTAGTTTTGGACATAAGTTAGCAATATTTAATGGCCCTTGAAATAGAGGTGATGAATGGGTGGTTGGATGTAGAAGTCTGGAGTTCTTTGCAGAGTTCTAGGCTAGAGATTCAAACTTAATGACATTTAGTATATAAGTACCTTTGTAAACTATTGGATAGAATGCCATCACCTAAGGAGAAGCATAAAAAAGAGAGATGTGGACTAAATCCTAGAACAATATGTCTGTGGAATTAGGTTACTGGTGGGGAAAGCTTATGAGATTTGCTAGTTGTCTGTTCCTCCCTTCACTCTTGTAGGGCTTTGCTCGATTAAACAGGAAAAAATGATTGATAATTGTTCACATCACAAAGGAAGGAAATACTATGTATGTCAGTAATATAATATGTATTCACACTTAGCAAAGTTTGGGGAAAAATTAAGAAGTCTTTAAATGTCAGTTCTAGTATCATTCTCTTCTCAAGGATGCATAACTGAATCTGTTGCCAGGAGCGAGAAAGTTCTCAGTACTCAGGTGTTTGCCCAGGTTTTCTAGTATGAGAAAAATTAGAAGCCTTTGCCTGTTCTGGGCTAGGAGCAGAGTCAGCACTGTGCTTCCCCAGCTGCCCTTTTCCATTTGGCATTTCCTTTGATGGAGATGCCATAGTTACATGGTCATGGAATGGATCCTGGAATGGAACAACTATCTGGTTTCTCTTAAGAGCTGCATGGAAAAGATCTAGAATTTGAGCCAGGGGAGGTTAAGTAGCTGCTCTACTATGATGAGAGAAGCAGTTGAAATGATTCTGCTTGTTTGATTCAGTAGGAATCCCTGGCTAATTAGATGAGCATCCCAAAATCCAGTGTGCAGGCTGAATGGGCAAAAGAGAGTTCTTTGAAATGGATACTGTAACTCTCATGTCAGTCCTGTGTTGGTAAGTGTATGACAGGGAGAAATGTTGTAAAGATGGGAATATTCTCTTCCTTAAAATTGGTGAAGACTTTGCTGGTGCTAGTGTCTCACTGCTCATGTCTATAATCCTAGCTACTCAGGAGGCTGAGAGCTGAGGATGGAGGTTCGAAGCCAGCCTGGGCAGGAAAGTCTGTGAGACTTCTCTCTAATCAACTACAAAAGGCTGGAAGTAGAGCTGTGCCTCAAGTGGTAAGAGCACAAAAGCTCAGGGACAGCGCCCAGGCCTAGAGTTCAAACCCCAGGATCAGGGGAAAAAATGGTTATGACTCTATCTTTTATGATAAAAGGGACTTGGAAGTGAGATTGAATGAAGGATATTGAGATAAAGATTGTACTGATAGGCAGAAAATAATAACAAATGTCCTCAGAAGAGGGGAATAGGAAGCTAGAAATGTGGGAGTGCTAGAAGCTGAGGGGAAAAAGAGAGACAGACAAAGACAGAGAAAATAAGAAAAAAAAAGGAGAAAAAGGAAGAGATGGAAAAAGGAGGAGGCAGGGCAAAGGCAAGAGGAAGGAAAGGAGAAGAGGGAGAGAGGGAGAACAGAGAGAAAGCTAGAAAAAATATTTAATATTTATGCTGATGGCTTTGAAAACTGGAGGAAATTACCAGGAGCTAAGAAATGTGGACAACCTTTAGAAGCTGGAAAATGGAGGGAGACAGATCCTTTCCTGCAAATTCAAAAGGGTATGGTTCTGCCAACACACTGAAATTCATTATGAACATAGGAGCTTTGAATCTCTAAGATAGTTTGCATGGTTTTCAGCTAATGAGCTTATTATGATGATTTGTTACACAGCAATAGAAAATTAAAGTACATGAACATTTACAAAGGATAGACTTTCAACAATTACTTTGGAGAAAATATATCCACAGAGGAGTAAGCTTATATATCTGAAACATAACTAAGGAGAATGAACCAGAAGGCTTTGTTTCAGAGCCATTCAAACATATAATTTCGCTAATGCTTCCAAGCTTTCCTGTGGCCAAAGCCTATATGCACTTCTGTGTTAACAAAAAAAAAAGTACTAAACATGGTCTTTAATGGATTGGAAGTATCAAATTACATCGACATGGGGAAGTAAATGGCACATCATAAAGCTCATTCACTTAGGAATGTTCTGAGTAGGAGCAAAGTGATCCCCTGGACTGATAGGAGCCCCAGTTCACTCCATTTCTAAGATATTCAGTGTTAGCAGGTGTTGGGAAGCCTGTCCTGGATAATAACATGCATAGAACTATTTTAGACTTGAAAGAGCCATGGACATCCAACCTGTTCATTTGACAATCAACAGAACTCAAGCAGTGAGGTGACTTGCACATCTGAGGTCACAGGTTAATTACAGAGGAATGCCAAATCCAGAATTCTTGCTTTACCTCCTATCACTTCTGAAAAGTCTCAGGTTAGGGATTTCTTAAAGTTCAATCCTGTGAGGGATTGTCATATACATATAATATATATGTATATATATTATGTATATGTATGTATACACACACACACACGTGAGCAAGAAGTAAGATTTCAAGGATTCCATAGCTTAAAAAAAATTGAGACCTTTCCTTCAGCTGGAGTAGAGATGGGTTAGGGAGCCTAACATTTATGGCATTTTTATGGGGGACAGGAAATCCATAGGCAGGCTATACTTATGGGAAGCACTTGTTTGCCTAGAGGGGTCTTTTTCTTTTGAACTTCTTTGGGGATTCTGCCCAAAAGTCAGAGAGAGCTGATCAAAACAATAAACTAGGACCCCGACAAGAATTCTCAAAATTGCATGCAGATGTCTCCATTTTGAAGAACTGGAAACACAAATCCTGTTTGAATTGCTGTGGCAACGGGGGATAGACAAAACAACACATTGCAAGAAGCTGTCCAGTGGGGACTGATAGCAATTTGGGAGAGTAGAGCTGGGGGGTTGTAGAATCTGGGCCAACTTATGTTGAGACTGGGAATCCCGCCTCGGAACGTGGAGTTTGTGTTCTGATGGAAACCACTAGTCTCCAAGGCTCAGTTCCTTCCATCTGAGCCCCAATGTGAGAATGTGAAAATGGGATAGGCAGGGGGCCAGGAGTAAAGCCAGGGATGGAAATGCTCCCTTCTTGGCTCAGTTTCCATGTGCCCAAACCAGTCCTCCACATCCCAACCAGCAATCATATTTGCAGAGCAAATATTTCCCGGCATCTTTCTACTGAATCGATCGGTTCATCACCTCAATTTAGAGCATAGATAACTGGAACTGTAGGCCAAGACGTAAGAGTTTGGGTTTTAATTTACATCCTCTGCATCAAAAAAATCATGACACAAATCAAACTATGTGAACTGGAGTGCTCTTCTGCCATTTGACTATTCCTTGGAAATGTTAACTATCTTCATACTTGCCTGCCAGCTGCTAACATCCTTCTGAGTGGCATATTAGTGCTACAGAAGAGAGACTGCATAGTCAAGGGGCCAAACAGTTAACATGTGGGTTGGAATCAGTGCATAAGAATTAATTATCTCAGTGTCAACAGAGATTTTTTGGAGTCCACTAATCTGATTTCCTAATTGCGCATGATTCTGAAGCCATATCTCCATGCACGCAACCTCCCTGTCTTAGACTGAATTCTGGCCAAATTTGAATAAAGCCTACATGTTTATACTGGCCATCCAGGAGAGATGGTTGTTCTATTATTGTTGTATTGCTCTCATATCATGACCTATGTATTTCAACACATGGTTTCATATCATACATGTGTAGCACAAAGGACTTAGTTTAGGGGAAAACTGTCTAATCTAAAACCTTGGGCTCCATTAGACCATCAATATCCTCACAAGTTTATTACATGGGAAACTCAGAATTAAATAAGCAAACGTAGAATGAATCATCCAGGAAAATAGGGAAGGTAAAAATATTTTTGATTGTTAAGTCATGACTTAAGATCGATAAATCTTGTTACACTTGTATGCTATGCTGTTTCATAGCCATTTCAGTTCTATTTCTATTGACAATACTTTGATCAGTATAACAACAAAAACACATGTTTATAATGAGGATCTGTTGTTAAGTAGAATATCACATAATCCAAATTTGTTTTTCTCAGTCTTTCAGTAGTCCTGAGAACTGACTGTTTTCTTCTTGCTTTTACTCCAAAGTAATCAAAACCATTTTGAGCAGAGATTTGCCCCAGGTCACAAACTGAGTCTCAAGACAAAGACTTAACTTCATATTTATTTAAATTCAAGGACCTTGAACTTTCTACCTCCAAACGACACCTGGAAACAATATTGAAGATAATTTTTTTTAAAAGAAAGAATTGGCAGGTGGTGTCTAGAAATAAACTAAGAAGGAATAAACTAAATGAAAATAAAATGAAAGAATATAAAAAGGAAAAGAGACTAGACAAATAATGAGAATGGCAAAGCTAGATTATTTTGTTTGGTTTCCATTCATTTGTTTCATTTTATTTTTGCCCTTTTCACATGTTTAATATATCCCAGTTACCATTAGTTCTACTAGAGCTTCAATGGAAAAACAATTTAGTGCTCAAAAAAGCCACATGTTCTATCCTGCTTTGGGGCTGTTACAAATATGCTATAATAATAAAGGTCTTCTTCAGCTAAAAAGTGGTATCAGAGTGAGCTCAATTTAGTTTACCCTGGTGCTTCTAGAATTTAGTGTTTTTTTTCTTTCCTTCAAAGTACTTACAAACATTGCATAAATTAGTACACTCAGAAACTCGTTCTGGAAAACCACGTTTTGAGATGCTAGAAAAGCTTTCTTCAGATTTTCCAAGAGGCCTCCTTATAGCTAGAAGATTCTAAGGGCTGACCTAAATCTTTTGAAATTGTCTTAATGTCCAGGAAGCTGAAACATTAGGGCTACCTATGAAGCCAGCAAGGAAATGACTGAAATAACAGTAACTGCGTCTCATTTTTCCTATGAACGTTAAATAGTATTCTCATTAGAAATAACAAGAAACTTCAATGACAAGTAGCCAGTGATAGATTCAAGGCTGTCTGGGGCTCCCGAGAGTGAAAATAGAGTGTTCGATGCCAAACCATTTGAGTCATAAAGGTGGGTGTGGGCACATGTCTTCCATCTTCCTTCCTCGAATCTTCTCTGTATGCTTGTAACGGCTGGTCATGATTAAATCACAGATGCTGACAATGATGGGCACAACAATTGTTGTGACATGACTCTTCTGGAAACTTGATGGGTGGGATCAGAAGGGGGTTGGTGTAGAAACTGCCTTGAACCCAGCATAACTTTGGATTGACAGAGACATTTATGGGTTTTTAAATGCCAGATGGACTCACAGCTGGAAGGATTGTGGCTGGGGATGCTGAATAGAAGACCTCCCAAGGATTCAGGAGGAGTGAAGATGATTTCATCCTTTACCATATGGGAATGTGCGCCCTGCTGTTGTGGAAACTCCGATGTGAGACCAGGAAGGGTCAAAATGGTAGATACAGTCAACTTATAAGCTAGCAGGGGAAGAGAAGCAGGGCTTGGATTCAGAAAACTCTGGCTTTGGTGTTCCTTTTTTATTAGCCTTATTATGATTTGGCTTGACAGCAGATCAAATTCAGCCTGTATTTATAGAATACTCTTCAGTGCCAGTGACTGTAGACCTCAGTAAGGTAAACAAAATGCTGTTCTCAGATTCTCAGTGATTATGAACTTAAGGGGAAGGAGAAAAAAATGATCAGTGTCTGAAGTAAAATATGAACCAATAATTGAAAATAACAGCCCAGTTGACTAAATGAATGATAGGAAACTGGATGCAGTGTCTGAGCTGATCTTTAATGGGTTGTGTTAAATAGTTTTATCCAGGCCAAGGAAAGGGCACATCAAAGACACAATGGCCTAGCTGTACTTAGAAACCATTTCCAGAGCTCTCATTTAAAGATAGAATATTGTGATTATAACTCAACAATAAGGACAGTTTATTATGCCTGGGTTAGGGCAGGAAAGTATTGATGATAAATGAGGAGCCTTAACATTTTTGAACAATTACAATTCATATGAAATCTTAGGAAAGTAACTATAAATTCGATATCACAAGCTCTCAGATTTTTTGTGTATGTGTTGGTTGTGGAGCCTGAATTCTGTGCTGAGCACTGCCCCTCAGCTCTTCAGCTCAAGGCTAGTGCTCTACCACTTGAGCCACAGCACCACTTCTGGCTTTTTCTGCTTATGTGGTACTGAGGAATCAAGCTCAGGGCCTCATGCATGCAATGCAAGCATTCTGTCACTGAGCCACCTTCCCAGCCCTCTCAGATTTTTTAGTAGAAATTTGGTCATGACTTTGCCAATAAAATGGTAGAGCTGTAACTTAGACAATTCCTCTATCACAGACTTCAGTTAAAAATGAGAATGATTACACTGGCTTTTTTCTGGCACAATCAAAGCAAATCTATCTCTGGTAGTTGGGGAAGAACACTACTTCTTTCTCTATCTGGAATATTGTCCCCAAACATCACCACAGAAAGTGATATTTGAACAAGCTTGCACATAGGTTGATCTGGCCCAGAGATACAGTTCTTGCTGAGCTGAGAGAGTTATCTTTGAAGATAATATCCCTGTCCTCACACCAACTCGAATTAGTTCTTGGCAGAAAAAAAATTCCCTGGTCATTATGTTTTTAAACCATTAGTATTTGAATTGTTCTCATTAACAGACAGCTTTTGAGTTAACTACACATTCCTAAATACTGGAAATTACACTGGTGAGTTTCTATAACCAATGTTTTTTACAAAAGAAAGAAGGAACTTGTTTATGAAAAGTTCTGTAAAATGTTATCCCACATTAAAGATTAGTGTTTTTAAAAATGTCAGTATTTTAACTGTCTTTTCCAAGAATAAGAATATGAACAGAATTTTACAGAGCAACTCTCATCCCAGAGGCCCAATAATAAGCAAAAGCCCATAAAAAGACGAATATTTCATTGCAATTTCAATTCCATAAAAAATTTTTAAATCTCATATGGAGCCAATGCATTCAGAAAACTCAAAGAAAATAGCAGGTATTGTTGTTGTTGTTTTGATATAACACATGACTAGTCACTGTGTCAACTTATTCGGAAAAAATCTTTACTTCTTCACTTTGGGTTTAAACCCCATGAAAATTTGGAGTTTAAACTGCTATTCTAAGATTCAAGGAGAGCATATCTGAAAGAAATGACTGAGTCTCATTTATCTGCAGAATGTTTAGAAGAGAGAAAATAACATACAGTTAGATTCAAATGATGAATTCTTAGTAGAAAAAAGTTTGAGATGAGCTCTTACTTTGGGAT
Organism: Dipodomys merriami; assembly: GCF_024711535.1. Classification (NCBI taxonomy): domain Eukaryota; kingdom Metazoa; phylum Chordata; class Mammalia; order Rodentia; family Heteromyidae; genus Dipodomys; species Dipodomys merriami. The sequence continues at coordinate 30,789,794 of NW_027202382.1, forward strand.
TCTTAGATATCTGAATGGGAAGCATTGATTTTTATAACACTTTCATTAAAGATCTTCAATGAGCATTCATGAGTCAGTTTTCATGAATTGGAAGGTGAGTTAGTTTCATATTAATGGAAAAGAAGTGGGTCTCAGGACTTCAGAGAGTTTTGGAATTGTGTTTAGTGGGTAAGAACAAGGAGTGGTAGAGTCAGGCAAAAACTCACACCCCCTTAAACAGCAAGCAATTATTCTAAGTTATGTTTTTGATCATCTAACTGTATTCCCAGTGTAAACAAAGAGCAACATTGAAACACACGCACTTACACATACACACACACACACACACACACACACACACACACACAGAACCTTAGAAGAAAACATTCCCAGAGCTTCTCTAAACACATAACAATATTCTATAATGTTCATAAAAGTAGAAATGAAACAAATTCAGCCTCTAGGATGTCCTTCAATTAGGCCACCTGAATTTCTGCTAGAGTTTTGCAATACTAACATGACATTTAAGAGAGTTATATGAAGATTTGTGATAGAAAATTCTCTCACATTTGCTCAGAACCCCTGTTAATATCCTCTGCCTGTAAATAAATACACAAGAAAATACTAAGATTCTGAATATGCAGTGAATATTATTTCACTTCTTTTGTGTCTTACTTTTTTTTACTTTATTTTATTTAGTGTTAGATTGGTAGCTAAAATTTACTGTGTGAAGCGTATTGTTCTGAAGTAGTCTACATACATTGTAAAATGACTGAACCTGAGTTATGGACCCATGAATGACTTAACATAGTTACCTAATTGGTAACATACTTTCCAGTTTGTGGTTTAGAACATTTAATCCACTTGTAGCATGTTATATAATAGATCTCTGGCAAGCATTCCTCCTGGCTTAATTAAATACTGTTTTGACTTTTATCTTTCCAATGTTCCCTTCTTACCTTAGCCCTTGGTAATCACAATTCTAGTGTCTACCTTTAAGAGGTCAGCATTTTTTGAGTCCTTAAATGATTGAGATCATGTGGCACTTGTCTTTCTGTGCTTTTTCAAAAACTTAATATGATATCCTCCAAGATCATTTATGTTGTCATAAATGACTATATGCCATCCTTTTCTAAGGCTGAATAGGTTATTCAATATTCTATTGGGTAGCCATACTACATTTCCTTTATCCATTCATCTGGTAATTAACATTTACATTGATTTCTTAACTTGACTATTGGAAAAAATGCTGCAAGTAACAGGTGAGTGAAGATGTCTTGTCAATAGACTTAGTCATTTTGCTTAGATATGTCTAGCAGAGGGATTGCTGGGTCATGTGAAGTTTTGTTTATAGTTTTTGGAGGAACTCTTATTCTGTTTTCCTGATGGCTGAAATAATTTACATTTGCACCAGCAGTGGGAATATAATTTCTTCACACAGTCTTCTCCACATTCATAGTTATTGTCTTTTTCTTTCTCTTTGATAGGATCACTGCTAAAAGGTATGTGGTTATATTTCATTGTGGCTTTAATTTCTCTAGTGATTAGTGATATTGGGCATTATTTTTTGTATACTCATTGTCCATTCATAAGGCTTCTTTTGAGAAATTTCTATTCAGGACCTTTTCCTAGTTTTAAATCAGGTTATTTATTTTCTTGCTATTGAATTAAGTTCTTGGTATATCTTTTAATATTAAATCCTTGAGAGTCAAATGAAAATATAACTGAATTAACATAATGCTTTTTATTTAGCAGCGAATAAAGAACTTAATTATATGATAAGCACAAAGAGTAATGGCTTATCTTTGTCAAACTTCTGCTAAGACTTTTCATTTGAAATCCAGCGTAGACAGTTACATTGAAAGTTTTACTAAGAGCAACACTAAGTAGTTTTGTTTCCCTCACACACTACTACTCAACCTTCTTGTAAAAGATTACTTCATTTAATTTTTATGTGCTCTTTCATACCTTCCATATCACAAAGTAAGAAAGATTCAGGTGTGGAAACATTTTTTTTCTCCTGCAGTTTTTTCCTGCTCAGTAAAGCCTTAAATAATTAATATGTTGCTTTTATACATCAAGATAGCTTGTAGTTTTTTGTACATTCAAGATAGCTTGTAGTTTTTTGTACATTCAAGATAGCTTGTAGTTTTTTGTACATTCAAGATAGCTTGTAGTTTTGCCCATTGTAATTACAAATTTGTTTTCTTTCCTCTGTATAGTTTTGGTTCTGCACTGCAGGAACTATATCCTGAGAATCCCCAGGACTCATCACATGGCTTAGTCTAGACTAATCTTAGACAATTTATGTTTGCTTATGAAGGAGCCTCTGTCCTTCCACACATCTGAGAACACAAGCAAAGAGAACCAAACTGTCAATGAAAGTACAGACAGGACCAGAGTGAAGAAAATGTGGGATAACACAAAACCAGAAGAGATGGTGAAAGGGCATTCTGCTTTTTCAACAGTAAGCACCTCCTGCAGATCAACTCTTTTCACCCATACTTATTACAGGGCTGTGGAAATTGCACTTGGCCATTCTCATTATGTTATTTTAGTACTAGACTTTAACAGAACTGGGCTTGTCTTCCACTTTCCCAACTCATCTACTCTCATCTTTCTTTCACTTATTTCAACTTTTTAGAAAGCACCTCTTGACTGTCAAATACTGCAATATAGATTTCACTCAGATTTTAGAGGGAATGCCTTTCCTTCCGAGTGGCAGAGTTAGTGTCAGCTCTTTGCCAGTCCTATAATCTCTGAAAACACAGATACTCTGCACAATTTTTGGATAGAATCTTTTCCAACAATTCATCTTACAGAGGATTGATAACTATAGCAATAAAGAGCTCAAATGAATTGAAGAGACATTGCTCAAAAAAAAAAAAAAAGAAGTACAAGCCAGGCAATGGTGGCTCACACCTGTAATCCTAGCTACTCAGCAGGTTGAGATCTGAGGATCACAGTTCAAAGCCAGCCCAGAAAGGAAAGTCTGTGAGACTCTTATGTCCAGCAAAACTACTAGAAAACTGGAAGTGGTGCTGTGGCTCAAGTGGTAGAGCACTCACCTTGAGCTGAAGAGTGAAGGGAGAGCGCCCAAGTGTAGAATTCTAGCCCTATGACCGACAAAAAATAGTGCAAATAGCTAATAAATACATGAATAAATGTTCATTTTCCCTGGCCATGGAGGAAATGCAAGACAAAATGACAATGATATTTCATCTCATTCCAGCCAAAACAACCATCCTCAAACAATAAACCATAAACGCTGGAAAGGTTTGTAGGAGGAAAATGAATCCTCATACACTGTTGGTGGGAATGTCAATTGGTGTAGCCACTATGGAAAGCAGTATGTATGTTTCTAAAAAATAAAAACAAACAAAAACAGAAATAGAACTACCACATGATCCTGCTATATATTTAAAAAAAATGAAGGCCAGGATACAATAGAGATTCATGCATACACATGTTTATTATAGCATTATTCACCATCACCAAAATATAGAATTATCCTAGATTCTGTTTCTCCGATAAACTGGTAAAGAAACTGTGATATAGATATAGAAGTAGATACTGATAAATGATAGATAGCAGATATAGATACATACACAAAAACAAAAGTATTATTCAGCCATAAAGAATGAAATCATATCATATTATAAATCATATCCATATGATAAATATGGATGTAATTGAAGATCATTACTTTAAGGGAGTTAAGCCAGGTTCAGGCAAAAGGTTATGTGTTTCCTTTCATAGGTGAACAATTGGATCATATTTTACTTGAACACTATGAATGAAAGCTTTCATTGGATTTTATATTCTTCTGTGAAATTATTCTATTCAGTGCAAAGAAGGTGGAAATCTGAAAACAAGCACTCTAAACTAGGCTGGAGGAAGCTTGGGTTAATCAGACATGGGACCCCGAGGTTTTCTTCAGAAAAGTCATGCTAATCTTTAAAGAGCCTACTTGGCCCAAGCTCTCTGATTTGCTGCATCTCCAGACTACTAATCACAGCTATAGACAACCGTTCCCTGCCAGATCTCATGCCAGGGTCTGAGCACCCTGTCAGAACTAGCCTCCTTTATATACCGGGAGGTATCCTAAAGCAATGCAGACAGAAATGAATCCATAAGTAAATGACTCAGTGGGGCTTATGAATGGGGCTGACATCAAGGAATTATTTAATGGTCAAGGTATATCAGTCCACCATTAAGGAGCAAAATCAGCTGCCCACCTTGAGTTGCTGCCCAAATAGATTGAGCAGCTCTTATATGGATTATCCCATTAACTTGTGAATGCTTCTTTCCACTTTTGTAAGGCCTCAGAGAGAATATTACAGGACTCAAATCTCTCTGTAAAATGACATTAAATGCTACAAGGGACTAATGAAAAAAAAAAAGATTGCAGTTAGAGAACCACTCTGCAATTCATAACTGGATTATGGAAAATAGATAATTTTTAGACCCTCCTATGCAGTATGTGATAATTAGTCATGATAAAAAAAATTGATTTATTGGTCTTTCCTGGAATCATAAGGCAGGGGATATAATTTTTTCTCTTTAAGTAGAAAAGTTTTAAATTTGTTATTGGTTTATTGAATACTTTGGATTCTGACAGATACAGCTTCAGCTTCATTTAGTCTGTAATGTGATAGCTAGAATTCATGGTCCTGCACTTGCTACTATGTAGGCACTCTGTACTTGATTCATGCCACAACTTTATTTTGCTTTAGTCATTTGTCAGACAGGGTCTTGACATTTTTTTTTTTTGGTCCAGGGCTGTGCCTCCATCTGAGATTACTGGTGTGCACCACCATGCCTAGTCCTGATTGTTATATCTTATGCAATCACTTTCTCAGTCATTTAGAACATACATGATATATTAGAAACTACTATGTGTCTTGGATTAAGCCTGACAATAGCTAAAAATTTTCCTATAGACACAACAGCTACATTTCTACCTTTGTAAGATAAGATGATTTTATGTCTCTACTTGTCACTGTTTCCTATACCTAGTATTTAGTGTTATGATGTTCAGAGTATATTAAATCAATGTATGGTATGTCCAAAATGGAGAATCAAATCCAGAATCCACACAGTTGACAATGTGAAAATGAAAATTAGACATGCTATTCGTTGATTAAAGAGGCCCCTATATTCTTGAGTATATAGTGCCAGAGACATCAGCTTGGTACCGATCCAGTAATTTTCCATCTGTTTAGGCTGTTCAGTGTGGCTATTTCTATATTGTCACACTGTTCCCTTACATGTGGGGAATGGCCTACTTCATGTCACATGTGTGCGGGTCTAGCTGTGTGTCTCCATAAACACAACACATTATAAAGACCCAGACTATGACTTCATCCAAGAAAGTTTTTCTTACCTACTTTTCTAAGCTTATATAACCCAGAAATTCTAGATTTAATCATTTCACTCTCAACTATATATGGCTAGGGACTATTTTCTTTTATTTTGAAAAGTTTGCTATTTTTTTTCTGTTAATATGAAAACTGAGCCACAGCATTAAGTGGTATAGCTAGGATTTAACTCAATGGTGTAAACTGTCCAGAGCTCTCTACCTCTTAATTTCATGTTACTCTCTTTAGCCTGAAATCCATCTTTGGAAATCCATTACCGAGAACTCACATGTCTCTCAAAGGAATTTGGTGCTTTGAACAAAAGTTTCTGAAATGTTCCAATAAAGATGTCCTCTGAAAACAATGCATTCTATCTTCTTTTAGACAAATTTAGTTTATTCATCATTTCAATAATGGGACTAAAGTTCTACCTGCCCATCTTAAGGGTCTGGAACATATATTTATCAGACTGCACAAAACAATTCTTATTTAAGTGCTGTTTATGTTCCTCAGAGATCAAATGGGAACTTGGTGGCTTTTTGCTTTTTTCCTGTTTCCTGTCACTGGTGCTCTATCACTTGAGCCATGTCTTCATCTCAGCATTTTTGTAGATTAATTGGAGATGAAGGGTCATAGATTTTCCTGCCCCAGCTGAACTTGAACTGAGATCTTCATATCTTAGCCTTCTGTGTAGCTAGGATTATAGACATGAGCCCTGGGCACTGGGCATTTACACACACACACACACACACACACACACACACACACACACACACACACACACACACATGTTAAGTGGAATCAAGTGGAAATGTCTTCCAAACATGGTGACACATGAACATGACTGGAGCACAGTGTGAAAATTGTTGTAATATGGGTGGAAGTTCAAATCTAGGTTGATAGCTTAGCTTGTGGAAGTCAGAAAAGCACTATCAGAAGGGAGCTGAGGTACACTCAGTGAATGTCTTGTGGAGGGACTTTCCTTGGAGTTGGGATGATTTAGATATAAACAGGGTACTACAAGGAATTTGGGAACTCCAAACACTACAGGGACATAAGTTAGAGGCAAGGAGATGGAGGAAATCAGTCTGGATCATACTGTAGAATGTATGGATGACAGATTTCAGCATTCACATTCCCAGAATTTCTTAATGATTACATTGGGGACACAGAGTTTCTTTAAACTTGAGAGGACTAATTTACACGCATTTTCAGTTCTCCAAGGGCTGTTGGTGACCTTATAGCTCAAGAGCAAAGAGATGTCTACAGTATCGCCACCTAGCTTTGTGGAGGAAGTAAAGGTCGAGTTTTTGCCCTATTTAAAGATGAGAGCTGGGCACTGGTGGCTTGCACCTGTAATCCTAGCTACTTAAGAAGCTGAGATCTGAGGATCATGTTTCAAAGCCAGCCCAGGCAGGAAGGTCTGTGAGCCTTTTATCTTCAATTAACCACAAGGAAACCAGAAGTGGTGCTGTGGCTCAGAGTAGTAGAGTGTTAGCCTTGAGAAAAGGAGCTCAGGGAGAGTGCCCAGGCCCCGAGTTCAAGCCCCAGGATGGACAAAATGTAGAGGAGAAAGGAAAAGAAAAAAATATTTCATTAATAGCAATCTCCTAAAAGAAGTGAGTCTCATCCTTTTATCTTGGGAGACATTTCCTCAGAGGGTAGACAAGGGAAGATCATGACACATGGCCCTGGGAGTACTGAGGAATGGTTCCAGAGTGCTGAAATAAGAATTGTTCAAATGGCTCTCATTTGGTAATGCTGTAGAAATGCTGTTTTAGAGCTTTGTTTTTGTCCTTCTACAGAAGCCAACATGGGAAATTCTCAAAAGAAAAGAATAGGAATGCATGTTAGAAGTAGGGGAAGAACTTCAGAAGATAGAGAAAATGGCACTGTTCTTTTCTGAAGAAACTCGGGGGTGGGAAATGTTTGAATAAGCCATCAACACACTCAAGCTTGGGAAATTAGATTGCCCTCAGATTAAACTCCTGGGAAATACTTAAGTTATGAAAACAAGTTGCCAGAAACTCAGTCTTTCTGCAAGTAACTTTAAAAAAATTCAACATTAAGGATGGGGAGAATCTAAAAATCCATCCAGACTGTTAGAACCAGGATAAATTAAACAAATAGAGTATTAATTAGACCAAGGAAAAATGAAATTTAACTGGGACAAACAAGTCCCAGGTAACCTGAGAAACATAAGTTCAGACCCTGGTAATGGAACAAACTGAGGCCTGGCCTTTACTGAAATTTGCAAAATGACTAAGAATAGGGCCAAACTTGAAAGGCAGGATCTCCCTATAGAGAAAAACTCCAGGATAGTCATTAAAAGGAAAAATTCCAAAGATAAAGGTTTGAAGTAAATTAGTGAGTTAAATACCAGGTTACTGGAATTTGGTAGGTAATAGTGAAACTCAGAAAGAGCCAGAAAACCTGGAAGGTGGTTTGATTTTGGAGTATGGTAAGAAAGAAATTTGGAGTGTGGTTTTTGCTTTGAGGACTTATTACTTTGCTTATCTCTATAAGCAAATTGCTATTTCACTAACTTGCTTCTTTGATGGGATGATTTGGAATAAGGACTTTGCCTTGTGACTTATTGCCTTGGCTATAACTTTTCCTTGTGATTTATGGCCTCGGTTATTGGAATGACTGGAATTATAATTGCCATTTTGTAATCACTAATTGCTAGCTCTGCTTCTGTAACTTGCTTCTTTGCCGATCGCCAAACTATCACAGGCTACCTGCAAGTGGCGCCCCTTCCCTCCCCCCCCTCCATGGATCTTGCCTTTAAATACCATGAGCTATTTAACTTTATTGCTCGTCTTCACTATCTTTGTGTAGTGGAGGTCTGATGCCATGGCTATTAAATGATTCTTAGCCCTATTGATTGAGTGTTGGTGACTCCTTTCACCGATTGTGGGTTCAAGTTCCACTCGTTGGGACGCTGGGATATTTCATAGACCAATCATCTTCACTGAAGGGGGGGGGATAATAGTCATTGTTTGCTTACAGTCAAAGAGCCCATCTTCAGGGTCCCTAACCTGAGCCTATAAACTCCACTGGAATTCTTAAAAGTTCAGTCAATGAGTAATTACATTATGTATTCCCACAAAACATAAATTGTCTTCCAGTGACTGGACCAAGAAAAATTTGAGGGGCTGGAGTAGCAGAAGAGAAGAGAAAGAAAGAGGGAGCAAAACTGGGTATATTCAAATTTCCCAGGAGGGCCAATTTGATGTTACTTAAAAGAATTTTTCAACAAAGCAGTGGTTGGACCTATCCCCATTAGAAGGTTAGAGACATTCCATTATTTGGCTATCATATAACAAATCCCAATGGATCCTTCCTGTAGCAAAGAGGGTGGTCTTGGATATCTCATGCCCACCTGGAGTGAGGAATTTTATATGGAAAACTGGAATGTTTATAGGAGCTTTGACCAACTGTGAGGTCTTGGAATGTAGTCTAAACTTGCAGAACAAAGCTCACACACTGGGATAGAAAATCTTCCATTTGAGGTCAGAAGGCTGGTGCTCTTCTCCCAGCATTTTCCCTACAGCAGTTGCTTTGAAACTTTAGGCTTGTATCCCCACCCTTCTCTAATGGCTGGTAATGGTGAGCTGGCCCTGGAGAAACATGGTATGGACTTCCTCCTTTGTCTAAGGGATTGTTTCTGCTTGAAGTATTCTGTCCTTCAAAATCATCTGACAAGGTTCTTAGGTATTGCCTTCTGTAAGAAAACTGGTCCACCATACATACTCGTTCCTACTTCCTGTCATTGAGTATCAACATCTTACACCACTTTTTGCCTATTGTCTTTATATAACTCTCTGTTCATTATTCCAGATTCAAAATGTCATTAAGATGGTAATAATCACCTAATTACCTCTTGCCCAGTTGAAAATGATGGATATTTCTTATCACAGAATTTCAAAACACATTTTCTTGAAATTACCTCTATACTGATTTTTCTTCACTGTAATTGAAGTTTAAAACTTCTTCAAGGTTAGCCAGGTGCTAGTGGCTCACATCTGTAATCTTAGCTACTCAGTAGGGTGAGATCTGAGGATCGAGGTTCAAAGCCAGCCCCGGCAAGTCATGAGACTCTTATCTCTGATAAACCACTCAAAAACCAGAAATGGCACTGGGTCTCAAATGGTAGAGCATTCACCTTGAGCTGAAGGGCTGAAGGACAGCACCCAGGCTCAGAGTTCAAGTCCCATGACCGATCCCCTCCCCCCCCCCAAAAAAAATTAAAGTTCGTGAAATCTGACAACGAAGGACTATTTTATAAATTGTCTTTTGGTGACTAAAGCAACACAAAGCTTGAAGATGCAGTACTAGAACAGAAAACCATAGGAAAGGAAGAAATAATTCCAGGGATATTTACTTTCTTCTGAAAATATTAATGCCACAACCATGTCTGTTACACAGTCAATATTAAATATATATTTTTGAAAGTGGCCTGAACTGTGATTGTCATTAAGTTATCTAAAATGATGGAAAAGTAATACCTGCCCAGGACAAAAGACAATTCTTTATTATTATTTTTCAATAATTTAAGTAGGCCCCTTTACAACTCCATGAAAAAGCTATGACATCATTAGTAGGATTTCTGTGATTTATCTAAGCCACAATTCAGTTGTGTTATCCCTACGACTGCAGCCAAAATAAGCTATCTCATTTCTTGATGAATGGCCAAACCTTGGAAACCCTGAGTATACAAATGCATAAATCCTAAGGAGAACAAGCATGTTTAAACCTTTAATGAACGTATATGTATTTAGAACTTCAAAATGGTTGTTTGGCTTTATGGTAAACAGGATAAAACTGTCCAGGGAGATGTGAGCGTTTTGAGGAGATGTGCGTGCGTGCATGTGCTCCCATGAAGGTGATAGTGTGCTCCGAGGTACCCAAGGAGTTACGAAAGGAGGCTCAGACATTTTTAAGAGCGCTTCCCTAGACACAGATCTCAGCAGTGGAAAGTTCTATTTATGGCCCGTGATTATGTTGAGAGAAACTGCAACTCAAGAGCCTTGGGCTAGGGTTTAGAATGGTAAATATTCCATGAGGCTTCTAGTGGGGGGATTTCGAGTAGTTTCTACTCCTTTGGTTCTTTTGTTGATTTTCTTCTGTAATTCAACTATTAAAGAACTTCATGTTGCCTGGCAATGGACAGGCATAGCAGAGGTAGTACAGAAGTGTGTGTACTTTTGTTCTTTTTTTCATATTTGACCCTAATAGATGCTGCTGCTCCTATATGACAAGCAGAATGAGTTCTGATTATCAACTCTAGGCAGAACTGTCTGCCAATATTAACCTGTAAACAAAGACTTGCAGAGCAGTGCCTTCAAAGAACACTGCAACCTTATCATTTGCAGTAACTTCATAGTTCAACTGTTCCAAGTTATCTGTGATTTGATTTTGTTTTTTTTTTTTTTTGATTAGTCATGGGACTTGAAGTCTGCGTGCAGGCACTGTCCCTCAGCTTCAGCTCAAGGCATGTACTCTACAATTTGAACCAAAGTGCCACTTCCATTTTTCTGGTGGTTTATTGGAGATAAGAGTTTCACAGACTTTCCTGCCTGGGCTGGCTTTGAACTGCGATCCTCAGATCTCAGCCTCCTGAATAGCTAAGATTACAGGTGTGAGCCACTGGCTCCCAGATTGTGATTTCTTTTTTTTTTTTTTTTTTTTTTTTTTTTGTCGGTCGTGGGGCTTGAACTCTGGGCCTGGGCGCTGTCCCTCAGCTCTTCAGCTCAAGGCGAGCGCTCTACCACTTGAGCTACAGCGCCACTTCCGGTTTTCTGGTGGTTTATTGGAGATAGGAGTCTCACGGTCTTTCCTGCCCGGGCTGGCTTTGAACCGCGATCCTCAGATCTCAGCCTCCTGAGTAGCTAGGATTACAGGCGTGAGCCACCAGCGCCCGGCCCAGATTGTGATTTCTTAAATAGAGCACATATTGACCTTATATACACTGTACTTTCTAATACAAAGGTGGATTTTCTTACCCTGCTTGTTTGATGGATTGTCTGATAAAATACAAGACACCCAGCATAACTCAAGTCTAAAATAAATGACATAGTAGTATATGTTTATTGCAAAACTGAATGAGACAGACTCTGTCACTTGCTGATTCTGGCAACTGTATTGGCCTGGTTAATGCCCACTTAAGTTTTTAAACAAAAAGATAAATATTTCAATGTCTTTGTTGCTTTTCTAATAGTATTCTTTCTCCTCTTTCCCCTGGAGTTTACTAGCAGCATTTCCTAGGAGCTCAGTGGTACTTCGTTTAGATTCCCATTACAGTACTTACATGTTGCATTGCAACATATCACCATGTGCAGCCAGCCTGTATCTTTATCCTATCTTGTTCTCTTCTATTCTAGGAAATCAAATCTCTTTCTACGTCAAAGACTCAACTTCAAAGGTGAAGTTCACCTTTGCCTGGTTTACCTTTCCATTTGGCTGCTCACACTTATTCACTCCAAGGACATTTCTGGAAATACAGTTCTTTCTATAGAGCTATTTTAATTTCCTTCCTTCCTTCCTTCCTTCCTTCCTTCCTTCCTTCTTCCTTCCTTCTTTTTCTTTTCTCTTCTTTTCTTTCTCTTCTTCCTCCTTTTCCCTTTCCTTCCTTCCTTCCTTTTCATCTTTCCTTTTTCTTCTTTTGTCCTTTCCCTCCCTCTTATTCTGCACTCTTTCTTTTCAGGCTCTCAGTCCTATACCAACTAGTCATACATTTATAATTCGAAGGCAGATATGTCTGCATAGATATCCATTTTAATATATCACATATGGAATATGTATTTATATATGAACATATTTTAAATACTATTATGATCTTTAAATCGTTATACAAGGGGGTATCAATTCAATAAGTTTCAATTCAGTATAGTGCATCATTTTCCCATCATTGTTCCATCTTGTCCCCCTCCCCCCCGTCTCTCCCAGCCTCATCAATCCTATCAAGTTACCTGGCTCCATGTTCACATATGTGCACTGGGCATTAGGACAATATTTACTCACATTCCTATCTCTATACATTGGTTCCCTCCCTTATATCCTGTCTCCTCCCCTCCCCACAGACAAATGTGTTTTAGCTTCCTCATATTCATTTTGTTAAACTGTCAGTTTAATTGTTTAAAGGTTATGTCATTGGAATCTACTCCAGAGTATGACACACTTTAGTCAGTTTAATTGTGTATGTGCATATGACCCTGTGTATGCTTTGGCACGCATTTATATTTTAGACTTAACATGTGATACTTTCCACTTGCTGCATGCCAGTGATCATACTCCCTGTCTCAGTATTCCATGCCTTGATTGGCACAATGACTCAGGATAGCAATGGACACTTCCTCCATCCCTCCCCATTTTCTACTTATCCCTACCCATCCTCTAAGTCTTATCTCATCTATTACTTCCTCAAAGAGAATAATTGTGTTTGCCACATCAGATCAAGACTGCTTCTCTTGTAATATTCAGTACTTCATACATATATAGGTGTATGTATACATATCTCTATATATTTGCATATATATCCCACAGACATTTAACACCACTTAAATAATGTATTTGGATGGTATTGCCTTTAGCATGTTATTTTTTTGAAGTAAAATTATGTGTATTCTTTCCATTATATCTCCAAGGTCTCAAATACTGTTTGATTTATAGTACAGTCAACAAAAATAAATTGGATGTCTGAATGAATAAAGCAAGTCTTCTTGTACTTTTTTTCCTGAGCATGTGCCTTTCAAGGTCAGTGTATTTTCTCATCATTACCAAGATTTAACATGAGGGATAGAACCAAAACTTGTCTGCAAAACCATCTACATAGCTGAAATTTTGCTTGTCAGAATGGTCAAAAATGTATATGTTGAAGTTCATCAGACATGGCTTCATGTCTTTAATACAACAAATACAACTATGTAATATTACAATATTACATATTTTTGGGTTGGTTGTGGGGCTTGAACTCTGGGCTCGGCCCCTGTCTCTACACTCTTCAGCTCAAGGCGAGTGCTGTACTGCTTGAGCCACAGCGCCACTTCCAGTTTTCTAGTGGTTTATTGGAGATAAAGAGTCTCACGGACTTTCTTGCCCAGGCTGGCTTTGAACCTCGATCCTCAGATCTCAGCCTTCTGAGTAGCTAAGATTACAGGCATGAGCCACCAGTGCTCAGCACAATATTACATTTTTAAACTTCATTTTCTGCATTTGTTCAGATGGATTAATAATAACCATTTAAAAAGATAGTTGTGAAGATAAAAATGAGAGACATATTAATTCTTCAGAATCTTGAAACATGGATTATCTTGAGAATACTGATAATAGATAATACATTCTGAGGTATTTTATTATTTATTTATAATTAGATTTTTTTTTGGTCATAAATCACCTAGTTCTCCTCCCAGCCCCAACCTACACTGCGGGAGAATGCAATTACACAGATGTCTTGTCAAATTACTTTATAAACATGAACATCTGTAATTGGGAACAGAAAATCAAACAAGAAAAGATAGTTATCAATATTTCCTCAGCCTGGCATGAAAAGGAGACCTCTACTAAAACTAGAAACCTTATATTCTTTAAAAAACAAACAAACAAACAACACGTTTAGAATGGACAGACCAAGGATAATAAATGTTCTGTTTTTTTCCATAGTAACTCACATTTTCCCCGTAACTTAAGATTTGTTCAAAGAAGATACTGGCCATTTAAGGACTTGTTTTCCTAGCAAGGCATATAAAGGGGTCAAGCTCAACATTCATTATTGAGGCCTTTTGCCCCATTTGAAATGCAAGGCTGTCTTGAAATTCTCAAAGACTCCATCAGACCCTATGATCTCCATGAAAGCTTAACTCCAACTAAACTCACGTGGAGATGTTATTGTGGTTTGTATTTCTGAACTGGCCTAAAATAGCTCTTGTTCATGATGATTTTGGAACATCTTGTTCTCTGATACCCAAGTAGGGAGAAAATAAAACTCTGAATCTTAGGGCTTCTAGTAGAGGACAGTAGTAAGGATTTGGAGAGAGAAATGACTCAACATAGGAAGCAAGACTTACCATACTTATTTAGCAAATCCCTCACATATTGAGCTTATGAGGCTCCCTCATATGTGTTCCTGAGGACTTTATCTTCACTATGATTCCAAAGGACAAGTAGTTTTCTTGTGATTTTTGAAAGAAGGGAAGCCAACTGCAGAAAGATTAAGCTCAGGAGTGACTAGGAAAATACTGGGTACCCCTAAAACGTGAAACATGCATAAGTGCTTGTTCAAAAATCATGGAGAGAATTTGAGCACTTCAGCAACACAACATTGAATCTTCTACGTATGATGTCTTGTTTAGTCTTCCACACCACATGGTCACGATGATGGTTCTGGTCAAAAAACTTATTCTCATTACAGAGTCCTGCTTAATATGGTTATCTCACTGGGAACAAGGAATTCCATGATTATTTATTCCACTTAGCTCTTTTCTTCCTTATTATTCTCAAAACCATTTTATTTATTTATTTTTAATTTTCTTTTTTTTATTGTGAAAATACTGTACAGAGGAGTTACAATTACATGGGCAAGATAATGAGTACATTTCTTATCAAGCATTGTAGCCGCCTCCTTTGTTTCCCCTTCCCATTCCTTCCCATCCTCCCCCCCCCCACCAAAGTTGTAAAGTTCGTTTTCCACATAATGACTTATACATCTCATTGTTGCGATGGGTCCACCTGTATCCCTATTTCAATGATTTGTTTTTTTCCTTTCCCCTCCAACATCAAATACAGTGAAAGTAGGGGTCATACTGTGGGGGAGGGACATACAAAGCAACAAAGAAATAATCTTATAAATGTGTTAGAAACAATGGCATGAAAGAAAAAAACAATTGAATACCTATCTTAGGGTTCATTTCCCTAACATCAGCTTATTTGACCTTTTTTGCTTGACTCAGACATATACTAGTTATTGCAAATAAGAGAAACCATGGGACCTATGTTTCTTTGGGCCTGGCTTACTTCACTTAATATAATTTTTTCCAAGTCTTTCCATTTCCTAACAAATGGGGCAATTCTATTCTTTCTGATGGAGGCATAGAATTCCATTGTGTATATATACCACATTTTCTTGATTCATTAATGTACTGAGGGGCATCTGGGTTGGTTCCATATCTTAGCTGTGGTAAATAATGCTGCAATAAACATAGTTGTGCTGGCAGCTTTATTGTGGTCTTGTTTGTGAACATTTGGGTAAATGCCCCAATGTGGGATTTCTGGGTCATAGGGGAGCTCTGTGTGGAGTCTTTTGAAGAACCTCCATACTACTTTCCAAAGTAGTTGAACAAGTTTACACTCCCACCAACAATGCAGTAAGGTTCCCTTCTGTCCACATCCCCTACAGCATCTGTTGTTATAAGATTTCTTGATTATAGCCATTCTAACTGGGGTGAGATGGTGTCTCAATGTTGTTTTGATTTGCATTTCTTTTATGGTTAGGGAGATTGAGCATTTCTTCATGTGTCTATTGGCCATCCTTCTTTCCTCTTCAGAGAAGTTTCTTTTTAAGTCTTTAGCCCACTTATTTATTGGGCAGTTGTTTCTTTGAAGATTTGTTGTTGGGGGATTTAATTTTTTGAGTTCCAGGTATATTTTAGATATTAGACCCTTGTCTGATTGTTGTTGTATGGCTAGTGAAGATCTACTCCCAATCCGTGGGCTTTCTATTGATCTTGCTAGCTATGTCCTTTGCCATGCAGAAGCTCTGCAATTTCATGCAATCCCATTTGTCCAACCTTTCCTTGATTTGTTGTGTTTCTGGGTCTCTATTAAGAAAATTTTGGCCTGCGCCAAGGGACCTGGGGTTTCTCCTATTCCATCCTGTTATGTTTTCAGAGTGTCTGCTTTGATCCATTTGGAGTTGATTCTGGTGCAGCACCATTTACTGAAGAGGCTGTCTTTCTTCCATTCTATTTTTTTAACTCCCTTATCGAAGATTAGATGGCTATAGGTCTGTGGGTTCATTTCTGGGTTTTCAATTCTATTCCATTGGTCCTGAGGTCTGTTCTTGTGCCATACCAAGCTGTTCTGATTACTATGGCTTTGTAGTAGAGTTTGAAATTTGGTATTGATATTCCTCCAGCACTGTTCTTTCTGTTGAGGATCAGTTTTGCTATTTGGGGTCTTTTATTGCTCCATATTAATTTTTGGATTGCCTCTTCTATTTCCTTTTAGAATGAGGTTGGAATATTGATAGGTATCGCATTGAATTTGTAGATAGCCTTGGGAAGTATTGCCATTTTCACAATGTTGATCTTTCCAATCCAGGAGCATGGGAGTTTTTGCCACTTTCTATGTTCTGTTTTGATTTCCTTTTTCAAGTTTTTAAAGTTTTCATCTTAGAGGTCCTTCACTTCTTTGGTTAAGTTAATTCCTAGGTATTTTATTTTTTGTAGGGCTATTACAAATGGAGTTGCTTTCCTAATTTCAGCCACACTTTTCTCATTGTTGGTATACAGAAAAGCCATTGATTTTTGAGGGTTAATTTTATACCCTGCTACTTTGCCAAAGTTTTGAATCAGCTTGAGTAATTTGGGAGTGAAGTCCATGGGATTCGTTAAATACAAGATCATGTCATCTGCAAAGAGGGAGAGTTTTACTTCTTCTTTCCCTATTTGGATGCCCTTTATGTTTGCATCTTGTCTTATTGCTGTAGCTAGGCATTCTAATACTAGATTGAAAAGAAGTGGAGGGAGTGGACATCCTTGTCTCCTTCCTGAGTTAAGAGGAAATGGCTTTAGTTTTTCACCATTAAGTTTAATGCTGGCTGTAGGTTTGTCATATACAGCTTTTATTGTATTGAGCAATGTTCCATGGATTCCTAATTTTTCCAGAACCTTCATCATAAAGGGGTGTTGGATCTTGTCAAATGCTTGTTCTGCATCTATTGAGATAACCATGTGGTTCTTATCCTTGCTCCTGTTGATGTGATGAATTATATTAATTGATTGCATATATTGAACCAGCTTTGCATCCCTGAAATGAATCCTGTTTGATGATGATGTATGATTTTTTGGATGAATTGTTGAAGTAAATCGGCCAAAATTTTGTTGAGAAATTTTGCATCAATGTTCATCAAAGAAATGAGTCTATAGTTCTCTTTCTTTAATGAGTCCCTGCCTGGTTTTGGGATGAGGGTTATGATGACTTCATAGAATGAGTTCGGTAGTGAACTTTCTCTTTCAATTTCATTGAAGAGTTGGGGGAGTATTGGTGTGATCTCTGCTTTGAAGGACTTGTAGAATTCTGCTATAAAACCATATGGTCCTGGGCTTTTCTTAGATGGGAGGTCTCATTGCTGTTTCTATTTCATTGCTTGATATGGGCCTGTTAAGATGGCTTAACTCATCTTGGTCAAGACCATTTTTTTTAGTATGTTTTTCTTTTTTCAAAAATTTGATTTTTAGGCTTAGGATTTTTTTTAATTAGAAAGCTATTTTTTAAATTAAAAGCTATTTTTCCTCTATGATTTTAAACAGAACTAGAAGAAAGCAATAATAAGCAAAAGCCTGAAAAAAAAACCCAACCAGGTCAATTAGGTAAAGGAAAATAAATTATAAAGATGAAAATATGACATTTAGAGTTAGGACTAGATTGGTTGGGTAAAACATCAGTTAGAGAAAGAGAGATATAGAGAATTGAAAGATTTTAGATAGATTACATAGAACATAATAATGAAACCTAGAAAGTAAAAAGCATAAAGGAGGCACATTTTGTCTTCTGCAAATGAATGCTAGGATATCAGCTATATATGTGTAATTACTAATATATAAATAGAGAATGTGTGGTTAACAAACACTATTTAAAAAGACAGTATTAGCACACAAGGGAATACTTTGTCTCTTCTGCAAATGAATGATAGGATATCAGCTGTATGTGTGTAATTACTAATAAATAAATAGAGAATGTGTGAGGAACAAACATTATTGAAAAAGACAATATTAGTCCAGTGACTCTAAAGTAGAAAAACAGTGAATGACAGTGAAGCTAAAATGGCACAAGAAGACATGGATATATTTCTTCATTTCTTTGGAAGATTTTTTTGTGAAAAAAATATTACTGTATAGTAATTCTAGAAAATGGTGGGTTTCATTGTGACATTTTTGTTTATTCATGTAATATATTTGGATGATACCCACGTACTCCTCACCCTGCCTTCTTGCCCCAGCTCGTGATTCTGCTTCTTTTCTTATTTTTTCTAGATTTATATATGACATCAAACATATCATTTATCTTTCTGAATCTGGCTTAATTTTTTTTAACATGATGATCTCCTATTACACCTGAAAATGACAGGATTTCATTCTTCTTTGTGGTTAAATAAAGCTCCAGTTAAAATATATAACATTTTAAACCCATTCTTCCATATTCTGCCATAATAAACATGAGTATATAAGGGTCTGTGATATAATCTAACTGATTCATTAATGTGTGTATTCAAGCCTGATATACTTTGATAATGTGGTAGTTGTACTTTTAATTGTTTTGTTTTGTTTTATTTTGTTTTTATTATTTTTTTTCAGGTAAGGGGTAAGTTTATTCATCGTTCCGGCTGGCACCAGGCCATCTTGGTCCTCCACGTGGTGGGGAAAGGCCTGGGAAAGAGAGCTGGGAGAGCTGGGAAAGAGAGAGAACTGGGAAAGAGAAGAGAAGGAAAGAGCTGAGAAAGAGCTAGAAAAGAGCAGAGAGAGAGCAGAGAGAGAGCTGGAAAAGAGAGCTGGGAAAGAGAGTGGAAAGAGAGAAAAGAGCTAGAAAAGAGCTAGAAAAGAGCAGAGCGCTGTTTTGTTTTATTTTATTGTAAAGATGCTGTACAGAAGGGTTATAGTTACATGAGTAAGGCAATGAGTACATTTTTTGTCGAGCATTGTTACCCCTTCCCTTGTTATTCTCCCATTATCCCTTCCCTCCCCTACTTTCTTCACTCCTCCCCCCACCCCCAAAAAGTTGTAAGTTCATTTCCAATATACTGTCTTGTGGGTATCATTGTTGCAATGGGTCATCCTGTGTCCTTGTTTCAGCATTTTATTATTCCCTTTCTCTTCCCCTAATTAGACAAATGTATATACAAGATGCATGGTACCAACTTAAGTACAGTGACAACAGGGGATCAGCAGAAGAACATACAAAGGAAACAAAAAAATCACATAGTACATTAAAACAACAACAACAAAGAAAGACCTCTTGTGTCCATATCTTGAGGTTCGTTTCCCTTAGCCTCATCTTATATGGTCATATGTACATAGTTTTTGAGCTTTTCTGCTCATTTGATAAAATTATCCTAGACATATACTAATAATTGCAAATGAGGGAAACCATCAGACCTATGTATCTTTGGGTCTGGCTTACTTCACTTAATATAATATTTTCTAAGTCTTTCCATTTCCTAACAAATGGGGCAGTGTCATTCTTTCTGTTTTCCATTGTATATGTATATGAATATATATATACATATATATATATATATACATACATTTTCTTGATCCATTCATCTACTGAGGGGCATCTGGGTTGGTTCCATAGCTTAGCTATGGTAAATAATGCTGCAATACACATAGTAGTTCTGGTAGCTTTAGTATGGCCTTGTTTGTGATCGTTTGGGTAAATGCCCAGAAATGGGATTACTGGATCATAGGGGAGCTCTAGGTTTAGTTTCTTTGTGGAGGTTGGTCGGGGGCTTGAACTCTGGGCTTGGGCGCTGTCACTGCGCTCTTCATCTCAAGGCAAGTCCTCTACCACTTAAGCCACAGCAGCACTTCAAGTTTTCTGGTGGTTTATTGGAGGTAAGAGTCTCACGGACTTTCCTGCCTAGGCTGGCTTTGAACCGTGATCCTCAGATTTCAGCTTCCTGAGTAGCTAGTACAGAGGTGAACCACAGATGCCCGGCTATGTGTAGTGTTGAGGAACCTCCATACTGCTTTTCAGAATGGTAGAACAAGCTTACATTCCCACCAACAATGCAGTAGGGTTCTTTTTTGGCCACATTTCTTTCAGCATCAAAACCTCCATGTACATTCCCAGCAATAGTGTAATGGATATTTTTTGCAACACTTCATTACCATAATTTGTTTGTTTATTTTTTATGACAGTCATTCTTACTTGGGTGAGATAAAATTTCAGTATCATTTTGGCATTCATATCTGTGGAATATAAAGATGAAAAACATTAAAAATGTATTTATTAGACATTTGTACTCTTATTGAGAACTATATTTCATGTACTGATTGCAGGTTTTTGGTGTTTGACTTGAGTTATTTATATATCCTGCATACCATTCCCTTGACAGATAAAGAGACTCTCTCTTTATTCTTCTGTTTCCTTTTCAATGAAAAGTTTCTAGTTAAAAACAGTATCATTTGTCAACTCTTCCTATTATTGCTTGAGTTATTTGAGCAAAAAAGTCATTGTCAATGACAATACCTTGAAGTATTTTTTTTCTATCTTTCCCTGTAGTATTTGCAGGACTTTTAGTTCTGACATTAAAGTCTTTGATTCATTTTGAGTTGAGTTTTGTACAGGGTGAAAGCAAAGGGTTTGGTTTCAATCTCTCATATTCATATATCCTGCCCATGTTTTTAAATTGGTTGTTTTTCTCCCTAATATAGATTTGTGTTTAAATATAACTTTTTTTTGTCGGTCATGGGGCCTGAACTCTGGGCCTGGGCACTGTCCCCCAGCTATTCAGCTCAAGGCTAGCACTCTACTACTTGAGCCACAGCACCACTTCCGGCTTTTTCTTAATGCTTATGTGGTGCTGAGGAATCGAACCCAGGGCCTCATACATGCAAGGCAAGCACTCTACCACTGAGCCACCTTCCCAGCCCTACATCTCTCTTTGTAATCTTACATTTTGATGTTGAGAATAGTGACCAGTTTTTCAAGTGCTAACCTTCTAGGTAGCTATCAGATCAACTAAGTTCATATTGCTTTTCTGTTGTACACCATTTTTAATAGAAATGAGAACTCCCATGTTCTCTCTCCTCTCACTTTCTCTCTCTCCCTCTTTGCCTCCTTTTCCATCTCCCTTGCTCTCTACTTCTCTGTTAGCCATTTCCTCTCCTGCACACAGCTGAACCATTGTGGCATCATTCTAAATGAGCTCTATCTTTTAGAATTAAAAAACATTAACTTTGGGCTGGGAAGGTGGCTCAGTGGTAGAGTGCTTGCTTTGTATTCATGAGGCCCTGGGTTTGATTCCTCAGCACCACATAAGCAGAAAAAGCCGGAAGTGGTGCTGTGGCTCAAGTAGTACAGTGCTAGCCTTGAGCTGAAGAGCTCACCCAGGCCCAGAGTTCAGGCCCCACAACCAACAACAACAACAAAAATAAGCTTTAAGGGGTTTCAGTTCAACAAATCAGTTTTTAAGTACTTGATCAATGTCACACCTTTCATGATTTTCTCTCACCCTCCAAACTCCACACATCCCCTCAACTTTGCTAGCTTCATCTTCACATATGTACATTAAATATTGCCTTTCCTTCCTTCCTTCCTTCCTTCCTTCCTTCCTTCCTTCCTTCCTTCCTTCCTTCCTTCCTTCCTTCCTTCCTCCCTTCCTTCTTTCCTTCTTTGTCCTTCCTAGCTTCCTGCCTACACCCCTCACCTTAATATTTCTCCCGCCACAAGTTAATATACTCTTTCTTACGCACAGTCCTGTCTTTTCAATGGAGAGCTTCGATGCTTTCCCTTACAACCGATCCTACTGAGAAGCTGTGTTCTAGCTTTTTCAGCTCCAAGGTACACAGAAGATAGAAAGTAGAGCTTCCTTCTAATACACTATCCTGGCTCCTTTAAAGTCTTAAGACATAGAAAAGTATAAAATATTTTACTTTAAGGACATGAAAATAAGACCGAATGCTAAATTTAATTCACAGAGAGAGGAAAATGAGATACTTCAAATGACAAAATTTAGTAAGCTGAAATTGTATTTCCAGTAAAACTCATAATGAACATGTCATAAAATAAAATAGATTCAAGTAAACAACCGAATTCACTTCGATCACTAGAATGATTTTACAAAGATAAAATTTGAGAAGAAAAGTAATCCACAAAGGGAGATTTGAACTATATCAAGAAACACTCAACAAAATGATAAACATGTGCAATTTAAGCAAACCTTGAATATTTATTTTCAACCCATAAATAAGTACTACAATAAAAATATTCATGTCATGCATGGAATGACAAGAATTACCATGCCCTAAGATTCCTTTTTAATCTAATTTTATTGTTGTTAAGGTGTTGCACAGAGAGGTTACCATATCATGTCAGGTTATGAGTACAGTTTGTTTATGGACAATTCCACCCTGTCCTTTGCTTTCCCCCAGTTTCCTTCTCCCAACCTTGCATACAAGTTGCATAGTTCATTTTCCACCTAGTATATACCGAATTCTATGATTGTATTTGTTCTCTCTTCCTGTTTCCCTTTATACACCCCCATCTTAGCTTCCACAAGAAGACAAAAACCCAAAGCAAAACCAAACAGCAACACCACCATCACCACTAACAACAACAACAAAAACCCATGTTTTCATTTACTAGAATTCACTTCGATAAGCAGTATTTTGTGTTCAGAGGAATTACATCTTTGGGTTTCTCCCCTGAGTATCCTCCTTTATTCTGACTGTAAGGCATAATTATTAAAGTGACTTAAGAAGAAAAAGAAAAGAGAAGAAAATTAAAGCATATTTATAAATGTTGACTCTAGCCACAACCATCCCAAAAATGTAGGAAGAAAGCCAACAACATGAGTTTACCAGGGGCTATATAACATACAGTTTTTTTTAAATTTTATTTGTGAACATACTGTACAGAGGGGTTACAATTACATGGGCAGGATAATGCATACATTTCTTACCAAGCATTGCAGCCTCCTCCTTTTGTTTACCCTTCACGTCCCTTCCCAGCCTCCCCCCTCCCCCCAATCCCAATCCTTCTCCTTCCCCCCCATTCCCCCCCAACATACAGTTTTGACTTTGTATAGTTTCACAGACTAAGTAAAAATAGACCCTTCTCCATTTACATTTCAGGAGTAATACAGCTTTTGAAAGTAAAGCTATAGAAAGTACATACAGAACTATTAAACTCACAAGAGATATAAAAATATTAAACATTTATTATCTAGACCTGGCATATCCACTACGGTATTTATTGAATCAATCTATTAAGAAAAGTAAATCTCAATAATGACAGAAACAATATTGAGTAGAAGCCAACTTCCATGGAGAACATCACTGGTCAAGAGAATGTATTCTTAAGGATTAACTATACTTTACCTGATTGGATATTACATCTGTCTCTACAGGTCGGGTTCTATATGTCCTCATAACAAACATCATCCAAATTCTAGATGGTTATTACAACAAAATTATTTCACTGACATGAATGAATAATCAGTAGTCAATCGACACTTGACAGTTTAGCAGGACCTCCACTTACCTTGCATCCTTGGAGACTTATGCTGAGGAAACAGCAACTTTTTGATGCTAATGACCATGCCAGAGAGAGAAAGAACTCTGCAGAGTCTTGAATGGGCAGATGAGTGCTTTAGCTTGGGAGTGGCACATGCTCCTCTTTGCAAAAAGACAAAGTTTACCCAATCCCATGGTTAAGAAGATGAATTGTTCTTTGTTATATATTTTTATTGTAAAGATACTGTACAGAGGGGTCACAGTTACATGAATAAGGTACTGAGTATATTTCATATGGAGCATTGTTACCCCCTCCTTTGTTTCTCCCCTACCGTCCCTTCCTTCCCCACCTCCACAACTCCTCCCTCCCCCCCTCCAAGTTGTAAAGTTCATTTTTAACATAGTGTCTGGCACATCTCCTTGTTACAATGGGCCAACCTGTATCTTTGTTTCAGCATTTTGTTATTTCCCTTTCCCTCCCCAAATTAGAAAAATGTTTATACAAGATACAGGGCACAGGAATCAAGTACAGTGACAACAGGGCATTCCACACCATGGGGGAAGAACATGCAAAAGAAAAAAAATCACATAGTACATTAAAAACAACATGACAAAGAAAAAATCCTCTTGTGTCCATATCTTAGCGTTCATTTCCCTTAGGATCATCTTACATGGTCATATGTATATACCTTTTGACTTTTTCTGCTTGTCTGGTAAGATTATCCTAGACATATACTATTTATTGCAAATAAGGGAAACCATGGGACCTATGTTTCTTTGGACCTGGCTTACTTATTATAGTTTTTTCCAAGTCTTTCCATTTTCTGACAGATGGGGCAGTGTCATTTTTTTTCTGATGGAAGCATAGAATTCCATTATGTATATGAAGATAGAGAGATATCTATATCTATAGATATCAATCTATATCTATCTATCTATCTATCTATCTATCTATCTATCTATCTATCTATCTATCTATATCACATTTTCTTGATCCATTCATCTACTGAGGGGCATCTGGCAAAGGACATAGCTAGAAAGATCAATAGAAAGCCCACCAATTGGGAGAAGATCTTCACTAGCCATACAACAGACAAGGGCCTCATATCTAAAATATACTTAGAACTCAAAAATTAAATCCCCCAACAACAAATCCTCAAATAAACAATCACCCTAGTAATAAGTGGTCTAAAGACTTAAAAGAGAGACTTCTCTGAAATAAGAATGGCTAATCCACACATGAAGAAATGTTCAACTTCTCTAGCCATATAAGAAATGCAAATCAAAACAACATTGAAATTTCACCTCACCCCAGTTAGAATGGCTATAATCAAAAAATCTAATAACAACAAATGCTGGAGGGGATGTGGCCAAAAGTGAACCCTACTGCACTGTTGGTGGGAATATAAACTTGTCCAACCACTTTGGAAAGCAATATGGAGGTTTCTGGGCATTTACCCAAACAATCACAAACAAGGCCATACTAAAGCTACCAGCACAACTATGTTTATCATAGCATTATTTACCATAGCTAAGATATGGGTTTATTCTTTATGTAAGGAAACAACACCTACCACAACTGAATAGCTATCTTCATTATTAATGACAAAGTATTAAAATTTTTTCCATAGAAAGCCAAGAGACAGATAGGGTTCAATAATAAGCTGGAAATTCTAACCAGTTGAGAAAGACAAAATTTATTAACTGAACTAATAAACATGAAAATGCTCACCATATTCAGTTTGTAAGAAACATAGTAAAATGATTAAGATAAATAACAAAGTGTAACTTTACCTTAAGATTAATATAAAGTGTAAATTTCTTTCCTTTCTTCCTTCCTTCTTTCTTTCTTTCTTCCTTCCATCCTTCCCTTCTCCCTCCATCCCTCCCTCCCTCCCCCCCCTCTTTCTTTCTTTTTCTTTCTTTCTGTTGGTCGTAGGGCCTGAACTCTGCGTCAGGGCACTGTCCCTCAGCTCTTCAGCTCAAGGCTAGTGCTCTACCACTGCGCCACCTTCCCAGCCCCAATTTATTTCTTATACTGAAATATTCAGTTAAATATTTTCTAGTACCATATTAGTTACTACTAAGAATAAAACTGAGAAATGATGCACAGGATTGTGTATAGAAAGTAAACAGACAAAAAAAAAACCCTCATGTTGCATGGTGTTTTTCTAAAGTCCTAAATAATCAGCAGGATACATGACATATTCACATGTAGAAACTGTCAACCTATTAAAGATATTAATTTTACTCAGATTGACAGGTTTAATGAAATACCAATCAACATCTCTGCAGGGTTTTCTTTGTTGTATAAGCCACTGACAAGCTGCTTCTGAAATTCATGTTAAAGGGACAAGAGCAGCTAATTTTTTTATCTTGTCTTGGCTTGAAAAACAACTCAGGGGAACTTGCCCAGGCTTATAGCAATCACTTGTTTAAAGTCTCAGTAATTAAAGCACTTTGGGTTGCTGCAGGACTAGACATATAAATGAATGGAACCAAACAGAAAGCTAAAGCAATGCAATAGGTGTTTACACAAACTGCATACAGCAAAAATCAAGGATGGAAATAAGGATGGATAACTCAAGCAGTGGACTAATCCCTGGCCATCTAGATGGAAAAATAAAATATTTCCCTCTATGATTTGCAGACATACTTTAAAAGCTACATTTATTATTTATTTGTTTATTGTTGGTCATGGAGCTTGAACTCAGGGCCTAGATGCAGTCTTTGAATATTTTTTGCTAAAGACTAATGCTCTAACCACTTTGAGCCACAGTGTCACTTTTGGAGATAAGCCCATGGCTGGCTTCAAACTGCAATCCTCAGATCTCAGCCTCCTGAGTAGCTAGGATTACAGGTATGAGCCACCGGCACACAACTAAATTTATTTTTTTAAGCAGTTGTACAAAGGAGATTCAACTCAACACCTTCTCTCATTCTCCCCATCTCTTCCAACCCCACCTATCCCCTCAAGTTGTGTACTTCCATTTTTACATATGTACATTGACTTGAATATTATTATTTTATTTTCTAACCAATCCTCTAAAACCTAAAATTTTAGAAAAAAATACATTCACAATGCAAGGGTATTAAAACAATAAAAATGATATACAAATATAAATAGTAAATATAAATCCAAGAACATTAAAAAATTAAACTCTTTGTTCAACAACAGATATTAAAGGAAATGAAAATGCAAGCCACAAGTTGGGAAAGGATGTGTACAAAACATGAGAAGATTTAAAAATATGTGTTACTAGGACAATACATGAAGTGTAAGACATGCAAACATATAGAATAGTGAACATTACACTGGAAATTAGTTTTTTGGAGGTTAGATAGATTTTAGATAAGGGAACCGAAACAGGTTGACAGTGATTTAGTTTTAATTTTATCTAGCAGGGTAAGGTCACTGTAGTCTATTATATGTTACTATGCATTTCAAAATACCTACAGGAGCAAAGCTTCGATGCTCCCAAAAGAAAGAAGGAATAATATTGAGGAGAGAAAAATTCTGATCACTCTCGTTGGATGATTTAATATTGTGACTCTGAGCTTGCCAGCAAATAGATAAACCTAAAGGAAAATATAAGACAATGCATTTACATATATGCTTTTGAAAAATGGTGTATATTCCAGATATGTATCATTAAAGTCAGAGAAAGTTTCAATCCGTTCATAAGCAGGAAAAAAAAAACATTGCTATTTTGATGTGTGCCCCCTTTGTGTAACAACGGAGTGAACCTTCTATTCTTTCCCTTTCCTAGATACCTCGTCATGCATTAAGTATCCTAAGGTATTAGAAATCTTCCTCTCAGGGGGGCAAAATATCTTAAAACAGATGGAAGATAACTGAGCCTCCAGAAGCTGTAGTTTTTTATTAAGGGGCGGGGGCTTGGATAGAGAGTAAGATAAAGAAGGCTTTGCTGAAGTTGGCAGTATGTCACCAGTGCTTGCTAAAACGCCTGGCTCATGGTTATGCTCAATAAATATTTGAGGAATAAGTGAATGAATGGTGCCTTTGACAATGAGGAGTCATGGGAACATGTCTGCTTTGTTAATGCTCTCTTGTTTCCTTTTCTGTTTTTTGGCTATTCCCACCATGGCTAGAGAGACTTAATAACTTTTTCCCTTTCCTTTTCAGTAGCTGGTAGGGGTGGGAAGACTTCAGGAGGTCCAAGACAAACTGTGAATGTGCTTGATTTCCAATGGTCCTTGCAGAGTGCTGACAGATGTCTGACATGAGAATGAGATTGGAGAAGCTGCCAGCTTGAGGCTGGACGCCAACCTCCTTCTCTAAGGAAATCTCCATAGATGGTGGTGGATCAGACAGCATGGCCTGCAGAGCCTCTTTCCTCTTGACTCTTTTGCTCTCCTCTCCTTCCCTCTTATTTCTCTAGTTCTCACCTCCTTCGACCCCTCACCTGATCATTCTCTCTGGTTATGCTTCTTAATGAACCATTTATGAGCTTTTTGTCTTGCTCGATTTCCTCTTGTGTTCTTTAACTATTGCTTCTTTTCTAGCCAAAGGGGTGTGTAGGATATCAGCAGCATGGCTGAAGCAGCACAGCATGATGATTAGCTCTCTCTGGCTTTGGAGAGTTCTACTTTGCTTCCCATTGTGTAATTTCTTACTAAGTTTTCTCTCTGATTTGAAGTCTATTATAGTTTTTCTATAACAGAAATGTTAAGCTCATTACAAATGAAATGAAATCCAGGCATCAAAAGAGAATACCTATAAAAATTAGTCAGCAGGTGTTTCGTATATTTTAATACTTCATATTATTCTAGTCTTTCCCTGACTGTTTTTTTTTGTATTTTACTATTTTTTGTTGATGATGGGAATTAAGGGCACAGATCGCTTAACAAACTTTCTTTTCAGGTTCTGTCTCGCCCAAGATAGAAGCAAGAGTTTCATATAGAGCCAGTAATAATAGATATGGAATGGTTTCCAAGTTGTGGGTTTCTTTAGAAGGCAGGATGGGGAAATGGGGCTGAGCACCGAAGTCAAAAAGGAGTCCTGTTCTAACTTGCCTTCCATTTCTATGCCACAGACATACAGTGGGGAGTCTTAGTTCTGATTATAGTCAGCTAGGTAGCTGGAGGGAAATGATGGCTGCCTTACAAATGGACTGAATAGCAGAAAGAGAGATCTAGATGTTATACTCTGAGTTCATCTATAGAATGTTGGCCTTAAGCATCTCAGATCAGACATTCTTAACACTGGGAAGCAAAAAAAAAAAAAAAAAAGCAAAGAGGGATGCATTTTTTCTTTCAAGTCTATAAATGAAGCAGAGAAAAGTAAACACCTGTTTCCAAACTTTTGTCCAAAGACTCCTCACTTACCCAGAAGTTTCAGTTCCTAGAAGGAAGGATGGAAATCATAAACATAGAAATCATGCTCATTGTTTTACTCATTTGAGAGAATACAATGAAGTAAATTTCATAAGAATTTAATATAGAAAATTTAAGATTGGAGAAGCAGAATTTTAGTTTAGTTTAGTTTTTGCTAGTCGTGGGGTCTAAACTTTGGGCCCGGGCACTGTCCCTCAGCTCTTCAGCTCAAGGCTAGTGTTCTACCACTTGAGCCACAGTGCCACTTCCAGCCTTTTCTGCTTATGTGGGGCTGAGGAATCAAACCCAGGGCCTCAGGTATGCAAGGCAAGCACTCTACCACTGAGCCACCTTCCCAGCCCCAGAAAGAATTTTTAAAAATGGAGTAAATGAAATATTAAAGGAACAACTATAAAGAGGGAGTGATCTCATGAGTACTGGATAGAGGATGCTGGGCTAATTGGGAGCTCAGAGGAGATATCAGATATTAATATACCCCCAATATAGAGATAATATAGATAAGAAGGTAGATGCATAGGTTACAAATTGTTCTAGCACTTTAATTTTTATTCCTTTAATATCTGTCAGCTATTTTCTACTCTTTTCAAAGGCTGTGCACTGTTTTTATTTGACAGTCCTTATGGATTAACCTGACTATTTCTTTCCTATAGGGCACTGAGTTTTTGTGGTTTTCTTTTTATTTGATTTCATTAATAATTATTTCTACAAAGAAATCACAGTTTCATAAGTCAGGATTTGAGCACAATGTGACCACTTCCTCCATTCTTTCCTCTTCTCCCTCTCTTGTCCATACCCTCTATTTATGTTGTTCAATTTTTATATCATGGACATTGACTAAATAACAGAATTTGCTCATCTTCTCTCCCTCCCTCCATTCCTGGGCCATTCCTTTGACCTCTAAAACATGGTTCTACTTCCTGGTACTCGTTGTGATAAACAATCCGTTAGTTATTCAGATGAGTCACCCCTTTGGACTTCTCCACTAAGTTCCAAAACGCTTCTGTGAAAATTCTTTTGCAGATAACCATATTCAAATAAGTCTGTGGATAGAATCCCAAGGATACTAGTATTCAAGACTTTCTTGTATCTTAACAAGTAAAATTGTTCAATAAAAAGATATAAATGCAATCATAATTTCTACAAATTCTTCCATAAAATTAATACTTTAAATCATTACCAAGTGTTTCTCCTTAAAATGATCGCCCCATGATTAGTCACTTTTTATAATATGAAATATTATCCTTCCAAGAGGAAAACATAATCTCATCTACTCATTTTATCACTAGCACTTTAAACACAAAGCCTTCTTAATGTTATAGATCTTGTCTTTGAGATTTGTTTTCCAAGAAAGTTTGATGCCTTAATAATGCTGTGGAATAACAAAATTTCCCTTCTTGAACCTTTATGTTAATCAATCAACAGGTCTTTTCTATTTCTTTTGAATAACATTTTGCTTTTAGGACGAAATGGTTTGAATGATTTCTTAACTAGGGAACCATTTGTAAAATTTCAGAACAATCTTCTAGACTAATTAAATAGCACCTACTGACACATTACAAATCACTTTTTCTATTTCACCAGACAGATTTACAGGGAAATTCAGTGGACTGGTAAATTACAGCCACTCAAGATGGATTGGCAGGATAGAGCTTGTTTGTGTATTTGTGTATCTCCTGAGAGTTCTTTTTTTTTTTTTTTTTAAGATTTCTTATCCTTCAAGGAAACTTGGTATTGTCCCTTTGATTCTTCCTGAAATACTGCAATATTTCTTTTTCCTAGTTTGTCCTTTCTAGTAGAGAACTCCTACAGGTTTTTGCCTGCTTACTTAAAATGTAGCACTGAAGTCATAAGATGCCTCATTTCTGGTTTCTCTGCTACACCATAAGCCTAAACCCAAACCACAGCCATTGTCTTGCTCTACACTGCAACCCAACACTGAGCAAGGGAGTGGTGCATATTGTAAATCTCAAATAGAAAAACCAGTGATTTGATTTTGTGAAATGAAGCACAGCTCTCCCGTCTACAAAAATGTCAAGGACTATTAGTCTGTGTATACACAGAGCAGTACAAATTTACTGAGAGGATGGATCATATGTTAAGTGCCTTTGCCACAAAAGAAACAAAACAAAATAAAACCAGAGTGTAGATGAAAGAAAACACCAGGAGTTCATGGAGAAATTTATGGCATTGACTGTGATAATGAGTTCATGGTTGCATACTCATTTTTCAAACACTTCAAGTTGTATACATTAAATATGTATGTATATGCTATAAACATGAAATAACTATAGCTTTTCTGTCAATCATACCTCAAGAAAGTCATTTAAAACAATGCCACAAAACTCCAACTACAATGCAATAAAATGTCTGACATCAGCGCAGTCATGTTTATTCAACTCAGTTGTCATTCAAATCCGCAAACTGAACATCCTTCAACCTCCTCACTGCTTCTTTGTGCATTTTCATAGCTGCAGAAGGCACAGGCCTAAACAAAGATTCAACACAACTCATTTGCCAGGGTCATTTCCACTTCCTTCTTTCTCTGATGTCTGAAAATACCTATAAGACGTCAATCTTTTTGAGAACATCAGCCCCATATTCAGGTTGTGCAAAGCCCTCTGCACAGAAGATATCTGTTGACTCTTTTGTTTGGTTGGGTTTCATATCATCTCAATAAAGAAAGTTGAAGTGAAATACAGCAACATTTCCATGTAAACAAACCTATTCACACCACAAGGACTTATACTCATCTTTTTCCAAATCCTTCCTTTGAACTCTCCCCTTCTTCCTTTTCAGTTTTTTTAAACTTCTTTTTAATTGTTTAAATTTATCTTTAAGTAGTTGTAAAAAGGAAGTAATATCAAACAAAGCAGTTTATTAATAACAATGCATTTTTTTGCTAATCCTGAGGCTTGAACTGAGGGTCTGAGTTTTGTCCCTGAGCCTCTTTGTACTCAAAGTGAATGCTCTATCACTCGAGTCACAACGCCACTTTTCTGAGTAGTCTATTGGAGATAGAAGTCTTATGGATTTTCTTGCTTAGGCTGGCTTTAAACCATGATCCTCTGGTCTCAGCCCCCTGATTAGGTAACTTTATAAGCATGAACCACCTGTGCCAGGCAACTGATGCATTTTGATCAGTGTTATTCCTTCAACATTGTCACCATCCTTTGACCTATCCCTTCCCTTTTCTTAGTTTTGTGATATATACAATTAATTTTTTACTTCATTCTCCACCATTTACCCTCTTCATTTGTCTACCTCTCTCCCCTTGACCCTACCCTTCCTCTTGGAAATACATTTCCTCATGTTGATTTTGTTGGGCTTTGACTCTATAACAAGCAGTTTATGAATAACATCATTTTATTTTTACCAGTCTTGGGGTTTGCACTGAGCCTCTTTGTGCTCAGGCTAGCACTCTACCACTTGAGCCAAAGCAACACTTTCAGCACTAGTCTTTCTAAAAGATTATACCATTTGAGTTTTCCATAGAGTCCATTATACTTATTAATTCATTGACTGCTTGCATATCACCCAGTGTATTTACTTATAGGTTTGTAAGCACATTAAAATTACCACAAATGAGGGAAACGATGCAACCATTGTTTCTCTAGGTCTGGATAAATTTACTTAATAGTTTTCCCCCCAAGTCTTTCCATTTCCTTATGAATGGTGCAATATCATTTCTAATGGATGAGTAAAATTCCATTGTGTATATATACCACATTTTCTGGATCCATTTGTCCATTGATGGGCATCTGGGCTGATTCCATATTTTGGCTATGGTGAATAGTGCTGCAATGAACATGGTTGTGCTGATGGCTTTACTGTAACCTCTATTCTTATTCAGAACCATGTAGACTTCTTTTTTTCCTCAGAAACAAGGACATCTACCAATACTGAGTCTCCTGGGATTTCATTTTCCATTGCTGTCATGTACAAAGGATATTTTGTCCAATAAGATAATTCTT
Organism: Dipodomys merriami; assembly: GCF_024711535.1. Classification (NCBI taxonomy): domain Eukaryota; kingdom Metazoa; phylum Chordata; class Mammalia; order Rodentia; family Heteromyidae; genus Dipodomys; species Dipodomys merriami. Next base: position 30,822,917 of record NW_027202382.1, read on the forward strand.
CAAGAATTGTCTATTAGAAGAACTGTATGATGCTACAGCCATTACATTTAAAATCAAGAAACGTTTTGCATATGTGTAATTCTGTTTGGTTTTCATAAACAAAAGACAGGTACAGTAATTACTGCACTCTTCAGCCATATACCACCAGTTTTACTTATGCTATCATCCAGAGAGCGCAGAGCTGGCTTCTTTTTTATAGTTGTAGCATGTAGACCATGGATCAGACCCAGAAAAACATGCCTCTAACAGCACAGTAATTTATAAGAAGGGTGGATTCAGAAGCATTTTACTGAGGATTGCAACACACACACACACACACACACACACACACACACACACACACACACACACACACACACACACACACACACAAGTAGATGCAAGTTAAACAGTCATTAATTTCCAAACCAGTGAAGACTAGTTTGGAATTTTAAAAGAGAAGATAGAAATTACATTACAGCCACTTTATGAGCAACTCCCTATGAACATAGTAGAAAAACTTAGTGATCTTTATTGAACAATGGGTCAGGTGGTCAGGACAAAAGTTGGTACAATGATTTTTTTGAAAAGAGTTCCATTATTGAAGTATAGTGTATGTGAAGAATAGTGTATAGTTTATATATGTGTCATGAATCAAATGCATATTTATCACCTGCTACCAGATGAGAAATTGAACATCACTAGCTCCCCAGAAAACCTTCTCTTGTGCCCTTTCAGTGCCTATTCTAAAGAGAACCCATCTCCTGCCTTCTGAATTTCTGGTAGATCATCAGCTTGTTGATGAATCATGCATTTCTGGAATCGTGTATCATGCATTCTTTGACAGCTGGTATCTTGAATTAATTATTATGTTTGTTTCATTTTTTTCTAGTACAAGGATTTGAACTCAGAGCATTGTATATCACATGACCCATGACTCCAGCTATTTTGGATCTGATTATTTTTGAGATAGGTTTTCCTTACCTGGCCCAAATTACAGTTCTACTTAATACTTCCCATATAGCCAGGATGATAGGCTCATGCAATATATCTAGCATTTTTTTATTGGTTGAGACAAGGTCACATGCAATTATTGCAAACTATGAGCCTCCCAATCTTCAACTCCAAAGTAGCTAGGATTACAGGCCTGAGCCTGTTGATATGATTTTTAGATTACTCTCAATTACTTTTTATTTGTTAGTATAAACATTATTACATAATATTATTAACTTGAAAATATAAAGAGTATTTGCTGAATTGAAACATTTCCTTCCAGTAGAATATATTTACCTGCTCTTACTGTTTTTTTTTTTTACTTTCCTCTTTTTACTATGAAAATATAGGACAAAAACTATAGGCACCTATAATACAAAACATGCAAACGCTGAGAAAGAGAGAAAGAAGGACATAATCCATGTTGTTCAGGGTAGGGAAACATTCAATTGAGGTGGATTCTTACAGTTTCTGAGTCTCAAACATTTATCTCCTTTTGCTTTCCTTTTTGTCTCCTCTTTCTTGTTCTCCTCTTTCTCTTTCTTCCTTCCTTTTTTTTCCTTATTTCTTTCTCTCTCTTCCTTTCTTTTTCTTTCTGTCTGTCTCTGTCTCCCTCTGTCTGTCTGTCTGTTTGTCTATCAGTCTCTCTCTCTCTCTCTCTCTCTCTCTCTCTCTCTCTCTCTCTCTCTCTCTCTCTCTCTCTCTCTCTCTCTCTCTCCATCTCATCCTCTCTTGGAACACTTTTTCCATTCAGTGAAATCTATTATAAATGAACCAAACTATACCTCCCTGGTGTTGGACGATGACATGAGAAAGGAAATGTTATTACCAGACCTGGAGAATGAGACAATCAAAACAGGGAGGAAGAGAATAAAAATACCACAGCACAGAACCCTGTATTATTGTGCATGAGGTCTTGTGTCAATAAAGTAACTCAGTGAGTTTAGCATCACACTTAAAGGCTAGATCTGAGGTATCTCTCTTGTTTTCTATAAGTACATTAAAAAATCTAGAATTACAGAAAACCTGGTGTGGTTCCTACTTTGGTTATCTAGGAAACTTTTATTATCTATAGAGAGGAGTGGGATGGGTTGTGTGCTGCTAAACTGGGGGTCTCAGTGGGTTAACCAGTTCAGAGCAGGGAAGCTTGGGCCCCTCTGCTGCAGACATGGATCCATGGATTTCCTACTAGAAGCCATGTTTTCTGCACATGTACTTTTCTTCCCTATCTCATCAGAGCCTGCTTCACCTGGGAAATGATAGTTGTACTATGGATGAATGGATGGTGAGGATAATTAACAATCATTTTTTCTACTGTCATAAATTCTGACAGTAGATAGTAATTAATTAGTATAGTTGTTGCATGAACATTTTCAGATAACCCAGGTTAGGCTTTTATTTCAGTGTATATTGGTCAGCACCTTAGGCATGCCCAGACTTGGTGTTTTGCAGATTCCTCTAATACTGAGGGTTCTTGGTACTGGCTCAGAATCTTGTCACAATTTACATGCCCAACAACACGAAATTAAAGTTGAATAAGCATTATTGGTATCATGTGAATTTTAGCAGTTGTAGGATCACAGTGTCTTTAATGAACAAGAATTCTCCTATTCTTGCAAAACAGAGATACAGAGAGTCTTACAGACAAAATAGATGGCTAAGAACAAGCAGATGATAGATAAATGATTGTTATAGATCATAGATAGGTAGAAAGATAGATGATGGGTAGATCCACAAATCTTACTAAATACTCAGATTTCATCTAAGTAATCCATGAAAGCCATTTCATTTAAACCTGGGTTTGTAAAGATAGATTCTTTGCCCAAGGTTAGATTGTGGAGATCTGCATTTGAAATACGGAACGTGAGACTCCAGAATTGAAGCTCATACTGCTTGTGAGGGACACCACATTTTCTTTCATCCATTTTCTTTTGCACCAAACTCCCTTTCTGCTCACAGCCAGAGGCAATGCCAATGTCTCTGCATGCACTCATAACAACTCTGTTCACACCAAGGGCATTCTTCCCAACTGCAGCTCTTGCCCAGAGTCTGTTCACACAGCCTGGCTCTAATAGAAATCCCAGAAGCTCCTGGATTTGCTAACAACATCAGAGGCAGAAGAATGCAAAATAGAAGCAGTGAATACTTTCCAGAGGAAAATAGGCTCCCTGCTTGCACAGACCTCACTTGACCTCTCTGACAAGGATGGAATGTAGGAATATGACTGAGAAGGCAGAACTAAAGAGCCTCATGTTGCCTTGGAAACAAATGGTTACCCACAGGACTATTCTTCATCTCTTCTCCACTCTGTGCCATATACACGAACATATTTAGTCATTTATTTACTTATCTAACCATGTGTTGAGCTTACATCATTTGTCAGATGCTCTGTATGGACTGGAGAGATGATGGAGGATATAATCCTTCTTACTACTTGATAGTCTGATGGGAAAAACAGGTAATTATTCAGGAATTTATAACAATCCATAATTGTGGGGAAAACAAACAACAAAGGTGCAGAAGCAAATGCCATTTGATGTAGCTCTGGTGGGCTGGATAGAGAAGGTAATACCCAAGCCAGGACCTGAGTGAAGAGTGAGAATTCCCCAGGAATGGAGATAAAATAGAACAAACTATTTTCTGCATCAATGAAAACTGTACTACACTTGAAGGAATTACTTTTTTATTATTTTTTCTATTTTAAAATTTTATTAGTATGAGTTAATTGTACAAAGGGACTTCATAGTGATATTTAAAGCATGCATATATTGTACCTTGATCAAGTTTACTCCACTTGTATTAACACCCCTAGCTTTTCTTCCCCCTCTCTTTCAACAAGTGTTGGTGATATATGTGTGTGTGATTATTTATTATGCTATATACATATATTCATATGCACTATATATGTGGAGAGAAAGAGAGACTGCACATGCTGATTGCAACATACTGTCATTCAGTGTGACTAGAGCAAGGTGCCATGCATAGGGACATGAGTAAAGTACAGGAAATGAAGTTAGTGGGAGGTGTGGGGCAAGATTTTGATTGGCAGCCTATGTCTGTCAAAGAATTTGAGTTTTGCACTTCTCCAAACACTTAGGTAGAGTATATTTTTCCATACAATCACTTATTTTCTTTTATAGGAAAAGATAATTAAGACCATACCAAAGATCAATTAAAAGTTGTAATTATTTAAAAGACTTAAAAAGCAGCTATTAAATAACTATGATGGATGAAGTAAGACTATATATATATATGTATATATATATGCACACACATTTATACAGACACATAACTTAATTTGTAGTGGGAATGCAAGTTTATTTCTTTTTTAATTGTAAAGGTGATATGCAGAGGGGTTACAATTACATAAGTCAGGTATTGAGTACATATTTTGGACAGTGTCACTCCTTCCCTCATTTTCTCCCAGTTTTTTCTTTCCTCCCCACCTTCTTCCTAAGTTGTATAGTTCATTCCCAACATAGTGTCTAGTGAGTACCACTGCTGAATTAGTTCACCGTTGGTCCTACCATTTCTGTGCTTTCTTCTCCCCCTCCCCCAATCAGATAAACTTACACACAAGACAAAAAGAACAGAAATATGAGGGGGAAAGGAGAAAAAATGAACCATAAAAAGTAAAAGTAAAAACCTCTTGTTTCTACTTCTTTTTGTCATTTTGATAAGAAATGTTTTATATAATCATATGCACATAGTTATTGAGCCTTTGTGATCCACTCCTAAGAATACCCTCCTTTGGTCTCGCCATGTAATTGTTTAGAGTCCTGTTTAATTTATGATGTCCAAGTATAATATTTTTGCTTTTTACCCTCCATTGGATTTATTTATAGATTTATAGGTACATTCCAATTATTAAAAATGAGAGGAACCCTGCAATCTATGTTTCTTTGGGTCTGGCTTACTTCACTTAATACCATTTTTTCTAAGTTTTTTCATCTCTTTATGAATGGGGCAAACCAAAGAAAGACTGGATAAATGGGATTACATCAAAGTGAAGGGGTTGCATGGCCAAGGACATACCTAGCAAGATAAATAGAAAACCCACAGAATGAGAAGAGCTTTACCAGCTATGTCTCAGACAAGGACCTAATATCTAAAACATCCTTAGAGCTGAAAAATTTAAGTCCCCCAAAACAAATCCTCAATTAATAAATGGGCTAAAGATTTAAAGAGAGACAGAAGAAGGAGAAGGAGAAGGAGAAGAAGGAGGAGGAGGAGGAGGAAGAGGAGGAAGAATGACTAACCGACAAATGAAGAGATGTTCAACATCTCTGACCATAAAAGAAATGTAAACTGAAACAAATTGAGATTCCATCTCACCCCAGTTAGAATAGCAATTATTGAAAAAACTAATAATAACAGATGCTGATGGGGATGTGGCCAAAGGGAACACTACTACACTGTTGGTGGGGATGCAAACTCATTCAACAACTCTAGAAAGAAATA